>NC_070605.1:45749803-46374803 GCF_027172205.1 Podarcis raffonei | reverse complement strand
AAACGCCAGCTCCCTCGGCCTGAGGCGAGGTGAGCACTGCACCTCATAGTTGCCTTTGACTGGACTTAACTGTCCAGGGGTCCTTTACCTTTACCTTACCACAGAAGTCATCACTTAGTACTACAACCAGTGAATTACGCATGTGCAAAAAAGTCTCAATTGAACAGTATGCAAGTAGTTTTATATTATTACTTTCATGCTCTGTGATATTAAAAAGTATTTTAGATAATCTTCCTATTTTAAGTTTTTAGTTTTGGAATCTACATAATTAAGAGCCATCCTTGAACAATGTGAACTATATATACCAGGGGTAGTCAACCTTTTTATACCTACCGCCCACTAATGCATTTTTCTTCATGGTAAAATTTCCTTACCGCCCACCAGTGCTCGATGGGAGGAGGATTCAGCTTGTGCCGTAGAACCCCCTACCGCCCACCTAGAATCCTGAAACACCCACTAGTGGCCGGTAGGGACCAGGTTGACAACCCCTGATATATACCATTCTTTCATTTGGAGAAAGTTCCTAATTATCATGATATATTTATTTTTCCTCTTTTCTGTAGCAAGCTGCCCCCAAATTTCACATTAAATTCTGGCTAGATAGAAAGTTGCATTCAGCACCACACACACAAGAGCAAACAATAGAATCAATTAACTTTTTACTAGTGACATATACTATTTAAAGAACACAAATCCTTGGTTGATTCTGTTCACATAAACCTGCTGAGAAAGCTTTTACCCAATGAAGTCAAATGTGCATGTTCTGAAATATAATTCTTGTCTAGAAATGATTGCAGAGCAAATAGAATTTTTTTATTTACATCAAGTACATAAAATGAAATAACATTGTCAGAATTAATGAGCCTGAGAATGATTGGCACCAGGTGTTAGTAGTGTTACATTAAGGATTTTGGATATTTATTCAAAGGGAAACTAAGAGTTATGTCAACATATATCATATTACTTCTTCCTCAGAATGGCTTGCCAGATTCTTAAAGGAGAAATGTTCTATGTCAATCACCCATTCTGTTTTATCATTCCATCTGTGCATTGTCTAAATATGAGTTAACCCAAGCTATAACAAGCACAGGATCTTTAAGAGAATGTTTTGGAATACTTTAGCAAGAGATTTTTAAAAAATGATGTATACTGCAAATGACATCTGTATCAAAATATTGTTGAAGTGATACCAGGAGAAGCCAACATGGTGAGTTCCAGATGTTGGTCTTCAACTCCCATCTGCCCTTGCCAGGCTGACAAATGGCAGGTTCAGTTAAAGTTTATAACCAAGACCCTATTTACTGTTGTTAGAAAAGAAATTAATTATTTTACAATATGATTTTATCTATTTGTGTACATTTAACTGTCATCCTATCAATAAAATTAGTCACTTTCTATCAAGGAATATCAATGTGACATAACAATACAAATGTTGTTCCAACAAATGCAACATTTAAAATCATTAACACTATACAGGTGTTAACCTCAGGTTAAGAACTTAATTCATTCCAGAGGTCTGTTCTTAACCTGAAACTGTTCTTAACCTGAAGCACCACTTTAGCTAATGGGGCCTCCTGCTGCTGCCGCGCCGCCGCCACGCGATTTCTGTTCTTATCCTGAAGCAAAGTTCTTAACCCGAGGTACTATTTCTGGGTTAGCGGAGTCTGTAACCTGAAACATCTGTAACCTGAAGCGTATGTAACCCGAGGTACCACTGTACAAAAGTGACAATCCACTAATAATAATCAATAACCAAAAAAACCCCTTTCTCTGCATTACACAAGGATTATCGCCAAGGTTTCCAGTTAAAACAGTATCAAGAACTACAACAATTTTAACATTCAAATACCTGTTAAATGTATACCAGTGCCAGTGTTGGTACCAGGTGAGCTTCCCTGGGAAGGGAATTCAAAAAACGAGGAGGTTGGCTCTGAAAAATACCATTATCTTATTGCCAACCTCTCGTCTTCTTCTGGGGGAAAAACACAGAGGAAAGTCTCTGCTTATGATCTTAGGGTCTGAGTAGGCTTGTCTGGAGAAAGGCATTTCATTAGCTGTGTAACGCTTTATAGATTAATATCAACTCTTCGAGCACAGCAACAAACTGGCAGACAGTGCAGCTGGGCCAGAAATGGTGTTGTGTGTTCAGATTGCTTGGTTCCCACTGATAATCTAGCCACTGAGTTTTGCACTAGATGTGCTTTCCAAACTATCTTCAAAGGCAGCCCAACATATATAACACAATGCAGTAAACAAACCAAGACAGACCACTGAAGCCAGGCTAAACAAGGCCACAGCTGGACCACCAGGTTAAGTTGATATAAGATATTCTGTGCAACAGAGACAAAGCAATATCACCCACTCAGCTTAGACAACCATTTCAGTAGGATATAATGACTAATAGTATCCAAAGCCCAAGAGATCAAGGAGACTAAAAACATAAAAACATAAAATGAGCCTTGCTGGATCAGAACAAAGGCTCATCTAATCCAGTAGAACATCATGGCCAGTTCAACATGGTGATACTCTCCTGTCTCTGTTTAGACAAATGCTGTCAATCATATAGGACAGTCTCAACACTCAAACCAGGCCTAAACCTTAGTTTAAAAGGAACCAGAAAATCAATCTTATCTAGGAGTGCCTGGATCTGATTTATGGGATTTAAAAAGGAACAACACAAAGTTTGTGGTAATGGCTACAAATACTTCTGTTCTTTCCATGTCCAAGCAAATAACTAAGGCCACTACTGAGAGAAATTAATTTATCAGTTTTACAGTATCTTGGTTTTTAGTGTTTAATGCTGCACCCCTAAACCAGCTTAATATAGTAGGTCTTATTCCTCAATAAGCAAAACATATGTACGGTCATCCTGTCAATCATCAATCTTTACGGAGTTTTCATACTACTACATTATTTTCAGAAGGAATACTTATTGTCACAGCAAGATCATTAACATTTGTAACAAAAGTATTTGTAACAAAAGTATAAATACATCTCATTAATTCAACTGAAATTGCATCAAGTAGATGCTATGAATAGCTTTTGAGCACCTAGGTTACATATTTCTTATGAATCTTCTTAAATAAAAGAAGCAAAGGGGAAGAATTTTTTTAAAAAGATTTTTTACCACGTGAGAGCAGTGAAAGCAGCAATGACATGCCAAATTAATTTCACAGCAGGCACAATTGCAACTGATTCATGAGAAGTATCCTGTATAGCAAAGCTTTAGATTAAGATAATTTATTAATAGTGTTGTTATACAAATATAGCATGTCCTACTTTTGTCACACTTTCTGATTTAGTTAGTAAAAAGACCCTTTTCTGATTACTTAACTTATGGTTTTAACCAATAGAGCAGGCATAGACAACCTCGGCCCTCCGGATGTTTTTGGCCTACAACTCCCATGATCCCTAGCTAACAGGACCAGTGGTCAGGGATGATGGGAATTGTAGTCCCAAAACGTCTGAAGGGCTGAGGTTGCCTATGCCTGCAATAGAGTTTGTGTCTGAGCATAATTTGAATTGTCCTCAAAGGACAATAGCAGCTATGGTTATATAAAGGCTTGAAGGGTTGACAAATTTAAATCCAGAGTGGTATTTTAACAATTTCAGTTGCACAAATTAATGATTTTTTAAATACAAAATGATCAGGCAAACTGAACATTCATTCAAGTTCACTTCAAGAGCAGAGGAAGACTTAGCAGTCTCCCAAACTCTTCTCTGCCTTGGGTAAAATCTGTCTGCCTTGGGTAAAATCTGAGACATGTTGCTTGAAGTCAGATTCAGTTAAAACTCAGGCCATCATATTCTGAAGGGATTGTAGTTTCCAATCCGTCCTCAAGCACATCGCATGAGCAGCGCACAAGGATTACTCCAATACTTCTCATAAACAATGGAAGTCTTTATCACTTGATTTCTGATGTTTATGGCACACTGAAATTATGGGTAAAGGTAAAGGGACCCCTGACCATTATTAGGTCCAGTCATGACCAACTCTGGGGTTGCGGCGCTCATCTCGCTCTAGTAGCCGAGGGAGCCGGCATACAGCTTCTGGGTCATGTGCCAGCATGACTAATCCGCTTCTGGTGAACCAGAGCAGTGCCCAAAAACGCTGTTTGCCTTCCCGCTGGAGCGGTACCTATTTATCTACTTGCACTTTGATGTGCTTTCAAACTGCTAGGTTGGCAGGAGCAGGGACTGAGCATAGGGAGCTCACCTTGTCGTGGGGATTCGAACCGCCAACCTTCTGATCGGCAAGTCCTAGGCTCTGTGGTTTAACCCACAGCGCCACCCGCGTCGCTTGAAATTATGGGTAGCTCTGATAAAATGGACAAAAGTGTGTTGTAGCAGAAATGAGCAAGAAATATTTATCTTCCAAATTCCGCATTGGGTGTTGAACCAAATGCAAGCTCAAGTCTCTTGAGTGGCTTATCACAGGACTGGCACATCTAGTGGGGCGAAGTCAAAGCAACAAGCTCCCAGCATTGACAGTGCAGCTGCTTGCTGGAAAGAGAGGGAGAAGCAAAGAAGAGGTGGAAGAGCTGCATGGCACAGCACCAGATTGGAACTGTGTAGCACAGCAGTGGAGCCAATCTCACCAGCTCCTTGCCCCGCCCATAAAGTGTCAGTGATGCCACCAATGGAAAGCTATGGATTTGACTCTATCTCGACCCCATTTGGCTCAGTCATTTCTCATCTAAGCACTGTGCCATACTGCCATCACTTTGTCCAATTCAATCCAGGACCAGCATAAACCAGCACTCAGGCCACCTCAGCCCATAGAGGCAAGGGATATTTCCTACTGCCCTACATGGTCCTCTGCAAAACTCTCTACAGTTGTACATATCTCTATCATATCTACCAGAATCCTGTCTGCCTTTGCAGCAAATCCAAGCCCAGACAGAGAATGGGTCAGAAAAAACATTTAAGCCTAGGCATGGGTTGGCTTTCCAAAATAAGTTGTAAATATTGTAAAGAAGTGTCACTTTAAATGATGACACTGGCCTCCCTTCAAATCCTGAGGCATCAGCTACCAGGTGTGAATGGAATAGGATATAATGACATGCATTTATATTTTGGAGGGGACGTAACCACTCCTAGATCTACACACACACACCTTTTTATTGAAGGTCCATTATTCAGTAAATACTTCGAATTTATCTTTTAAAATAGGACCCCCTCTATAACTGAACAAATGCTATTCAGTCTTAGCTCTTGACTCACAAAAAAATTATTTGAAAATTAGTAAGGGCATCTTGCCTATATGGCAGGCTTTTAATATCATGAAACAAAATCATGCAGCAGTTATTTAATAAACAGTTTCTCAAATATCATGTAATATCATAAAATTGTAATAAGTGTCTCCATAATTCATATGTTTTAAAATATATAAGTAATAAAAATTGATTACCAACATTTTGAGATATCTTGCAGAATATTTTATCCATTTATGAGTGGCAATAACTTGTAAAGATTCTGACCTTACTTAGAGCTAACTTATATATCCAGATGGAATGAAATGTTTATAAAAATAACATATTGAAAGGTATTAGATTTGTGAGCATCACTTCACTTTAATGAGCCACTCTAGGGCAATCTTTCTGCAAATGTGGGTTTTATAAAAGATCTCAGGCCTTTGATAATCCATGGGAGAAATCAGCATGGCATCCCAGGGAATTTCTGTAAGAATATATCAACCTTTTAAAGTTTAGTAGAGGGAATAAAGGATGATCTCAAGGGATAGAAACAAAACCTACTGTGTGAGCTGAATGTCAATGACTATAACCATGAACCTACCAATGTTGCCAAATGCAGAAATAATTAATTTTGCAAATCTGGTTAATATGTTTTACTGCCTTTTCATGTTTATGAAATTAAAAGGATGTAATTTATAATATCTCATAGCTTCCCTTGCAATTTAAATTTAAATTGATTCAATTATACTTTATTTTATATTGCCTCTAATTATTCAAACATTTTCATTGCTTTTTCTATCTGAAGTTTTCCCCCGTAAGCTACAATGTTGACATGACCACATGTAAACCACATGTTGGAATGACATGTTTTATCTGCATAAGCCAAATTAACCTCACATCATACACATCTCAAATGCCCATTTCCAAATGTCATTGCAATGATCATACTTGTTGTGAGAAAGGGTTTGACATTGTATTGAATTATCAAACTTGCATTTTCCCCCTAGGGCTTTTAATCATTTAAATTAAGAATTCCATTGATTGGATTCAATAAATCCTGAAAAAATATAGCAGCTAATGCTACTCTGCAAATTCCTGAACAAGAGTTCATGGAGTATTTACAAAAGCTGTGTTCTACACAGGCCTGTCTTAAGCATACGTGGCAGTCCCAGGTGCCCAGGTCCCGGCCGTCTCAGCGTCTCACTGGCTCGGTCATCCCCAAACTCGCGGCACAGAGCCGGTCACAGCAGAAGAGCCCGCCACGGTGCCCCAACCGATGGGTGGGCTCTTCCCCGGACTCAACTCTCGGCCCCGGTCTCTGCTTGGCACCCCTGAGAGCCTGTGCCCAGGTGTCCCTGCACCCCTAGCGCCTATGGGTAAGACAGCCCTGGTTCTACAAGAGTTCCCATTGCACTGCTTGTATATGAGGTGGCAGAAGCCCTTACATTAGCAAATTAACATATTTGGACTTAATGCCATTATTCTTACATAAGGCTATAGTGCAAGATGTAAAACAGCCCTTCATTAGTGGAAGAGCATGTTATCTGCTGCATTTTTGTCACACATCTACTAATTTGCATTATCTATATCTATAAATGATATAACAATAAAATATAGACCATATAGTGACTAGAATATGGGAGGCCAAGGTTCAAATCCCACCCCCATCCGCCATGAATCTCACTGGATGACCTTCTGCCGGTCACCGCCTCTCCGCCTCACAGGGTTGCTGTCATTAAATGAAGAGGCGGACAACCATGTATGCCACCTTGAGCTCATTGAAGAAAAAGGTGGGATACAAATGCAATAAAGAAAAACAACTACTACTTTAAACATTCTGGCATTTACTAATATGTACAAAAGGCAGGGAGGAAATCCTGGTGCCCTGCCACATGGAACTTACATGATATATATTGCTGATATTTTCTTGTAAATGTTACACTTAGGATCACACACAAAATGTGTTATGGACACTCCTTAAATATGTAATATAATGTGGAATATGCCACACAGGGGCCATAACAGTATATGTGTGCTCTGGATGCTGAACAGCAGGACTGAAATCCACTAAAAAGGTAAGACAAACACTCAAATAAAGACACATGGGCCCATTTATATATCTAAACATTTTCCCAACAAAAGGAAAGAATTTTCTAGGACTGTGCCAGATTTTCACAGCAAAATGTGAGCTTCAGAGGGCTGTGGAATGCTCACTGACAAAATGCTACATTTTTGTTCTTTGATTTCTTCCCCACCTATCTGCAGACACACTGCCACTTCTAATTTGGTATCCCGCTTAGTCTTCCCTACCCCCACACTTCAGTAAGTAATGCCAGATTACAAATGTTCACATTGCGAACATTAAGTTGTCCTACAAAGTCAATCAGATCTGGATATGTGTTGGTGTGGTTTGGTGGTTAGTTAGTATCAGACCAGGCAAGCTTTCTCCATTCTGGTGCTCTCCTGCAATTGCAACTACTGTGGTACCTCTGGATGCGAATGGGATCCGTTCCAGCGCCCTGTTCGCATCACGAGCAGAACGCAACCTGCGTCTGCACGTGCGTGGGTCACGATTCGCCGCATCTGCTCATGACGTCATTATGAGTGTCTGCGCAGTAACCCATTCTGTGGGGCGCAGTAACACATTCCGTGGGACGCAACCTGAAAACGTTCAACCTGAAGTGACTTTAACCTGCAGTATGACTGTACCATTATCCTCCGTTTGTAACTCCCACCAGCAGCTGCCAGACATGCAATGTGGACACCACCCTGAGATCTTTGTAGGAAGAAAAGGATTAAAATGTAATAAACATAATAAACAATCTCCATTAAAACAAAGGATGGAAATGGTTTGCTTTCTGAGAATGGTAACAACACGAGAAAGCAATAGAATGTACCCCTGGGGCAACCAGACAGAGGCTTTCTGTTTTCCCACACTGGTTTGGAGTGAAAGACCTCCACGGTGGATAGTATTGCCCTTTTTTGGCAGGCCTCACTGAAAAAAGGAGTTGTTTGTGTTGCTGTCAAAAGCTTCATTGAAAACCTGCATAGCATTTTAACAGAAAGCAAAAGATGTCTAGAGGTTGGGCCTTTTGTTGATATATATGAAAAAAGTAATCCCATCCTGCCTATCCCTCTATGTAGAAAATATGGTCATCCTTCAAGGGTCTGTTCTTAACAACACCTCATTTCCTTGTACAGTATGTAAAAGGCCTTATCAGGTGCATCTTTCAAATATTTTGAAATTGTGACCTTATCTATTTCTAGAAACTGTTTGAGTACATCATGGTGACATGTACTGTATAATAAATGACTATACTTTTCACAACTGACGAAGGTGCTCCTTTATTTCGGTACACATTTGCTTCTAATGCCAAACTTCTATTATCCTATCTAAAAAGAATGCCTTGCAAATGCTGACTGAAGGCTTTCCATTGTTTCTTGCAAGGTGACTATGATACTTATTGACTGGAGGAAATGCAGTAATGCAAAGGTTAAATATTTTGAATCAGATCTTGAAGTCAGACCTACAATTGAATGAATGACTTAGGTTTTTGTTTTGTTTTTTAGTCACATAGAAACCCCCACAATGAGGGGATTTCAGCTGTTTCTTTGCAAGACACAAACTGAGTTGGAGTGACTGCAGATACATCTGCATCTAACATGGCTGGGTCAGTTGATCAGTTTGTAAGGCTTTAATTTAAAGAATATACTGCAGGATCACCTCCCTGAAATGGTATATTTCCTGCCTCATCTGTTACATGCACTCCATATGAAGATCCGAGATTATCCAGAGAAGGCGTGTTTATTTATTTATTGCTTTGTATCCACAGGGTGGTAAACCAAAGGGTAGTAAACTGTAATTAATCACAAAAAAATCTAGTTTCTCAGTGGAAGTAAAGATGTCTTCTAAAACCATATGCACAGATTGTATCTATTTGTAATCTCTTATTCATTTATTAATTTAATGTATTTAATTAGTTCATCTTCAGTACATATATTTGCAAAAGTAATAAGCTTCTCAATAATGGCATTTCCCTCTGTCTGACTGACAATTATATTTAAGTCCCTGAGAGG
The DNA here is from genome assembly GCF_027172205.1 of Podarcis raffonei. NCBI lineage: Eukaryota > Metazoa > Chordata > Lepidosauria > Squamata > Lacertidae > Podarcis > Podarcis raffonei. The sequence goes on along the minus strand of NC_070605.1, from coordinate 46,365,531 downwards.
GGATATGGCCTATACTGGTGCTGTGGACTTAAATGTTTGGAAATCTGATGTGATACAAAGAATTGAACAGTCCCAAAATTCCATATACTTCCATTTTTAGGTAAATGTCTACAAACAGTCATCAAAAGTAAACTTATGTTTTACTTTCAGTCACTTTTTTTGAAATCTAAGTGCTAAACATCTTCTACATAGAACATATTATGAATTCAGATTATGCATGACAGTAGTTATATTATCTTCTGTACCAATCAGATATCCCTCACCCCATTAAACATATTTTTTCTTAAGAATACAGTTATACTGGCAGGCAAAAATGGTGATCTTTACACTAAACAGTAGAGTATTCCAGACTTCTAACTGGCTAATCTCCTCCCTGATATTAAAATTGTAACCTTGGAAGTCTTATACATGTCTTTCAAAATGAAGCAGGCATAGCTCTCATTTTCCCATGTTCTTGTTTAAAACCCACCACACAAGTTGTACCGGTAAATTACATAAAAATTTGGTCTATGGATACTATTCAAAAAGACAAGGCAACCATTAAATATAATGAAAGAATTTGATTGCCTAAAAATGGAAGCCTAGTTGTAAATGGTTAACCGGAGGGGTTTTGCAGCAGCCTTGAGGGAGTCTTTCATCTTCACTGATGCCTGCAACAATGCCTTAAGCAAAAAACTAATTAAAGAAAAATAGGTGTTCCCTTTGATTTCTTACAGCACCTAGGGAGAAAAATATTACAGTCAAGTTGGACTTTAAAAAATAGATATTACTGCCATTAAGTATCTGATTTCCGAAATAAATAGCGATAATTAAGAATGATGTTTAACTGTATCATGTCTTTTTAGAAATAGAATTGCTCCAATGTAGCAAGATTCTATGTACACAACAAATGATTATGTGCATATATGATCTTCGCACTAAACTGGTGGGCGGGGTTACAGTATCAGCCTCAATCGATATTACTTATAGAGGAGCAGGGCAGGTGTCAGTGTACGAAAGGAATCAACTGGCCAATATGTATGCAGTTCCAATTCACTAAGAAGGACTGTTCATCTATTTTAGATTCTGGATGCATGCAATTGATCAAGGTGGCCAGATATTATTCCTGTGTATGGATTAATCCTACTTCTTCACATAAATTTCTCCCCTCGTGATGGATGTTATGGGAGAGGAAGTTCAAGGAGGATCTTCACCAGCTTCCACCAAACACTGTGAACGGTTACTTTAAGACTGAAGATTCGTGGCTCTTCTATAGACCAAAATAACAGGGTATAATCAACTACTGCTGTCTGTTCAATTAGTGTGAAATTACAAAACAATATATAAATACCATTTTTTTTCTCCTATAAAAGTAATACAGGCAAAGAACCTAACCCTAGAATACTTTTCTAGTTATGCTATCACCCTAAAAACACAATCTGTAATTTAGCCAAATGTAAGGTTCTTTGGAAGGGACGCGGGTGGCGCTGTGGGTTAAATCACAGAGCCTAGGGCTTGCCGATCAGAAGGTCGGCAGTTCGAATCCCAGCGACGGGGTGAGCTCCTGTTACTCGGTCCCTGCTCCTGCCAACCTAGCAGTTCAAAAGCACGTCAAAGTGCAAGTAGATAAATAGGTACCGCTCCGGCGGGAAGGTAAACGGCGTTTCCGTGCGCTGCTCTGGTTCGCCAGAAGCGGCTTAGTCATGCTGGCCACATGACCCGGAAGCTGTACGTCGGTTCCCTCGGCCAATAAAGCAAGATGAGCGCCGCAACCCCAGAGTCGGCCACGAATGGACCTAATGATCAGGGGTCCTTTACCTAAGGTTCTTTGGCTGAGATTCAGCTTCAAATAAAAATTCTAGCCAATGGATTTATATATAATTAAGATGAATACAAATTTAAATGGCAATGGCGAGCCTAATGGAAGATTCAATATATTTTAAATGCTTAAAAAAACCTTTTTCAGAACAGTTTTATATGTGTATAGTTTCCACCTTGGTCCTCTCCACATAATCAGGTGTCCTGTTTTTAGCAATGCCCAAGTGCACATAGAGATAGACCATGGGTAGGCAAACTAAGGCCCAGGGGCCGGATCCGGCCCAATCGCCTTCTAAATCCGGCCCACAGACGGTCCAGGAATCAGCGTGTTTTTTACATGAGTAGAAGGTGTCCTTTTATTTAAAATACATCTCTGGGTTATTTGTGGGACATAGGAATTCGTTCATTTCCCCCCCTCCAAAAAATAGTCCAGCCCCCCACAGGTATGAGGGACAGTGGACCGGCCCCCTGTTGAAAAAGTTTGCTGACCCCTGAGATAGACATACCATCTGTGTATATGCTGTATCTGCAAGTACAGAGTCCATGAATGGATGGATGTTAGGGAAAGGAGACCAAGTTGCTACACTATACATTCTGTGTGCAATTCATGGATGTAAAAATGGCTATAGAGAATAAGTATTAGGAAACAGCAGTAAAAATGTACTACACTCCCTAATGTCAAGATATTGCATATGAAACAATGGTAGTAACCTTAAGCATGAGTGATCTACAAAGTGACAAGTTCCTATATTTCTCATGCCATTTTAATTACAATTCAGGATAGTCCAGTTGGAAAAAACAGCACAGACTCATTTTGCTTATTTGGTCCCTAAATATGCTGAGTTTCCACCCCAATAATGTGCCTCATAACCCTAATTCTGCACAGTTTCTTGGGTAGCTAATTGGAAAATTATGCAAATGAACTAAAGATAGTGTTGGCAGCTTCTGTATGTATAAAGAAAAAAAAGGAAAGGAGTTCCAACCCAACATTGTATTCTGCCTCCACCAAAAACAAAAAAACCCTCCACATGTCAAACCAGGATCAATATATCATTATCTTTGTTCTCTCCTTATTACCGTTTCCCATTTCCTCTATGCTCTAATTTCCTGTATTTATACATGGTATATGATTTTCTGTCAATTACATTTGAAGCATATAGGTATTAAGACTGAGAAGCACTATTAGAATAAATATTAACTACTTTATAATAAATGCATGGAAAATGCTTTTTAATTTTATTTTGCTATTGAACTACAATCGAATAAGGTTAGTATGCCAAACTGGCTATTCAGCTTGAAAGAGATTCACTCCAGAACATTTTCAGTCACCGCTGCTAGACACACCAGTAGTTCTGCTATAAAAAAAGCTACACAGCAACCTTTTGTTGCATTCTTCAAGAAGTGTATGAATAGGCTGAAGAATAACCATGAAGAAGTAGGTTAGCAAAGTAGATTGAGAAAGGGCATGTTCATGGCAAAAGTATTGGAGGGATAGGGGAATAAGTGGCAGCAGCGGTGGAATAAAGGGGGTATAGCAACACATCACCATAAAATACAAATGAGTAGAACAAAGTGGCTCCACAATGCTTGTGGACAAAGAAGAAAAGTGTTTCAGAGATATCTACCTGCTAGCATAATTGCAGCAGCTGTACCATCTAACCCCTATCAGTCATAATCTGGAACAGTGCCACTTTCTATTAGCCAGGTAATAGAGGAACTGAAATTATTTATACGAGTCCATGTGAACCACTCCGTTTGCTCCAATGCATTCTGATGACTTAATTAGATAGTCAGTGTAGCACATGTGGCTTTCCAGTCAGGTTCATCACAAAAGGCCAGTTCATCAAAGCAGGAGAGTTGTGTGCTCTACAGCTAGATTAGAAATACGGATTTCTTCATTAAGTATCATGCAGCTGACTGTGCCTCTTGGTTTGTCACCATCTATTCAGACAATTAAATAAAACCTCATGCTGGATAAACTGGGGCTAATAAAGAGACCTTGAATTGAAGTGCAGCTGGCAATCTTTTCTTTATTAAGACCTGGCAGCATACTTAGTGACAGCATCTAAAAGGCAAAACGTGTGGAGTCATTTCTTATTCTCCCCCCCTCACTCTTAATATCTACCCTCTTTGGGCCATGACATTTTGGTTGATAGGATTTCCAGACCTTTGTTATTCTCACAAAAAAGGCAAAGAATAAACAAAGGTCAACTGTTAGAGCTAGGGAAACTGCAACATTCAACACGCTTAGACCCTTTCTCTGTGTCAATCAAAATAAAAAGTGAGGAGAAAAAGACATGAGATGACTGACAACCCTGTTCCTGGAAGAATAGTTTTTAAAATATGTGGCAGATACAGTTTGCCATATAAAGATATTGTTTGAAAATGCTACATTTTCCAAACAGAACTGCAGTTCAAATCACATATATTAAATTCTATAGATTTATCATCAATGGAACTTTATTCCAAGTATACAGGTGAAGTGTAAGACTATAATCAGTGAATAAATCAGGACGGGAGGAACTCTTCATACTTATGTTGCAATGTTTACAAAAGATATACACAATGATTGGCTTGTGTCTTGTACACAAAGCACTTATGCCTCCATAAATAAAATTAACTTTGACACTTAACTTTGACACACTTTGACTTTATAAGTTTGGCTTATGCCAATATGAAATAATGATCTTCCCAACAGCAGCTTAATCTAACGTACACTAAACATGAATGGCTAAATGGATATATTACGTTTCGTTGAGATAGTGTGCTTATAGACTGCACTGAAATAAACATCCAATGTATAGCTTAATTTGCAGCAAACGAACATGAATTGATACGATAACATGATGTTTGGTTGAGCTGGTTTGCTCAGCTATTACACAGCATCGTGATGGAATAGGATATAAACAAGTCAAATATGAGAAGCAGCCATACCAAATTAAATAATAATGATTATTAAACTATGATGGAGTATATTTGGTTTGGTCTACAGTGAGCAATATAAAAAGTGTGTGTGTGTGTGTGTGTGTGTGTGTGTGTGTGTATCTAGTATTTCAGAATTTAATGCAAATTAGTATCTACAGTGCAATTAGTTAAATAGTTTCTCATTTAGCTATTCATACTCTTCACAAAATGCTGATACCCATAAGAGCTGTAATAAAATTCCCACATTGTGGGACTCATGCTCACTCTGAATCAAACTGCTGTCTCATATCAGTTTTAGTATTAAACGTGAATTCTTATAATGCTGGGAACTTTTTACAGACATTTCAACTAGACATCTGAACATTATGAAAAGCCAGCATCTACTGAGTGCTTAGCAAACTTCTGAATGTGTGCATAATATGGGTTCCACAAGGAATTTCCCCATTACCCCCCTGCAGTGTCTAGACATGTAGAAGTTATTTCAAATCTAGACATGTAGAAGTTATTTCAAAGAGTTTGTCTAAGTCTAAGTAACTTTCAGCAGGGCAACAATGAAGGGCAATTTTATTCAGGTAAACATTTACTAACCAGTGAGTACGCAGGTTGTTATCTTTTTGCTGTAAAAGCTTTGCTGACTATTATTTTTCCTGTTTTCCTGACTGGCCTATGCTAAATGGATAAAATCTGTTACAGTAACTGAACTAAAATGTTGAGAGATTAATATCATAATTTAAGCTTGCCTTATAATTAGTCAGTTCTAGTTTCTCCTTATCTATTTTAAACCAATTCAAATCCAGAAATCATATCCATAGATAATGTTAACATCCTAACAGAATAAAGATACCAGGTATAAGATATCAGATATAAAGGTCTCCAAACCTATCATCACTGAATACTGCAGTCTTAACGAATATTGAACCCAGCACCTCCTATTAAATTTTTAAACATTCTCCTGGTGTAGTTGCCAACCAGCTATTACTGCAGCATCTAGTGTGGGTTGTGTTCTCACCTATCATGCTGACTGAAAGCAAGGTTGCTCTATTATCTCCCAAATACCAAGGGAGTTTTTAACATGTTTTGTTTTCTCAAGATTCCTTGAAACACAAACCCATTTGGTGTGGATTCTTTTGTTTGCCTTCACTCTTTTCTAAGCACAACCAGGTAAATCTTGGTTTTTAAGCAACACTAAGGAAGGCCTAAAGCAATTTTGGGATTCTCCCTGTAAACAAACTGAAAAATCCTGATGTCATAGGGAAGGTATAACATTTGAAGCCATAGTAATTTGCATTTAAGTTGTACTTGGCTTTTCTATTTATTGCAGTTTAAATTATACATATAAGTTTTCTTTATGAACCATTCATAAGCTTTAAAATACAACACAGAAAAATCCCAAAAGGATTGCCAAAATCTTTGGCTAGATTTGCTTCATTGTGTTTTGAGAGTCAATATATGCCAACTCAGGTTAGTAATACAACCCACATGATATATAAACATGCAAGATCATCCATGTGCTCCTTTCTATTCATATAGAGATATCTGTATAATGAAATAAAAACAGGACAATATACTTAGGCTGTATGATTCTTTCAATTCAAACCTTGTAAGTAGTTCATTACCTTCCTAACTCCTACGAGCTCTACTGACACATGAAAGATGCTGTAGCAAAAACAGCAGAGTATATTGTGGCAACTTAAAGATGATATTCTCAGCTGGCAGATTAGATGACAAAGCAGTTCTGTTAGCATAAAGACTTTCACCTGTGCAATAGAATGTTCTCTCCCCATGCCCTCTCTCCCTAAATCTTTTTCTGAGGGTTCTCCCAACCCGTTCTGTGCTGAGGGACATCAGATGAGCAGCACAGCTTCACCAAGCTGTCCACTATTGCCATAGACATAATCAACACAACCCCCGTTTGCATCCAAAATGCACGCACGCACCCACCCACCATATTCTATCTTCTATAGTCATATCCCACAATACAACTGCATTCTGTTCAACTTGTTAGACAGGAACTCATATAGGAAGAATTTACATTGGTATTCTTAAAGCTGCAGCCATTCAACATACTGAAGACAGACCAGTACACAGACAGACGCTGAAGAGAAAGCAGCAGCAAACTGCTTGTTGTCATCTACATCTCCAAACTAAAATTGACTACCATCTTAGCCAATGGTGTTTCTCTCTAACAAGCCTCAGGGACTAGCCTGTTGGCATTTACACACAAACTAAACTAAACTGGTTAATCAAAACTAAACTGGTTTATCCAGAACCATGACAGAGACACAGAAAGATGGACTAGCTCTGCAGGAGATGTCAGTGCCAACTCTGTGTCTCCATACTTGTTTATAACACCCTAGTGAATAATATCAGATTTATCATCTGGAGATCATCCTCAAAGGTAATATACGACATCACATCCCAGCAATGCCCTTCCTTTTTAACAGTCTTTTTGGACACAAATTTGATATAGAAACAGCAGTATTCAGAAACTGGTGGGACAACACTTCAGTCTCTCAGAGCATTTCTGTTGCTGGCATGAAGGCCACTATCTATCTATCTATCTATCTATCTATCATCTATCTATCTATCTATCTATCTATCTATCTATCTATCTATCTATCATCATCTCTCATCTATCTCTATTTAACAATTGAGTTCTTACTCATACAGAACTGGTATTATGTGACACCTGCAGTACTGCAAGTTCAACACGTGAGGTGAGGTAAGGTGATCTCATAGGTAAACTGGTCCCAATATGTTAAGAGCTTTGTACACTAATAGTATCATTTTGAACTTGGCCTGGTAGCAGAATGGCAATCAGTGCAGATATTTGAGCACAGAGTTTTAACAAACTTCAAAGGGAGGCTCCAACATGAAGTACAATTTATTAGCAAACTGGATTCTTCTCCATTCGGTCTACTGAACTTTGGTTTTCATTCCTACTGCAGATATAAAATTAGCATACCATCTCTAGAACTATATTGTTCTAGAATTCATCAGTGCTCTGGACTATATGGTTCGAAGAGACACATCATTCTTAATAATTTATTTTTATTTTAGCCGTTTATTTTCTATAGTTTGGTACTGTTCCTTGATATTCAAGGATTATTCTTAATTCACTTTTTAGGTAGTGCGTGTGTGTGTGTGTAAAATTGAAAAACCCAAAGAAGCCATTTAGTACCTGCAATAATAAAACATAAGAGCATTCAGATTTTGTAGTCTCTCTCACACACATATACATTCACACTGACAAATCACATTCTGTGGTACAAATGTTTTGTATAAAACAAATCCTACCTGGAATAAGCTGACCCAGTAACTGATGGACCCGAGACAGGCTGAGTACAGCTACCACGACAGTAAAAGAATAACGTTTCCATTTCATGTTGCTTCTGTTCTTGCATTACACCAGTCCAACAACACTTTTAGAAATGTTATCTGTAACAAGGAAAATAAGACAACTGTTTATATTGTCAAACAATTCAGAAGATATTAAACAAAATCTGTGCTGAATTAATCTCTAGAATAGCCACACATACAAACACAGCAAAATCTTGTGCTATGAGACTAAGTCGACTCCTGGCTAAGGTCTCTCATTTAAGAAATGTTGTGTTTGTTTGTTTGTTTGTTTGTTTGTTTGTTTGTTAGATTCCATTTGCGAATCACTTTCCTTATGTGAATCGCTTTCCTTTTTTCCTTTTATAGCAAAAAACACCAACAATTAAAATAATTCCATATGTGAAAACAAAAGAAAAACAATTCCATATATAAAATAGTTCTATACAGTGGTATCTCTGGTTGCAAACGGGTTCCGTTCTGGAGGTCCGTTCACAACATGAAAAGAACGCAACCCACATCTGCGCAGGTCGTGATTCGCCGTTTCTGCACATGCACGTGATGTCATTTTGCGTGTCTGCGCATGCGTGAGTGGCGAAACCCAGAAGTAACCCTTTCCGGTACTTCCAGGTCACCGCGGGAGGCAACCTGAAAAAACGTATCATGAAGCAAATGTAACATGAGGTATGGCTGTACATACAATTAAAAATATTTCCATATGTAAAAACAATTCTATATATAGAATAAAAGGTTGAGAATGATAATTCAGTTATGAAGTCTATTAAGAAGACACTCAAGGCAATGGGTGTCTTGGTATATAATTGGTATATAATTTTAGGTATGTAAAATATATGAAAATAATGCAACAGTAATCAGTGCTACATCTCTTTCCCCCCTCTTTCAGGTTTTCAGCTTCTGTGATATTTATTTAGGTGCTGCTGCCATGGCAACCTACACTGAAATACATCCAACTTCTTGCCCTTCTCCTCTTGTCTGCTTCTTTGCACCTTTTAACCCAAACTGACTAGCATTGTTCTGATGCAGACCTCATGGAGACATTCACATAAATGAACTATAAAATACAGTAATTAAAACACAACAAAATCTGAATCCTACAATATTTGTGCCAAAGCTTTGGGGATTTGCATTTATTTCAAACCTTATATTCAAAAAATGATACATACTTAGATATATTTATTTCAGGTATTTATATTATGCTTACTATTCAAAACTTCTAAGCGGTGAACTTCACCACTTAGAAACTTCAGTCCACTCAAGTTTAGGAAAATAAACTGAGTTCTGTCCTCTAACCCCTTTGGCACATTGCAAGAATTATAGCTAGGATAATTTAACACCAATTATCAGTTCAAGTTCCTAGAATTGAATTATTTCCCTATTTATTTTAACAAAAATATCATCAACCTTCAACAATATGTAGTTGTAATATTGTCACAAGATCACATATTAGAGATGCAACAATTTACCAGGTACAGTATTTTTAGTCCCCTTCACGAGCACTTACTTCTATAGAGGCGGCCAGAAATGTGCTGGATATTTGGAGTTCTGGAGATCTCAAATCACTATTGTGCTCTGAGGCCCCCAAGCCCATCCCTAAGTAAATAACTTGACCCTGACACGTAATTTAGGTTTAAGTTTTGGGGCAAAATTTAGGCCACAATTTTATTGATTACAGCAAAGTGAGTGGTATTGGCTTAGGCATTGGCAACCAACTGTAACTGACTCCTGCCTCTCTGGCAGGTAATCTGGAAGGGTAAACACCAAACGAGGGAGCAGCATTGATGAAAACCAACCGAAGCTCACCCCTGGCTTGGACCTAGCCCCTCAAGTGGACTTCGGAATAGATCCAGGATCCCCAGATTCCTGTACCAGAATACCCTTATTCATGGAGGGGCAGGTGATGGCGCACCTCCCCTCCCACACACCTCACTAAGCCAATGCCTAACCACCAAACCTTACAAAGTTGTGATGATTGCTAAGGGGGTAGGTGCAAACCAAGTGGCCAGTGCCATTTTGCCAAATGGAAAAATTCCTACCTGGCCCCTGTTCCAAAACAGGAAACTAACAAATATCCAAAGCAACTAGCCAATATCTGAAGCAAGGCCAAGGCAGCAACACCAACAAATAGGGACGGGAGGGCGGGTGCTTTGCAGCGTGAAGCAAGTGCCTCAGCCACGTCGTGCTGCCACTTTTATAGGTCCCCCCAACCATGCCACCTGGATCAGATTGGCTCAAACGGCCTGGCGTGATTGTGGGGCCATATAAACAAGGCCTGGGCCATGCCCCTGCCTACAACCCAGCGGGGGGTGGGGTGTCTCAGGGGTCCATGCCCAACCAGGACCCTCATTAAGGAGGATCCCACTTGTTTCAGAGTGTATAATGGCCTTTGTGGCATATAGTTTAGAAACAACAACAGAGCACTAACCCAGAAGTTCTCTCAGTATTACTCTAACCTTCTAAAAGTAAAAAATAATTGTCCCAGTGCAAACTCTTATTGGGTTTGTGTTTCTGTTGAAAGCAGGGATGAGGTGGGAGATCAGAGTTCTAAAATATGCATGGAGCCTACATGACTTCAAGAGGCTCCTCAAGTTTGGCTTCCAATTTGTGGAGTGTGGCAGGAACGGTGACTGAGGAGAGCTAAAATCTAAAGGAGAGCTATTCTCTCTCCATTTTAGCTTCTCAAATGCCTTAGCTGCTGCATTCTGCATATATGGCATGTTAATGTTCTGCAATGCATCAGAAAGCAACCCAAATGTACACTGGTCTGATTCCTTCAAGGGATTATTCCTCTTGCAGCAGAGCCATATATAATGACTGATCATTGTACACAATATTAAGTCTATATACTAGCTAGGCAGACAAATGAACACTAATCCTTTTGTTGGCAGAAGGGAGAAATAACTATTTGATAGTGTTGATATTATAACAATCAATATTGATAATATAGCATAATAAACTTTGCTGTTTCCAGAGGGATAGTCACGTTAATCTGTTTGCAGCAAGAACAACAAAGAGTCTTGTGACATCTTAATGGCTGATGCTGCATAGACATGTGTTCATTCCATTTCCCTGATATTTCCCTGATAATTTTCATGTTATATTTGAGCTTTCACATGATGTAAAAGTTTAGTGCTAGTTTCCATGTTATTTGGTTGCAACAAAGAAAAAGTTTGCAAGCCTGGAACCCTGGTCTTGGACACCAAAGGCAAGGCCCTACAGGGTGTGGAAGATGCTATGCAACTGACTTTCCTTTAGTAAGGCTGCTTAAGGATCCTCAATACCCCCACCCCAGGATCCCATCTGCAAGTAGATTTCCAAAAGGCTTAGGAACCTCCTTCTCCCCTCTCCCATCACCCTCTCCCCTCAACAGCTGTTTAGCAGAGGAAATGATCCTATTTTCTAATGTTTGTTTCACACTAGTATGAATGAAATTTAGTGCAACATGGTGCTGCAGTGTGAAAGGAACGTAAACAAGCAGGACAGAACTACAATTATAATCAGTAAAACTAATGAAATACTGAATGCAGCCTGACAAATTTATTATGACATAACCTCATCAGATAACCATGAGTTAGTCTTAAAGGTACCACAAGAAATTTTTACCATAGTTTCCATGCTGTATGAAAATATAATAAAAACAAATGCACTTAAAATTCCCTGGGGTTGTACTGGTTTGGTGGCCTTCCGCCCTGCCCCTATTAATCTTGAATATATAAACAAGAGTGGACTTTTGAACCTTTGAGAGAAAATTGATGTCTTCCTAACTGATATTTATTTGCTCTCTTTACAAATTCCAAAATGCATCCTTGATAAAAAGTTGGGTTCTGAACACTTATGTTAGCTGTTTTCTTCCATCTAGGCAATACAATGAGGATAGTAATCAATAGTACAAGTCCAGTTACTTAGCAACAGTGGTTGCTTGACTATCCTATCTTCTAACAATCATGACTGCGGGAGGAGAATTTTCACCCACTGGCTGTACATCAGATGACAATGAATAAAAAACAGTATAGCAAGAACTTTCAGAATCTACAAGCTTAAACTGCATTTTGTTCCTCAAAAGTTTCTTCTGAAGTATTAAAGAGATTTAAGCTGGAGGCACTATCCATGGGGCATATAAAAGAAACACAAGTTCCTCTCCTGTGGCTGCAATCATTAAGAAATCAATGCCGAATTAAAAGTGCACAAACCCCAAGGGGAAGAGAAGCACTGCAGTTAATATAGAGGAAATATTTAATCATTTTTTGGTGTTTCCTGCTTCCCTTAACTTGGATGTTATCTGCATAAGAAACAACTATATAAGCAATGAAACCAAAGAAAGCAGAAATGATATTGCTGCACACTTTTTGTTTTAATATCTTTGTTTTTATACTGTATTATACTATGTCAGGATCCACTGGGCTAGGGTGGGGGTCCCTGGAGCTGCACTCTGTTTCTTCAATGTAATGAGTCACCTGGTACTGCAGGTCAGAATAATATCTGGATACTGTGCTCTCATGATTCAGAATGACTTTGCGTAAGCAAAGAGCCAATTGGCTTCCCCTTACCCAACAGAGTATCAGAGGCCAAAGAAGACAGGCAGATTTATGACAAATTTTAGGAGAAATTTTACTTTCTTTTTCCTGTCCTGCCACAAAGCGGTATGAGAAAACTTAAACCTATATGGTTTGAGATGTTAATTTAGCATGCAAACAACCCAACACCATGACCCACTATAATGTCAGTGCTAATTGTCTAAGACGGGCCTTTCTTTAATGACGATGGTGTATTTATTTTCAAAATAAACTGTTGGGATAATAGAATCTCCAGGTTTGAATAGGGCAACTCCACTGGAAGCCATGGTGGGGGTTATGAACTAAAATAAATATGTTCGCTATGATTTGTTCAGCCCCGCTGCAAGCCCTCCTTCACTTATTTTAGTACATCTCTTTTCACCCTGAGAGTAGTTACAGCCAATCAGTCACAGTTCTCCATGGCTCCTTCCTTCCATCCACCACTGCCACCATCACCACTGGCTAAGTAAGAAAACAAAGGGATTTATCTAGTGCTGCAGCATGACTCACATGATATGCATGCACAATTAAACTTCTTCCTTCTCCTTTCACCTCCACTCCAGCCCCCGTGCACCCTTAAAATAAGCTCTGAAGGAGGACTCTCCAGAGCAGTTGAGGAGCAGGGAAAGAGAGGAAGTCCCATCACATGAGTAGAACTCTGCTTATCCAGTGTCAGACACAACACAAAGTGTCCCTGTAGTCAAGTTCTTGACACTGAAACTGGCACCTTCCCAGCTTCAAGGCACTTTATTAACCCCCAGAAGAGAAAAAGGCCGTAGTGGACAATCAAAGGAATAGGCTGAGAGGTGAAGCCTATGGGCTCGATTTTGCTGGTGTGCTCAGTTGATAGTTCTTAAGGCAGGCTTGCAGCACTGTGATCCTTATGTCAGTCTTCACTCTCATATACACTTGGTAAGTCACCAAATGAACTATATCTTAATGTAAGTACTGACAAGGACTCAAAAGGGCAAAAATGACAGACAATCTTTAACACATGACATGCAATGTTCATGAATGCTAGTGTCTGATGGAACTCAGGTTTTCATGATTTTCAATCATTTTATTTCAGCAAGTTGATGAAAATTGGTGGTCCACATGACAGCTGGTAATTCGTCCTTGAAGTGATACTACTGTTGGACATACTCTTCCTTTACAGTACTGCTGATCAAGCCATAGATCACTGAAATGAACAGTTGTACTACACTTCTTTAACTATAATCCTTTAAGCTTGTCTGGGATAAACTAGATTTATTCTAAAAAGCAGCAAGAAGTAAGTGTTCCCATGATTTGTATTTGTTCAGGGATATGAAGCACTGTTTGCACACTTTGCTATATAGACACAAAAGAAAATTCAGCAGTTCTTTGAGCTGCATTGTAAAACTCCACAGAAATCAATGTCATTATAGCTTTTAATACTAGGAGAGGATGTGGCCCATAGTTATTTTGAGACAGTTCTAGGGAGAAGCATTCTAATCCCTATTGGGCTATACTTTCAATTTTTGCTTTTATTGGGCAAGAAACAGTCGCACTACCACTGGGACCCAAGTTTATACCTATTTATGTTTCATTTTATTTGCCTTTGGGACATCATTAAAGACAGAAAGTAGGTAACACATTTTAATTAGATTAATCCCTACTGTTACAGAAGAATAGAAGTACATAGAGCTGTGTTACCAGAGAATACACGTCAAAACAAGGAAGGTTTCAAGCAGACTTAAATGTAATTCCAAATCTGACTGCAACCCACTGATGGAAAGTTACAATAGAATACAGGGTTTAACCAAAAGTTGCTCTTTTATTATTCATAGCCTTTCTATTTTGACATTATTACTATTACATTTTACTGTCTGGTCCTTCTACTTCTAACTTTCATTGATTCTTAGTTCTGCTGCTAGCATGAACTTCTGCATCCTTCTGTGACTGTGATATACTTTCTCTGTTTCATTCCATTTTATTCACAGGCTTGTATACCATCATCATATCTACTATAAATTACTGCTTCTAAAGTTGTAAGTATAGTTATACTCTTGTCCCCATACCTCTTTTCCTGTCTTCCTTTATTTCCCTTCACTGTTCTTCTTACTAAACCACCAACCCCTGCTCCTAAAGTCCATCTCCACCTTTTACATTTGCTAGCCTTATCACTGCATTGTCTTCCCTGCTGACATTTGATTTTTCTACCTATTTGTCCTTTATACACCTCTTCAGAATTATCTTAGCCCTTTGCTAATCAAGGCTTCACAAGTTGTTTAAATACCATTTCATTTCTATTGTCTCATTTTTTTAAAAAAATTGTGAAATTTAGGCAAGCCCTATTTTCTGTTTTACACTCTATATAATAATGCCCATACATGCAGCGCTCCCAGCAATGCCATCACTAGAAGATCTTAGACACATGAACTTTGCACAAAATAAAAAAACCCAAGGTCTCCATTCTATCAACTGTTTTTAGAAAATTTGTATTTAGTAACTGTTTCTGTTAAATGTATGTTTCCAGACACATCTCTTAAGTGAAAAAGAATCAGACAAATCGTGCACAGGAAACAGCACTGAGTTTCCTTGCTGTGATGGTGGGAATCACAGGTACAGGGAATCTTTAGCGGTCCTTTAAGTATATAAAATATAGACAACTAGTTATAGATAAATGCATTTCATAAAGTGTCTTGACACATTTAAAGTTTTAACTGAATGAGTGACTATCTTACAGAGCAGGAAGAACGGTATCATGCGTAAGTCACTGGATCAGGTGAGATGTTATTGAGCCAAAATACAAGGCATGTTTATGATTAACATTTGAAAGCTCATTTCCATACACGCAGACTGTGCATAATATGCCCCCCCTATTGCATGGCACTAGTGCTAAAGAATGTGTAAATCTTATGCTTCCAGCATGCAATGTCAGCATGAAAAAAAGGCTTTCCTGCAACCTGCACATAGCAAACAGCAACATCTAAACAGGCACTGTGATAAAGGATTCAGTAATGTAACTGTTTCTGTCCCATTAATCTTCAAATGAATGCTAAACAGTTATCTTAAAAAGTCATGCAGTCCAATAACACTCTATCAAAATCGTAACTACTTGTGAGAAAAGTTAACAAGATTAAAACATTTAGTATCTATAGTTCACTCTATAATAAAATCTAGCTATGCGCCCTGAAATGCTTCATTCAGAAAAAGCAAATGTTGGCAGATTTTATCCAAAGCTTATATTTGTTTGAAGGGGAAATACAACTTCAGTTAATTTTGTCCTGAGGGAAGATTTTGGATTTTCAAAAATTTTGAAGTATACTTCTTCAAATTTGTGTAGTTTATTTGCTTAACAAAAAAATTAATAGCATTTAGTATGAACTTGAAAGATAGTCTATCAGTCACCACATTAAAATCTTCAGTGTTAAAACAAAGACCACGTTTTCCAGAGGAAGAAAAAAATTCAAGTACATGTTTCTAAAGCCCCATGGATATGGAAACTCCCCCCCCCCCCCCCCGCAATATATTTATTTACTATAACAATATAACCATGAAGAAATCATAGCAGTGAAAATACACACACACACACATTGACTCCACGTTTTGAAGACCTAAAACTGCAAACATTTTAAAAAGCCATTTATTTAGCTTAAAATTTTCACAATGCCTCTCAATCTTCTCAGTAGGACCAAAAGGGGGATTCAATTTTCAAAGATAATTGTGTCAGACAACTGCTTTATCCCTTTTCAGAAACAATCTGATAAGTAGCTAATTACCAGCCAAGCGATTTCAGAGCCACACAGCTGGACCTAACAGGAGACTTCTAGAAATTAAAATGTATCCCAGAGCATACCTAGTCATAGCACCCCCTTCCCCAGGAGCCAGGTGATCAAGGGTGAATAAAAGGACATAACAATGATGTTGGGATTAAAGTTGGCCACAACTTTATTTAATTCAACTGCAGGTAACCTTGGCATAGGTACTGGGCGTATATCCCTCTCAGCCCCCTGCTGGGGGTCTGAGGCATGACAGGGTCAGTTAGGGGGGGAAATGGGACCATTGCAAAATGTGGGTTTACAGAAATGCCCCCCCAAGTCGCCGAGGGAAGCTCTATGGCCCTCCAACCACACACTTCTGGCTTTATGTACAGAGACTTCCCTCAAGACCCCTCTAACGGGATACTCTGATATCGCCGCTGCTAGAGAGGGTGAGTAACCACTTCACCCCTTCCTCAAATGTTAGACTATAGGATAACACCCAAGGCCTAAACCGTCACCAGACAGCGAGTGCAAATTTAAACCAGGGCCTGGTGGGAAGCCAGTGAGTATTGTGGGGCCAAGGGAAGGGGCCAGCAGCCAAAACAAACATGGTGTGGCTCCATGGGGAAGGAGCCACCACGCTGGTTTACCAGCGCCACTCACCCTTGGACTGGGTAAGTGGCCACTGATAGACAGGGAACTATTTCACTTAACTGACAAGATGCGTGGAACATACCTAGAGAAAACAAAACAAGAAAATGACTGTGAAATTTCTCCACACAAAAGAAACCCAGTTTCATGCTCCCTATCCTCCCAGTTGAATTTGGGGCAGCCTTCACATGGTCATGTCTTCTTTGAAAAAGAGAACTCTCATGTTGCTCAAAACCTTTTTACTTAAGAGATCAAAGGTTAATACAGCAGTGCAAGAACAGACACAGAGCAGGCAGAACAAGATTGAGATTCCCAGCTCTTATGTGCATGTTTTAAGTCAGCTATCCCCAACATGGTGCTCTCCAGATGTGTTGAACTGCAACTCCCATCATCCTTAACACCTGGCTATGCTGGCTAAGGCTGATGGGAGTTGGGGTCCAAAACATCTGGAGGGAACCATGTTGGGAAAGTTTTTTAGTAGTAATGGGAGCTTAAAGTAGTAGTAATGAGTGTAGCGGATGCCTCTACAGTCATTGTTACAGAAAAATGTCTATTTTCCCACAGGTGTGTTGCATTGCACTCTTAAAAAATAACTGAAATTGATGCAAACAGTGTTGGCTCCCATTCTTTTTTTTATAGCCTCCTGTGTAAATGAAACACTATACTAAAGAAGGGTAATCATATTTGTACCAATGCAACTCTTGTACAAATCTAAAAATCCCAGAGGTTGTATTGCCTGGGAGGGGCCTGAACTGACTCCAGCTACAAAAGCAGAGGCTGCTGAACAAACTCTTGAGTAGCAGTATTGTTTTCAGGGTTTTGTTGCTGTTATCTATATTCATTTTTTGTTTTTTTATTTCTAGTTCTTGTAATGATTTATGTGGAAATTGTTCAGTTATGAAAATATTTTCATGTAAGCTGCCTTGAGCATGGTTTTCACTATGCAAAGGCAGCATACGAATTAATGATGATGATGATGAAGAAGAAGATGATAGGTGGAAGTAATAATAGCAAGGAAAGATTTTCTGAACTTTGAAGAAACAGCACGCTGTACTAAGGATGTAAAGTTTTTAAAAGTGTACATGTCATGCGTCATCTCTTTCTTTTTAATATTATACACTTTTTAGCCTCAAGAATCTTAAGGTATCCATAAAGAGAAGAAAATGCTTGTTATCCACAGAGAAGAGAGTTACAAAGACTTTAAAGATGTGAACCTTGAACATTCTGTTATCATGTCTAATGAGTTGTAGATCACTGTCAGACAAAACATTTTTCTCTGAAATCTACTGAGCAAGTTGAATATCTACAGAGAGCTTTGAAGAAACCTGTTGTTGGAGTTAGGTAGGAAACAAAGCAGAGGCTCTGTTACAAAAGTATAGCTAGAAGGAAACATGAATGCAGTTTTTTTAAATATAAAAAATATGTAAATACTGTTGGCAAAAGAAAATGCTAATGTGTTTCAAAGCAACAAATGTTTCTACATCAGGGGTGTGGGAACTTCAAACTCAAAACCCTCCAGGCCTCTCTCTCTAGCACTTGAGACTCTGCCTAGCCAATGACCCCACACCATCCTTATGTTGCTTTAAAAGGGAAAATTAGAATCCTTATGGTCCAGATAGTCTGCATTAAAATTCAGTTGAAATTTGAGAAGCTCTGTATTCTTCCATAAAGTTTTAACACTTTAAAAAAACCTTCCCAAAAACTAGTAGGTTGCTATCAAACATGTCCAACTTGCTGTAAAGAAAAAGATGTTGTACTGTGTAGAGACCTTTTTGTTGTAGATGTTCATATCATGGGTGGGGTGACTTTCTCCAATAAAGAACTACTACATAATAATTCTTAGTAGGGTAAAGGCAGCATCATGAATTCAGGTCACATAAAAGGTGCAACTATAATAAAGAGACAGCTAGCTAACTTGCAGATCTCTGCACCCTGAAGGACTAAAGATTAGAATAGCAAATATGCTTTCCAGGAAAGTAGCTTTCATTTTTTAAAAAATCATCCAAACTTATAATGTACTAAAAAGGTTTGATGTCCGTACAATATATCACTGAATTTATTTTTCTTTTAAGTCAGCTGAAGGCATTTAGCATCATACATACACACAGAAAAATGGCAAAGATTTCCATGACGCCTTTATGACAAGTGAAAGGTTAATGTATTAAACTGTATAAACCCATCAATTTCTATTTTCCAATGTAAGTTCACTGTCACTGTCCTTAGGCGTTTTTCGTGCTATAGAACAACATTCTCAATATCATTTTTTACAAATGTCTAGATCTGATAGATGTCTAGTGGTCTCTCTCTCTCTCTCTCTCTCTCTCGTCCTGTGATGTGATGCAATGCCCCAAATGATCCTTTTCCAGATTTAATGTCTGCACCCACTAGGCCCTTTGTGACACCATTAGGTCCACAGCCCTCAGTCAGCCATAGCAGCTTTAGACTTCAGTGAACTATATTAATATTGTTGTTATTGTTGTTGTCATTTTATATTTTAAAATGGCTGGAGGAAGAATCCAAAAGCAGAGGAGAGGGCGCAGTAAAAAAAAAAATGCCAAAAAAAGTTGGACCATCTTAAAGTTTGAGAAGCTCATTAATGCTGCTCTGGACCCCTACATTATTTCAGAATTGGGGGCAGAGATATCCAACTGCCTTGTTCCGTCAATGCAAGGATTTTCACATGTGCAACAGATCTTTCCCTCTTTCCTTCCCCTGTGCACCCCCTAAATCTGTTCTGGGGAAATATCCCCCAATATTCTGGAACATATGTGGGGAGTGCATGATGCACATGCAGGTAAAGGAGATAGAGGTTTCACCACACAAGCAGATCTCCTTGTGCTGACAGAACAAGTTAGTTGGAAATTGTCCCGGGAATTTTCCCCGATCAAAGCTTCTTACTAAGGCAGCTACAGTACATACAATCAAGCATTCCTTTTGTTTTCGCCTTTAGTCACGAGCATGACCTAAGGGTGAGTTTGGACTTTCAAAACCTAATTTACTGTCTCACCACTTGATAGTTTCTGGTGGTATGTGGGATTTGTAGAGGAAATGTAGTGGACAGGCCCGCCATTTTCTCCAACCTTCACCTGTAATTTCTCCTTCAGAAGTTTATCCTTCAAACAGGATACTGTGACATGGAAACTTCATCGAGTGCCAGAGGGTAGTGTGTGGGAGGGGGCTTACAAGCAAAAGGGATGAGCACAGCTGGACTTATGTTAATAATCTGCCTCCTTTCTGCAATCTTGCATCACTGTAGAAGCCACAGCCAGGGTTTCCAAAAATGTATTTATCTCTCAATCCCTGGGTTCATTGTTATCATTCAAGTATTCCAACATTGTGTGAGCACACTTCCATTTGTACAATGGGACTTCTATTTCTCTTCCCTGCAATCCCCCACATCCACCCAAATCTGCTCCAGGGGTTCCCCAATAATCCAGAACAGTGTGTGTGTGCAGGGTGGTGAAAAATATTTGATTTCATCCAATAAGAGTGCATCAGTAGTCTTAATACGAAGAAGGTTTAGGATTAGGATCCCATTTTACAACTCCTAACCAATGAAATATTTCCTGCCCTAATAGGCACAGCCTTTCGGGGGGTGGGGGTGGGGGAGTGTGATTCAAAATTGTCAAGAAAATTAAGACCTTACCATCAGAATGAAGGAGTTGAGACAAAAACATTTCTCTATGACACAGATGGGAGGATCTGACACTCTCTGAAATTTAAATTTCCATGTGAAAATTTCTCCTTTTTAGAATACAGTATCCTAACTTGAAATGCTGACATTTTGTAATTAGCAACACTAATCTACAACTGAATTGCTCACATTTGCATATAAATTAAGTCAACTACATCAACATATTCTTTTCCATACTTTATTTACTTTGTACTTGGCAGTGCTTTGGGGTTTACTTTTCCATAACTTAAGAATAAGCTATACAGTATATTTATGAGTCTTCTGTAGGTGACAAGAAAAATGTAAATTGGATTGTACATGTGGTGTAGCAAAGTCAAACAAAGATTCAGAATCAGCAAAAACAAAACAAAAAAATGCATAAACAGCAGAATACATTTGAAACGTTCTTGGTAAAATAAGTTGTTAGAGTTGCTACAAATTGTAAACATCAGATTATTTTTCACAAATCTAATTTGTGTGTGTGGCTATCAACTGCTCAGAATTGTTTTAGACCAGTGGTTCCCAATTAGCTAATTACTGAGGACCCCCTGTTTTTCAAAAGCCAAGCCAGTGACCCCCTACTTTTGACAATTTTGATAACTCTTCAAAGCAATTTTTTTGAACAAGATGTGGGGTAGGCCTTAATAAGCAAAGGATTTTAGGTAAACTAAAAAACAGACTAGGGCTGGGCGATATCTGGTTCTCAACATTGTGATATATCAGCTAAACATCATGATATTCTGATATATCATGATGTCTGAAATTGGAGATCAGACAGGATGAGGGAAGGAGCAGCTGTGGAGATTGGATGGGGTGGGGAGAAGCAGAGTCCCCTCCATCACATGGTTTGAGTGAGAGGGGATGGGGGATGGAGGGTCATCAAGCCACTGTCAGTGGGGCAGCCAGCGGTGGCAGCCAGTGAAGATGCACATCCACTGTGGCTGCTACTGCTTTTCTGTTGAGAAAAGCTGCTCTGCCTCAGTGCCAGGGAAAGGTAGAGCCACAGTGCCTTGAAGTGAGGGTGATCAGCTGCCCTGTTCTCCATCAGCATGAGGGAAGGCAGCTCAGATCAGCAGCATTTTCGGCTGAGATTATCGTGTGATATTGGCAGTGTCTTGAAATCAGCTGCCCTGCTTTCCCTCAAGCGAGGAGTGATATATTGCTTCATATTGCTGGGTCAAAATCATTACCACAGTGTGCTTTCATAACCAATTTTGGCCAATATATTGAAAAATCATATAGCACTAAAACAGGCCATATAATTTGTGATATTACCATGCAAAACTGACAAAAATTTTGTTTGGGAGAAGGCAAGGGATGGGGCCATGGACCTCCTGGGTGCGTTCCACGGCCCCCTAGGGGTCCCCGGACCGCTAATTGGAAACTACTGTTCAGCTAAGGAACACAGCAGAGCTTCTCAGGAAATGAACTCTGAGGCTACTACAAGCATTTCTGACATCCCTGGGATCAGAAATAAAATGTTGTCTTTCATATAGGAGTGGAACAAAGAATGCTCCCCCCCACTTTAGTGCTGTTTTTATTTTATTTTATTTATTAAATTACTATCCCAACCTTCCTTCCAAAGGAGCTCCTCCTGTTAATGAATAAATAAAGCACTGTGCGGCAGTATGTTCAGAGACTAGCACTCTGAGAATACTACAAGGTAATTTTGTTGAGGAAACAATTGATAGTTGGTATCTCTGCTTCTGCTAGACTCTTAGTGTGTGAAATGTGAACAGGAGTATTATTATGTTTCATATATATTTTACCCTGAAGATCCACAAAACAAAAACACACAATACCCTATGCAATACTCTAGCAAAACTTTCACAATTCAAAAAGCAAGCAAACCCACAACACATTAATATATACTAGTATAAAACCATTTCCAAAGCAACAGGAGTAAAATAATAAAATAGAATCTTGTAAAGAAACAACAACACCACCCCCCCATATTAGTTAAAAGTCATTTGAAACAGGTGGGCTTTTGAGGTCTTTTTGAAGGCTATAGCTGAAGAGGCCAACCATACCTCATTTGGGAGGGAGTACAATAAGGAAGACGCCCTTTCCTAATGTCCACCAGTTTAAATTATCTTAAAGGTGAGCCAATCAGTAGAGGTTCCAATGCCAATCTGAAAACAGACCGGTTTAAGGATGTCCTACTAACACCCTGTCCACACATTGTTTAAGACTTCCAGTGTCAAAACCAACACTTTGAACTGGGTCCAGAAACACACCAGTTCCCAAAGCAACTGGTATAGCATTCATGTAATATGTTCCAACTATCTGGCCCAAACAAACATGCAAGCAACTGCTTTCTCTATCAGTTCTGAGTCATCTTCAAAGGTAGTCTTACATAGAATGCATTGAAGTAGCCTAGTCTGTATGTAACCAAAGGATGCACGACTATGGCTGAGCCTATTTTGTCTACACAGGGCTTGTATAAGTTGCCTTATATCGAGTCAGATTGTTTGTCCATCTAGCTGAGTATTGTCTCCACTACTCAGTGGTTCTTCAGATTTGCAGGCAGACGTCTCTTCCAGCTGTAGCTGGAGATGCTGGGAACTAAACCTGGGTCCTTCTGCATGCAAAACAGATGCTATACCATGGTACTATGGCATATCAAACTAAGATGGTTGAGAAAACTAAGTATTCTCTTATTATTTCTGGTGCTCAGCCATTGCAGAATTTTATTTAAGGAATAAATAAAATGAAATAGCATTTTCCCTGTGCTTTTCTTGCACAGGAAGCAATTTTGCAATTAGTAGCAGACATGTGTTGAATTCAACAAAAATGCTGAGTCAATCCTTAGCTGAAATCGCCTTTAGCATGTCTAACATTTCCATTTATTAACACTGAATGAAGAATGTTTAATGAACTATTTAGATATCAACTAAGATTAAATAGCTATGTTGAACTTGCAGATACAGCTATTAATTTCTGTTATTACCATACTTCAACTTGTCTCCATGGTATTTTCTCTTTATATCCCAACTGTAAAGTAAACCCCATTTTCCCACTTGAATCTTCCCTGCCTTCCTTGACATCCCATACCATATCTAAACCTCCATACCCTTTAGCTAACTTTTATGTCCAATTCATATCCATACACAGTTGCATAGCACATCACTTTAGTGTATTTCTTAAAGAAACACCATTTATATAACTCTCATTAAAAGTCTTTACTCACTGCAATCTTTGTTACATATCTTTAGGTGCCAGGCAAGTACATTCCTCTTCTCCCAGGCCTCTGGCTAATTAAACAATCTATGCCCCTTTAAACTGGGGGGGGGGGGGGAGGACATTACTGTTATTGTTTGTTATTATGGTATGTGTTTCTGCGTTTTTATATTGTAAACTGCCCTGTGATCTTCGAAAGAAGGGTGATAAGAAATGTAATAAATAATAATAACAATAATAAGATAATTTCTAGTCTCTACCTTGAATAGATACAAAATATTACAAAAATATACCCTCAGTTTCCAGTAACTTCCAAAAGAAACCCATGGAAGTTCTCACCCATTGTGGGATTTGCATAAGATGTGAGCAAGTAAACACACACACATACTGGGTTGTTTCTAACAAAGGATCTTTCCCTTTCCTTCCCCCATGTGCCTCCAAAATCTGTTCTGAGTTTCCCCTCAACCCTCTGGAGCAGATGGAGGGGGCATGTGATTCCCTTAAAACCTCAGTGATTGGACAGAGATATAAGGAATCATATGGTCTTAAGGTAGCCTGGAATCACGTTTTTAAGGGCTTGTAAATTAGTAAAAGAACACTGAATGTGGCCTGGTAGCATATAGACAGCCAGTGCAAGGAATTGTGTGCTGGAGATAGTCCTAATCAGCAGTCTAGTCACAGAATTTTGTACCAGCTGGAGCCTGCAGGCCAGCCCCAAGACTCATGTCATATAGAGCACATGACAATAATCAAATGTTGACATGAATCATGATGGTCAGACCTCATCAAGAATGGTCATACCAACCAACCATACCTGGTGAAAGGCAGTCCTAGCCACTAAAGCTACCTGTGACAAGGATGGATCCAGGAACACCCTCAAACTCTGAACATGTCCTTTCAGAGGAAGTGCAATCCCACCCAGAACAGGCAACTTGCTAGTCTCCTGAATACTGGAACCACCCACACATAGTGCCTCTGTCTTCCTAGGGTTCAAGCTCAGTTTATTGGCCCTCATCCAGTTCACTACTATACCCAAACAGTCCACATCATGCACAATCTCTCCTGAGTCAGATCTTGCAGAGAAATAAATCTGCATAATGATGATACATTGCCCCCAGTCCCCTAATAACTGCACCCAATGGCTTCATATACATACATATATATTTATATAGATGTTGAGCAGCATTGGGAACAATGTCACACCCTGTTGCACATCTTAGCACAAGGGCCATGAATCCAAAGCACAGTCTCCCAGTGTTACTCTCTGAAAACAACCCTGTGGGTAGGAGTCAAATCCCTGTAAAACAGTGCCCATTTCACAGACACAGTCCGGGAGGGCACCACAGTCAGTAGTACCAAAAGCCATTGACAGATTAAGAATCAGAAGTAGAGATGCACTTTCCTGTCCTGATCTAGAAACATTCACCCATCAGGGCAACCAAAGCTAATTCAGTCCCCAAACTGTTCCTGAACCCAGAATGAAATGGATCCAGATCTGACGTATGTGTAACATTATCAAATACCAATCCACTCCCACAAAGCCCTTTTTATTATAGCCCACAGAATGACACACCTGTAAACGACTGAATTTCCTTTGTTTTATTTCATTCTGATTATAAAATGCTATTCATTTTAACGGATCTCGTGATCAATTTTCTAGCTTGAAATGACTTAGTAAGACTCATTTGTATGAATCTATTATGCTAAAGAAGAATGGTGAGTAATAATCATACATTCTTCAAAGCTCCCCCCTAGAATTTATTTAATCACATACATACTTACATTTGATTGCCATCTCACCCTAAATTTTGCCTGTTTTGACATTCAATTTTTTTCCTTGCATGCCTTTCGTATGCTGATCTGTAGCTGATTTTATTATATGTAGAAATATATTTTAAAAGTCTGATACTGCAGTCTCACTACATCTAGAAGTCGAGAAAAATGCAGTAGCCACGTATTAGCCCCCTGGTGGTTCAAAACACCAACTTTTAGCAACCATGTAAAGATCTCATGAGGAATAACAACATGTTAGAGTAAAAACAACAATAATTTGGGACAACTTACGTAATATATTTTTAAATTTTTATAAATGATAAACAACAGCAACAAAAATATTCTGAGCATAAGCAGTTTCACACTTAAATTCACTTTACTACAACTCTAATGCTTCTCCCAATCTTAATCTGACCTGATTACTGCAATCCTGAACCCACTTTAAATTACGTAGTAGATGCTCTACCACAAGAGGCTAACTCTGAGTAGACATGCATGTAATTGTACTATAGGTTAACTTTTAACTCATCAATTTTGCTGATTGGCTAAAAACACCCAAAACAAAAACAAAAAACCAAGCGTAGCCCCACTGGTTTATCTCACAGAAATTGCATAGAAATTTGCCTGTATGTTTTGGTTTCAGGAGGCCTATGGACTTAAGAGGTTTTTGCTGTTGTTAAGGATAGAGCAGAGTCTGGAATGCCATATACCAGTAATCTGTCCCCACCTCTCAGCAGCACTGTGGATAATAACTAACTCACCGCATATGAGCCAGAATATCCTACAGTCACCTCTACTTGTGTGCAAAAATACAAACAACAACAACAAACAACAACAACAACAAAGTAACCATTTGTTGACCTTTCCTAATACTGTACTCAAAATCAGCTGTCTGCTCCTTGCCTAATAGTAGGTCTGAACCAAAGTGTTTTAGAGGACAGCAGGAGGGGGATATTTTTTTAAGAGGACAAATGACAGGGAAGGAAAAAGCTGAACCAGCTATTCCTCTACCCACTCACGCTGCTTCTCTCTTCAAACCAAAGTCAGCCAGATATATTGTAATGATTTTGAGGGGATACAAATCATGGAAGTCCATGTACCTACAACTCTGTCCCATGACTGAGTACGGAAGTCTTTATTTATGTATATGTCAGAGTTAAAATATTAGCACTATCTACAGTGTTTTAGACTATTTTGTATATGTAAGGAGACTATGTTATATTTAAAATAATACAGGGAAGCATTCAACTATTCTAGCCTCACTTGCAGTCTGAAATAATAATTTCAATCAATATATGCTTAATCTCAGCTGCTTGATCATGCACTTCTGCTCCCAACATATTTAGAATGAAATGTGAGCTACTTTACAAATGACACGGATGGGAGCAAAAATCATTACACCCTTGTACAAATATGCTTTTTAGGGAGATCCACAAATACACCAATGAGCTAAATATGCACCGTTAATTAGCAAAAATATTAACTTAAAATTAGAATAAACTGAACATCCAGATGGTTTAATAGAGCTAACTCTATGTTTTCAGCAAGGGAAATCTTGTCTCACTACTCTGAAAGAATGCTTTGAAGTAAAGGCAACTGAGAACTATTTATTTATACTTCAAAGCCTTTTGAAAATGTCTCCCAGAAGAGATTATTGAGAAAAATTAAGTAATTATGAGATGAGAGGGCAAAAACTGATAAGTGAAAAGCTGTCTAAAAGAAAACAAAGAGTCAGGATAAATGGCCCATTTCATTCTCATTAACACAACCACATTCCTCAATCTTTTTTTTTCTCCTGCTAAAGAATGGTATATGGATTTGGGCAACCAAGTTACTAGATAATAAATGTTCAAATAGCTAAGTAAATAATGTGCATCAACTTGTAAAATATTTGACCAAATCATGTCAAAGGGCTCCCTGATGAAAGGAGAAATGTCAGAAGAAATAAATGTATATTTGTGTATAGCACCCTTAAAATATAAGTTCCCATACACGTCTAGGAGCCAATAAAAATGTCTTCTTCTTAGGATGTGGAACATGCCATTGCCATGGGAACATCAATTAATTTAAAGACACAAATGCTCTTGAGCAGCCTGCCATAGCAATAATCCCTTTTGATTTCATTCCTTGCTGGTTCTGTGTCACATCTGATGTTTGTGTCACTCCCATGCAAAGGAAAAGGACAACTTCGGCACTGCTACTAAGGAAGTAGGAAGTACATACCACAAGAGTTCTTATCCATCCCACAATCTAAATGAGCAAGGATGCCTTGCCACCTACTTCCATTTTGTGACTGGTGTTGGGCTGATAGCAGGGACAGATTCATATTTTCATTCTGAGAGACTTGAAGGAGGTTCCCAAGCTCCTTGTCCCCTACTTCCTCAGTGTTTCCTTTATTGGTGACACTGCTGTTGCAGGAAGAGCAAGAGATCAAGAGGTGGGAATAGGGATTTAGACCAGGATGGATGCAGGCATACAGAACCAGTAATGCTTGGCTCTTGGGCTTGGAAAAACTCCCTATGTCATTATTATTGCTGACTATGACCAAAGTAGGGACGTGGGTGGTGCTGTGCATTAAACCACAGAGCCTAGGGCTTGCTGATCAGAAGGTCGGTGGTTCGAATCCCCGCGACGGGGTGAGTTCCCAGGCTCGGTTCCAGCTCCTGCCAACCTAGTATTTCAAAAGCATGCCAAAGTGCAAGTAGATAAATAGGTACTGCTCCGGCGGGAAGGTAAACGGCGTTTCCGTGCACTGCTCTGGTTCACCAGAAGTGGCTTAGTCATGCTGGCCACATGACCCGGAAGCTGTACGCTGGCTCCCTTGGCCAATAAAGCGAGATGAGCACCGCAACCCCAGAGTCGTCCGCGACTGGACCTAATGGTCAGGGGTCCCTTTACCTTTATGACCAAAGAAGGGGTCTTTCGCAGAAACAGTTAAAGGAGTCTCTTATCAACAGAGTATCAGGGTTCAGATGCAGCCTTGGGGGAAGGAGACTCAGAGGCAACATTCTGAACTAAGATGTGTGCCACTACCAAACTAACAACTTGATTCCGCGCACCACCATAATATAAGTTCCATTTATTTCAAAATTTCCCTCAAGTAAATTTCTACACAGGTTTTGAAATTTCAAGTTGGCTGCTTCTGTTTACAAAGAAGAATAAGTGATATACAAATCCTATAATTATCAATTTAATATTTATTTAACTTTGTATTTAGTAAAGTGCACGTGTTGTTTGCCACTGCTATCAGTTGTGGCAGGGCCAAATCCAAAGCAGGCAGAATCAGACCCCCCCACAATCTTGCACCTTTACACACTCACAAACCCGTAAATAGACCAACTCAAGCTTCAACTTCCATTTTCTATATAAACTCCCTCCTCACAAAGTTTGTAAAAAAGAATGATCCAGCACCCTTTATCTGTTGTGGCTGTGCAATTGGCAAACAGAATGGAGTCCTTCCAACAGAAGAATGCTCATAACTTTAACACACAGCTGAAGTGCAAGCTATGACTTACATGTATTCAAAATCTCAAACTTCAAAAGGCAATAGGAAATTGTCTTCCTTCCTACCTTCCTGGAGAGTAATTTGTTACATTGGTTTAAACCTTACTTCAGAAATGAAGAACGCTTTTTGCACAATAGGTCTGTAGAACATTACCTCTGTCTCTCACCACAAGAGGAGTCAGCAGGTCCAAGAGCCCACTTTGCTTTGTTTAAAGCTCAACAATAACACCATTCTTAATCTTTGCTAATGCTTTGAAGGGAATGTAAAATTTATTCTCCCAGAACAAATGCAGCTGACTGAAACTGATAGCTGTTTGGGCCATAGGGAAGGTTATGACTGATTTTTAAATGAACAGAACTGAAATCAAACAGTGGCTCATCTTGTAACTAAGGAACAGGGGGCACTAGCTGAACATCTAATGAAAAGCATCCATATATTAGAGTAGTCAAACATCCCATTCTGGCTATGCTTCATCTAACATGCTATATTATATTTACAAAGATATGAGAAAGCAATTTCCCTTTCTGCCACAGTTTCAATTTATTAATCCTAATCCCCAATGCCTTACCTGCCCAAACATAGGCGACAATATTCTTTATCCTTCCAAGTTGTCATCTCTCAATGACCATGGGCAACATATGTATTACATACTTTACAATGTTTGAAGTGAGGACATAATTTAATTCCAAGAAAGTGGGGGGAGGAATCCACTACACTGTGGGACATCACCTCAGCTGCCATTAATCAGCATACTTCCTGTGGAAACCAATAGATGCATGCCTACTTATGGCACATGCCTGTGGGCTGAATTTGGGGATGAGATTCAGACTTGCCTCAAAATTTAGGACAGAACACATTATAGATGGAATGCACAGCAGATTAACATTTAGAAGGTATAAAATAAGTGCGTATTTTAAAGGCTATCTTATCTTGGATGTCCATATTATTACCACCTTTATATGCTGGGGCTAGGATTATGTAAAAATGGATTCACCAGATTACTTCATTTTTTATTGTAAAATACTATTAACAAGAATAAACTAAACATGCATTATATAAAGCCTAGATGCACAACAAAGAAACACAGATCCTACAAAAGCTTTTAGTCACTATAAAGCTACTAAATTAAGGGGAGACTCATAATTTGTCATTAATTTTTTTAAAAAAACAACAACAACTGCCGTCAAAGTCATTCTTAGCAAAAATCAGTGACTTCTTGCTTTGTAATGCTACTCTAACTCTGCGGTCACAGAGGTTTCAGAGAGCTTAGATATTGTTTGTGTCTATTTATAATAGTTCCATCACACAATATCTTTCCAATACCTTCAAAGGTCTTCCAAGGTGATTTTAGTCCTTTCTTACTCATCATGGCAAAAGGAAAGATAGCAGGAATGTAATTGTTTATTCTCTGCATGCAAGACTTGAGACTTGACTGTTTTTTCTCTGTGATTTTCACCCTGTCAAGTCATTTACAGTAGACTTGCTGTTTTCTTCTATAACTTAAGTAGGCATGCCTGCAGCAATATCTTAGTATCCTATGTTTCATATCTGATTCTGAAGAGCAATGTACCTAATTATATTGAGCTTATATTGAGATCTAGCTGTGAATGCCCATGCTTGATTTTATTTATTGTATAAAATGTGGTAAAATAAAATGCAGAAGTGATTAGAAGATAAAGGGAATGCTTTCTTTAATTCACTTTAACTGAAGATTAAATATAATGTTCTATTTTGTTTAAATTCAAACAGTTTTTCAGTCTTACTCTGTAGCATTCCTGCAAAATCTTGTGAAATTCTGTTTGCTCCAATGGCAAATGTTAGTTTCAAAATCTTTTTAGTTATTTGTTGATCCTAAAACAAAAACCACAACCAATTCCTCTCTCTCTGAAAATAAATCACACTTTAGTCCTTTGATATAATATTGTATTTAATACTTAAATGTAAGGGACATAACATAAACTTTGACTCCAACACTATTTTTGGATGTGGGGCTAGGAAGTTGTAATTGCATAGCATACCATGGCAGAGAGATGTTTCTGTATTTTGTTTGAATAGGAATAACGTTTGGCTGTGTGAGAAATGTCGATGTTGCTTTTTCACATAAACCACAAATGTAACAGTTAGACAAACGTCGGGAGTCCAGATCAACTCATACCTGATAATGGGAGATGTTTATAGCTGGTGGTCAGGATGTGGTTTTTTCACTTGGCTGCAAAAAGGAACATAGACCAAATAAGGGAAATAATAAATAAGGGTAAGGGCGGTGAAATAAGGGCAGTGGGAGATGTAAACAGAGGTGGGGATGTTAGAAGGGAAATTAGGTGGTCATGATGTGCTGTAAACCTTGTAGTACCCAGCCAATGGGGAGGCAAGGGGGGAATTGTGCTTCGAATATAGGGAATATAAGTTCATGCTTTGCCAAAGCTGGGGTGTGCCTACTTTGGACACCCGCTCTTGCAAGAACATATTGTACTAAATAAACTCTTGGCTGCTTCACCAGTTTTGTTCAGATTGTATTTTAAGGGTCTTAGGACCCACTTCTTACTAGTCCTTTATTGTTACCATCACTACTGAGACCTGCTCCCAATTCCTCAAAAATCCAAGGTGGGATTGGCCATAAGGTTGGTTTTGTGGTCAGATTTAATTCGGATGCTTCTATTTGCCTAAATTGTGCTTCGTGTTGACTTACCATGACAAGCAACTGAGAATGCTTGCCACTGAAAACAGCCGCATGAAGACACAACTCAACCGATTATTGGGACCACTTGGTGAAGGGTATTGTAAATAAATAAAAATATTGGCCACATGGCTGCTGTTTTGGATGCCCTAAGAAATGGACTAAAGCACTCACTGAAATAACTCTGAATAATAATGTGCAATTTCCAGTCCTAGAATAAACATCTACCTTGAATAGTTTAGATCCAAGCTTTTCCTCCTCATCAAGCAGAACAATTTATTTCTGAAGGTCCTCTTTCATATATATACAATAATTACTGTCCTAGAGAAAGGTCTTTGTTGTGGTCAGTATATCGTAAGTAAGGATTTATCTATTCAGAACACACATATTTATTTTATGCTGACTTTATATCCACATTTGTCAAACCATTACTTATTTTTATCCCTCAAACAATGTTATGAGCTTTGTTGATATGTTTGCTCTATAAATTGCCTGAGTTTATGTATACCTCAGTTTAACATTTTATTCCATTCCACATTTTGCTATTCATTTTATGAGTAGATATATAGCATCATTTGGCTGAAATTTGTAGCAGCATTACATTTAGGGCTTTTTTATGGTGCAGCAACACAAACAGAAATGATTTTATCTCTTAAATCTTGTTTACTTTATCTGTACTAAAAGAAAACTCACAAAACCTTGAAGAACATAAATATTATATGACATCTATATTAAGCTTTCTTCAAACACATGCAGGCAGGCACACACATTCTCTAATAAAGTTTTAAAAAAACCATGAAATTATATTGTGAGTGAAATTAGTAAGCTTTGTTAGTTTGCTTGGGTACAAGGAGGGTGAAGACTGTGCATAGTGCCAGCCGTGTCTGGGCACAGAAATAAGCAATCATTCAATGAAAGAATCTTTATCATAGCATACCATTAGTCAGGGGTAATGGTTTGGATATATGTGTACATTAAAGAATTTGTGGAGGGGTGTGTGTGTTTTTCCAGTATACTCCAACACACACCCCCACCCACCCACCCACACTAACAGGGATATTTACTAAACACATTGTAAATATAAGACTAAAAAGCAGTGGTAGTTGAAAAAGGTCCTGTATTCCAGGTGATGCTGTTAAGGTGCTACACTCAATATGCCTGCAAGTTTGGAAAACTCAGCAGTGGCCAGAGGATTGGAGAAGATCAGTCTACATCCCAAAGAAGGGCAGTGCCAAAGAATGCTCCAACTACCACACAATTGCACTCATTTCACACGCTAGCAAGGTTATGCTTAAAATTCTACAAGGCAGGCTTAAGCAATATGTGGACCGATAACTCCCAAAAGTGCAAGCTGGATTTTAATGGGGCAGAGGAGCCAGAGACCAAATTGCAAACATGCACTGGATTATGGAGAAAGCTAGAGAGTTCCAGAAAAAATCTACTTCTACTTCATTGACTATGCAAAAGCCTTTGACTGTGTCGACCACAGCAAACTATGGCAAGTTCTTAAAGAAATGTCTCCTGAGAAATCTCTATGTGGGACAAGAAGCTACAGTTAGAACTGGATATGGAACAACTAATTGGTTCAAAATTGGGAAAGGAGTATGACAAGGCTGTATATTGTCTCCCTGCTTATTTAACTTATATGCAGAATTCATCATGCGAAAGGCTAGGCTGGATGAATCCCAAACCGGAATTAAGATTGCCGCAAGAAATATCAACCTCAGATATGCAGATGACACAACCTTGATGCAGAAAGTGAGGAGGAATTAAAGAACCTCTCAATGAGGGTGAAAGAGGAGAGCGCAAAATATGGTCTGAAGCTCAACATTAAAAAACCTAAGATCATGGCCACTGGTCCCATCACATGGTAAACAGAAGAGGAAGAAATGGAGGCAGTGAGAGATTTTACTTTCTTGGGCTCCATGATCACTACAGATGGTGACAGATGCCTGCCTCTTGGGAGAACAGCAATGACAAACCTAGACAGCATCTTAAAAAGCAGAGACATCACCTTGCCGACAAAGGTCCATATAGTTAAAGCTATGGTTTTTCCAGTAGTGATGTATGGAAGTGAGAGCTGGACCATAAAAAAGGCTGATCGCTGAAGAATTGATGCTTTTAAATTATGGTGCTGGAGGAGACTCTTGAGAGTCCCATGGATCAAACCTATCCATTCTGAAGGAACTCAGCCCTGTGTGCTCACTGGAAGGACAGATCCTGAAGCTGAGGCTCCAATACTTTGGCCACCTCGTGAGAAGAGAAGACTCCCTGGATAAGACCCTGATGTTGGGAAAGATTGAGGGCACAAGGAGAAGGCGATGACAGAGGACGAGATGGTTCGACAGCGTTCTCGAAGCTACCAACATGAGTTTGACCAAACTGCAGGAGGCAGTGGAAGACAGGAGTGACTGGCGTGCTATGGTCCATGGGGTCACGAAGAGTCAGACACGACTAAACAACTAAACAACAACAACAACATTCCAGGTGACTGCATTCACACATTAGCACTAAGCCAGGTTTAGTGTAGCATGTGCAGACTAAGCCATTATCACATTAGACATAGCATTATGGTACCACTGGCTAAATCAAATAGGTTTCCACAACAATTTTGATTATAGGGCAGTAAGATCAAGGGTAGGCAAGGGCAGCAGAACAAAGAAACAAAAAGATGTTGCGAAGAATAGCATCGGGGAAACACTAGCATATTTGCAATGAATACTGGACATTACAAAATGTTTAGGTTTTTCTGACACACCAAATTGGACTAACCAAATTCCTCTACATGGCAGAAGAGCCATAGCTCACAGGCAGAACATCTGCTAACAACACAGAAGGGCCCAGGTTCAATCTAGGAAAAGACAACTGTATGAAACCCTAGAGAGCTGCTTCCAGCCAGTGTGGAGAATACTGAGCTAGATAGACTGATTCCATAAATGGCAACTTTCTGTGTTCCTATAAAAAGGGGATGGAAGTGACTTGGAGATTGCCCTTCATATGGCAGAGTGTCTAATATTACTATGTTCAGATGTAGATTCAGCCTGTGGGACAATGTTCCGTAAGGAGAGATTAGACTCTTTTACAAAACAATAGGACTTACTTTTGAGTTAGCAGGCATCCCTAGGCATGCACTGTAAGTCATTGCCAGCATAAGTCTAGGAATGTCTACTTAGCAGGAAGCCCTGATGAAGTTATTGAAGCCGATTCTCAAGTAACAATCTTTGGGTCAGCAGTCTAAAATTTAGGTCAGGATTCCACCCCTACCCCCGCAAAAAAACCCCAGAGTATCCCCACCCCCACCCCAAATACAAGCCATTAAGTCAGGGCTCCTTAGTTCCTTGTCTAAAAGACTCATTCGTTTGAGAATATCAGAAGCTGCATCTCATCCCTTCATTTCAGAAAAACAGCTTCTTAATCAGGGCAGGGCAGCTAAGGCTGTGAAAGTCTCTGCTGCATAAGTGGATCTATCCCAAGAGGGCTGTTCATCTTCTGTACAGCTGAAATGTACTGTGAATATTTACATTTAGATAAGCATGATTGTCACTTTAAAAAAATGATGGATTAAATTTATGGCAGCTAAATGATCTACATATCATCCACTTACACGTTCAGCTAACTTAACAGTTGTAATTTTAACTTTAATGAAGTTTTTAATTTCAGAATACTGAAGGAAAGGCAATTATTAACTCCTGTTACATGACCAGGTTCATAAGAGCTGGTTCGCTTTCTAGAAAAATACATAAAAATATGAAGTTTCTCAGATATGCAGCAGCTTCTGTGTAGACAGGCAATAATTTCTTCTTTCATCAATACTATTGCATTAGTTTTGCCTAACAGCATTCAAGATCCTGACTGATAATCTCTATTGTATTTAACACCTGGGATGATTCTCTCCCCGCCCCCCGCCCCCGGTGTTCTCAGTTTAGAACATATACCCAAGGCAGCAATCCTAATCAGGCTCACTAGCTGGTAAGCTCATTGTACATAGTGGGACTTACTTCAAAGTTGATATGCATGAGTTTGCATGGCACATCTATAAGGAACCATCTTATGCATTTTGGGAGGTATTCTGACTTGTGCCATCAATGCAAGGTTTACCAGTAGTGAAATGGGACTTTCCAGGGTTTCCAGGAAGTAGTCATTTCCCACTCAGTCGACAAGATCTTGTAACTGGATATACATTCCACTGATTAAATGGGTGCCTTCTGCATGAAAAAGACATACTTTGCTGCTGAACTACGTCTTGGATATTGGATCCCAATATCCAAAGCTTACATCATTGGTGCTGGAAATCACTGTGGCAGTATGGGTTCACTAAAAAGTAAAATCAAATTCAGATATTTTAAGCAAGTGAAAAAATGTAAAGAGCATAGCCTGGGCTTTGTTCCAAATTAACTGGGTGCAATAATGTTTCTTTACTGTCAAAACCAGGACTATTTGTGGAAGGGGACACATGCATAATATGGGGAATAAATGATGTCACAACAAGCATTGACTCTTACATTCATCTACCTATTCACCTTCCTCAAAAGAAACCTAGGTCTCTGGAAATAACTTCAATTATGGTCAAAAGGTATTTCGAAACAAACGGGATTTCTTTAAGCTTAATATGTAATGAAAAGTTTAACCAAGATACATAATGTCTAGTAAGAGATGGTGTGGATTAACACTGCTTCTCTTTCTCAAATTGAAACAAACTATGCAATTCAGTTCATTTGTATATTCTGTGCTGATATCTCTAAAGACTTTATCTGCGTTTGCATATACTGGATTCAATATGCAAGACCTGCTATGAAATGTAATTTGGATGTGATGAGAGGAGACTAAAAACCACTATATTTGGGGGGGCGTGTGCCACACATACAACTAACAAGCAGAATAATTGTTCATGGGATATATATCTGAACTACTAAAATTCCACAAACTACATTATAATTAATGAAATAATTGTAATTTGCTATGGTTATCTGACAGTTTTCTATGAAGCAATTCTGATGTTCCTTTGAGTGCAGTTTAGGAATGAGAAGTAATTGGAGAGAATGGCTGCTACCCTTTGCTCTGTTCTCTCAGTGCTGTATTATGCACACATTTCATTTGCATGCATACACAGATATCTTAAAACACCAGCTAGCATGCAATTTAATGTGTAACTATTCAGATTCTATTTCATCTTGACAAATAAATTGCAATTGCAATTTTGGAAACCAACATTTAAAATAACCTTCTATCATAAAAAGTATATATTATTTATACTGAAGTTAACATACTAATATTACCATCAACTGTTCCATTATCATAATCATGTGGATATGAATATAAATGAATGCTTCACTTCATTTGTGTCAACATTTGCAGAAAATAATATGACAAGAGTGCAGGACTCTGGGGATTCATCTGACATTAGGAAACAGTCTAGGATATGCCTTTTAGCTGCCCAACCACAGACAGTATTGCACAAAGATTTATCGTTGGCTTTTGTAAGTCTCATAGACAGACTGGTTCAACTCATAAAAATGCCAAAATGGACAGGCATATGGTGTCATCTATTTATAAAAAAGTGCAAAACATGAGAAATATTTTCTTAAGGACAGCTCTTCTGTCCATATGACATAGGGGTACCATATGAGAGCCATCACCACAGTGTGAAGTGACAGATTAGCACACACCAAAACTAAAATTAAACTCTTACTGCTTATTTTAAAAGCAACAAAACAATAAAGTGGATTAACTTCAAAAAACACACATAAATCTCAACATGAATTAAATTGTCTTCAAAATAAGATAAAAATAATTTTCCTGAGCCAAAATAAAAGCAAAAAGAAGTAAGGAAAAGAACTAAGATAGCAGTCTCAGATGGAGTTAAAATAACAAAAAGATGTTCCAGAGAAATAGTAGTGAAAAAGGAAAAACAAGGAGGTTGAAGAATGCACAAAAGACTCAGAAAGAAGTTACACTGAGTCAAATAATATTTACAGAAATCGAAGAAATTAACAGCATCTGATTTATCTGGGGGTGACCCCCCCAAAGGAATGCAAAACACCACAAAAAATCCCAAGACTGAGCCTACAATGGAGCGGCTCACAGCATTAACACCACAAGTGGATCTTGCTTCTCCCACAACAACAGCGTTGGACTCAAGCAGAGATCAGGCATGGTTCTGTCTCACAGGTTTCAGCCTGCACCTTGCATACAGCTTCTACCTCACAGCACCAAATCTAAACTCTGACCTTTTTCTTTCTAACTACCTGCAAGTTGAGGAGGAGCACTCATTTGTTATCTGGCACAGAGCCACTTCCTTTGTTACCTTAATTACCCATACTCAGAGGGCCATTACATCACCAGGAAGTTAGTCTTGCTATTCCAGGAACTGAACCCATGCTGGATTCAGGAATTAGAAGAAGGCAATTCCATGTGCAATTCAAGAATTTCATTTAGATCCCCAGTCTTCTGATCAATAATGTTCTTTTCTCTGAGATTTATAGTATTACTGTTGGTTGACGAGAAGTACCATTAACTCTTCCTGGAGAAAGTCATTGGAATTCCAGGAACAAATGACATCCCTAGGCAGAGAAAGTACAGAAGAAGCCTACACATCCTTAGCAACCATGTGAGCTACGGAAAGGTGAAATACCTAAAATTTATTTGTTTAAAAGATTTATATTCCACCTTTTGGCTCACTGTGGCACCCAATGTGGCTTTGCACTTAAAATTACAACAGGATTCAGCAATGCGGGAGAATATAATTCAGTACAGTCTTGAAATGACTTTAAGTAACAATGGTGGAATCTACACACATAAAAACCGTTCTGAAAATGCTTTTTTAAAAGCGTTTTTAAAAATACATTGAATTCTCCATAAGGCTCACCCTTGCCATCTAGTGTCGCACTGTATATTGCACTTAAAATGTTTTATTTGCAGCTGTATAGCTGAGTCCATAATGTGTTGTATATCCTTAGCCAAAATTTTATATCCTTAAAATACAACATAAACTGCACAAAAATGTTTTCACTCTTGCAAAAGCTATATATATAAAAAATCAGCTTCATAAACTATTTTCTAAACCATGACAATGATATGTTTCTTCTGGGGGAAAAGAGCAAAAAGCAGAACAACTAACACTGAACAAGATTTCCCACTTACTTGTACTTCAATTTTTCTGCATAAATGATTTGCAAATATCCAGTACAAAGTGGCAGCAGTGATTATAGAACTACAAAGTATGCCAAGGAAGAGATGGAGAACCCATTTTACTCTACACCGTACGAAGCTTTTACTAACATGCTCCCTGTTGTGTAGAACAGCAGAGGTACAGCAGCAGCTGCCCACTATCAGTGGGCTGCCTTTTTTGAAGAGGTTGCCTTTTGAGAATGGCTTTTTAATTCTTGACAGAAATGTTACAGTTCCTCGCTTTACACATGGAGTGCTCACAACACTTGCCAGTCATTTGTGAAGTCTGAATGGAAAAGTTCACTGTTGAAATCAGTCCCACTCAGTAAACTGAAGTGAATATGTTCAGGAAATTTTGGCTACATTTCCCCCTGCTGACAGAGCTGCCATCTATCCCTTCCAGTACAATATCTCCTCTTGCCTTTTGCCATTTCCTACTGGGTTCTTTTAACTAGGGATAAACTTGTTTTTGTTTTGTATCAAGCTGTTTTTATTTCATGATAAAAATGTCTGCATCACTCTGCATGCTATTGAAAGGCAAGTATTTAATTATTTCAGTTTATTTGTTATGGCCTGTAGCCAAGTCAGACTAAACTAAAACTGATTTAAATGATTAGAGTTAAAGCTAATGAAGGAAAATAGCAAAGTAGCATTAGGTGGCCGCCTCATCCAAGTGCTTTTAGTTTTTCTTATTTGTCCCTGTTTGCAAAGCAGGGGGGCAAAAGAGTTGCATGGGAGGGGTGTTCCCCTTCCAAACACTGGATAATACAGTAAGGATACTGAATAGATGTGGACTGTATAAATTAGAAAAATTCAGTGATCATTTGTGGGTTGTGAATGAAATTCTGCCATAGTGCAATCAGTGAATGCTAGATGGAACTGTTCTTCGTTACTAGCATTACAACTGAATAGGTCTCATTTGCAAAGATAGTAGACCACGAGGACCTATTATGTCTGGCAAAGAAATTGCAAACACAGGAAAATAGAGAACAGGCTGATTA
Organism: Podarcis raffonei; assembly: GCF_027172205.1. Lineage (NCBI taxonomy): Eukaryota > Metazoa > Chordata > Lepidosauria > Squamata > Lacertidae > Podarcis > Podarcis raffonei. Next base: position 46,325,550 of record NC_070605.1, on the reverse strand, counting down.
ATAATATCCGTTGTAATGGCAGCTTGTATAGTAATTAATGATTCACCAAGTCATGATTGGCCTTCTATAGTTTTGAGCCTAGCATTGATACACCATTAACCCTCTACAGACTTCTATGTGAAAAAAGGTGAGGGATCATCCAATACTGGCCAGTTCTCCTGGATGTGGTCTTCTTGGTAGCCTTAGGAGGGAAAGATGTTTGACTAGATTTTTTTTGCTACCTTACTGATCTTTATTTCCTATAGGGTTGCCATACGTCTGGAAAATCCTAGACATGTCCTCTTTTGGGAGGCCAACATGCCCATCTTGGGGGATTTTTAAATTTTAAAGGGAATGTTTGGTTTTCAAAAAAAATTGGGGGGGGGGGTGTTATTTATTTATTTCTGGTTTTTTGGCTTGGGCAGCTTGGGCTCAGGCTCAGGTGGCACAGGCTTCTCTGCATGCCACAACCACTGCCAGCCCGAACTGGAGAAAGAGGCACACAGGCGGCGGCCACGCACACCTCTTTCAGGCTGGCAGTGGCTTTGGCTGTCTTCTTTTTTGCTCTTCAAAATATGGCAACCCTATTTAGTTGTATTAGATGGTAGATATATCAAACCCGGAGAACCTTTGCATTGAATTTGTCCTCATCTAGAAATACCATATCAGCAGTAATTAATATAGACTGCAGATCACCAAGTATTTTTTGAAAACAAGAAGAGTATTCTGGTGCCACTAAAAATTGTAGTTTGGTTTAAAAATCCTAGTCAATGTTAGGCCAAATTATCTGGCTGAAGCAGTACAGGGGTTCCGTTATCTGTGACTTAGGAGTTTACATTACTTGCAAGTTCGAGCAATGCTGAATACAGAAAGGCAATTATAATTTCACTCCAAAAAGCTAGGCATTTTACAAGTTATATGCACGCTTGTATACATCCCATATCTCACTGAATTCAAATTGGAAATATCCCAGCTGTTGTAATAGGGCATAGGGTGGCCATATTAATCTTCTAAAATATTATGGTTGTGATAAAGATTAAGTGATAAAGAATGATCAATATAACTATCTAATCTTTATTATGATCTAAATAATTCAGTCTGAAAATGTGTATGGCAAATTTCTACAAAATAACCATGGATGCTATTTCACAGACTTCATACTATGATTGAAATTTTCTGGAAACCTTCTGCATTCTGAATATAAATGAACAGCTCTGAAAGATTTAATTTCAAATCCAAGAGGCAGCAAAGGGAACAGCCCAATTAGTCACAGATCATTTTTCAGGCATGAGCTTCTGAAAGTTAAGTTACAGCCCCCTTTTTATAGTATTAAAAAAAACTAATTTACATTCTTACAATAAAGATGCACAATTCAAAATGCAGAGGTTGAAATAATTGAGCATGATCTAGATTGCAGAGGCCATAGAATATAGTTCAGAGTTCAATTCTGGACTATAACAATTGTACTCGAATCAAAAGACCTGGCTGGTGTTGCCTTTGGTGACCCAGATTTCAATTTATTCCTACCAATTTTATTTAAGAAAATACTCTTTTTGCAGATCTTCTGGTCTCTGCTCTATATTGGCACAAGCAAAAACAATTCCACTAACGCCAAGAGCTGCACCCATGTATATTAGGAATTAATTTGGAGAAGCAAGCTTTGTCTTTGATGTGCATAATATCATGGTTGTTTGCATAATGAAATCTTCTCTCAAATCTCACATTTGCCATGCAGCGGAGCTACTTTGGGATATATCTGATTACATTATAATTGCTATGTTTGCCAGTCTCCATTCTGCCTGAAAGGCTATTTTGTCAAGAGGCGTATTGCTAGTAATACCCAAGCATATTCATTAGGACTTAAGCATGATTACAATACCAACAAACTGTGCCATGGAAGTGGCTCAGCAAACACTGCTGTTGTGTGTGCACACTACACCTTGCATTTTTACTGGAGCTTTCTTCTCATTTCTAATAGCTTCCAGTAGGTCTTGCAGCCACAGACTTTACAGCTGCTTCTGTGGTGATGTTCTGAAATGAACACCAAAACGAATGGGTAAAAGGTATAGAAAAAGAGTGATGTGCAGCTGACAGGAAGCTGTGACAAGCATAGCCAGCTTTAAAAAGCTGTCAGTCACAGCCTTAGAGAGTACAGACATGAGCAAAAGACCCACGGAAATAATATTGAAGAGGAGTAGTGAAAGAAACTAAAGCCATTAAGGAGCTATTTGACATAGGCTGCCTAAACTAAAGTCAATGATATTAAAGAACACAGCTCCATTCCAGTCCCCTACATACATCTGTCTTTGTGAATTTGACATGAAACAATTACCTCCATTTCAAGACCGCTATTATAGAGAATTTAGCGTTTCTATAAAACTTTGTGCAGGATTTGGGCCAATTCTATTCATAGAGATGATCCAATTGACTGCAATGAAACATAAGCTAGGAAAGATTGATCCCTATGACCTTAAACAATTCATTATATCCTTTATGTCTTTTCTATAACACTGTACATTGTCGGAATCTAGAAGATTATATAGAAGGATTTTGACACAGAAGTGGCAGCAATTTAGGCAACTTTGTTAAAGTGTCAAGAATGTGCAATACATCTTGAGGTAGTCAGTTCAAAGGTGTGGTAATTTTCACTTGCTCATGACTGAATGATTACATAAACTTCCAGAAATATATTATTCTGGTTGCATTAAAAAAAATATTTACTGAAAAGAGCAAGAAAAATAACAGTATAAGCAATGAGGAAATAAAATAAAGTTATGTGGATAAGGAGGTAGCTTAAAAAGTGGTTTTGGTTTTCAAACAAAACAAACAGTAATATAGTGTCTTCCGTATAGTTTCATGGCATTCACACAGCAAATACAAATGGTATCTTTCACAATGGTATTTATCATGATAAGGTTGGCTCTCACTAAGGCCTGCTGAGTATAGGATAGGAAACAGGAAACAGCCTGTTAATGACAGCTGATTGTCATAACATTTTAAAGCAACAATATTCATGTAGATTTTTGTAAATAACACAGTATGCAGTTGTAGAAACATTCTTCTAATCATTAACTGCTTTCTTTGATGGTAATGAACTCTCTCTTATTTAAGGGAATGAGAAAGATTATGGGAAAATATCTACTGAATGCTGTTTTAGACACATGTGTGTGTGTGTTTAGTATCCATATAGAATTCACTTATAGGCAGTGCTTTTTTATCTGAGGGTATTCAAGGGTATACAATATTGGCACCTTTTTTAATGTTAAAAATATGGCACTTCCTGTAGCAACTTCATAGTAAGTACCGACACTTTCCCCCCTCTAAAAATAGAGAGCACTGTTTATAGGATATATATATGCTTTTGCTGGCATTCATCTGTCTCAGGAGACAATTGAAGAATGCCCCTTAAAGTCAAACCACTGAAAAGTTACAGCACCTGTAACAGGGGAGACATGTTTTGTTGCAGCTGGGCAGATGAAGGCACCCAGCTCCCCTTGGGGATCCTGCCATCTTCCATTCTGTGAACATGACCAAGCCATCATAGATGTTGCTGAGACAGGAGTGTGAACACACTGGGAATGTGGGCTTGGGAAAGCACATCTGTGTTTGAGACTCTGTCCTGCTATGTGATGCTCAAAATCTTCCTGACACAGTGCACGTAGAAGGTGTTGAGGTGTTGCTCCTGGCAGGTAGAAATTGTTCTAAGGTGTTCTGAAACCAGTTATGATGGTAACACATTTATTCAACGACAAATACAATTATTGTGCCAATACAATAAAGCAGTACACAAAGACTCTCCTCCCTGAAAGAGAGGGGAGTGGTTGTGGGCGGGAGCCCGAGCACCGCCCAGCAGGGGGCGTTGCCCCCTGCCTCCAGCTCACCTGGCTGGCACTCACGCCCCCCCGATGGCCACCCAACCAGGTGCCATGGAGGGGGCGTGTTCAGCAGCCTTTTGCTGCAGTGCCAGCCTCTCCCTGGCCTCATTCCTCATCAGCGTCCCATTGTTTGGCAAAGTTTCCTTTGTTTGGTGTAAGTTTAAGAGCAACCTCACCCCTCCTTTCCAGAGGGCCGCTGGTGTGGGCCTGGAATCTTATTGATTTCCTTTTCTCTTAAGTTGGCTGCAGCTTCTGAGCATCTCCTTGTAAGCAGTTATTTTCAATTCTGTTTGATTACTTGGCAATGCTTTGCGCCTAGATTTGCCTATCATTTAAAAGGGGCAACTTTTTATTGTAGGCAATTATCTTCTAATTCTGTTTGACGGCAGTTGGGGTTCCTTTGTGTATGGGATTGTTCCTTGGAGCCAGGTGCTAATATGTAGCTGAGCGCTGCTGCTTGAACTCTTGCTGGGTTGTGATTTAATAAATATAAATAAATACAAGCGGTGCAGTTAAGTGACGTATAGCTTGTTCATTTTGTCAGCAGTTACGTGGAGCGATTGATAATAGTAATTTCTACTCATAGCTATAAATCCATTGGCTATTAATTGAGATACTATCGATTAATGATTAATTCATCAACCGTGCTCTGAACTTTATTGATACACAATAATTGTACACTGACATTTAATTACAGTCAAGTTATTAATTGATTGGTGATATTAACACTAATTAAAAATAACAACAACAATAATAAAATAAAATAAAAAATAAAATAAATTTGAAAAATAAATAATAATAAATAATTATAATAAATAATTATAATTATAAAAAAAAATTGTAATAATAATTAATATTAAAAATATAGATAAATAAATAAATAAATGAAAATTAAATTTAAAATAAAATAATATAAAATAATTAGTGACGAAATAAATAGTAGGCGCATTTTACTAGTGCACAGAGCAGCTCATGGCGCCCAAGAGGAAGCGCACGGGTGCAGTACCAGCACACACTGCACATGGCAACCGTCGTAATAATAAACCCAAACCCATTTCGCAGTTCCTCAATGCCTTCAGATCATTCATTGTTGACTATGAACAGCACTTTCTCCTAGCTATTCTTTAGTTCTATTTGCCTTGTGTTTCTTACTTCCTTGTTTCGCAAACCAGTGGCCAGCCTTTAAACTACCCAGGTGCAGGCCCAAGCCCTCAGACAGGAACGGCGGCTGTGCAAACTAGGTCTCAGGTTTGCTCGGCGACTTTCAGAAACGCATCGGGGCGCCTGCGTGGAGGCTGCCGGCCCGTATCAATAGCCTGGTTGCTTCCAGTTCTTCTAGTTCTTTGCAGAATAGGCAGCCCAGGGTCCAGCTTCCAGAATCAGGCACCTCATCAGCCGGTGATGATGAGTCAGAATGGCTTACGCCCTTTCTGGGGAGGCCGCCGCTCTTAGCATCTGGCAGTTAGCCTGTATGTCGGGAAGAAGCCATCAGAGGTGTATCACACTGGAAAGCTGGACCTTAGAAAGGATTTAAAACGTAAGGTGTGCTGGTAATTCAATAAAGGGCAATGCCAAAGGCAGTATTGTAAGTACCCGCACAAGTGTGAGAGATGTGCAGGGGCTCACCCAGCCACAGCGTGTTACTAAGGGAAGCGGCCCTTTCAGGGAGGTCAGGGCTTCCACCACTCTAGTTCCAGATGAGCCCCCGCAGCAGGGAACCATCGTTAAAGTCCTTCTGGGTCTAGCATTTTCTCCAATTTAGCTTTCTCCTCTCCTCAACCTCTTGTCTATCCATCCAGACAGAAGTGCAGCATCCTATCTTTGGAAGGGTTTCTCAGAGGGTTTCAGAATCCCGGTAGCGGCTCCTTAACCGCGAAGGACTCTCCTAATCAGAAGTCAGTAAGGGAAAGGACATTCGCCTCACCCCACGGGTAGCTAGCCCCACCCCTGGGTGCACACCACGTGTGCCACTCCGGGTGCCAGAGCAGCTAGCTCCGCCTCTGGAGTCACACTATGGCATACAGCTAATTGGGATGAACCCAACAGGGCCGCCACTTAGCCCCTGCTTGGTCTCCAGGACAGAGGCACCCCTTCCCAGACCCACCCCCCTTTTGTGATAATTAGGCAACCAAATGTATCATCCCATAACACCTCATACAGGAATTATTTTTTCCTGGGGAACCTGCCTTTTCCGCCCAGATCAACTACAAGAGCAAGACCACAGCTTTAACAAAATGACAGCCCAAGCAGGAAGACACATGGGAGCAATGGTACTGCTTTGAAGTGTTCCAGATCCATTTCCTGTTCTCCCAATGAGCAGGGCAGCTGTGGACAAAATTGCAAAGAAGTACAATACTGATTTAGTCCTTAGTCCTAGAATCTAGTAAGCCTTTAAGACCAACAGTCGGAATCGCATAATTTCAATGCTTTAACCATATTAGGGAACATGTATAGTTAGTAAACAAATTGCTAGTTTTGTGAGAAATAACACTTCACTGACGTGGATAATGCTTTGGCCAAGAGCTCACCTTTGGGAATCTTCTAGAACATGTTGCATATGTAGCAGTTCTGTCTAGCTACAGTGAAACTGAAACCTGACATTTACAGTATCAGATAGAATTGTTCTGGAATGTCCTGGCTGTGTCTGTTGTACAACAGTTTTGGAAATCTGTAGGAGAGTATCCCACCAATCTCTTGTCATACTAACAATCTTGTTATCAACTAACAATCAAAAATGCTAAAATTTTAGCTACATTGGCAACAGGATGTTGGCTAGAAGCAACTGGTTTTCTGAAGCTAAAACGTACAATTTTGTTCTAGGAGTTACTTGATCACAATATAGAACTATTTGTTTATTCCTTATGAGTTTTACACATGATGAAAACGTATACTCAAGCAGATATTCTTATAATCACTGTACTATACTATGATACAGTGCATAATGAACATCCACATTCAGTTAGTCTGTGTGCCTCACATACTTGGGCATAGAGCTGGACACAGTTGCCCAATCATCCCGCTTACCTAAGGAGAAGATTGACACCCTTAAGGAAATAATTCATACTACCCTTGCACTAACAAAAATCACCCTCAGACAGATACAATCCCTGTTAGGTCATTTCAATTTTGCTTGTAGAGTGGTTTTCCCCACCTAGCCAGGCTTTCAGTGGGTCTCAAGCACCCACACCACAGGTTCCGTCTTCCAAAGACAGTTAAGGCCGACCTAGAGGTTTGGGTGACATTTTTGGAACACTACAATGGAGTATCCCTATGGCAGGATGTTCTTAACTTGTCCTCAGATTTTCAGGTCCATTCAGATGCGGCAGGGTCCCTGGGCTTTGGCTTGTATTTCAGGGACCGATGGGGCGCGCAACGTTGGCCAACGGGGTGGCAGGGCAAGGGCATCACGCGGGATCTCACTTTTCTCGAGTTTTTTTTCCAATAGTAGTGGCCGTGCATATCTGGACGGAGGAGTTTCGAAATCGCCGGGTGTGCTTCAGAACCGACAACCTGGCAGTGGTGAACATACTGGCGAGACAGTCATCCCGATCTGCAAGGGTCTCCTCCCTTCTGCGATGTCTCGCTTCCGGTCGCTGGCACCTGGAGCACAGCTGTTGCCCGAACCCTTTCCGGAGCACCTGTGGAACGTTGGAGACGCAAATTGATTAAGGGAGTATTAGCGTCTGTCGCACCCTCCACTCTCAGGTCTTACAAGAGGGCCTGGTGTGATTTCTTGGGCTTCAGGTCTGGGACATCTGGGCTTTCGCCTAACGTGCCGCCCACCACTGACTACGTTCTGCAATACCTTTCACACCTCGATGACTTAGGACGTGCGCCTAAAACCTTAAAATACATGCCATTAGCTGCCATTAGCTTCTTCGCTAGGGCCACGTTCTCCTCCGATCCATGCAGTGACTTCCTGATCCGCAGAGCTATCGAGGGCTGGGGCAGGTTACGCGGGATCTCACCTTTCTTGAGTTCTTTCCAATAGTGGTGGCCGTTCACATCTGGACGGAAGAGTTTCGAGATCACCGCGTGTGCTTCAGGACCGACAACCTGGCGGTGGTGAACATTCTAGCCAGGCAGTCATCTCGGTCTGAGTGGGTCTCCTCCCTTCTGCGGGCGTTCGTCCTCCGGTGCCTTGAGTACAACATAATATTTTCAGCCAAATTCTTACCCGGAGCCAATAATGACATAGCCGATGCCTTGTCTCGATTTCAGATACCTCGCTTCCGGTCGCTTGCACCTGGAGCACAACTGTTGCCCGAACCCTTTCCGGAGTACCTGTGGAACGTTGGAGACGCAAAGTGATACAGGGAGTATTAGCGTCCGTGGCACCTTCCACTCTCAGGTCCTACAAGAAGGCCTGGTGTGATTTCCTTGGTTTCAGGTCTGGGTTATCTGGGCTCTCACATAACGTACCTCCTACCACTGACGATGTCTTGCAGTACCTTTCCCATCTCGATGATCTGGGACGTGCTCCTAAACCTTAAAGATTCACGTAGCCGCCATCAGCTTCTTTTCAAAAGCTACATTTGCTCATGACCCGTGTAGTGACTTCTTGATCCGTAGAGCCATTGAGGGTTGGGGCAGGTTGCAACCTCCCAGGGCCGAGAGCCGTAAGCCGATTTCTTACGGGTTGTTATCTCAGATACGCATAAAACTCAGGTCAATTTGCTGGTCCAGGTTCGAGGCACGTCTCTTTTCCGCAGCATACGCTATCGCCTTTTTTTTGGCGCGCTCAGAGTTGGTGAGGTGGTGTTTGAAGTTGGTGCACGAGGTTCAACACGCGGCCTCCTGTGCGAGGACGTGCAGTTGTCCGAAACTACCGTGACAGTGCGTCTACGTCAGTCCAAGACTGATCAGGCGGGTAAGGGTGTCCTAGTTAAGCTCACGGCGTCGGCACAGCAGGGCCCATGCCCGGTAAAGGACACTAGGAGGTACCTCTACCTCAGACCGCCCGGCCCGGGTCCGTTTCTGGTCCACGAAGATGGGTCACCCTTGTTGAGGCACCAATTCACCAGAGTGCTTCGCAAGGCTATTGAGGCTTGTGGTCTATCCTCCCAGAAGTACGCTGCGCACTCCTTTAGAATTGGCGCCGCAACCACGGCTGCGCACCCGGGGTTACCGGCGGACAAGATCAAAGAGATGGGCCGGTGGAAATCCAATGCTTATAAGTCTTATATTCGCTAGTATGCGACCTGCCGCTTTACCCTACTTACCCGCCTTTTCTTTCTGTCTTTTACCCCCCGTTATGCTCAGAAGAAGCGTGTGGATTTGCGGCCACAGTATAGTTCATTGGGCCCGCGTACAAGCGGTGAGCTGCGGTCTTGCATCCAATCTTGGCCTTCCACATGGTGTTTGAGTTTCCTGGTTTCCGAGAAGAGGCATGCGTTGGGAGGAGCTGATGCCATTGCTGTGGGAGAAAGTAGCCAAGTTCGGCCCTCCCGACATCCTTGTGATTCATTTGGGGGAGAATGACCTTGCTAACAGAAGGAGTGTGGACTTGTTGTGGAGCATAAAAAGAGACTTGAATGCATTTGCAGCCTTGTGTCCCAGAACGACGGTGTTCTGGTCCTCCTTCCTGAAAAGAACTGTTTGGCGCGGTGCGCAAAGCTGTATGGCCATTGAAAGAACCAGGAAACTTGTAAACCGGGCGGTAGCCCGTTGAGTGCGCTTTATGTATGGCCAAGTCATTTATCATGACCGTATCCGGATTGGCGACCAAGCTTTATACCGGAATGACGGTGTCCACCTATCGGATTTGGGGAACGACATTTAGTTAGCTAGTGTCATCAAAAGTATCTGGGATTGGTTGCAGCTTTGAGGGTATTGGCGGCGAGCCTTTGGCTCGGGTGGCGGTTAGGCATTGGAATAATGTGTTGTGTGTCGAAGTGCTAGGTGTGGCCATCGCCTATGCCTTCAATTTTTAGGGGTATTCCGTTAAAGGAATCTGGCGGTCGTGTATTCTGTCCGATGCCTGCTTGGCGGGAGGCCATGGCACGACCCTCGGTGACAGCAGGGGTGAGCCTATAGTTGGATTAGCATCAACAGGCTCCACCTACTGGTGAATAAACCCACTTGTTTCGATCCAATGCCTAAGCCAATACCTTTTCATTGCTGTAATCAATAAAGTTGTGGCCTTTTCTAGCCCATCAACCTTATATCACTTGTCCTTGTGTCTTCATTTCACTTCGCGGGGGTCGGGTCCTCGAACCACAAAGACTCTCCTCCCTGAAAGAGAGGGGAGTGGTTGTGGGCGGGAGCCCGAGCACCGCCCAGCAGGGGGCGTTGCCCCCTGCCTCCAGCTCACCTGGCTGGCACTCACGCCCCCCCGATGGCCACCCAACCAGGTGCCATGGAGGGGGCGTGTTCAGCAGCCTTTTGCTGCAGTGCCAGCCTCTCCCTGGCCTCATTCCTCATCAGCGTCCCATCGCAAGTCACCCACCCTCCACTCCCTTTTAGTTAGGGCTTAGGTCATTGGCCTTGCTATGGACCTTAGGTTGGTCGCCCTGGTTGCCCGGGGGGCCTGGTAGGAGTTTTTCCATTTGGCATTAGGCTTTTTGGTTTTTTCGCCTACCTCGTAGCAATCGTCACAACTTTTGTGGTATTGGTGGGTAGGTTAGGCATTGGAATAATGTGTTGTGTGTCGAAGTGCTAGGTGTGGCCATCGCCTATGCCTTCAATTTTTAGGGGTATTCCGTTAAAGGAATCTGGCGGTCGTGTATTCTGTCCGATGCCTGCTTGGCGGGAGGCCATGGCACGACCCTCGGTGACAGCAGGGGTGAGCCTATAGTTGGATTAGCATCAACAGGCTCCACCTACTGGTGAATAAACCCACTTGTTTCGATCCAATGCCTAAGCCAATACCTTTTCATTGCTGTAATCAATAAAGTTGTGGCCTTTTCTAGCCCATCAACCTTATATCACTTGTCCTTGTGTCTTCATTTCACTTCGCGGGGGTCGGGTCCTCGAACCACAACATAACAAAACAGCAGAGCAATTGTTTTCAACCCTTACATGCCTGTAAAAAATACAGGTTTTGCCTTAATTAGCTGACAGTATAAAATTTAACACAGCATAAACACCAATCCTATACCTACTTAAATAATCACAGCGCAGATTCTGAGCCAAATGAATATCACTGCGTTAGTAACAACAGCAAAGTCATACCTCGTAAGCATAATTAACCATTATATATGTGAGATTGCATCAGTTCTGTGACGAAAAGTGCAAATATTTTTTATCTTCACAAATGGCTCTTTTATATACATGGCACCAAAACTATTCCCTGGTATGCAGGTATAGAACTTCCCAGACCAGGAGCAATTCATTTAACTCTCATACATAGTACAGTGGTACCTCGGGTTACATACACTTCAGGTTACATATGCTTCAGGTTACAGACCCTGCTAACCCAGAAATAGTACCTCGGGTTAAGAACTTTGCTTCAGGATGAGAACAGAGATAAAGGAGCTAGGGAAGAACAAAAAGCCAAAATGGTAGTGGGGTTGAGGTGAACCTTTCAGACCATGCAATCAGTTCCAAATACTGTAGCAGCAAGTTTCACAAGTTATTCCAGTACTCCACTGGTACAGGCACTGGTTATTCCAGTACTCCACTGGTACAGGCACTGTAATCTTAATGGGTTTTATATCAGCAAGAATTTGCTTAACTCAAAATTCCTTTCACTCTTGATCAGCCACCGTACCTTAACTACACAGGTCAAGGCTGTTGTATCTCCCCACAAAGGGGCTGGAAGACTGCAACAGCCCCACACATGCACAAATAATTGGATTACCAAAGCTAAGATTTTCTGTATCATCAACTACTGTTTTGTTCTTAGCCATTGTAAATTAACACAATCACTATGACACTGTCAGTACTTTTCTGATCTTGCTGCTCTAATGATTCTCCCCAAGTGTTTGTGTGTGTGTGTGTGTGTGTGTGTAGCTGCAAGTCAGGATAATGCTTCATGCCTCTGAAGAAATGGATTGATGTATGCAACTTAATACATTTACTAGTCTCTAACATACTACAAGACTCTGTCATCACTAGGCCTCTCCAGCTCCCTTGTCCAACCAATCACCAAAGGTTGAATCCTGAGCTCAGAATAAAAATTAACACACCTTCAAAATACCGCTACATGTTTTGTTTTCTTCATCATAATAAACTATAATAATTTCTTGCTGTTATCCTTAATGGGAATCAATTATTTTGCATAATTCCATATTATATTTTCAGATCCTTAAATTCTGAAACAAGCATGAATCAAAGAAAAAGTCGAATGGATAAAGAATGCTAATAAACATGTTACAGCATCCAAAGGAAAACACAGACATTGAGACTTATATTTACAAAGTAAGCAATGTGATAGAGTATTTATTTATTTCACAAAATTTATATACTGCTTGATTGTAAAACAAAAACAAAAAAATCCACAAAATGGTTTTAGAAGTATCCAAATCACACACTAAAAATGCTAGTAATAATTATAGAGAGCATAAGAACACTGGAAACATTGGCTTCCCCACAAAAGGCAGTCTGCCTCTCCACACAAGCCTCTTTTCTCCTTTCCTCCTTTTTGCCTGTACACACACAAAAAGGCCAAGTTTTCCCACACCCATATAGAGGTCACAGGAGTTGTTTGCCAGCCCTCCTCTCCTTGAAAAATTAATATATCAGTAATAAAACCAAACCAAGGAACTTACAGAGATATTTGCTGCTTTCAAAGGCTGCACATTGACCACATCGGCAGAGCTAGCTGCTCCAGCACCCGGAGTGGTGCACATGCTGTGCACCCGGAGGCAGGGTGATCCTCCCAGGGGGCGGGGTGATCGTCGTGCAGCAGTCTGCCCAGGGGGGTGATGCGGCATGTGGGGTGCCCGGGGGGGGGGGGGTGATGCGGCATGATGCGGCATGTGGTTATCTGCCCAGGCAGGATTTTGTCACCCCCTCCTGGGATGACCCGCCCCCACACACTCCCTTCCTATGCACCCAATTGGCCACAGAAAGGAATGAAAAGATCATGCTCCCTGTAGCTTGCAAAGAAGAAGGAACAGCAACACAAACTCAGAGCAACAGGCGTTTTAGAAATGCATGCATCTGATTGAGAATGAGGAAAAATCAGCAGCGAGATTACATTTGCAATATACAATGTTCTGTTTCAACTTCATGGTTTTTGTGTTAAGCAGGCATTGAAGGACAACAGCAGTGTATATACTATGCAGTTACATAGTAAGACTTTCATTGTACATTATTTATTTTCCTAGTTAGGTTGCAATCCTAATCCCATTTGCCTGGAAGTAAACTCAATTGAATTCAACAAGACGTCTGATAAGACAAGGTTAAGACTGCACTGTCATAGAATCATAGAAAAGTAGAGCTGGAAGGGACCACTAGGATCATCTAGTCCAATGTATATTCTTCATGGGGGGGGAGGGGAGAAACAAGAATTTGTTTTGCATATGTTCTGGTAGAATACGTGCTCTGGATCACTCTGCTAACGCTGTCCCACAAGTTTTGAAGCCGCAGGTTTTAAAATAATAAGATAAAAGTGCTTTACTTTAATTTTTAAAATAAAGTTTCCAAGACAGAAATTAATATAAAATCAACATATAGGCTGCATTTTTCCTACTTTTAACTGAAAATTATATGCCATACTTCAAGGCAAAGCCCTCCCCAAATGGATCACAAGTTGTATATATTTACTGAATTTCATTTAATGAATTTATTTAATGAATTTCAAGTTCATTATGATCCACCCACAGGAAGGTGGACAAATAATTATAGTCATAATTGTAGTTTTTAAAGAACATGTGTAGCATTGTATATATGTCATCTGAAATTGTATAGAATTTAGTTTTAATAAAGAACTATGGCTGGTAGCCATAATGACTGTGTTCTTTCCCCTCTCTGAGGCAGTTGCTTAGAATCACATGCGTGAGAACAGAATGCTGGACTAGATGGACCTTAAATTCGATCCAGTAAAGCTCTTCTTATGTTCTTACCCCCTTTTCCTATATCCACCCTGAGGCACACCTAGGAATTTGCGAAACCACTGAAGGTACAGGCCCAGGCACAAAAAATACATGTGTGGCAACACAGTGCTGCTGTTATGGCAAGATCAAATACTGGAAAAGCTTCCTGCCCTTCTTGCACCGTGGCACAAAGGCATGGAAATTTTTTTGGGCCTTTCCTCCTTGCCTCACCCTCACTCTGGCTGCTTCAAATACTTGGGTAAATAAAATGTATTGCTTTCTAATGTGGCTACTGCAGTAAAGTGATTTTTCTCTCAGGGTGGAGGCACTGCTACAGCGCATTGCCAGAGGTACAAGAGATCCTAGGTATGCCTCTGTTTCCACCTCCTCTGATGTTCACCTCATCTGCACCAGCTCCAGGTTTGGGGACACACACAGCAAGATGCCATCAGTAGGTCCTTTCAACTTGCCAACCTCTGAGTACCAGTTGATCTCTAGATATGCAGCTGCTCATTATTCTATTATTTAAGAAAGACTATAGAGCATTCTGGAAATGTGTTTTTCTTAAACAAACAACTAAAAAGTCACACTATAATTTTAAAGTTTTACTAAATGAATGTCCATCTTTAGTTGTTTATTTTTGTATTTTCTCAGCTGAGGGTTATATTTGGAGACAAAATAACAGATGCCAATTAGCATAATTGAGTGTTCAAAAATAACATTAATGCCTCTATTACTTATAATATATTCACCCAAATGTTTCATTAACTTACTAATGTAATATTAATGAGAAAACTAACTAAAATTTCCTGGTCCCAGCAACTGCGAACTGCCAGCTAAATCATTAAATCTCATGTCCCATTTCACTTAGTTTCATCTGCACAGATTCTTTTGCAAATTCCCATTCACTGATCACAAAAGGACAATTTGGGTTACTTCAAGAATTAATTAGACATTTGTATGAAAGCCACTAGAACAACTGCTCCTCCTGTGAGTTCATAAAGCTGTTTAATTTGCTCTTATATTTTCATTCAGAGAAGCTGGCAACACCACAATAAAACACAGCATGCACAGATACTAAGCCAAATTTCTTACTTAATTGTTCACTTTCATTTACTATGTTCATTTAAAAGATGCAAGCACTAACACCTTTTAACCTCACCAATGACACAGCTGCGGCACTCTTCACACATAATACACAGCGACTTGGAATAATGCACCCCTTGTCAATTGGTAAAGACTATTCTAGTTTATATTTACAGCCTGCATTTGCAACTGGCGAGAGGATAAGAGCATCCTCTCTTGGATACTTTAGATTTTATTGTGCTTACACCTCACCAACTAACTGTTTGAACAAAGGAAGAGATGCTACTTTGGATTAACTTACGTGCATGTTAAAATGATGCAGAACAATCATAAAACATATTTACAGGTTTCATTTCTTATTTATGAGGTGTTATTTGTCATTTCCTTTCCCCTCAATGTTTCGTTGAGCAGTAATACAAAAGCTTCTGCAACAAAACACTAAAACTCTCTGTTTATACAGATATAGTGAAGAAAACTAAGATTCTGTAAAATAATTTGGTTGTATTACTAAAATGTTATTTTCACTTGCATAACATAACACTAAGGCACCAAATATCTGCTGTTTGCATTCTTCCTTATCTTCACCTAATTTGGAGACAGAAACTTAAAGCACCTCTTGCTCATCACTCAGAAGATCTTCTGTTTTGCAAATTCATACATGCCTAAAGGGAATTCCGGTTGATGATATTCAAACAGAATGCAAATTTTGGCTCTCTAATATACCAGCACGCATGTCCATCTGTTTCATAGGAATTTTGCCCATTCATGAAGTATAAAGCCAACTTTGCTAGGGCATAGGTGCTAATTAAGTTTAGAATGATGGTCTCCAGAAGGCAGACTATAACTTCCTTCAGTACAAATGTACTTCCAAATACTAAGTTTGTGCCAAATCCTTTATTATAATGGATCACATCTGTTGATTTTGATGGCCATTATGGTTCTCAGATAAAGTCCTTTGAACTTAATGTGAGTGATGAACAAGAGTAATTAGATACATATCACCTTTGCTAAAATAGTAAAGCACTTGCTGATTTCATTCAGCACAGATAGCACCAAAATATCCTTGTGGATACCCCTTTTAATTTATTTATCCATTTTTCAAGATAAATGA
Source organism: Podarcis raffonei (assembly GCF_027172205.1). NCBI lineage: Eukaryota > Metazoa > Chordata > Lepidosauria > Squamata > Lacertidae > Podarcis > Podarcis raffonei. The sequence continues at coordinate 46,309,519 of NC_070605.1, read as the reverse complement.
GCAACTCTGATATTTATGACAATGGTTATTTCTGGTTTATTGTGTTGTGTGAGCACAACCAATGTTGGCAGATGGGTGCTGATGGTACCACATGTATGATATTACCACATGCATGACTTATCATGATATGTGAGCACAGCCAATGTTCACAGATGTATGCTGATGGTACTACAAGCATGCACCTTACTCCATGATGTAAGAACCTAAGAGTCTGCTGGATCCACACAATGGCCTATCTAGTCCAGCATCCTATTCTCACAGGCATCCACCAGATTAATGTGGGAAACCCACAAGCAGGACATGAGCAAACAAGCACTCTACTCTCCTGCAGTTTTTAGCGACTGGTATTCAGAAGCGGAGCATAGACATCATGGCTAGCAGCCATTTATAGCCTTATGCTCCATGAATTTGTCTCATCTATTAAAGCCATCAAAGTTGGTAGCCATCACTGCCTCCTGCGAGAGTGAATTCCATAGTTTAACAATGAACGGCATGAAATACTTCCTTTTATCTGTCCTAAATCTTTCAACATTCAGTTTCACTGAATATCTGCAAGTTATGCTCTGAAGGAAGAAATTTTCTCTATTCACTTTCTGCATGCCATGCATATTTTTTATAAACTTCTATCAGGCAACATCTTCCTTGTCTTTCCTCTAAAATCCCAAATGCCCCAGGCTTTCCTCAAGTTGCTCCATCATCCTGATCATTTTGGCAGCTCTTTCCTCAACCCTTTCCAACGCTGATGAATGGCTAGTACCAGCCTGCAGTGATACGGGCTGGGACTGAAGGGAGAAAAAACTTTAGTTAAATTAGTTTTGTTTACAAATATACTCAGAATACATTTGGGATGCCAGGATCCATTAGAAGACAGCGTCATAAGCTGCATTAAAACGGTTCTTTTCAGAAGGACAAAATACATCGGGGGGAATCGCAATGGTGAATACCTGGTAACGAAATGGTTTGTTGCGTAAAACCTGATAGTTTTCCTTTCCTACATTATCTTTCTCCTCCTCCTTGTGCTTCCCAAGAAACTTGACAGCAGTTTAGCAGTAAAGAAAGAGAAGTATCTATACAGATTACACCACTGAAAGGTGACCTGCAAATTAGTCAGACAATGCCTCATCACTTTCAGCAATGCATGCTTAATATCCCAAGTGATAACCAGATAGTCGACAAACTATTATCTAGCTTCACTCAGCTGGACCACTGACTTCCACTTACAAACTAGTTTGCTGATGTTGCATCAGGATGTTTCCTTGTTGAACCATGAAATAAGATTATAGCCAGTTAAGTTTCTTTTGCTTTACAACATGCAAGATTCCTGGGCTTATAATTTCATATAGAAATAAGGTACTGCATAATTTAATTTTCAAAACAGTAAAATAATAATAAAAGCCATACCTTTCTTGCATTTATGTGCAATCAGTGTAGCAGGAATTTAGAAAGAAAGATGGTAAGATGGGTGTTTTGAGAATAGTTTTGTGTCTAAGCAGAACTAGAACTATATTTTGAGCATTCACAACATTGACCCCAACTAATATCACTCTAAAGTTGTTTCAGAACAATTCCCCCCCCCCAAAAAATGTGATATTATAAACAAGAAGCATTAAAAACTGAAGAGGTTCAGTTCCTGGGACTTGTCTAGCCCTGGAGGATATGTTAGTAGCAGGGAAAGTAAATGTATTATAGTAGAACATTGTGAATTAACTTAGGAGGAGAGAAACAGCAAGAAGAAAATTCAGCTTATCCCACTTCTTCCTCACTTACAATGTAAAGAAATGCATTTTTAAGACCAAACATTAAAAACAACATACCTTGGCAAGGACAACTTACTGTACCATGCCAATGTAGAAGGGGTTAAATAATTTGGAACAAGTTTGGAAAATAGGTGCTCAGGAGATGACCCATGGATTGACATAAATAGAATAATAGGAAAAGAATGAGTGCTCATCAAAGTTTTTCTCAGCTTTCTCTCTTCAGGTGCATAAAGTCCCGAGTGCCTGAGAGCAAATTAAAAACCAGAACTAATGATCATAGTGTCAGTTTTTAATCAATGGCTATTATCTTTAGTGCAAATGTTCTGTGTAGTGCTTCAGTAAGTCTAATGTGCTCCCAAATATGGGTGTTCTGGTTAATGATGCATTATGTGGCCTATTGGCAAAGCTTTGTTCCCTTAAATTGTCAAACATAATTGTACAGTTACACACTTTCTGGGATAACGCAAATCAGTATATGACATCCTCAACTTCTCCAGTGGATTATTAACTGTTTCACGAATTCTTTAGGTGCTATAAACAGTTTGTAAGATCTGATAAAACTATTTGAATGAAGGACTGAGGAATGAGAGGGAATATGAAATATTCAGAAAAAGAAATCACAGTCACAATAACTTCTGTTTTAAAATCTCCATCTTCTATTTGATGTATCTCATTTCAACGGCAGTTAGAGAAAAACATTCCTTCCTGGCATACAGTACTCAAATCATCCTGAAAATACTGCCTTCTAAAATGTATCAAATACCAAGGAACAGTGTGTGTTGCATCCAAAGGAAAGATGAGTAGAAGTAGCAATAGTTATAAACTCTTATTCAATACTCCCCAAATGGCACATGCCATAAATGCAGCAAGTGAAAGAAATACTTGCTCAAGAATGCCCAAATTAAATGGGTAATATCTACCACTAGCTAGCATTAGTCTAACTCCTTTCTCCCAGCACAGAACCCAAGGCAGCTCACAGCAAAAATTAAAATAGATACAACTAAAAACATGTTTTGTGTGTGTGTGTAACCCTATTGAGAACAGCACTGAAAAGATTTCAAACCATTTTTTTAAAAAAATTATTAAATCAAAATTAGTTTTAGGGGTGAACCTTGTTATTTTAAATTTCAGCACACCCTATGTGAGGCCAAGAGTTAGGGCCCCCATCTCTCACTTCCATTCTGCTCAATTCACTACATCATAGCTGCAATGCCCTGGGGTGCCCCCTAGGCTCAGCATCCAGTGTAGCAGAACAAGTTGTGCTGCCCTAAATCAGCCTCAGTTAGTTTGTTGTGCATTCAAAATGGGTTGGAATGTTAACTGCTGAGCTTATCTGAGCCTTCAGGTTTCTGGTTCTCTTTCATGCAACAAGATGATTTTTTTTAAAGTATTTAAATATTAAATGACTTTACATGTTTTCAGTCCAATCCTAAGCATACTAACTTGGAACTAAATGCCCCAGAGTTCTGTTAGAATTATGTACTTACACTAAATGTGCTTAGGATCACAGCCTAATGCGAAAGAATCCTATGCACACACTTGGAAGTAAATTCCATTGCACAAAATTAGATTTTGTTCTAAACAAACAAACCTAGGATTGAGCTGTCTATGAGCTTATAAAAATTGCATGTAATGCTAACATTGCCTCTGTACAACAAAACTTCATATCTCCAGCTTCCTAATTTGTTTAATCGTGTACTTCAAACTTCACATTGCACTTTTGAGTCATTGGAATTTCATAAGGATGTATTATCACTAAGTAAGCAATCAGCAGAACCTGATTTGGTGCTCAGTTGATTTACAACACTCACTAGGCTCTTCCAGGCATATTATAGTTAACTGGGGTAAAAGGTGCGTTGGTATTTTTATATGAAACCAATCAAAGAGAGAGTCTTGACACCTTAAAACTAAAACAGAGTAAGTTTAAAACTTAAATGGGTTGCAGGAATAATCCCTGCCTATCAGACATCCAGAAGCTACGGTCATAATCTTTCCCTGAATATCAACGATGCCTTAATTCAACATGAAGCTTAAGTAATGCTTTAATTATATACAAGATTGGAAAAAATATAGAAGATATTCCTATAGCTCTAACAAATTACCAGGCTTGAAGCATTTAGAGCATGAAATGCAATTTTAAAAAGGATTGCATGGTGGGGGAGGGGTCCCATAGCTTAGTTGGTAGAGGACATGCTTTGCATATAGACTGTACCAGGTTCAATTGCTGGCAGCTCTAGCAAAAAAAAAAAAAAAAAAGACCAGGTTGTAGGTAATGGGAAAGACCTTTGCTTGAAAGGCTGGAGATTCTGCTGAGTTGCTGCCAGTTGGGAGTAGGCAATAATGGTTAAAGGGACCAGTACAAGACAACTTTATGTGCATCTACCCGGTAATAATTTGGCATAGGATTGGTTGACTTTTGAATACACACGTTTTGAAATGAAATGAAATGAAAACTGAAGGACACGAAACATTGGTTCAGCCTTCGTATTTCTAAACTTTCATATATTTTTGAAAGAAAAAGTCACGTTGAGCAAAACATATACGCTGTCTTCCACATTCTATACTGGATGTGCAGTAATGTGCATCAGAAGTGATGCACACATGCATACCACAAAGCAATCTTCACCTGAAATTGCCCGTAGTTATGCAGTATATCATTTGTAGAAGTGGATGTGACATTGCCCACTCCCATACCAAAAACGCGAGTGTCTGTTTGTTGATTAGAACAAGAGAATGAGACTTGCAAACCTATTGGTAACGGAAAGCAACATATGTAGTGTTTTGTTCCTTTGCTTTTGTATTCTTGATACTCCTCTGTGGAAAATGTGTAGATGTCTTGTTTACTTGTTCATCTGTGACAGGGCATATTATATGGAAAATATGAAGCTGCAGTTTGTCTATGTCAGCCTTTGATGAGACTCATATCTCAGTGGGCTTCATATCCTGCTCCTCACCAAAACAAAGAGAAACATAGTGAATGCTTCTAGCTAATAAAATTGATGGATTACTGCTTTTGTTGAAATTTGATCATGATTGGCTTTGATCAAGATAGAAATGGCAAATAAATGAGGCTGAGCTGTTGCTATGCGTTATACACAATGGAACCACATCTAAAAAGAAATGGATGGAACCAATGTGTATATATATCTTTCAGCTCTTAAGGGGGCTAATCTATCACAGGAAGATTTGGTGGTTTTAGGACTGAGAATCAGAACAAAACAGCATGGTGGTTTTGTCATCATTGTAATTGTGGTCTGAAATCTTTGGTGTTGTATGTACAGCTTTGGTCAAACAATTTTAAATTTAGGCTTTCTAGTATGCTAATAGTAAAACATACCTTACTAGTTTTTATGTAACTCCTTAAACCCTGTACAATTCTGCCGTCATAATTATGACATGGTTTCCTGTTATTTGTTTTCTGTTTGCATATAAATATAATGCAATTTAATTGTTCTATAACAATTAGATTATATTGCATTTCTTCTTTCATCTCTCTCCTTCTCTCTCATTTTTTATCTACATATTTCGCTGTGTCCTGCTCTTTCCCCACTCTTTTCCCCTTCTCTTCCCCCCTACATGGCAATTAAGCTTAGAAAAAAGGTCCCATTCATCTGAAAGTGATTTTTTCTATGCCTAAATGCCATGTGGTGAAACACACAATTTTCAGGGTCTGAATGTGAGAACACAAGGGAGAGCTACTGCAACACACACACACACCAGTAAAAGCTCCCCTTGGAGGCAATTAGGTTTAGGGGGAAAGGTCCCATTCATGGGAAGGGACCTTTTTTAAAAAATCCTAATTGCAACACAAGGGGGGCGGGACAGCTGGGAAGAGAATAATTAACCATTCCCTCTCCCTGTGCTGTCACCCTCTGAAAATTCCACACACACTCATCCTGTAATTAGGGGGGGGGGGAGTTTTCTGAGCAAAAATGGAAACCCAGGTGCTAACTTTTGAAGCCCTAAATATATTGGGACCTTAATGACCAACTTCTCTCACATAAACCTGCTTCAGTACTAGGTATGCCACAAGTCCCGCTCTTAGTTCTCCACCCCAAAAAAGTTGAGCAGGCAGTTGACCAGAAATAGAGCCTTTGGGGTTGTGGTGCACCTGTTCTGGAACCTTGTCCTAAGGAAGCATAAGTTTGAGTGCCGATTTAGTTTTAATGCTCTAATATCATGCCTTATAAAGATTCAAAGCTTCGAGTGTACAGGTTGTTATGAGGGGTGTGTGTGTGTGTGTGTGTGTGTGTGTGTGTGTGTGTGTGCTCCTCTGTAATCTGTGGAGTATATTTCTCATTCAAGTTGACTGTAAGCATATATATCGACTCCCTGGCCACCTACTATTTTGCCTGTTCTGTAACAACCAATTTTGGTCACAGGGGATGAGAAAGATTCTTCCAAGATTTCAGAGGATTCTTGAACATGCCCTGGTGGCTAAGCTACAAAAGGTCCTGAGTTGCTTGTAATTCCTATGGTTAGTACTGTGAAGCTGCAACAGTGGCAGAGAAGCATTTTCTGTTGCCAACACTACTGCTACTTACGCTATAAAACATCACACCTGCATTCAATAAGATGCAGTTTGAGTTTTGACCCAGTAATGCCCCAGCCATCACTCCATCTGATTCATTGCTCCCAGGTACCTGGTGAACCAGGGTCTGTCAATCACCCACATCCTAGAAATTTACCAGGGTGCTGATGTTGTCTACTCGTGATGCAGATTCTTTAGGCTACATTGACGAAACACCAGCCATGTTAACCAGAAACTCCCCAGAAACCCCTCAGATTCAACAGTCCTTGAGATGCAACACCCTCAAGGACCCACTGTAGTTACCTATATTTCTTATTCCTAAGTATGGCGACACAAAAGCAATTAAGAGTAACATATACAAAAACAAAACACAAAACTGCCACATGATTCCGTAATTTAGAAGAAACCTGCATTATCTCTTCCTGTGTGAGTGTCTGGAGGCAGTTGGAGGATGGATGGTGGCTAACGATTGAGGTTGAATCCTGACAAGACAGAAGTACTGTTCTTGGGGGAACAGGGGGTGGGCTGGTGTGGAGGACTCCCTGATCCTGAATGGGGTAACTGTGCCTCTGAAGGACCAGGTGAACAGCCTTGGAGTAATTTTGGACTCACAGCTGTCCATGGAGGCACAGGTCAATTCTGTGTCCAGGGCAGCTGTCAACCAGCTCCATCTGGTACGCAGGCTGAGACCCTACCTGCTCGCAGACTGTCTCGCCAGAGTGATGCATGCGCTAGTTATTTCCCACTTGGACTACTGCAGTGCTCTCTATGTGGGGCTACCTTTGAAGGCGACTTGGAAACTGCAATTAACCTAGAATGTGGCAACTAGATTGGTGACTGGGAGTGGCCACCGAGACCATATAACATCAGTCCTGAAAGATCTTCATTGGCTCCCAGTACGTTTCTGAGCAAAATTCAAAGTGTTGGTGCCTACCTTTAAAGCCTCGGTCCTGTATACCTGAAGGAGCATCTACCCCCCCATCGTCCAGCCAGGACACTGAGGTCCAGCGCCGAGGGCCTTCTGGCAGTTCCCTCGCTGCGAGAAGTGAGGTTACAGGCAACCAGGCAGAGGGCCTTCTTGGTAGTGCCACCTGCCCTATAGGACGCCCTCCCAGCAGATGTCAAGGCAATAAGCAACTATTTTACTTTTAAAAGACAACTGAAGGCGGCCCTGTTCCCCAGAGTGGCTGGGGAAACCCCGCCAGATGGGTGGGGTATAAATTATTATTATTATTATTATTATTATTATTATTATTATTATTATTCCTTTCTCCATCTACCAATGAGTTTTAAATGTTTTAAGTCTTACAATAAACCATGTGTTAGGAGGCATTCTGCAAAGAAACAGAAAAGATGATTGTAACTTTAAGAACCTTTTCTGTGAGTTCTGGGTGTGGTTTTCTAGGCTGATTAGGTACAGGTACTTGTTACCTGGCTCAGGTACTTGTTACCTGAGTCAAGTATTTCATTCAGGCGTGGGGAATTTAGGTTCACATTCCTGCTTGGCTGTGAAGTTCACTGGATAGCCTTGAGCAAATAACTTTCTCCTAGTCCAACATATCCCATGGTGTTAGAGGGGTTTTTTCTTCTGGTGGCAGATGACAGAACCACGAGACCTGTGTAAAACACTTATTACAGCTATACAAAAACAACAAACACAAAGCATGTGTGTGTTCTCTCTCTGCAGGCAAATTCAAACTGCAACTTTTCCTCCTTTTGTACTCATCACCAGCTGTATCCATCATACTTTGATAAAAACCATACAATTAAAAAAAATGCTCCTAGAAGAATGACATCTATATTATTTGACTTCCTAGTAATAAGTTTATGATTGTCTTGTGATTTATCATTATAACATAATTAGACACCAATTATGAACCTGACATGATGAAGAGGAACTTTTCTGTGCCAACACAAGCTGATGCAAGCTTAGCTAGGATGCATGAAAATACCTTTTTTGTGTGGCCACATCCCAGATATGGAACTTTCATCGACAGGAGATATGTCTGGCTCTTTAACTTTTTACTTTCCATCATGTCATGCAGACAGGTTACCATATTTTTCGCTCTATAACACGCACCCGACCATAACACGCACGTAGTTTTTATAGGAGGAAAATCCGTAGGCATGGCACCCGTAGGCATTCCCTCCATAACACGCACAGACATTTCCCCTTACTTTTTAGGAGGAAAAAAGTGAGTGTTATGGTGCAAAAAATACAGTATTTTAGATGGACTTTTAATTAGTCTGAAATTCAACACTGTAGCTTTGCCAGAGTTCATTCTAACAAATCTTAACTCAAAGATATAAAAGAAAACAATCTGTAGTCCATAGTAAAGCAGCTATGGGTTTAGAAGTGACTCCATTTATAAGGAACCTTTATACACCGAGGTAAAAATTCAGACTGAATCAAGGTCTCAGAAATGATGCCATGCTAGTAATAGTTTGGCTTCAGCAGACAGAACTATACTGAATCTGTTCCACCTTTTCCTCATATTTTCTTGAAACCTAGTTGCTCTCTTAACATTCTGTTCAAACTATAAGCTGTAATTAGGGAGGATGCCTATGCCTTAAGTGCATTAAAATGTCATTATGCACACTGACCAAAGTACCTTTTTAAAAAGCCAATGCTGAAATAATACTTAAGCAAATACATGTTTATTATCACCAAATGTACCAATAGCCCACATTCCAGCAATCCAAACATTAGTATGAAAACATTTTTCCAATTACTGAAGATTCCCTATAGTGCTTCAAGCTGCTTTATGACATTTTAAACTCTGTAAATAATATGGGCCTTTCAAAAGCTACAAAATCTTAGTTTCTTCCCATTGACCTGGGAACTAAATTTATAAAAAGCACATTTTCATAGCAGGGAAATAAAAATGCTTTTAACACATTTGTCTTGAAAATTGGTGGTGGGTGGTGTTAAATAGTGTCAGGGGATAAATAACCATAAAACATAACATTAGCGTATCCAGGTATTATTTGAAGCAGACACAAATGGGATGTCACTACACTTTGTCATTTTTCTTGCCATTTGTCCCATTAAAGCTATGTAATCATACATCAGTCACGATTGCAGTCAGTATTTTTTTTTCTTTTCTTGCTGTGTTTGGTTCATCATTTCTTTCTACTGTGGAAGAAATTCTTTAGGGATAATAATTTTCCCATAATGGCAGTTATGATCTGGATATGATTTTAAACATGTTGTAATGTTTCTAAAGACACAGCATAGTTTAAAACTAAGTTCAGAAAACCATAATTCAGTTTTTTAAAAAAATCACATACATTTTATATCAAAAATGTAGGATATAAATCTTCAACAGTTCTTGACAGAACAACTAAAAGCAACATTTGGGCAACAGTCCTATGCATGTACTTATATATTAGATTATACTCAATGGGGCTTATTTCTGTGTAGAGTAGACATGCTTAGAACTTCACAGTAAGAAGCATTAGTCTTGGATGAATAATAGAGTTAAGCTAAAACTTAAACTTCTAGCAGTTCCAAAATTTGTTCCTCCATTTTGACAGCATACCCTGCCAAAATGCAAAAATCAATGCATATTTTCTGACAGGTAGACTCACATATGTGGCATATATTTACTAATTATATACTGCTCACAGCAGCCCTGTCTCAGCAGTTCACAATAAAATCTTTAAAATGGAGAAAAATGAATAAAATCTAAAATGCCGCAGCTAAAAAAGCACAATTGATTTAAAACCCATTTGGAAATGGGGGGTTTAATCTGTTGCCTGAACACCAAGATGAAGCTTACAATTGGATATTTCATAAAACCAGCAGCCAAGAGAATGAATGGAACTGAGCAGAATTAAGGGTGGGGATGAAATCAATACACAATTTCCAGTTTCTATCTGATTTGCTTGTTGCTAAATTTGGCTTAACTAAAATACTGCTCATTCTATCCGGAAATCAAAACTGGAAAAATATCTGGTGGCCACTCTAGTAACTTTTAATAATTTCACTTACTTATTTTAAGGAAAGTAGAAAAACGGCAAGAAATACAGAAAGTAGATTTCAAGCAGGGGACATTCCCATGTCTGGAGATGCCAAGTATTGAACCTGGGACCTTCTGCATGTGGAACATGTGCCTTTATCACCATTTGAAGTTAGTCCTACAACTTTAAACCAATCAATGAGACTGGTTCTTGGAAAAGAGGGATGGAAGAGAAGATACATCTAAAATGACATATTTTCCATCTGAAATATCATGAGCATCAGCAAATCCATGCAGAGATTTTCACCCTGTCACAATACACACTGCTATATTGGTTCTTGCAGTGCTGACTCAATACTTTTAGGGCAATGCTTTCAGTCAAAGTTACCTGTCATGATAAGGTAGGGAGAGTAAAATTATGGGTGGTCGCTTATTGTAGCAAAGAACAACTCTTCATCATCTTGTCCCAAATACTACACCAATTCTTTACCAGTGCCTAACATCACAATAAATAATAGTGTTGGAAGGATTTTAGAACACTACATACCAAGTTTAAATGCTTGGCTAGAGAAAGGGCAAATGCAAACACACACACAGGTAGATACTGAGGAAAGAACCTTTTCAGCAGTGACCCCCTGGCTTTGGAATTTTGGTGGTGCCTTCCTTGGCACTCTCCATTGCTAGACAAATATTGGGAGTTTTTTTTGCTATGTTCGAAGCAAGAGGAAAAACAAGCAAGTAGTGTGGAGAAGATAGAGAAATGCTATTGGGTGACAAAGACAATGAACAACTGCTCAACACCTACTTTGCCTCTGTCATCATCCAAAAGGAAAGCAGTGGTGAATCTGGATATCAGAATAAACAATGCAAGGAGGAAGCTGTAGCCCAAGATAGGAAGAGAGTTAGTAAGGGAACACCTAGCTACTTGAATTCAAATCTCCAGGGCCTGATGAGATGCACCCAAGGGTACTAAAGGAGCTTGCAGTTGTAAATCATACCAATGCTTAAAGAAAATTCATGCTGTTAAGCTATCCCTTCAACATTTCACAATGGATCACGTGATTAAGGGACAAATCAAGAGCAAAGAAATCAAATATAGTATTTGCATTATAATAATGTACTATTTACATTTTTCTTGGTATACATGAAAATGTATGTGTGTTTGCGTGTGTAGAAAAATCCAAATTACAGTGGAATTAGAAATGCAAAAATAAAGTTGGCACCACAGAAAGTAAAATGTATCTCAGACTCTTTAAGACTAATTGAATTGCCATTGATAAGTTGTCACTTAAAGAGACAAGTCTGCAGTGAAACATGGGTTTGCTGCAAATGACCTGTCATTACAGCCATGGGTAATATTCACGTCCAGACTAAAACCACAATACCTCCTAGCAATATTCTCAACAGGAGTCAAAACAGCAGGAATGGTGAAAAGTCAGTGTACATGATCCACTAGAGAATTATGCCTCAGGTGCTATGTTAATTTACTTGCTGGCATACATTAATTGAAACCAATCAATAACACCTCTGGTACGGACTAGGAAATGCTGCCAAAGTAATTGACTGCCACATTTATTCATGTTCCAAATTTGGAAAAGTGGAATAATTTAGTCAAAGATTTTTCATTTACGTCAGTATAGATAACACAATGATTTCACAACTGTTCTTCCTTTTAAATCACCGGTGCCTTTTTAAAACTAGTGTACAATCCTACAACTGCTAAACATGCTCTTGGCTTCTTTTTTACTTTAGGTAGCACAATTAATATAATCAAATATTTTCAAATATTTTCACACTTACATTTTGAACTTTATATACCTGCACAGTCTCCCTAAAAAACCAATGTGACAGTAGTACAGTTTACCTCTTGTATGCTAAGACGGAAAGTCATATGCTTAAACCCAGTGAATTCATGGTTCAGGAGATATTTGGAATAGGACTTCAGAACTTATTTTAGGGTTTAGTCCTATGGTCCCTGGAAGGACATTCCAAGGACCATAGGCAAGGTCAGATTCATGACCTAGGAACATCCCTCTCTACCACAGCTGGCGTCTCTGAGACACTGCCCCAACTAATGTTGGCTGAACCCCAAAGGGAACATGTCACAGCATACAAGTGGCTTGGGTCCAAAGCTGTCCTGGCCCTCTAACCCAAACCAGGGAGAGTGAATTTAGCCATACTCTGGAATGGGTATGGCTCCATTCCCTTCCTATTGTTTCCAATGGGGAGGATTTTTTAAAAAAATGACAGCTGATAAAACAACATAAAAACACAGAGCATTCTTCCTCCACCACTCACTTCTTCCCTCCCAACATAAGCCTGCCAACTCAGAATGTACTGCAACATTGCTGTTCAGTGAGATTTGAAGTCTTACCTTCTTGGTATTCCTATGGAAGCTTTAGGAGCCATAGATAATGAGAACGGAGTGGGATGAGTACAGCCTATAGGTGACCTTTCCTCTTTTTCCATTGCAAGCACCCTGCAGACTTCAGGGTAATTGACAGTGAACTAGTCAGAAAGGCTGCTAAGTGTGACATTTTTGCACCCAACCAATCACACTCATCTGTGCATTTTCACCTAGATACTTGCAGTTGAAAGCTGTTCCTCCCAGGAACAGAGACCTGCAAAGTCCCCACAATGTAGGTGGTGAATCACAAGTGTCTATTTTTCAGATAAATCCACTTTGTTTTGGCTGGCTGTGTCAACAATCATGGTGATCACTTACTAATTTAGGTGACACAGAATTTAGGTATTGGAAGGAGATGAAGACCTTCGGAAGTTAAATTCATTGGAAAAACCACCACGTTTAAAGCATACCTATGCTTCCACCTGCCCCTTCATAGAGGTATAACTGCATTTCTGTGGCAAAGTTAGGTCTCCTAAGGCTTGTAACCTTTCCCTTTTCTTTTTAAGAGACATCAAGTTCTTGGAAAATAACGGGGTTACATACAGGCAGAACTTAAACAGCTGAACAGTTTCCTGGTGTGAAGCTCAAAGATGGGGAAAGCCTCAGCTGCCTTCCCTCTCCAGTATTATATGCACCAAGTCTTCCCAGTGAAGGGTGGGAAAAGGCCACCAACTGTTTCAAAACCTGCATTCTGAAAATGAAGTTCACTTTGAAAATAGTTTCCTCAAGGTTTGAAACTATTTCAAACCAGAATTTTAGATGAACTGTGGAATGCAATTCATATAATGAAAACAACCTTTTGGGATGATTATTTGGATAACTTGAATTACTACTTAAAATAATGGCTTAAGTTTTAAAGCAAATAATAATATAACATAACATAACATAACAACATAACATAACATAACATAACATAACATAACATAACATAACATAACATAACATAACATAACATAATATAATATACAACAAGTAAGACCAATAAGGAATGGGAAACAGGATTGAGAGGGTGCTTGCTGCTCAGCTGCAGAAGTGCCTGGATGGAACTAATTATGTAGACTAATTTCAATTCGACTTCCAAGCTGTATTTTGGTAATGAAACAGCTTTGGTTGTCCTGACTGATGAACTTTATCAGAAAAAGGAAGGTCAAGAGCCACCCTGTTGACCCAACTCAATCTTTCAGCAGCTTTTGATACCATTGACCACAAATTGGGACATGGGGACATCATTTGGTGGTGGTTCCACTCCTTTCTCCAATACCATCACCAGAGGGAAGCATTGGTGGATCTCTGTTTGGCCACTTGTGTTATAAAAACCCACAGGGTTCTGTTCTGCCATACAGCACTCATATGAAATCTCTGGAAGCAACTATCCAGGACTATAAGGCAAGATGCAATCAATTTTCTCAGAATAGCTTCTAGTATATCAGCACTAAGAGAAATGTGTTCTATTAGCAGGGGGTGGGGGGAAACTTGTGATAAAAACCAACTTTACTATGAACAACACAATGGTTGAATAGATGTCACCACAAGTTGTTTCTTTGGTTAAAATCCACTCTCCTTCCAGTGGGCTTAACCTTCACCTTTCTTAGAGACAGGTTGAGCAGAAACTCTAGCCCCAGTGAGACATTATCATCATCTGTCTGTTCTAACACCAAAGGCCCCTTGTTCACACTGTGGCTTACAAGGGATGAACTCCCACTTGAGTTCATTAGCAGTGTACATTCTGCAACCTCCTCAGAAGTTCCAGAAGCTTGTGCAGATGCGCTAAACATTTGATTTCCTTTTGCTGGAAACTGACAGAACAATTCATGTTGCTTGTTGCCACTGCCAAGGCTCTGTGAAATAGTGGAGCTACTGCGCTATCTACAGCTTGGCCACTCATGGCAGCAGCAGTGGAAGGTGGGAGCAGGCAGATTGGGCCAGCTTCAGTCTGGTGCAGCAATTAGGTTCAGGTCATGTCTGGTACCAGCCAGCACCAGCTGTGAGAGCAACTTGATGGCTAGTGGATCCTGGTCTGGTTCAGTCATATCCCTGGAATGCCCCATTTTGGGGCCCTCTGTTGGTCTCTTCAAGTAGGGATACCACTGGCAAGCCACCTGTATGTTGGCATATTTGGGAAGTGGGAGGAAGTGGTAGATATGTGCTGGTAGAGTGGTGCAAGTGTCACCCTGGGGGTGGCAGCCACAGGAGGCTGGCTGAACCAGGAGAAGCAAGAAGAATGATGCCTTTACTGAATCCAATCCAGAGACTAGGAGATCTGTATCGCAGGCTACATGAGAAATATATTTTTGAAGTCTGAACCCAACCCCAACCCACTTTCCAACACTGCTTAGTAAGTTTTTTGTAGAAGCACAATTCTAAGTGTTGAATTGTGACCTTTAAAGCCCTAAACGGCCTCGGTCCAGTATACCTGAAGGAGCGTCTCCACCCCCATCGTTCTGCCTGGACACCAAGGTCTGGCGCCAAGGGCCTTCTGGCGGTTCCCTTGCTGTGAGAAGCCAAGTTACAGGGAACCAGGCAGAGGGCCTTCTTGGTAGTGGCGCCCGCCCTGTGGAACGCCCTCCCACCAGAAGTCAAAGAGAAAAACAACCACCAGACTTTTAGAAGACATCTGAAGGCAGCTCTATTTAGGGAAGCTTTTAATATTTAATAGGCTATTGTATTTTAATATTCTGTTGGAAGCCGCCCAGAGTTGCTGGGGACACCCAGCCAGATGAGGGTGGGGTGAATTCCTTTGAGTGATTCCAGGATACACTTACAAGCATTCACTGAATTCAATGAGACTATACTAATGTGAGACCAATTCAAATATTAACATTGCTGCTGTCTGTTCTTTAAACATAACCAATGCAGAAGCATCAGGATACACCAAATCAATGCAACAAAATATATCATCTTTGCTTTAAATAAAGTATTAGCAGACACTTTCCAGTATATTCCTCATGTTCTAAAACCGCTTCTTCATGTGTGTGGTGTTTTGTGGTACCTACTAATGTCTTGACACATTCAAGTACACATCATTATCAACATCTTTTGAAAAATTATCTGTTAGCAGCTGTTTTATTGCAAGTGCATTATTCTGCAACATATTAGTCTACATGAACTGTACAAAGCAGCCACAATGAATGCTTCCTGTGGAACCATTTTAATTAAATGAATTGACTAATAATAGTAATGAAAATGGATAGAGCATTTTTAAACCATAAGATACTTTGGCATAATTGAGTGAACTAACCCCCTCCTGGAAAGTGTGTGTGTTTTTGATTCAGGGAAGCTAGGCTCAGTTGTACAACATATGTTTTTCATACACAAGGTTCCAGGTGACATCAAAGCATCATCCCTAACTAAATATCCACCTGAGACCCCAGAAAGCTTCTAGCAGTCAGAACAGACAACAGAAAACAAGACCCAGAACATGACACAGCATAAGGCAGGTTCTTAACATCCATGTTTTCAACATTCACAGCTCACAAATATGGGTGAGTCCACAAAATAGTAATGGCTACACATGTCAATGAGTTCACTTTCTCAGAAACAATTCAGCTCCCTGCCATAAAAGTAACATTGAAATCCTATTTCTGAAACCATGTTTATGAATTCTGATCACTTTCCATGACACAGAGCTTGTTTGAATTCTTTTCTAAAAATGCTGTTATTATCATATACAAATACAGGCGCGCGCACACACCCTTACGTGTGTTCGGCTTGCATGCAACTGTGTATATGCACAGTGCTGGGAGTTTATTAAATAAATAGAATCATACAAGGAAATGGTGGGAGATAGCTGGAGAGTCCTGGTGACTCAGGTGCAGACCCTCCCCAGAGCCCAAAGAGGACATGAGTGACAGAGAAGAAACCTGAAAGATACCTGAGGCACAGCGGGGCTTTGTGTGGGCTGCTGAACCTCCCTGCCTAACAACTGACACAAGTGTCATGAACTGGCAGGACTACAGGGAGGAGGAAAAGGAGGAAGAGGATCCTGGTGAGGGGTAACTGAGACACGGGGGGGGGGCAAGCTGGGGATGGAGGAGAGGTTGTGTAGAGAGTACTCACAGAGTGAAGGAGGATGTTGAGGGGATCAGGGTCCAGCGCACAAGGACCTGTCTCACATGGCAGGCTCTGAGGTGTAGGAAGCAGCAGGCAGGGTGCTCCAGGACGCTGAGACGGGCAAGGGCCCATAGTCCAGCTCATTAGCTGGCCAGGTGGGACTTGTTAGCTCTGGGAAGAAGTGTGTGATTCCTCAGCTGGAGTAGGCTTGGAGCAGGTGAGGCTCACATGCCTCATCAAGCCCAGATGCTGCAATTAGCATGCAGAGCTGAGGTGATATGTCTGCTCAACTTCCCACCTTGGGTGGACCACGGCTTGGATGTCCCAGGGAGCTCTTTGGGACTGTGTTTGTGTGGGACTGACCTCTAGGTGCCCTGACCCCTAGATCAGCTGCAGAGGCAGGACCTGGCCTGACCAGACTTTGGACCTGTTGGCTTAACGGTCTACGCCATAAGATGTGGAATCATGTATACCAGCGGGATGCTGCCAGGTAGTGTGTGGTTGAGGACAATGAGAGGTGGCACCACCATAACCACTTTCTCACAGCCTCCTGTCAGCGCCAGAACTTCAACTCTAGTTGAAGAGAGTTGTGTGGAGGGAAAGGGGGAGGAGCCAGACAGCAGGAGAAAACAGGTGTTTACAGACTTTGCAGATGGTGTTCTCCACTTTCTATACTATTTCACTTATGAGTGTGGGGGTCTGGAATTTAACCCCGACAGCAGTTATCTGGTTTATTATACCTATTGAACTCTTACTGGCAGAGAGGCATTTGTTGGATTTTCCACCTCAGGTGTCAGGATAACTTCACCAACCTTGAGCAGCATGAACACTGAGTTGGGTGGGTTTGGCGCTGACCCACCACAGGCAGCAAAATGCCTTCAGTCGCTTTGTTACACATCCATGCTTGGACTCTGTACTCATGGGCAACCTGGCAGACCTCGCAGTGGCAGCGACCTGGCGGGCCCCACAGCAGCACTGACCTTCCTGGTGGCGGCTGAGGCAACAATGGTGGCAGGAAAAGAGCCAACAAAGGTAAGAAGAAGGGGTGGGGGTGGGGGAGCTGGTGGCAGGGTTCAGTAGTGGCATGGTGTGTGGGGGTGTGTGTGGGGTGTCCCTCTTTGGTGGCATAAAAAGTTGGAGAGTATGCATTTATTGAACCAACAGGCAGCCTTCTCCAGTTGTTTTTGTTTTAACTATTGTGCTTTTTACCTTGTATTTTATCCTGTGAGCCACCCTAATAGCTCATGATGGAAGGGCAGTATATAAATGTAATAAATAATAATAATAATAATAATAATAATAATAATAATAATAATAATAATTAAAAATGCATGTTTAGGATTACATAGTTCTACAGCGCAACCCTGTATACACTGAAGGAAGCCCCACAGCGTTCAGTGGGACTCAAAGGAAAGCGCGGTTCGAACTGCAGCCTTAGACAACGTGGGCTGCATCGCCTCAGCGGTTCTCTGCAGCCCTCGCAAGCAGGGGAAACGGACTCTACCTGAGAGGAGCGGGAGGGGATCACGCGGGAAAAAAACGAAGCGGGCGCCAATGTATTTACCTTTCTTTCCCCACACGAGGATTGCGGACGAGGCGGGAAGGAGGCTGAAAAGGGCAAGCCCTCGGTGGCCACACACATTCCTTTGCCTTTCGAGAGCGCGTCAGTCAGAGTGTCTCTCTGCCTCTGCCCCCACCCAGCCCCGTCATTCTCTTGAGTCCCACCAATATAACTGTTTCTTTCCCTGCGTTCCCCGAATAATAAAGAGGTCGTGGCCGCAGCGGGGGGGGGGATTGTGTGAGCGGACAGAAGAGACGGTGCACTGACGGCTGCGGCAACTGACTGCAGCAGCAGCAGCACAAGCAGCTGCGGCAGCAGCAGCCCACCAGGCGAGCTCCCCAATCTCTCTCTCTCTGCCTCGCATACACTTTCCATCCAGTAGCCAGGCGCCAGCCTATAGGGGGCTCTTTCCATTGTGTTAGGCGGAGGCGGCCGCAGCAGAGCGCCTCTCGGCGCAGTCCTACTCCACGCCCTGTAGCCGCCCTGTCCTTCGCAGAGAGAGAGAGAGAGAGAGGGAGAGGGAGAGGGAGGAGGGGGAAGTTACTCGCAGCAGCGGCGGTAGGGAGCCTTTCATCCATAATGCAGACGCTGCACGGCTCCCCACCTGCAATATGCTTCCCCCAGCTACCATGGGGCTGTAGGGGGTTGACTCTTAAACAAAATCCAGGGTTATGAAGGAAAGGGAGGAGGAACAAGTCTTCTGTTAGGTGAAACGTTCTTAAAGGGTTAATTTCTTTCCTTCGCAAACTGCATATAGTGCCGGGGAGAGGAGAGTTTGCAGGGCATTCAGTATGCACGGTATTCTCACTCCCCCTCGCCGTAAAGAGGAAGCCAAGGGAAGGTAGAAGGGGACGGAGACACACACACTCAAAACTGCATTTGCAAAGTACTACAGCGAGACCCCACTTCAGAAACAGCAGCAGCAGGAAGTCCCTGCCTGCACCACCAAATAAGCTCTACTAGAGAAAAAAATGATCACTCTGTAAAGTTGCTTTTCCAAGCCCAACTGAGTCTATAAATCAAGGCGCGGGGGGTGGGGGAGGGACGGCTCCCCCCTTTTTTCCTGTGCTGCTCCATGCAACGTGAAAATTGCTCTTTAGAGAGAGAAAGAGCGTGTGCCTTTGAACCCATGCCCGGGATGCTTTCCAACTTCTTCCTTAGCCCTGATAGCAGCCCTACCCTTCGTCATCCGAGAACTTTAGCAGACAATAAAGGGAGCATCAGAGAAACTTGTTCGATTGGCATTGGCATTTCATCTTTTAATCGCTCTGCCAGTTGCTTTTTTAAAAGAAAGAAAAGAAAAGAAACACTCTAAATAGATCCACTACCTAAAACGAACCCTGTCCGTTTCAAATCCAGAATAATTGCAATACAGCATCGCTTCCCTCCCTCGCCCCCCCTTTTTTAAAAAAGGAAAGAAAATATGACACTTGTGGACGGGTAAAAATCCATCGGTTGGTTAACTTGAGGCACTTACCCCTCTGAGATAAGGAAGATGTCAGAAAACTAGCAGCTCCATGATTCAAAGAATCCTTGCAACTTTCCTTAACATATACAGAGACCTTCTGTTGAGTTCAAGCAGGCAAGCTATTCAAGAGGACTTTTCACTCGAAAAGAGGGATGAAACTGGATCTCTTCCCCAGTATCAGGACTCCGGAAAACCAAATCCTTCTTCAGAAGAGAATTCTTTCAGACCCGTTATCTGTATTACCATTAATGCGCAGAGCAGAAGGCATTGCATACAAATAGATCCAAGTATGAGCTTCTATTGGTGGCTGAGGCAGGCCCCTGGGTCCTACTGCTCCATCGCAGGGAAACTACAAAGCAGCAATTTGCAAGCGGCTTTGGAGGAGCCATGAATGGGAGGAGGGGGAGACGAGAGGCGAAGGAGGGGGGCAACCCTCCTGGAATTGATTCGTTACCTCTGCTGTGGTGGTACGTGTTGCTGAGGTTTAACAGAATAAAACCCACATTCAGCAGAGATGCAGGAGAAGGCAGTGCACACCTTTCCCGTTTTCAGCTGCTTTGTGCTGGATTGTTGCGGGGAAAGGGGTGAGATGCTAAAACTAACAACTTTTGCGAAGAATGCTCAGATGGGTAGCGGAGGGTTCCTGGAAAGATCTTGGATTCACTCTCCAAATTACTCCTTGGCTCCCCCGAGCCTTAAACACATTTAAAACTGAGCTCTAGTGATTCTGAGCGAGAGGACTTCCTTTTTTCTTCTTCTTCAAAGCAAAGCTCCTGGTGATACCAAACTGCCAGAAAGAGACCATTGAAGCAATGACAGCTGGCTTGCACCAGTGGAGTAACAGTTTTATGGGATCCGGCCCCGGCAAAGAAAGAAGAGCAGCCGGGCTCCAGTTCTCTTTTCCCTTGTTGGAAAAATTACTTCTACCTGGTGCTCCCACACATTTCTCCTGGTCTTGGCCAAAAATGTCAGGAAGTGTAAAAAGATGATCAGTAGTGTTGCTCCCACTTTGCCCTCAACAATACAGTTTAAGTGCTCTCACACAGCACCGCTGTCAGAAGGTGATGGTAGAGCTTCAAATGCAGCGTTACTGAAGCCTGCTGCTGCTGCTGCTGCTGCTGCAGGGCTTGGCATTTTGCTAAGAATTGTAGCTTTGTGATGGAGTCAGTAACCTTAATGCATGATCCCATTTGCCACTGTGCTGTTTTGTATAACAGTTGGTGCACTCGTTTTTCCTAATACACCCAAATTTTCCTCTTGCAGAAAGCAGTCATTTTCCAAATTGACTCATTACCAAACTGAAGTATTAATTAGAAGAACTCGTTTCAAATGCGTTCTCATTAGGGTTTGCTTCACTTTAGGTCATGTGAAGTTTTCTGGGTGGTGAAAAGCAAAAGGAATGTGGGAAGCACCCATAGATTAAATGCCTAAACACTCCTGTGCAAATAATCACATAGCTGCTAGATAAAACAACTGTCCAGTTGTTCTTAAGGTAATATTGTTACTGTGTGTTAAGTTATAACAGATTCCTTGGTTTGGTTTGAAAAATTATCACATGGAAATGTGTATTACAGTGGTACCTCTAGTTACGAACTTAATTTGTTCCGGAGGTCCCTTCTTAACCTGAAACTGTTCTTAACTAGAGGCGTGCTTTCGCTAATGGGGCCTCTCGTTGCTGCTGTGCCGCCTGCACACTATTTTCGTTCTCAACTCAAAGTAACTCTTCCAGGTTAGCAGAGTTTGTAACCTGAGGCGTTTGTAATTCGAGGTACCACTGTATATCAGTTTGTCTTTAAGGTGCCACAAAAATCTTTGTTGTTTTTGAGCTGCAACAGACTAACAAGACTACCCCTCTGGAAGCAAACAATCATTTCAAGTTGATAATCTGATTGAAATAAGTCTTGGTCTAGAAAACGTGGCTATTAAAAAATCCTGCTCTGGCAATGACTCACTTGGACAAGTGGTGTTGTTGTTTTTTTAAATGCCCCTTCCCTTCATTTTTTTCACAGGACTAACTATTGTAATAAAAGGGCGGTGGCCAACCTGGTGACCTCCAGATGTTTTGGATTACAGGTGCTATTGTCGCTGAACACTGGCCATGTTGGTTGGGACTGATAGAAACAAAAGTCAAAATATGTCTGGAGGGCAACACATTGACTACCCTTTCGATAACATAGGAAATAAGAATTTTTCTCTTGCTGATTACTGTTGGGATGAAGCAAATGAATGAGTCTGAAAGTTCTCTGCTAAAGGAAACTCTCTTAAACAGCAGATTACTGTTGTTTGCCATGTTAAACAGAGTGCTCTGCTGTGTTAGTCAGGCACAGAGTAAACTCATTGAAGCCCATTGATTTCAATGTCCAAGTTAGATATTATTCATAAAGTGTGAAGGGGAGATGCATATATGCAAAAACTTGTCATGGATAGGCAGCTGAGAGAAATCTCAGCTTATCAGCATGTTTTCATTGCATGACCTCAAGTGTTTGGAAATGGTCATCTCCTCCTTTCATGTTGCATTTATCAAGGTAAACACTGGATGAACACTGATATGCCTGGGCCATGCATAAAGCACAAAAAGCCCTTATAATCTACTTTCCAGTATCCTATCTGTGGTATGCAGTCATATAATTTGGGCCTGGCAAAGTCAAGTCCACATATTGCTGTTTGCATGGTGGTTGATAATTCTCTAGCTTTTTCCAGACTTCCAAATATTGCAAAAGCGGAAGGTTTATAAAGCATGTGAGGGTTACAGTACATAGCTGGCATCTGTGTAATGTATGGGTGCCTCATGTTTGACTAGCCTGACTTATCTCATAGGATTATTTATCGAAATGAATAAGTGAAGTGATTACTAGCCTACAAGTTAAAGAGTAATTCATAATGCATAATTTAGCAGCCATAAATAATCATGTGCCATTCATTACTAGGTTTACTTTATATTTTCATTTTAGTTCACTGATTTCATAATATGAGTTAGACTTGATAAATGGTAAGATTTGAAACAATCTTTGGATCTTTAACATGTAAAACATTGCACAGTATCAATAAGAATACGAAGTTAGTGGAAGAAAAGTATCAGTTTAAAATATCTTAGTGATAAATCCAACTGAAGACAGACTGTGTGTGTGTGTGTGTGAGAGAGAGAGAGAGAGGGGGGAGAGGGAGGGAGGGAGGGAGAGAGAGTGTGTGTATTTACAACTGCAGTTTTATAGCATTTTAAAATTCTATCCTGGCTTCAGTGCAGTAAAAGGCGAAGGACCCAGTCCACAACTCTTCTGAACCCTGCAGCACTGTGGAAGCACTGAGATGATTTCTCTCAGCTCTGGCAAATCTCAGGCATTCCTGGACTCCAAAGACTACACAGCCCTGCTGCCTTGCAACAAACAGCAATAGGAGTACTGCATTGCAGCCTTCTCCAACCTGGTGCCCTCCTGATGTTTTGTGTTACAACATTTGTCATCCTTGACCATTGGGCCTGCTGGCTGGGGTTCATGAGGTCTGTAATCCTTTCAAAAAGCCTTGTAGACTTACCTATTTCCAGTGGTATTTGCATGATTCTTATGCACTCTCAGATGTGCTTCTGCTGCATTGTAAAAGTACACTTTCAATATTGGGCAGGAATAGTTTTATATTACTGATGGCTTAATAACACTGGAGTTGTTTAAAACTTTTGGGTTTAGATATTATTATATTTTGCTTTTTTTATTAAGAAATCTTGTTACACAGAAGTGGAGAGGTCTAGAGTTTGCTGAAATACAGCATGATAAAACTTGCATAAGGAATGCCCACCCAACTCTTTTGGTTGCTTCATTTCTTTGAAATAAGAGAGAGTATAATATTATGGCTTGCCAAAACAATCATTAACTGTATTTAATATAAAGCAAGTGGTTCAGCAGATCACCCCCTCTATTAAATAGAGCCCCACATAAATTTCAAAGCCAGCTTATTCCTATGTAACATTCTGAATATTTGTAAGTACCAAAATTATATATTTAGGTCTGCTAACACACTGGAGGTGAAGAGTGGTATTAATAGTATTTAAGATTAAATAACTATTTTAAAATATTTGGTGATGAAGAAACCCATCTGAAATAAATCCTTGCAGGGGAAATAGCATATTAAAATAAACCTGTTGTAACACAGAGTTGTAGCAACAGGTACATCCTTATTTTTAACAGAATGCCGAAGCTCTAACCAATCCCTGAGCTTTAAAATGCAACCCATCCAGCTATGATAAATGTGCACTTCAGAAAAGTGTTCTTGTTCACAAACACACCTGGAATTTCTGTTAGAATCATAGAGTTGGAAGGGACCCCAAGGGTCAAGCAGGAATCTCAGCTAAAGCATCCATGGCAGATGGCCTTCCAACCCCTGCTTAAAAACCTCCAATGAAGGAGGAGTCCACAACCTCCTGAGGGAGTCTGCTCCACTGTCAAACAGCTCTTACTGTCAGAAGGCTCTTCCTGATGTGTCAGTCCTTTAGATTATATTTCCTTTCAGTCTCCTCTTTTCCAGGCTAAACACACCCAGCTCCTTCAACCATTCCTCATAAAGCTTGGTTTCCAGAGCCTTAGGTTGCTCTATTCTGCACATCTTCCAGCTTGTCGATATCCTTCTTTAATTGTGGTTCCCAGAACTGGACATAGACCAGGTGTGGTCTGAGCAAGGCAGAATTATTCTGCATTCTACTGAAGACTTTGAACTGGCTTGGGATGATAGATAGGGTGAAGAAAGATATTAGCATCTCCACTCCCCACTACTGTCTTTTGAATGTCCATCACAAGCCCAATATCTTCCCATACAGACAGCTTTCATAAATCAGACCAACAGACTACATTGCAGCCATGCCACAACAAAATTAAAGTGATAGCACTACTTTACTACTAGGTGTTAATGAATTAAAGGCTCTCCTCCTTAATTATGCGTACATGTTGTGTTGCTTACCAAACTATCAAGGAGGACTAAAGTACCCCAGCACCCTGCCGTGAGAACAAAATTAAACCATTTTTCAAGTGGAGGGGTGGAGTGTGTGTGTGCCTTGCTAAGTAGACAGAGACCTCTGCTGACTGTCTCTTTGGAGCAGGCCATTTTAGGTGGAATTAGAAGGTTTTTAGAAGCCCCCTCATTAAGCAGGGTCTTGCCATTCAGTTCAACAATACTGCCCAACACTGAATGAAGTTATAGAATTTCACAGGCTGGAAAACTAAGGGTCTCCTAAGACTTTGAAAAACTACATCAAGATGATAAGTGTTCAGGAGATATAATCTGCCATCCATCACTATCCTAACACTATACCTATGGGAGTCCTTTGTGATTTGCCTTTTCAGGCCTCACGAGTAGTTTTGTTCATCAAGGAGTGTGAAGGCACACTCTTCTAGTTTGATTACCTCTGCTCAAGGTGAGACGCATTGTGACACAATGCAAATTACACTATCTGGGGTGATATATTCTTAGGTCCGATAAGGCTTTCATGCCTCAAGCTTATGCATCCTAAAGAGCTCCTGGAAGATGGTAGAGTACCATTTTGGTTGAAAGAAGCTTCTACAGATGGTCACCATCTTCTCTTGACAATATTGTGGGGTAGCTTCATGGGCATAGCCAAGGGGGGCAGGGGAGGCAACTGCCCCCCAAGCAAGTAAATCAATAAAAATACTTAACTATCTGAGATTCTGCCCCCCCAACATGAAGCCTGTCCTCTAACATAAATGCCCATAGGTAGCTCTGACTTTCATTTTGCCAACTATGATGATCTATCCACCCCCGCCGTTTCAGCCTCCATTTCTCCCTTTCCTCTCTCTACATAAGTCACCTTTCCACCTGCAGTTTGTTTTCCAATAGAGTCAAGGAGCATAATCCTAATGTTCTCTCCAACTTCCTAAGACTTCAGGAATTTCCAAAGAAGCACACCAGAACATGGGCTTAAACTTTCTGCAAGACCCTAGATTGTAACTAGTTGACCAACCTTAAGGGTAAATTGAGTAAAAAACGGGTACATTATGTCAGACTGGTTTCTATGCTGCCTTGTTACCGGCCAACCACTTAGTGACTGGTCCTGAACAGACTTGTTTTTAATTTTGATTAATTTTACTTCATTGTCTATATCTTCTATCTATGGGAATATTTCCTGAAGATGAAGTATGCTGAAATGTGTATTGTGGGCTTGCTGTTTTGCAAGTGTCCACTTCCTTTTTTCCACTAGAAACATATTTGTTGGTTATTTTAGACATTAGTTGTGCTGTAGAAGGCGTGCTGGGGAGACCACACATTCAAGAAACACAAAAGTAACCAAAAGTAACAAAAACAAAAACTCCTTTTACACTAAATTACATTATACCCATAAGTATGACCCATTCACCAGGGTACTGAGAGAGCTACATGATGCTCCCTATATACCATACCCAATTGCTGACACAGCTTAATTACCACAGCCTAACAGCACCTGCCATACTGCTTCACAGCCATAAAACTAGGTCATGTTATTTAAAGAGATACACATCTTGTGAAACAATAATGAACCTTAATATTTAAAGAACCATTCAACAATGTTTTGTTGCAGCTGGGGCAGAGGAAGGCACCTGGTTGTGTTGCTGCAGATGCGCCATGGTCTTTATTCTCTCAGTGCTCCTCCATATGGTTATTTCTCCTCTGGTCACTGCTATGGATAGCAGTGCACTGCTATGCACTATGGTCATCTGCAAGGGATATGCCACTGCATTTATACAATTTACCTTTTCAGCTATGTATCACTTTGGTGAGTCTCCGCCATAGACAATGGTGTTCTCCAGCTCCCTTATTCTAGTCTCCAGATCTCCCTTCGTGGCTTCCAATGTAGCATTTTGTGACATTTGAGAATAAACTCATAATTTTCTTTGTCCAAGTTCTTTCTGAGCAGAATTGGCAATATCATTCTGCTTTGCCACAGAAAGGTGAATGTTTTCCATTTTGGCATTGCAGTTTTGCTCCACCTGATATTCATATTCCTGAACCTGTTGTTCTTGTTCCTTTCTGAGCTCTTTGAAAGCATTCAATGGTTTAATCTCAAATTCCTGGTGATGGTGAAACTGTATCCTGCTCTTGTAATTTTGCTTCTTGTTCTTTAGCTCATCATCATGAAGGTTCTTTAGAAAAGTCATTTTGTTCCTTTTGAGTTTTCATTTTGTTTTCCATATCTGTTTTCCTCAATGTCTTTTGGAATCACTCATCCTTTTCTTGAGAGAGATGTTTTGTTACTCTGACTCTTGAAAATCTTTTTCGAGGCTTTGTTTTCCACACAAGGATGTTACCAATTCAACCTTTTTGGAGTGGAGCTGAGCATCAAGGTCCATTGCCTGAGCAACTGCCAGGTGTAAATAATTCTCTTTTTTAGAGTTCCTGGTGAACTGCTATTTGCACAGTTTATCAAGCTGTACCTGCAGAGTGGTGTCCTGTGTGGCTTTGTCTGGAAGCTCTCTGCTCACCACGGCCAGCCCCCTCATTTTTGGAATTTGAAAGTTTAAAAATTCAACACGCCCTACATGCTACAGCCATACTAGAAGTTGCTGTATGGTGACTGGTACATTCTGGGTTTCAGCTATGGGCCTAGTAAGACAAAAACAAACAAAAAACCCTACAGAACAGTGAATTTATGTGGAATATGCTCATTATTCCCATTGTATTGAATACTCAAAGGACTGCAGTATGGGCTCAGTCCCATACACCAGGTGTTGGGGACCTTGAGAGCCAAATGCAGCTCTTTAGATCTCTCTGTCCGGCCCTTGGGTTCCAGGTCACATTCCCTCTTCCCAGCCCACACCCCATATAAGTCCTGCTTTGCAGCTTTCTTGAGTATTCTTGCCTCTTGCATGTGTCCTTGAACTCTGATAATGCTTCTTGCTTTCCTGGGTGAAGTATGGAGAGGTAGGTTTGTGTGTGTAGACAGAAATCAACTTACTAAATAAAGGTAAAATTCACATTCATTGCTTGCCCACTTATGACTCTGGCCCTACCCACCACTGACATGTGACCCTTTGAAGGATGCCCAGAAGGGAAAGTGACCCTCAGCTGTTTCTCATCCCTGCCATATACACACTTAACCTGGGAGTAAGCTCCATTGAACCTAGTGTGGAACACTTCTGAGTAGACATGCATAGGATTGCATTGTTAATGGGCTAGTAAGATAAAATAGATTATGGAATAAAACAATTCAGGTATTGGGAAGGTTGCTATTCAAAATCTCTGACCAAAGAAGTTTTCTTCATAAATCAATTTTTCTGTTCATTTTGAACCTTACAATGGAATTTGAGTCTTCATTAACTGCCTGCTACATATGTGGTAAGATTAGTAATGGTAGAAAAAATGATAATATTTCATTTGTATTGATTACCTCTATTGTAAAAATGATGTCTGCTAAATTTTATCTCCAGTCACTGATTGCTAATCAGATACAACACTGTACTCATCACTGTAAAAGCAAAATAGTGTGGCCAGTTAGAAATAAATTATATTGTCATTTTTCATGAAACTATAAAGCCTTAGATATGTTTGAAAATGTACAGATTTAGTGTAGTAGAAGTAGTAGAAGTAGACAGTAGCCAAGTATAGGGGAACTGTCACATTAGACTGTTCAATAGGGATTAATAAACCAAAGCTGGCAGATTGGTTTAATAGACAAAGTGGGTGGGCAGTTAACCATCTGAGCAAAGATTATGACTTTCTAGTGAAACAAAACAAAGAGGAATGAATCACTGAGTCATTCTGTTAAGACAATTAAAACACAATTGCTTGATCAATTATCGCTGCATGGATAATAGCTTGATTCAAGCAGAGCAAATAAATCATTAAACATTGAAAAAGAAAACCAACTCAAGTCCCTGAACCTAGTTTTAAATTTATCTCTAACACCTTAACGAAAAAGCCAGTGGGAAGTTCTCTTTTACATTCCCTATTGAAACTAGTGGAAGTTGTGCAAACATTATTGTGCGCATATATATAATTGTGTACTGTGTTTTGTATTCAATGTGAAACCATTTCCTCCAATAATAAAAATATATGTAATGAAAACAAAGACAACACTGGGAATCCAGTAAGATAAAGACATCTGAAGGCAGCCCTGTTCAGGGAAGTTTTTAATATGTGACATTTTAGTGTATTTTTCATCTTTGTTGGAAGCCGCCCAGAGTGGCTGGGGAAACCCAGCCAGATGGGCGGGGTACAAATAATATATTATTATTATTATTATTATTATTATTATTATTATTATTGGAAGAAGGGTAGTCTGTCCGATCTTTAAAAATCAAATAAAGACAAAAAGTTTGATACTTAATGGTGAACTGATGTTTACAGCAAAGAGCTGTGCTTAATTGAAAATAATCTTAGAAGTGTCTTGTGTCAAGGATCATGCAGAATACCATGCAGCTGCTCAATCTCTTATCAACCCCTGTCCATAAATTATGGCTACAGCTAGTAGCAAATGCTGGACATGTTTTTCTTTTCCACTGATGAGGCTCCTACTTCATGCTAGCAATTCCATTGATAACACTTCTTTGCAGGATTGTTTGCATTTATAATTAAAAGCTGGAGGTTGCATTTTAACTGGCTGAAGATAAATTTGTTTTACAAGTGGAACCTACATAATCAGAAGCCAGCACTACTAAGATTTGTGGTACTTTCTCTCAAGTAAATGTGCATAGGACATTTGATGTGATGATAAGCCTAATAAACTGGATATTGTGCTATGTACTGCTGCTCTTTCGTGTGTGTGTGTAACCACAACCACTTAGAAGCCATACTGAAACTAAGTGGTATAAGTACAATGAAGAATATAAATACATGAATAAATACAAACATGTTATTGCTCATTTACTAAGGCCAGGGTATGGCTGTGACCTATACTGTGTAGTGTGGGGCTGATCTCTGGGTTTGTGTATGATAATGAGTACTGTTTGTTTATGTATGTGGGTAAGTGTGTGAGAAAGAGAACGACTGTGTTTGATTGTGTGAAGTAAGCTTGGAAGCATGTCCCTATGCCAAACCTCTTTCTTAAGACCACCAATGGGGATCTTTGTTCTGACACTATTACAAGGGCTCTTTTCAAGTGGTTGTGAGTTCATGGCAACTATATTTTATTGAATTCTCTGAAGTAACATTAGCACTGATCCAGGGACCCCACCGAATATGCAGTGCTGATTGCCATTATGGGAAGGGGGAAAGGGGTTCCTGGAATCAATCCCCACCAAACAGGTGTTAGAGGTACAACCAATTAGTTGTCCAGTGCTGTATGCACAGAAAAGGAGTATCTTCAGGTTCTATACACACGCCTTCCCTCCATATACTATATTCCTTGAGCATTGCATTCTGAAGCCCCATAATTTAATATATTTCTGGCACCGTTTAATAGATTTAATTTAAACCCATTTTGAAATACTTCAGTATTTGCAATCATCTGGAATTTTCTGTTAAAACTCAGTTTTTGCATGCAGATTCCTGCCAGCTGTGAGCTATCCCCCCCCCCCCGTTCTTCAGCTTTTGCCCCACCTCTGTAACTCTCTTTACTCAAGCTCAACCTTTTCTTTCTCTTCAGTTAAAAAAGAAAGCAATGACACTTCCCTGGCCATCATCACATTTAAAAACAGATGAAAGGTGAGATTTTGCACAAATGCAGAACATTCTCTGCTTATACAATCTGTGAAGGGTCTCTTAAAACAGAACTGCATAACATCTAAACATAGCATAGGGGCGCTTCTGCTATGCATCAGGGGAAGTGACCTGCTTCAGGCAGCACCATGCGGGGTAGGAGTGAGGATAGACAAGGCAGAAACTGGTACAGCCAGACTTTTTTTTAAGTGCTTCATGCCCAAACAAAAGGGGTGGGGCAGGGATCCTTTGCTCTCTGCTTCAGGGAGAAAAATGTTTTGGGCCAGCATTGATTATCTCATGATAGAATTATATCAATTGGGAACAATAAATCCATCAAACCATGTCTAACAGTATATTATGAGTGCTGGATCTTTGCCACTGTGATAAGTTTGTTCCTGCAGTTGTGCTCACTCTTTTAACAAGAGCACTTAGGGCATCAGAACTACACATTAAAAGAGCCATGGAGCTGCTGCTGCTCTGTATCCCTTTCCCAGTCTTCCTAGGAATGGATAGTTTATCGTACACACATTATGTGATGTTATCATGCTGAAAATTTTCCTATTTCAGATCACTGGCTGGTCAAGGCAGGAAGTACAGCAGGCAGAAATCACATCACACATTGTGATAAACTACATGTCACTGGGAAGAGAGGGAAAGAGATGGCTTGGAAGAAGTTCCACGTCTCTCATTTTACCTTTCACTAAAGGGATCAATAAAAGCGATTATAAGTGGGCTAAAACCAACCTTATAACATCATTCTTCAATTGTGATTTATATCTCACAGGCTATGGACATGTCACACAACATTTACAAACATATAAAGTTGTAAGGAAAATATAAGATGCCTCCATATTACTTTTGCTGGAGTGGTAAGCATGTCCATCTGTTGCAGGAAAAACAATATAAGGTCTTGTGGCACTCTAAAGACTAACAAAGTTGTTATGGCACAAGCTTTTATGGACTACAGTCCACTTTATCAGGTGAATGAAATGTTATCCTGAGTTGCACACGGGTATACAAACACGGGTGGCGCTGTGGGTTAAAGCCTCAGCGCCTAGGACTTGCCGATCGAAAGGTCGGCGGTTCGAGGACACGGGTGGCGCTGTGGGTTAAAGCCTCAGCGCCTAGGACTTGCCGATCGAAAGGTCGGCGGTTCGAATCCCCGCGGCGGGGTGCGCTCCCGTCGTTCGGTCCCAGCGCCTGCCAACCTAGCAGTTCGAAAGCACCTTCGGGTGCAAGTAGATAAATAGGGACCGCTTACCAGCGGGAAGGTAAACGGCGTTCCGTGTGCTGCGCTGGCTCGCCAGATGCAGCTTGTCACGCTGGCCACGTGACCCGGAAGTGTCTGTGGACAGCGCTGGCTCTCGGCCTATAGAGTGAGATGAGCGCACAACCCTAGAGTCTGGCAAGACTGGCCCGTACGGGCAGGGGTGCCTTTACCTTTACCTTTTATACAAACATACACATGGTTGGAGGATCAGAAACACTGAGGCTAGAAGGGAACGAAATGCAGAAAGTGCAGTGATAATTGCATTAGAATAATAATTATATTATTCTTTTATAATATAATAATTACACTCATTCTCACTCACACTCACTCTCTCTCTCTCTCTCTCACACACACACGCACACACACATTCTTATTGATAACACATACATTCTGGCATTGATAAGCCAATTGATACATGGAAAGTGCAATCCTATGCATACCTTCTCAGAATTAATCACAATTCAATGGAGCTTACTCTCCGGAAGGATTGCAAAAGTAGTGTGATTAAAAAAAAATCTGTCTTCCTCTATCCAATGATGGCAATTCTAAGATCCCTTACAGAATGTCTTGAGAGGTTGAAATCCTTCCTTCCTTCCTTCCCATTTCTAAAGTTAGATTTGTGCAACCTTTTACTGTTGCGCATAAAGACTGATCTTTTCGATTATGTAGAATGCAAAAGGGGATTGCTGACAGATAATGGCAAATATCACATTGGAAGATAAACAGATGACTGAGCCCCATACATTGTGGATGACATTATTGAGTAGAGTAGCCAGAGTAGACATGGATACAGGGTAGATACAGTATCTGGATCTGCTGTAGGATCTAGTCCCTGTGTCGCTATCTGTGCTATGTGGCCTGTGGTTGATAGTAAGTAACTGTTTTAGGCTGGGGAGCTGTCTGGAAGCAAGTACTATCATGTGTGAGAGAAGTCCCATTGCACAGGACAGACTGTGGATCCTTAATGATACTGCTACATGCCAGCCTAATCTCTGACTGGTGAGAGTCTCCAGGGGTTTCAGGCACTTACTCAGGGTTTCTTGGAATGAAGGTCAGCAGAGACAGTAGTGTCTTTAAAGATATAGGTTTTATTTACACATATATACAACCTGAGCATAATATGGAGGCGCTCATAGCATTAATACCCCAATAGATCTTGTTTCTCCACCAGTCACAGCTTTGGATCCAGCATAGAGCAAGTATGCCTTTGTGTCTCCAGCTTCAAGCCTGCTTCCAGCTCAGCTCATCCACACTACTCTGGCTATTGCTCTCTTACCTAGCAACTATGTGGTGGTGTGGAGACCTATTAACCTGGAGGGCATCATCACTTAGTTGTAGATTTTGCAACCTAGTTCATTGGGTTGGGGGGGCTGATGAGGACATTTTAGTGGCTGGCTAAGGTCACTGTCTTACAAAGAAACTTGCCCAAGTAGTTCAGCTCAAATAGAATCTTCTATTAGATTTGAACTCTCACTGGGTGCAGGATCCCAAGAACTGGAGGGTACTCAAGGCACCATCCAGCCTGAAGCCCCCCCCCCCATACCACAGCAGCGCATTTGAATTATTTTAAGGTAATTGGGGGCTGTAAAGTGACAATTGGTGGTCCTGCCATTTTCTCTTCTAGATCTGTACTGTTGTAGATTATTCCTGGGTACCAGTCTGGCTTGGTGGATATTTACCACCAGACCACAAGACGCACCTAGTTTTTGGAGAAGGAAAACAAGAAAAAAAAATATTCTGAATCTCAGAAGCCAGAACAACAAGAGGGATCGCTGCGCAGTGAAAGCAGCAATCCCTCTTGCTGTTCTGGCTTCTGGGATAGCTGCGCAGCCTACATTCGCTCCATAAGACGCACACACATTTCCCCTTACTTTTTAGGAGGGAAAAAGTGAGTCTTATAGAGCAAAAAATACGGTATTTATTTCAGACAATTTATATATCACTTGATTGTAGAAAAACAACTCAAAACAGGCTAAGGCTCAGAGAAAACTCAACATGGAGGCCAAATGGCCAAAATATTGGGAAATTTTGGAACAAGAAGGGGACAGACTGAAATTGCAGAGTTTTGAGAAATTGAAAGATAAAGTGCGAGATTGGCTTCATTATTATCAGATAATGGAGGTTTACAATTCGGATAAGAAAGTTGGTTTCCAGGTGGAAAAATCTAAAGTGGAAACAGAATTGCTAGAATCCAAAACTAAGACTTTGTCAAAAATGTATAACTTGCTGCTGAAATGGAATACTCAGGATGAGACGGTTAAATCTGTAATGATTAAGTGGGCACAAGACGTTGGACACAATATTATGTTTGCTGACTGGGAACAGTTGTGGACCACCGGGATTAAATTTACGGCATGTAATGCCTTAAGAGAGAATATTATGAAAATGATATATAGGTGGTACATGACCTCAGTCAAGCTTGCAAAAATCTATCATTTGCCCGATAATAAATGTTGGAAATGTAAGGAAAATGAAGGTACATTCTTTCACCTTTGGTGGACGTGCCCTAGGATTAAGGCTTTCTGGGAAATGATATATAATGAATTGAAAAAGGTATTTAAATATACCTTCTTGAAGAAACCAGAGGCCTTTCTCTTGGGCATGGCCGGCCAAATGGTGCTAAAGAAGGACAGAACTTTTTTTATGTATGCTACAACAGCAGCAAGAATACTCATCACAAAGTATTGGAAGACGCAAGATCTACCCACTCTGGAAGAATGGCAGATGAAACTGATTGACTGTATGGGATTGGCAGAAATGACTAGCAGAATCCGTGACCAGGGAGAAGAGTCGGCAGAAGAAGATTGGAAAAAATTTAAGGACTACTTACAGAAATACTGTAAAATTAAGGAATGTTGACTGATGTTGGATTGAAATTGAGTGGTTCTAGCTGTAATGATATAAAGGAACATGGAAGAAAAAAAGGGTTTGGATAGAAAATAAGGTGATATCACAAGCTGTAATGCTTTAAGTTAAGGATTTGCTGAACAAATAATTTGAAAGGGAATACAAGAAGGGGAGGTATGAGGAGGTCAGAGAAATATGTTATTGAAAAGTTTGTATTATGAACTATATGTCTTTTTTAACCTTTTTGTTTGTTTTTTGTTCGTATAAAAAATTGAAAATCTTAATAAATATCTTTTAAAAAAGAAAAGAAAAACAACTCAAAACAGTTTGCAAAAAAGATAAAACAATAATGTAAATGTTTAACTTATGAATCTTTGACTAAGGTCTGTGAACACATAAGATGTTTATCTATCCATTAGTGTCCAGAAACTAAACCTGTTGCATGGAATGGTCCAGGCTCAGGTTTTTGGTGAGAGGATAGTTACTGAATGAACTGGTGAAACTACTGAAGTTACTCTGTGACTCAGGATAATATATCATGTACCTGATGAAGTACACAATATTCCATAGGCATCTACAGATGAGCTGTTCATTGCATTCACAAAGCTGATAAGAAGTTTAGCTTATAACTGGTTCTCATTGGTTATTTGCTCTGATTTGTTTGCAGGGTGCTTATGCATGTTTCTGTTAGTCATTCATCCATCACACACTTTTCAATGCATTTCCCCATCACTTTTGAAACGGCAGAATTCCGGTTCTTTTTTAAAAAAGTGGATTTGTTGTGCTGGGGCAACAGAGCCCTTTAATCTGGTTTAACTGTGCAAACCTAAAGTTCCTGTATTTTATTGAATTTATCTCTCAAAATAGCGACTGTCTGGAGGCACCACTCCATAATGATTTTGTAAGTATTTTTTGTGCCACAGGACTATTTCTTGTCCACATTGCTTAACTCACACCTAGAAATGTTTTGCAGACTTGTGCACAAATACTGCCAATTTGCAACTTTTCATAAAGTGCAATGGAAAAATATTCGTGAATGAAGTGGCAGCGTGTTTGTAGTAAGCTTGCATAAAGAACATTGCTTGCATTAAAAATTGCACAGCTCTCTTTATTTTCTAGTTCACAGTGAAAAATAAGGCTTTAAAACATGCTTTAAAAACACATAAAATGCTGAAGGCACAAACAGCTGTTTCATCCTACTTTATCATAGAGTCTGCCCACCCTGTGCCAATGTCCTTGCTTACAGGGATATTTTGCATAGATTCTATAGCCACTGAGCTATATTTGAATTGTTCCTTGTAAAAAGAAAGGGAGAAGGGGAAAAATAGGGCACAAAGTCCTTGTTGACAGAGCTGGCATTAAAATGCTGGCAAGAATACAAGAGAAGACTCAATCTATACAAGCCATCAGTTCTGGATGATATGCAGCAGGGGATCTTAAGGGAATTAATTAATGAACATTCTTCATCAACTGACAATTATTTTTTGAGGAGACTTCAAGAATCATCGAGGTATTTATATGAAAACCAAATGTGATAAAAGTAGTATTCTTAGTACTGTCTAATGGTAAAAAGAGAATCTATGAAAATGGCTCCTAACATGTAAAGATATATATTATTATCAAATAAAAAGCAGGCATTCTGCTATGCAGTATAGTGAGAATTTAATTTTTATTTAAGATTCTTTATAGATTTCATAGTTTATGTTTACCTCAGAAATAGAGATCAGTACTTTCTGAAAAATCTATGGTTATGAACCGTGTCTCTTAATTAAAGAAAATAACATTTAAAAATGCCATGAGTAACATAAATATTCAGAAATAAATGCTCAAGTAGTTAAGTTACGTTTTTAAAAAGAGATAAAGAGTGAAAATGCAAAACAATAAAACAAAACCAATCATTCCAGCATCTGGCTGCCATTTAATATTTAAGCTTTAAATCTTTGGCAGAAAATTTTATAAAGAATGTTTAAAAATTGCTGTAAAAGAAACAAGATCATGTTTCTGTTTATTATCTATGTAAACTGAAACTACCCACCCACCCACCCACAATACCACTTACATTTAACTCCCCAAAACTACATTTCATGAGGAATTTTTGTTTGCCTGTAAACATGCATGCTTTTGATTTCTTTGGGGAATTTATACACATCATTGGATAATTTGATTTTAAGATAATTTCCTGTTAGACATGTAGACATGAGCCTGAACACATGGATTTCAGGAGAGGGGTGTGAGGTGGAGCGTAGAGTGCCAGATTCTTGACATGGTAGTCATTTCCTTGAGTCCTCTGAAAGTCCCTCAGCAGCTGCTTTCAACTAGAGTTGGGAAATCCGTTGAAATGTGCGACAACTGCTCTTTTGGGTACTGCATTTCTCTAAATTATTCTGAAGCATGTCAGACATAATACACACATAGACAAAAAAAAGAGGAACATTTCTACTTGTAAAATACTTAAGGCAGGTGGTTAGGCTACTTATCCATTATCTTGGAGCTAGGTCAAGGAAATCTAAAATATATTTGGACCAATGCTTAAAAAGTGCTGCACTGATTCTTTCCTGCAAGTGCTTCATATAAATTAATATTTGTTTATTTCATTTATATACCACCTTTACCCCCCAAGAAGCCATTTTATCCTCATTAACAGCCCTTTGAGGTAGATTAGACTGAGAGACAGTAACTGTCCCAAGGTCACCAAGTGAGCTTAATGGCTGAGTGGGAATTTGAACCCTGGTCTCCCAAGTCCTAGTCCAACACTCTAACCCCTACACCATAGTTTTAAAGTGTTTTTAGATTGTGAAATAGTACCTGTGGTCCAAGGAGCTATTTTTCAGACTTCAAAACAGTAAGGCTTACTCCAATGAAGAAGGAATTTAAAAATGTGAAAAAGTACTTTTCTCTCTATTCTCAAAACAACACTGTAGGGGAGAGCACTTAAGTAGACTTCATACCCATATCATATCACCCACATTTAAAAAAAATATTAAATGCCCATCTTTTGCCCTTCACTTTTTCCTATTTTCTCCTAAATTTCATCTACCTGTTCATCAATTTTCATATTTTATTTTTATATTAAAAGATTCCTATATAGAATTAAAAGATTATGGTTCCACCAGTACCCACTTTATTTGATGGCATGACCCTTTTGTGAGTCCTGAACGACTAGTCAATGCAGCAACAGAGAAACTATTAGCTGAAGTGATAAAAGCATAAGATGACTGCTGGAGCAGACCCAATTCAAATCCAGCACCACGTTTTTCCCAGTTGCCAACCAGATTCCCCCAGGAAGCCCAGGAGTAGGATATGAAAGCAAGACCCCGCTCATTGTTTCACAGCAATGGATGTTCAGAGGCGTATTGCCCCTGAATCTGGAGATTTCATAAAACTATAATTGATTATATCCAATATTACTCACACTCAGAGTGAACCCATTGATTTTAGTGGACGTGATTAACATGGGTACATTAATTTCAGTGGGTCTACTTTGAGTAGCACTTAAAATACAACCTTTGGACAATAGTGATTGATAGGCATATCCTATATGAATTTGTCTCTTAAATAATAAAAAATAAGAGTTATTCAGTTAACAATTTATTTATTGGTGTAACATGTTGTGTTAAGGGTTTTCAATCTTTACCTGACCTCCAAAATGCTTGGAAGTTGCAGATGTTAATTGCTACATCCTTAACAGATGTGACTATGGCATATGGTTAGTTTCAGCTTCACCACATTCTTGGAGCTAGTTACCTGTCAGTGGTAGAGTGTCGAGTCGAAGCCCCATATTTGTCTGTTCACTGGAATAAACATGTGCAACAGAACTATCATGCTTCTGAAGCTACCATTCCACATTGCAAGCACCACAGCAAGTCCAATTGGGGCAGAGGAAACACACAGTATGTGTTAAAACTCATTCGTGCTTAACTCATTCAAAATAATAATAATAAGAAGAGTTTGGATTTGATATCCCACTTTATCACTACCTGAAGGAGTCTCAAAGCGGCTAACATTCTCCTTTCCCTTCCTTCCCCACAACAAACACTCTGTGAGGTGAGTGGGGCTAAGAGACTTCAAAGAAGTGTGACTGGTCCAAGGTCACCCAGCAGCTGCATGTGGAGGAGCGGAGACGTGAACCCGGTTCCCCAGATTACGTGACTACCGCTCTTAACCACTACACCACACTGGCTGTTTAATACCCTTTCTACTCCAAATTCAGTATGGAGCATCCTCAAACTTTCCTTTCTTAACCTGCCAAGTTTCAATTCAATCCAATGGAGCATTTTCTAACAATCAGCCATAGAATCTACTGCCCCCATTTCTCATTATAAGGGCACAGTGCAATTCAGTCAGCTGCAGCTAACCATATAAATCAAATAAGGCCCAAACTACACATGACCATTTGCAGACAACATGGTGGGTTGGCGTTGCTTATTTGACCTCCCACAGGTGAGTCACTGCTGCTTACCTGGAATGGTGATGAGGTGGTCACAGTGCAAGTGCATCGGCTGAGTCAGGCTTGTACTCCTGCACTACAAGCTTAACTGGCCGATGTCAGGCTTAATCCTTCCTACCCCCTTGCCCCACCCCCTTCTGGTAAATTGCAGGAATTCACCCGCTATGAGGTCAGGTGAGCATCTCTGCCCATCACACCATCTGCTATGGCATGTTATGCTTAATGCGTGGTATGCAGCTGTTTCTTGTTTTTCTTTAATTAATTACAGTCATGTTTGGTGGATCATAGTGCACAGGGAGAGGAAGTTTATTCCTTCACTGTCCACCTGTGATTCTTCTAAAATCAGGTTCTCACATGCAAACAAGTTAAAAAGTTTCTATTGACGCCAGTGGGAACTTTTCTTCTTTTTCTTTTTAAGCCTTAACACCATAAAGACGAGTGATTTTCATGGAGAAGGTTTCGGCTGTGAAAGAAAGGCATAATCCTTGTTTCCCAATATGATGCACCCAATAACAATCCTTCCCCTCTCCCAGTGGCTGCAATTAATTAAAGAAAAGTACAAGAGGTATGGCTGAATGCAGAGTTTAAAATCTAAAAAAGAGTTTCATGTTACTCTAAGCAGATGCAAGTTCGCTAGCAACAGCCTTATCAAGCTCACAAGAAATTATTTGTTCTGTAGAACAGCTTTTTAAAATACATACATAGTCTCTGCATTAATTTCTGTAAATGAGGCTGTAAGGATTGAAGTGAAATAGAAGGGAATCAAATAACACATGGAGGTGACTTGAAGAAGGTGGGATGGTGACAAAAATAACAGACCTGAGATAATGGATTTTATGCACTCAGTATACATTAAGCCTATATAAAGCAATGTAAGTAGGCAGTGAAATATCAGGAAACAATTCCTAACAACCGTGTCTAAGGGGCTGTAGTGTACAATAACCTCTCCTGGGAAAGCATGGAGGGAGATCCTATCACTTGAATTATTCATAACAATAACAAAAACGAACATTTGTAAAAGAGCGTATAAGAAACAATCTTAACTTTATAGAGTGTGCACACAAATGGATCCAATATACTTTTCCTGTCTGTGATACGTATGACATTGTGGCCCCGAGGGATTATGTCTGTTTTCCTGAAGGTGACTTGTTATTTCTTTCTTATAATTAAAAAGTTGTGTTTTGTTGCACAGAAATATGGTATGCACTCTGAAAAATAATGAGACACTGGGAACCATTGGATTGCCTGGTAAGTGTGTCCTACAAGTGTGTCTTCCAAGTCTATTCCTATTCTACAAGGCAATATAGAAATATAGAAGATACTCCCTGGTCAGAGCACTTTAACATATATTCTATCCAGATTTATGTCACCACATCTAGGAAAATAGCTAGGAAAGAAGAAGAAAAAATCTTCAAGCAAAAAGGAGTATGCCAGGCTATATACTTAACAAAAAACACTAAAAGTATAATGGTGGTGTCTAAATTTAAGAGTGATGGGCAGTGTAAAAACATATGTAAAATGTAAAAAGGACAGGAAAAAACCCTAATTTCACATGCAAGGTGGGCATGAGCGTAAGGGAAACTGGTCTATATCTGTAACAGCAAAGTAGGGATTTATGCATCCCTCCAATTATTAGAGGGAATGATGGAGAGAAAAATATTTGGAGTCACTACAAAATCCAGAAATATATTTAGAATACACACAAAATACTATTTATAAAAATATATATAGATCTCTAGTGCAATTAGACCAGCCTTTCCCAGGCTGGTGCCCTCCAGGTATTTTGAACTACAACTCCCATCATCCCTGACCATCAGCCATGCTGATGAAACTTGTAGTTCTAACATCTGGAGGGCACCAGGTTTGAGAAGCCTGATCTAGAGTACACAGTTTGTAGTTATAAAAAGGAAGTGTACAAGCAAGCACAGATATGCCTATTTTGTATAATAAGTTTTCAGTTCTGCTGTCCTTTGAAAGATGAAAAGTAAAATGCCATTTTAAAGTTATATTTCTGCATTAAAACATCCTTTAATTAGATCAGCATATACTTAAAAGAGTTTTCAGATCACACAATTAGGTTCCCCTGTAAAGCTTTCTCCATGCTCCTATTAGTTTACATTTTCCTCACACTCTCAGGCTTGTACTCATAGCAATGTCATATAAAGACAGCTGACCACTTTCGGCGACAGAGGCAATTGTGGGATAGCTGGGCAGCGTCAAGAGTTCCTTTCCATGCAGCCTGTTGACTCCGTCATCGGCCTCAGCTGGTCACAGGGGTCAACAGGATTCCCTGCTGAAATCTAAAATTGAATTGGGCTCTGGGGATGGACCAACTGAAGCAAGTCTTAACTTGGATCTGCCTCTACAGAATTTAAACTTGTGTTGGGAGCAAGCAGCACTGTCGGCATCAGATACCCCATTCACCTTCCCTGTGGCAGTGCCTGTGTATGACCTTGCTGTGGAATAAATTTGTTGCCATATTTGGAGCCAGGGAGGAATCTGCGCCTGTCTGGGGTTTTTGTTTTCCTCATAGTTTAAACTAGACCCACCCCTTATCTAGGTTCAAATTTCAAGGTGTCTCAGTAAAGGGGTCCAGGGGGAGGCTAACAGGCTATAGAATTCCCCAGATGGTTACCTGGTGGGATCACCCTATTTGATTTGCATGATAAGGAGATTCTTAATCCAGAATCAACCCTGATGGAATAATCAGCCAGCAGTAGGGCTAGTTGATCCAGAATACATACCCAGTGCCTGTGCCAAAGTCTAGTGATATCTGTAATCAACAATGTTGTGGCCATTTCGATCCGAAGCTGCTGTCATGTCATTTCATGCCTCCTATTCCTGCCCCCCGGTGGCCCCAGGCTTACTGAGCCTGGGCCCACAAATACATGTGAGAGAATAAGACAAACTATAATAATATATTACTATGTCTATAACAGAATTGTAGCTGCATCTGGCTGGTATTGATCACCGCTCAGCGCCACAATTCAACTAATTGGTATACAAATTAAGCCAACACGAATCCATTCAATATTCCAGGCCCCATAAAGGCGTGAATATATTTTTCATGTTAGAATTTTCTAGGAAACTGTGATTGATACACTGTTCTAGTTTAATTCTAGGAATATGGTATTTTAACAGACATTAAGATAATCGGGCTTTGTTTCCTTAGTTAAAAATGAAATTCCACACTGTACTAAGGCCCTCCATGCTGTGACATTGTTTTGATGCCAATATAAGTCAAGGTACATAAAATTTTAATAGAAGATTTTGCTTCAGATATATTGCAGAACTGATGCCTTCAGTGTTATATAATGGCCTATCACATTTCATAATGATGCTCCATGTTTAAGCAGCTTATAAAGGATGTATGAATACTATAAACAGCTTATAAAGAATTAATACATGAATATTAGAATGAATCAATTATAGATTGTTACAGACTCCAACAGGTTGTTCACACTTTGATTTATAACATCTTGTACTGATGTGCTTACAACTGCCTATAACTCAATAACACACAGTGGTCATAGCTGTTACATGCTTATAACAGCTATTAATCTTTTCTTGGCCCTTTATAAACTATTTATAAGCAGAACTTTAATATAAAGTGCAACCTAGATTTTCACCTCCATCATTAGTCACTAGTGTAGGCTCCTTCTGGCATATGCTGAAACTTCTGGATGTAGTTATGTAGCCCTAACATTTTATCTTAAAAGCTGCTCTTTAATTTTCCAAATCAGTGTTTGACACAGTTGCATTGTAAGCTGGAAGTTCAAGCTTACACAAAAAGACAGATGAAAATTTTGCACCCGAATCTTTCCACATTGCTTAATATCCGTATGAATATATGAAATTGCATTCTGCTATGTCAGGTCACAGGGCCATTTAGCTCAGTGCTGTCTACTCAGACTGGCAGCAGCTCTCCAAGGTGCTTAAGCGATAGTCTTCTGTGACATTTTTTTAAAAAAGCATACAATTCTATTTCAAAATTAAGTTAAAAGTACAAGCAATCAAAAGGGAGTATGCACACAACACAAAGGCACTGATGAAATGAAGAAGGAAACTTCTTCACACTAATGATCATGGAGATTGAACATGGTACCTGTTACATACAAACCACGTCCTACTAGTAAACTATAACTTAACGATGTGAACAGGCTTCCTTTCCCTAAAACACTTGCAAAATAATCTTCAAGGGAAGAAAAGAGATTTTTGACATTGTCAGCAAAATCTTTGTGATGTGGTATAATAAGCACATGAAGCTGCCTTATACAGAATCAGAACACTGATCCATATAAGCCCTGTATTGGCAATGGCTCTTCAAGAGTAAGAGATCTTTCCCAGTCAGCTGTCTGAGCTACTTTATGTTGGGATGGGAAACCTTTGACATTCCAGATATTGTTGGGCTACCATAAGAAGCCCTAGCCATTGGCAATGGTGTCTGAATTCCCCACCCCTGTTTTAAGTGGAATTGCCAGGGGTTGAACCTGGTGCCTTCAGCATGCAAAGG
Organism: Podarcis raffonei; assembly: GCF_027172205.1. Classification (NCBI taxonomy): domain Eukaryota; kingdom Metazoa; phylum Chordata; class Lepidosauria; order Squamata; family Lacertidae; genus Podarcis; species Podarcis raffonei. Next base: position 46,266,092 of record NC_070605.1, on the reverse strand, counting down.
AAATGCTCTGCCACTGAGCTATAATTCATCATGCCCTTTATGCTCCTTATCGTTAATGTCTAGAATGATCACTCCATAAATTGTGCCCCGAGGTCCCCCAAGCCCTTTTCCAGTACAGTGGTACCTCGGGTTAAGTACTTAATTCGTTCTGGAGGTCCGCTCTTAACCTGAAACTGTTCTTAACCTGAAGCACCACTTTAGCTAATGGGGCCTCCTGCTGCCACAGCGCCGCTGGAGCACGATTTCTGTTCTCATCTTGAAGCAAAGTTCTTAACCCGAGGTAGTATTGCTGGGTTAGCGGAGTCTGTAACCTGAAGCATATGTAACCCAAGGTACCACTGTAAATAACTTCAAACGGACACATAATTTTAGTTTAAGTTTTGGGAAAAATTTGGCCACAACTTTATTTATTACAAAACAAATTGAGCAGTATTGGCCTAGGCATTAGTCAGAGACTATAACCAACTCCAGCCTCTCTGGCTGGCAGTCTGAAAGGTAAACACCAAACAAGGGAACAATATCGGTGAAGATCAATTGAAGCTCAACCCGGGGTTCCTGTGGTCCTGGCATGGCCCTAGTCCCTCAAGCGGACTTCGGATGAGATCCAAGACCCCCAGATTCCTTTAACGGAATACCCTTGTACCTGGAGGGGCAGGTGATGGCCACACCTCCCCTCCAGCACATTTCTATAAACCAATGCCTGACCCCAAACCTTACAAAGTTGTGATGATTGCTAAGGGGGGTAGGCGAAAACCAAGTGGCCAAGCCAATCTGCCAAATGGAAAAATTCCTACCCAGCCCCTGCTCCAAAGCAGGCAACCCAATCCAAAGCAAGGCCAAAGCAGCAACACCTAAAATAGGGAGGGAGGGAGGGTGTTTGGCAGCATGAAGCAAGTACCCCACCCCCGTCGTGCTGCCGCATTTATAGGTCCCTGGGATCACGCCACTCGCCCAATTGGTCCAAACAGCCAAGCGCGATCCCAGGGCTCAACAGACAAGGCTTGGGCCACGCCTAGCAACAACACACCCCATGGGGGTGGCTTAAGGGTCCTGAGTGCAACCAGGACCCTTGATTTAGGAGGATCCCATTTCCATTGTCTTTTTAACGGGAAAAAGGTCCAGGCCAGAACCAGTGTCAGACATCACCTGTGAGCAAATCAAGGGCAGCAAACTTGGCAGGGTTCACCAGCACTGATATCTACCCTGTGCCAGGTGGCTGAGTCTGGTAGATATAGTGTCATTCTGGTGCACTGTGGTAAATTAAAAGGTGGCTCCTGCCCAGCACTGATTGAAACGCTACTATCAGCTGAACCCACTGGTATAGGTGGAGGCATAGGTGGGGGGCATGTTGCCAAGGGACCCCTGAAGACTGGAGCATTCTTGGCACAGTCATACTGATATAAGACAGTGAGAGACAAGTGTTGCAAATCATTGCAAGAGTGTGTTATTTAAGAATGGCACATGTCATATGTAATTACTTAAGGATGATTCTTTAAAGTTCAGCTAAGACTGACCAAGGGCAGAGATAATTTTCAAGCCTGACTTACCACCTCACATTTTAAGGTTGGGAGTATACACTGAAATTCTTTTCTGGTGCTGCCATTTTTTCCAGGTGTTGACACAGTGGAATAGTGGAGATGTGCAATCTCATGCTACATAAAAGCTTGTGTACCTACTCCACAAATGCCTGAGTATTCATTTCAGGAGAACAGCAGTGTCTGTCAGTCTACCCTTAAGGCAGTCCTCCCAATGCAGAGGGAAATAGATGGGAAATTAGGCTGTGGAGTGACGTTGGTGTGTTTTAATATTTGTAATGCTTCCAATATTTCAAGGTTCAGTAGCTATAAAATAGCAATTAAGCATCCTGAGCCCACACTTCGTTATCATGCTAAATAACAGTATATGGGCCTAAGATTTTATTTCACACGCCCTTTCATTTCTTCATCTACCCCTTGCTTTTTGTCTTACTTCCTCTTTTGTGCAAAGCGTAGATTACAACTGAACCAGGCAAACCATACTTTGCGTGAATCATTGCTTGCTTGAAAATTGGAACTGTAGACCACAATTGAACTATAGTTTCCAACTTGGGTTTTTAAGCATTCTTTGGTTTGTATAAACAATAGTTTGCCCAGTTTAGATTTACCAGCAAAGTATGGTTTGTTATGAAAGAAAAGACAGTATTTGCCTGTGTGATGGGAAACAGAAAACACAATTAACTTTCCTATGATTCATTCAGGTGGTTGGGTGTTATTTCTAAACTGAAACACATAAAATGAGGTTTTAGTGTTGAAAATAGCCTTTAGGCTCTCTTTAAATCTTCTGTCTAATTTTGGTAGCTATCCAACAGTGCTTAATTTCTACCAAAATGTATCCCCTCTGTGATATCATATGCTGATAAGATGTGGTATTAATCTTCCTATACAGCAATTGCTTAAAGATAACATATCTGACATGGAAAATATTCTCATGATGATTAGATTGCCCTGTATCCAAAACTTCCAGTTTAGTGTATCTAGTTAGCAAATAGTTCTAAGTCAGATTATTAAAGTAACTGCTAAAATGTACTGAATGCAATTATACAGCAGTTAAAATCAATTCCTCAAAACACCACACACACTAGCATTTCTAGGGCTGATCCACTTTGATTGTAGTATAGGATATATATTTATTTAGATTAAGTTGTTATGCTATTGAGAATGACACATGTACTTAGCTAAAGTGTAGCTTTAAAAGGTACTTAATATAATAGCTGATTCCAATACCATTACATTTAGAAATGCCAATACATATTCTTGACTAACTTGACAGTACCAGTCAAACATTTTGAAAGGAATATATAACCCAACAGAACAGATCTATCTCAGCTTGTCGAATATAATCTGTAACAAAACATAGTTTTTAAATACTTTAATAGAAAACAGTTGCCCAATATTATTATTGTGGTTTTTGTTTTGTTTGTTATTCTATTATGTATTTTTCTTTTTTTATATTGTAAGCTGTCCTGTGATCCTCGGATGTAGGGCAGTATAGAAATTTAATAAATAATACTATTACTGATAATATGAAGAAAGAAAAACCATTGTGGATTTCACTTAGCTAAGGCCAAATTCCTCAAAGCCAAAATGCTAATACCCCCCCCAAAAAATGATGGATAATAGATTTAGAATGAAGTAAGAAGTTCAGAATTTAATGTTCCATTCAGAAACAATCAAAATTGCCTAGAAACGTAACTTGAAATTGTCCATTCCATATCTCAAGTTCTGTATATTTCTTTAATTTATTCTATAAAATTTTGCAAATTGACACAATAAGAATAAAAAAAGCTATTGGGGGAAAAATATTACTGTACCAGAAGATCTGCAAGGAAAAACAATATATAAGGACCTGCTGACACCATCATTGAGGCTATATAATCCCATCTATTGGAAGGGTGGTGCTTTCATCAACTCCCCACTGCATCAGAGATCTTCAGTGTCTAGGTCTAAGTGAATTGCAGAAGTCATTTTGGTTTCTTTGACCAAGTCCAGGGTCTTGGATACTGCAGAGGATAACTTAGCGCTTTTGCCTATTCTTTAATAACAATACTCCCCTCTCTAATTACAGAGGAGTCGAACAGGGCTCAGAACAAACACAAGGTTGCATAGTTTATGCTGTCTTTTAACGATATTGTACTTTCTAGCTACTCCGTAGTTGTCTCCGAAGTTTAATAAACTCAAAACACTTAATTTTATTGCAGTGAACTATTGATTATCTGTTTAACACTAAAAAACAAGGCAATCTCCGACTTTTGCCTCACTGACTGAGTGAATTATTTTAGAGTTAAAGAAATGTACATTACAACAGAGAATTCTTATGTACTCCAAAGTATTTGTTTTGTGCAAGACTGCTGGCTATTTTACAGAAATACACAAATGTTTAATCTTAGTCTTACAAAGGAAAGGCCTTTTATTGCTTCTCAAGTGAACTGGATATTCCCTTGGGCTTTACACTACCATTTAGGTTTCTATTTCTTGATTTTATTGCCAACATAAGCTTATTTAAAGGAATGACATACAGGCTGTCTCTTTCGAAGGACAATTATTAAAAACAACCTCCTCCCTTTCCTCCCCCACTTTTGTTGTTGTTGTTGCACAGGGCTTCATTTGCAAATATCCAGATTTTCTCAATAGTTAGTGAGCTTCTCCTCATGATGTTTTACTGTAATTGAGGAATGTAATCAGTGACTTTTCCCTTAATCTTGCTGTATTGTTCATCCATTTTTCTGCCTATGTTTTATACTTAATTTTGATATAGATTTACTTTTTAAAAATGATATTTAGAATATGAATAAAAACAAATAATTTGACAAGCTGACCTATCTACACAGATTTTCTTCTTCTTCTAATTCCTATCTCATTTATTGCTCTCAATAGGAAGTTAGCCTTTTACACAAGTTCTGTACTGTATGTACTATGTGTGTGTATTATAAATTAGTTGGGCTTAAAAAAAAAAACCTCAACAATGCCTGAGTGGCATTGTGCGTACATGGGTGTTTGATTCAAGAAGTGGCCCAGTCTGGGCAAAGTTCAGCTGAATTTCCAAATTCCTTGTATAAATCAGTTTAAAATGGATTCCTCCTCTATCCTTACTTCCTTTTAGTAAAACAGGCAATGGATGGATCTGGATCAGTTTCTGAAGGGAGTGATGGGGTGGATCAGGGCCAATAACCTGAAGCTGAATCTTGACAAGATTAAGGCGGATTGGGGTGGGGGTCTAGAAATTGGAGAGTTGGCCTGTTACGAGTTGCCCTCCCTTGAAGGAACAGGTATGTAGTTTGGAGTATTCTTTCATCCAATATTCTCACTTGAGGCCTGAATTCAGTTGGACATCAATGTGTACAGGATTGTATCCTTGGTCTGTTTTAGTCTGATATACTCATACTGTGCTTTCAACAGCTGAATTACTGACAAAATATATTAAAGAAAATGTAGACTGTTGTAAAGGTTAGAGGCTTATTTTAACTGATAAAAGTTTGCTTTGAATACAGTATGGACAGCTGTTAATTAATATTTTATGTGCATCTCTTGTAGCAAGTCATCTGTAAATTCTATAATGTATATCAGATGCAAATAGCATAACTGATGCATAACACATGCTGGACTTATTTATTATGACTTTGGTGTCGCCTCTTAATTTGTGATATGCCCTATGTTTGTTGTTCACTGAAGTGGTCCTAGAGATCCACAAACCCCAAATTGCAGAACATGGAAAGCAATGCCTGCTGTTGTGCCACACAGCGCTATGTATGTGCCACATAGCTACTGTGCAGATGTAGCCAAAAATTGGGTTAACAGCCCAGATCATTGAACTCGGATGGCAGATTTTGGGATAGACACACTAATGGAGAGAAACAATGATTAGCCAGAGGTGCACCATTTCGCTCAGTAAGCAGCCCTGTGTGCTCCGCAGCCTGCCATTCTCCTTGCCTTTTCTTATACCTGGTGCCAAACCATACATAACACCATGTCTCTAAAAGCACTTCTGTCCCAGCCACAAGTTTTCGTACATCCCCTCCCCCCCCCCACTGTGTAATTTAATTTTGAAAGGTAGTATGTAGGTGGGTGAATGCTGAACTCACCTCCACTGTCTACTTTACACCAAGTAATTTCCTCATACCCCACCTAGCTTTTCATACTTCGCTTTGCTGCAAGAAAGCAGCTGAGAGAGGAGTTGAAGGAGAGAAAGAGGCCAGGGTTGAAAGAGGGTCAACATCCGCACCAACATGTCTGTTTTGCACTTTATAGACGCATTACTCCAGATTGGGGCAGGGAATCAGCTGGAATTTCAGTGCATAGATAGATAGATCCTTCGTCAACCTGGTGCCCTCCATAAGCTTTTAAGTACAACATCCACCTGTGCCAACCAGCACGGCCATTTTAGGAATTCCATATATATCATTTTCACTTACATTCACACTTGCCTTTGCAGGTAAATTATGAGAAAGTCTTCTGTAAGAAAAGTACGATATAATACTGAACATATATTTGTTTTATGAATGTATGTAGTACTTGCACCACCGCCAGGAGTAACTTTCTGGTCGGTCTCACTGCATAACATTCTTCCCCTCAGTCTGCTTATAGCATCTGTTATTAAGAGTTCATTTTGTCATGGAATTAAATTGTAAGCCATGTCTCAATAAATCAACATCAAACTGTAAGAGGTGAGATCTCTTTAATTTGAACAGTTTCACAGTTTAAAGACAGAGTTTTCTTTTCTGTTTGTAGCATTTTAATTCCAAAGGGACAAGTGTGATTGCTTTTCCAGACTCATTTTAAGAATAATTTGGTTTGTGAGACAAACAGGCATGCAAGCGAAATGCTTTTACAGGGAAGGATGGCATTTAAATTGCTATTGATCTGTGGAAAGTTCAGTTTGCATAGAAGACTGAGGATAAAGGATAACTTGGGTGCTTTGAGTGTGCAAACTTTGGCCTTACCTGTGCTATACATTTAAACCAGTATTATAACACTTTAAACGGTCATGACTTCCTCCAAATAGTACTGGGAACTATTAAGGGTGCTGAGAGTTTTTAGGAGACAACTATTACACTCACAGAACTCCAGTTTTCATAGTTCTCTGGCATGAGGGATTCATTGTTCAACCTCTCTGCTCCAAATCACCCTAAGCCCCTTTTGACCCTGCTGGTGTTTCAGCTGCTTCTGAATTTGCAGAATGGCAGCTTAAAACAACCTGCTTTCCATAGGGACCCTCATGTAAATTATACTGTTTCAGACTTAAAGGGAATAATCATAAACAATTTTTTTTTGTTAATAATTGCAAAAGTGAGAAGTGCAAAGTAATCTAATTTGATGATAGTTTATTGCACAATACTTTGTATCAGACTGATATGCTTTCTTATCTAAACTGTCTAATGGTAACTTAAGTCCTAAAATGCATACTTTGGTTAGATATATTTTCACTGTCCACTGGTTGTTGCGCCCTTAAGAACAGTTAGCCATTATCACATGGTCCTTTGGAAAAGGGATTCATTTTTTGTATTAAAAAACCCCAATTTAAATGAGTTGAGTGTGCATCCACTCATGTGCTGCATCATTACAAAGTGGCAAACAGCTTGTCAATCCCTTCCCCACATCATCTGTACTTCTTAACATTTGCTGTTCTTTCTGCAAGCATTTAAGTACTAGGCTGCATTTACAAGAGGAAATGCGAAAGGAATAAATCTCAAACGCCAAAAACCTTGCCTTAATATACCCTGAAATACTTGATTCTCCATTAATGAAGGATAAAACAATTACACTACTTTGCCCTGTAAACAACACTGAGGAAATTCTGTGTGACTCATCCATTTTGTCAATGTTATAACAGAACGAAATTGACTAGCTAATGAGATCTTAATAGGTGCAGTGATTCTAAAGTAAAACTCTGTACTGGCAGACACTACATTACTGAGCTAAGTTCAAGGTATTACTGTTACTTTATACAACCCTAAATAGCCTAGGACCAGTTTCCCTGAATGACTACCTTGTGTCTTATACATTGCCAAATCACTTTGGTCATCTGGAGGAGCCTTCCTGGCTGTCCTACAAGTATCTCATTTTTGGTTAGTTTGTGCAAACTAATTTTAGTGTCTTACTTTGGCATGCCATTTGCATGCAAACCAGACTCATACAATTCTGTTATTTCTCCATTTCACCAAGCATTTCTAGACATTTCTGTTTTGCCAAGCGTTTTTAGAGAATTGATTTCATTCTTTTGTTCTTTTTGTTCTCTCTTTTATGATTTTATAATCTAATGTATTAATAATTATATTGCACCTTGCCATGCTATACTTTTCAAATGACTTGGTGGTTTAGAAATACTCTTGCAAATAAATAAGGTAAAATAGTATTTGCACATCTGTATTTGGTTCATATCTGGCTCATCCAGAAACACAGGATAACTCTGACATTTCCTTGCTGAGCTCTTCCTAGAACATGAATTGAGATAATCCCCTGCTAGGATGAAGAAGCTACAGGGAGCCATCTAGAAGAAGAAGAAGAAGAAAATTCTCAGCAAATGACACCACTGCTGCAATTCCAATAATAGGTCCTCAGGTGACATACCTTCAATAAACCCATAGCTTTACATTTACACACAGTTACAATTTATGCAATTTGCATGAGAATTTACAATCACAAAGCTGTGTTATCCCAAACACTTTGGATCTGAAACAGCCCTGGCAACTTTCCAGATGCCTGGAGGTTACAACTAATTTGCATATTGATTTACATAACCATTTAAATTTCAGCATGACCCTGTTCTGCCAGAGAAATACACTAATAAAAAACAGAAATAGGGGCCTTCAAGCTGTGGGCTGGCGTGATACTTTTGCGAGCTTCTTTCAATTTAATTTAATTTATTTCTCCATCTCAATTTAGTCATTTATGTCCATAGCATTATGTTTATTCCTCCTTTTAGCTGTGAAATACTGCATTTGCCTTTTGTGTGCTCTTTAAAGGTGGTGTCACCAGCCTGTCTCTTGTATTCATCTGCAAGTTCTGTTCAGAACATACCTTGCACATGCTTCACAATATGTATTTATATATCCCATGGAGATTATCTTATGTCACTGTGCTAATTGTATGCTTGTTGAGCTTTAGAGGGAAATTGGCCCTTTCTTATGTCCACTCATTTATGTAGCAGCTCCCTCTAATTATACTTCTGTTTATAACACTCTCTCATGCACAGATGAAGCACATACACCACCCACAGAGGGAAGTGGGGAAAATGGGATCTCTCTCTCTCTCTCTCTCTCTCTCTCTCTCTCTCTCACACACACACACACACACAGCATAACTTGGGATCCTTCCAGCTGAATACAATCCAGCCATATATTCTGCCCTGCCAGGTGTTGACAACCCTCTCCTTTTCACAATATTAGAGGCAAACAAGATCCACGAAAGGTTTATCAATTCCCATTTAGGCTGGTGAGAGGGCTGCTACCAAAATTTTCCTCATCTGAATTTCTCTCAGATTTTGCAGTTCTGAATTATTGGTCTTCCTTTGAAGACCAAAGTGGTACACTAGAAATAATCCATTGTTCTGTTCTGTTATTTTTTCCATATCATTTATACACTGTTTGATTGGTTTTAAAACCAAACAAACCCTGAAAAGTGGTTTATTATTTCCAAACTTTATGCAGAGTACTGTGCATGCACAGTTTGCTACAGCTTTCACTTATTACATTTGCACTGATGAAACACAGGGAAAGAAGTAATGTTTATTTGCTCATGCATACAATTGCATCTAGATTCCTTTATGGACTATGCTTAAACCAATATGCATGTTTGATCTGCACTTAAAAGTGTTGGTGAAACACTGCAAAAAACCGTCTTGATCAGATTGTCTATCTGACTGCACCAATATTCTTTTTCAGTTGCATGTTATTATTTATTAGATTTCTTACCCACCCTTCACCCAGTGCGGGTTACAACAATATATACATTATTAAGATCAGCTAAAACAATGATATTAATGCACACATAAGTATAACACTGCACAAAAAGAAAGTTAATTAAAAACACTGCTATATAGCTGAACAAACATTCAGTCAAGAGAAAGAAAGGTGGTATATCCATAATTGACAAGGCAGGTCAAAGAGAGCAAGTACAAAACTGCAACTGCAGGAACATTTCTAATAATCACATTCAGGCTCAGCAACGAGAGCTGTTGGCAATAGCTATCCATTGTAAAAAGGCAGCGGTTTGGTTATTCATTTATTCCAGACAGATGTCCTGATCTCACCAGGGGGCATACACCTGTGAAAGACAGAAGCATGCTTCCATGCATGTATTCTTAGCTGGGAGGACTACATAAAAGTAACAACTACATAAGTAAATGAATGCTGCACTTGCAACTCATCCAACTCGGTTGCTAGAGTTACAGTTACATAGCCCCATTCAGAAAACCAACAGCAGCACCATCCAGCTGATGGAATGGGGCTGGGGAGTTAGCCTTTACCACATTGTCTTGACCTGAAACAGCTGATTGTGCTGTCACTTATTATATGGCTCATCTACTCTATGCACACAGAGGGGGTCGGATATGGAAATTTCATCGTGCTTTTTAGATCAACCTGCAGCCTAAGACAAAGAAAGGTAGAAAGATAATAGAGAGACAAAACTTATGTCCATTTGGCTAGATGTCTCTTGCAGCATAGCACCAGTTGCATATTGAAACTGTTTAGTTGTCCTTATAAATGTTTTTTTAAGCAGATGATCCCTCCTCCCCAAAAAGTGTCTTGCTCAAGTAGTCATCACTGCATATAGATAAATAAAAGGGAGATTTCCTGTAAAGGATCAGTCCAAATGAAGTATCCTGGTAGGCAGTTATGCAGAAGTAATAGTGTTGGGAATGGGAAAATGGGAATGAAATTGATAAAAGAGCAGGAAAAGTGAAAAGAAAGGGAATGCAGGATAATACTGTGTGTTGTGAAAATAGGCATGAATTCCATATATTCATTGAAATCTATAGTTAAGATGAATAAGCAGGACATATTTCAGGGAGGAAAAAACCAGCACATAAATTTTTCCCCTCTAGAAGTGACTGAATCAACGGAATCTTTATATTGCTCCCTAGCCAGCTGTGATGACTTACAGTTAACATTCCAGGATAACACTGCCATGTTCTAAAGGCTTACTCAGCAGAAGTATCCTAAGGCAAATACATGGTGCTTGTTCTTATGGGGTCAGTGTGAGCTGAAAATGCTTCCTACTATATTATCATCAATATTACTAGGTAGGGAATACAACCAAATTAAAACAGGGCTAGAATGACCTTGGGGTAAGTGACAAACACCTTTACTACAAGTGCTCACAAGTGGCAATAAGTAATGGGACCTGCAGAGGTAGCCATCAAACGTAAGTAATTAGCTGAAGCAAGGCAGAGACAAAGATACATCAGGCTGGGAAGTGGGCCAAAAAAAGAGGAATCAAATCAGCAAAGGCCTAGTTGAAGAAGCTAATAAAAGCATTCTTGTTTATGACATTAGACTTAGGAAGAATTATAGCCATCCCATAAAGGTGGGTGGGTGGATTTCCTCACTTTATTTTCAGAATTTTTATATATTGTCTCAGGCTGTATACATAGAAAAAGCAGCTAGAACATTCTTTTTATTGAATTGCAGCTAATTTGGTGAGAAATGCATTGAAATGTAGTACAGTGGTACCTCTATTTATGTTCGACTCTGGTTACATATCCTTTAGGATACGTACGGGGCAAACCCGGAAGTATTTTTCCTGGTTTTGCCGCACGTGCATGCGCAGAAGTGCTCTACCGCCGCGCGCACATGTGCGGAAGCTGTCTACCACTGCATGCACATGTGCAGAAGTGGTCCCTCTGGTTGTGGAAACCTTGGGATCCGACTGGAGTTCTGGAACAGATCCCGTACGCAACCGGAAGTACCACTGTATTCTGTAAGAAACAACAGAATAGATGGAGGATAAATATGGATTGTGTACATTACTTCCCAAACTGTTGGTGGGAGCATACTGGATGCTGAGTAAACAATAGTGTGTGTACAGTCTCAGTTCCACAGTCTACTTTTGTCTTTCAAATCTTTCAGATATATATAATTCTCTCTTTCAAATATATATAATCTTTCAAATCCTTCAAATGCATATCATTCATTTTGGAAATGGTCCATGCACAGTTTGTCATACCTTTCTTTCCCATCAGTGTGAATTTTTCCATTTTCAAAGCAATTGTGAGCTTTAAAACACCAGGCATTTGGACTTGTTTCCTCCCACATGCTCTATGATAATGCTGCACCTAATCTAATCATATCAGCATTCCCTTTTAGTTTATGTAAAGGTCACAGTTTGTTAGTCTGTATGTTATTGTTGATCCTGGTGTGCATTGTTTTACATTCATTTAAAGGCAGTTTAATTCCTCTCTTTGCCTTCATAAAGCTCATGACCCTTATTCAAGGTGTTGCTTTTTTCCATAGAACCCTGAATTTCCTAATATTTCTTTGTGTTCTGGGGTTTTTTTGGTTTTTTTGGGTAGTGTCAACTGCCTGAACAAGGGCCTACAGATTTGTTGCAGCTTTTTGAACCTGCTTTCAGTAATGAAACACCTCAAAGCTGGGTCCTGGGTCATAAAATGATGGAGACTCTGATCAAAGGCTACCTGATAGGTCACTTAATTGGGGATAGAAAAAAAGCATGCAACAGCAAGAGTGAACCACATACACAGTGATTCCAGAAGGAGGCACCATTTCATATGGACCTGTTCCCATAGCTACTATGTTTTGTGTGATTGTAGCATCCTTTATTTGAACCATGGCAACAGAAGAAATTGTCTTATGGATAAGTCTTTGGATTTCCTGGTATAGCGTTACCCTCAAATATGTTGGAGAAGCAAGTAAATTGTTCACTACTTCTATATCTGGCAAGAGCCAGTTGTTACTTCACTTGAGCAAGTTCATTTCAGGACTGGGTGTGCAAAAGCAAGTTGGTTCCACTCTAGGCTCAGCATGATGGAGAAGCTATATTGGCAGTGAGGAAGCCAGGGGATCAACTCAATGGCTTCTGTACAAAACTAGCTAAAGCTAAGAGTCTATAAAAGGCTGGGAGAGCTAAAGGGCGAAGATGCTGAATGGCAATGGGTGAGAAATTGTGAAGGGGGTGTTTTGGGTGGAGAAGGGAAAGGTATATAAACACCATCCTGACGCTTCATGACAATTTTAAAACTAATAACTAATTACTATACATATAATTAATATATCCTTTTAAATGTGTTTGGGGGGATTATGGTTTTGTTTTGATTTGGTTCTTGTTTTATTAGGCATTTTGTGTTTTTATCTTGTATTTTTTATGCTGTGGACCACCCTAACATCTACAGATGAAGGGGGTATACTAATTTAATAAATAATAATATTTGAACTGACTATATAAATTTTCTTGGTACATATATCTCTTCAGTTGTTAACAATTTCTCTCTAGCTCTTGTCCCTTAAGAGCTCAGGCTCATTTTGTTCAATAAATTACAAGAACTAATGCTCTAAAGAAACTCCTCTGCATCTGCAGATGGTTTAATCCTTCAAAGCCATGCCAGCTTCATTGACTGACCCTTTGAAAAACAGCCTGCAGAAACTGCAAGGACAATCTCATGTTTTTCTTATTAGGCACAACTCCAAGACTGCGGAAAAGACAAAGACAAAAATCTATCCTCTTGTGTGGGTTGCATTGACCTAGAGACAGCAGATTTTAACCAAATGCACTATATTTCCTGTGCCTGCACACTTTACATACTAAATTATTAAATGTGCTGTGTACCTTCTAATATAATGTTATTTATTTTCTCCTATTTTTACACAAATTGGGCAATAAACAAATTAAACCTTGGAATATACTAAAGCATGTAAGAAAATTCTACATGCAGAGTTTTAACCCTTTTTACTCACAAATAGCCCTCTTCACACATTGGTGAGTCTCAGCATTTACTCTCAAATTTCAGTTGTAATAAGTAGTAAATTCTCCCTCCCTACCCACATTGCATCTTTTCCTTATGTTTCATCTCTTGGTTTGTAGAATCCCGAGAATGTGGAGGGAGGAGAGATTCCTTCGTCAAAAAACAGAGAAAAGAATATAGAAGAATAAGGGTTTTCAGCTCAAATTCTTTTGAATAATACTGCACATGCCTGCTCAGAAGTAAGTCCCACTGAGTTTGGTAGAATTTTTTTAGGTGGCCCACAGCTGCTTGGTATCATTCCCTTTTAATTTGTATCAGAATGGTCCATGGGAATGATGCTGAGTCATGATGTGGGACAGGCATGTCCAACTCCCAAGATTAAAAAAAATATCCTTCCAGTAACACCTTAGAGACCAACTAAGTTTGTTATTGGTATGAGCTTTCGTGTGCATGCACACTTCTTCAGATACTACAACTCCCAAGAGACTGCCATCTACTTCCAGTATAAAAATACTGACTGTGATCTACCCATAGTCATTGGAGGCAGGAGGAGTGTGTGTGGGATGGATGGATTGCCCAGGGTTGTTGAGTTTTTTGGGGGGGAGAATAGCACAGAGTTTTAAAGCTCCCCCCCCGTAATTTTGTACACGATAAGGATCGCACGATCTACCAGATCGCAATCTACTGGTTGCACACCCCTGATATAGGACAAGGGTGGATTTTGGTAATACAGTGCCCTGAGGGAGGACAAAATTTACCTCCCTTAACTTCTGCAAATGCTTTCAAGTGCACTACATAATAGTTTTGCACTCCCTTGGCTTGGCGCCCTGTGCAGGAGAAACACTTATACAGCCATAAATCCAGCACTGATATAGGCTAGTTCCCAGGACCATTCTTGTTGGGAACAATTGTTAACCCAGTTGACCTGTGTGACAGCCATTTCCCTCCTCAAGAATTTATCTGGAAACAGCTCTAAATAATGATATAAAAAATTTGTCACAATGCAGAATATAGAAAAGAAAAACCAAAACAACAACATTAAAAGCGATAATAGATTAATTCTAAAAGCAGCGGGCAGAAATCTAGTCTCCTCTCAACTACATTAAAATGATTGTAATCACTAAGAAATTAGCCAGCCAGAACACCCAGAAAGATAGCAGAGATGCTCACAATCAAATGCCTGGGGAGAAAAGGAAAGTATTCACTGGCTCCACAAAGATATTAAAGTAGGTGCCAGGTGAGTCTCTGTAACAAGTAGATTAGATTTTCCATTTTAAAAGACGAACAAGCAGCGTGATCATTTCAGTAGTTCCGTCTGGCGCTTAGGGGTGCATGGAACTGTCTCGATCCTTTTTATGTCCTTTTTGCAGTGTCAACCGACAGGTTTTGTCCTGTTTCTGGGTGCATCTTTTAAAATAGAAAACAATTAAAAAACAATTAAAAGGGAATTCCCAAGGGATGTCCCCTGCCCTGCTCTCTCTTTATTATTATTATTTTTTACCAAGCATTATGCACAATGGCAGGGTTAAAACTTTTTGGGATGCAATGGAGTAGCAAGGCCAAGGAAAGGCCCTATTACTGCCACCTACTGGCAACAATATGATCACGCTTCATTCATAGCCTTTCATAGAGACTCGTGACTTTCACAAACTTACCATAAATACTGAGCCCCCAAAATTTTGGTCCTGAACGGCAGTCCCTGCAGACAAATTTCTAAGACCCAAAACACGAAACCTATGACGGAGAGGCTCTCTGTCTTCTGTGTGATGCAAACAACCCTATATAACATAATCAACCATTTCCTTCGCCCCACAAACCTCACATCATAGTCAATCCTCCCAGCCCTGCACAAACCACTCTGAAGAGTACAATGCTGGCCCTAGTCAGAACAGACTAACTTACCTCTGTTGTCCTTTCAGTTCACAGTTCAAAAATTGTCCAATGATAGGCACATTAAAACCTCATTGGATTCCTGGAATGTATTTACAAGTATGGAAAAGAAGTGGAATCAGTCAAACCGCTGTTCAATGGGCAAATCAAGGAACCGGATCTACTGAACCGTTTATTCACCCAACACTACCTTTCTCTGTGTTATTTGGTATAACTGGGAATTTGACATCCTATATCATAAATAAATAGACTAATGTAGTACTAGATGCTTAATTCAACACATGCTTAATTCATTTTTTTAATGAATAGTCTTATTAAATGTTTCATGAAAGGTACCATATGCTTTTTAAAAAATCTGAAAATGAGTTGCAGAGTCACAGCTAATTTAATTACATGGCTTCACTGTCTTGGGATAATAACGCTGACAGAAAATTAAAATACAGTTATTCCATGAATGCAACCTTCTCCATTGCCCCCCCCCAAAAAAAAAAGAAAAGAAAAAGAAAAACAGCATGATTAACTAGATTGAAATTATTGCTTATATTTTGAGGGTTATTATTTTAAAAAATAACGTACACTGAGTAGATAATAGAGTAAAACAAACTTAAGCAGTCCACTGAACTGTATTTCTGTTGCTTTGTTGTGCTTCCTTAAGTTAGCATCTAGGCTCATACAAATATGCATCTAATATACCACTAAGAAAAATTTAGACACAATAAGTTTAACTCTTAACTTCATAAACTTCATAAAATTGGATGTTGGGCTCTTGTGGGCATTTCTGTCACACTCGAAGTGAATTTTCCTCTCAGGTGTCTACCTGACTTCAATAGGTAAGACAGCTACAGCCATTCCTAGACTGAGATAGTTTGGCTGCTGTGTTCCTGGTACTGGTAATCTCAAGATGCATTTACTGCAAGACATTCTAGGTGAGACTTCTCATGGGCTTAACCTGACATGTCATGCTACATGTGTGGGTCTGACAGAGCAGCAGAACCTGCATTAGGCTTGGGGAAGAGCAAGGTAGACTGGATTCTCGCTTTGTCCCCCTTCCTTATTATCTGCCTAGACATCTCAGAAATCACTCCTATGTTGGGGGCCTGTGACATAGCAGTCTGTTTGATAGCTTCTGGCAAGAATGGCCTGTCCAGACTAGCAGTTGTGGAAGGAAGGGAGTGCAAGTTCTTTCCCCTCTTCCATTATACCTGTGTAATATTAATAATAAAATTCCTGTGTACAGTTTTATTCTCATTTTATAAAAGTAAACCTGGACTGACAAAATGAAATATTTTAAAAAAGCATTAGCTATCTATCAGGGAAGCTGAGCCTGCCCCCCCTCCCCACCTAAAATTGAACCTCCTCCTTATTAGAAAGCAGAGAGATAGCCTTTGCACAGTGGAGCAATGACCAGAATCTTTAATAAGCATCCTCTGTGGTTCATTTGATGGAAGTAAAAGAAAGAAAGGTTAGACGTTCAGCCTTGTTATAGGACTTATGATAAGGAATAAAAAACTGACAAGAGACAACACTGCAAATTTGGAAAACTGAAAGCAATGAAAATGCAGAGGAGGGAATTCTATGAACCAGTTTATTCGAGACAAAATTACATATATTATGCATCTTATATCTTCATTCAAGCAGGAAAAATGATGTCTTAGTAGCTCTATGATACTGTAGTTTATAATGTATTCCATGGAGAGCTGTTTACCTCCACAAAAAGTGAGAATATCCCAAAAACTTAAATTATCCCTTTATTTTATTCTTACCAGGATTGCTAATTATTTTTTATATCTTTATAAGTTTTTTAACAGTGCTTATTATTTCATGTGAATATGACTTTAAACAAAGAATGGAAGCTGTGTGTGTCTTACATGTTGCAGAAAACTGCATCCCCACAATTCATAAATCTATTGCTCTTAATAATACATTGCTGAAAAAGTAATTCTGTATGTAGAAAGGATTGGAGCATTATACATTAGCAAGTGATTTTGATTTCTGGCATTCATGCCCTATTTTGCAAGGAACTGTCCATCTTTTACAAATGGGCTACATGCAGTTAGAATGATAGCTGAAAATTGATCTATTATACTCCACTCTAGGATTATGAAGATTATTCCTATTTAGCAATTCTGCATTTCAGTCCTTTAAAGGACTACTGTATTAACAGGGGGTGGGATCTTAAGGAGAGAAATGCAAGCAGAGAGATCAACATCTTCAGAACTTGTTCATGTTGAGGCTGTCCATCTGGATGCAACCCACAATGTGGGGGAATGGCATATTTGACTGTTCAGATTGTTCAGACTAATGACTCAGTGTCAGAAGGATGAAACTTACAGGTCTCATACATCATATGATTCCTGCTGAGCTAGTAACTGCAATATTACCCTCTAGTAATTTGTAGTGGCGGTGGGCCTGTGAGCGCAGCCAATTTTAGGCTCATACAAGTGCAGATCAGCCTTCAGATAGCTTTGCCCTAAACTGTTTAGAGCTTCAAAGGTAATCACTATCAATTTTAATTGGGCCTGGGATCTTAATGGAAAACAAATACAACTGATATAAAATATGTGTTATTTTTTCTACCAACTGGACCCCACAAGCAACTAGATAGAACTTTTCTGTACCAACTGTCTTTAAAGGCAGGTCTACACTGAGGTGAACTTCTGATTTTAACTAGGACAGGTATAACTGCCAACTATTAAGGACCCCAAGATCTCTTTTGTGGCCAGTCATCTCCAGTTCAGACCCCTTACTCCATATGTTAAGTAAGGGTTTTTAAAATCCCAAATGTATAACTTAACACTTATGTGGAACTGCATTTTCCATTTTAATGCCCATTCGCCCAATTTGGAAAGATCCTTTGCGCGTCGAGGTCCCCAAGACACCCCCCCCCAAGAAAAACACAATTGACACTTCAATTTTTGTTTAAGGTTTTTGGCATAATTTTGGCCACAACTTTATTCAAATTACAGCAATGTGAGTGGTTGCTTAGGCATTGGTAGCACTAACTGACCCCGCCCGGGGCCAGCTCTGACATTCACACCCCCCGCGAAGTCAGCAAGGGTAAGTCACCGGGGGAGAGAGACGGGACTGGGAACCATGCCTCACCTCTCCCCAGAATGCTCCCAGGGGCTTGCGTGGCCCTAGCCCCTTGCCAGGGGGTTTCAGACAAAAGCATGGGGAGCCCCTGGGTTCCTTTAACGGAAAACCCTTGAAGCAGCAGCTGCAGCAGCATTTTGGAGGGGCAGGCACAGCCGAATCCATACCCCTCCACCAACCAATTCCAAGACCAATGCCTAACCGCAACCTTACAAGTTGTGATGATTTGCTAAGCAGTAGGCAAAAACCAAGTGGCACACATTAATCAGCCAAATGGATGAAATTCCTACCAGGCCCCTGCCCCAAAGCAGACGACCCCATGACAGGCATAGCAAGGTCAAGCAAACAGCCTAACATTAGGGAAGGGAGGGCGGGTGATCCGAAGTAAGCAGCGAAAAGAGGAAGTTCCTTGCTGCGAGCATTGTATTTAACAAATAGGGCTGTCAATCAACAAATGGCAACATCTAGATTTCCCCAGTAACAGCCCGCCCCTGCTTAAAGGATGGCCAAACCATTTGCCTGGTAACAGTGAGGTGTCTTGTCAGTCCCGCCCGCAACCTGTGCTCTCCATGAGGGAGAACACACTTTAGCAGCAATCCCTTGCAATCCCTTGCAATCCATTTTTGTTTTTATCACCCTGAACAATGCAAAAAGCTTTTGACAAAGGCAGCTCCCCTGAGTAAGCTTAACAGTCATGAGATAAGAGGAGAGGTCCTCATGTGGACTGGTAACTTATTAAGTAACAGGAAGGGGCCTTTCTAAACGGAGTGAATGGGTGCTACTAGAACAAATACAATTTGGTGTATACAAATACAAAGTGATGCACATCAGAGTAAAAATCTTAATTATATAAATATAATGCTCAAGGGTTCTGAACTGGCTCCCCACCTCTTGCCTTCCATTCCGTATCATAGGTGTGGTGCCCTGTGTGGCACCCCCAAGGCTTTGTACCCAGTGCAACCAAAGTGGTCGCGCTCCCTTAAATCCGCCTCTAACTGCTGACATCATAACACCATTATATAAATCAATGATGTAACCATACTTGGAGTACAGTTTTAGTTGCCTCACCTCAAAAAATGATGTTGTGATAAGGGCAACCAAAATGATCATGGAGATGAAGCAACTCCCCATGAGGAAAGGTTTCAGCATTCAGAGCTCAAACTCAGGACCCTGAGATTAAGAGTCTCATGCTCTACCAAATTCCAGTTGCTGGAAACTGCAGGAAGGGAGACTGCTGTTGTGCTCAATTCCTGAGGAGGAGGCGGACCTGGAGCCGCAGCATTAAGCTGCTAAACACGCCCCCCGGAGACACCTGGTTGGCTGCCTCCGGTGGGCGTGGGCGCCAGCCAGGTGAGGAGGGGCGGGGGCTAAGGCCCCCAGCCAGGGGCGGAGCTCGGGCTCCCGCCCACAACCACTCCCCTCTCTTCCAGGGAGGAGAGTCTTTGTGGGCTTCTCATAGGCAACTGGTTGGCCAATGAGAGAACAGGGTGTTGGACAAGATGGGCCACTGGCCTGATTCAGTGAACTCTTCTAAAAGTCTGGTGTTTATTTTCTAATCTTGGCAGACTTATTTTTCTACAAGCTTTGTATTTTTATATTTAATAATGCTTTCCACCTGGAAAAGATGTCAAGCTAACCAGCATACAATTTCTCAGACTCCCCCTCCTCGCAAAGGCCCCTTTTAAAGAATTAGTATTACAAGTTTGGACACTTTCCAGTTCTCACATACTGATAATTGGGATGTTACAACTTTCTGTTAGAATAGCAGTATGTTTCTATACTAGAATTGCAGCCTTAATGTGCAAGAAACTAGATAAAACTGCTCTGTCTCCCTCCTCTCAATGCCTTTGATTATTTTAAAGTTTTAAATTGTAATAATAATGTGTTAATGTTATACATTATTGTGCATTTATTGGAGGTGGTGCTATGTGTTGCTTGAGGATATGCCGTGAACCAGTCTGAGGGCCTTGTCATATCATGAGATTGATCTATTGTATGAGGCGTTTATATCCAGTCATTCAGTCATATTCTGTCTGTGAAAATATTTCAGCAGATTGATGTGTATATATCCAAAGTACTGTATATTCTGATCATGTCAGATATGAAGAGGTAGCATAATAAGAACTGGGCCATTAGAAGAGCATCATCAGTAGTGTTAGTAAGCAGAGGAAGCTTTTCTATGCATTTTCAATTAACCTCAGCAGGCTGTGTTTGCGTCAATACAAGGTGCATAATCTAAGTTGTGCTGTCTACTGTAGAAATGGAAAAGACAAAAGACCAAACCAGGCATTGCATGGCGTTTCATCTCCTGCTGGTTTTTTTTAAACAAAACAAAACAACAAAACAAAAGCAGCCTCTGCAGACTGCCAGTGGTAGTAGGGCAGGTGGAAGGAAGCTTCTTAACCTTTGTACTTCCCACCATTAGTCCACTCAAAAACCGCCCTCCCTAGTCTAATCTTCTGCCTGACCCCACATCTTTTTCACTCTTGATTTTCAGTAAAACCAAAACCAATTCCCAAACACCAGACCATTGGGGAAAGAAGCACAGGAGTTCATGTCATGTCTAATTTGGTCCAGACTTCTATCCTAATCCTGAACTTGTTTACTCAAAGGGTATATTAAGTTCAGTGAAACTTACTTGCAGTCTGAAGCATGGAATTCTATGCACACTTACTCAGGAGTGAACGTCACTGGTCCTTTAATTCTGAATAGACATATATAGAGTTGCAGCTGTTGAAGCTGTATTTCTGACAGGAAATATGATGTGCCTTTATATAATTTGCAATTTGGGGGGATGTGCCATGAAAAGTAAGTTATATATCAGTGAATGAAAACATTTAAGTAAATGAATCCAAATATATAAGTAAGCAGCTATTATGTTTTTGTTTTCTCATGTATCTAACCCTAATAAACACCTCATCTGCATGACTATATTTTTCTGTGAACTATGCCAAAGCATAGATGCTTTTAGGTGAAGTACATTTTTTCATTTCACACACTAAATGAAAATATGATTTTCTATCACCGCAGCTGCAATGTGTGAGGTTCTATAAACAGATTCAGCTGAGAAATTCCTGTAAATCATTAATGATTTATCAGAATTGGAATTTTTTCTCAAGCACAAGAATTTATTCATCAAAAGCCCCCAAACTATCAAAGCATACTGGCATTGTAGGACAGATTGTTTATTATAATAAACTGTATTTCTTACAGAGTGATGCCATTATTGCGACATTTTTGAATTGCAAATGAATAGAGCTCATCTTCTGGGGTTGTTAATGCCTGACAGATCAGAATCAAATAGCCACTAGCAACACAAGCAAAATGAGATGTTTCCTTCATCCTCGCCCCCGCCACCTTGTGATCATATTTACAAAAGCAAAGTTGTAACGTTCCCATACAGTTCTGAAATGGTTCAACAAGCCATACCTACATTTTGAATATTTTAAGAAAAAACCCACAAAACTACAAGTAACACATAAACAGCATTTCCCTTTACCTGTTGTCCCACATAACTAAGCTGCTATTTATAATCTCTTTCTTCATCAAGCCAGCCAGTTTCCCTCCATCCCAAGGGATTATGTATCTCCTGCAAAACACTGGCTCCAGTCTTATAGTGTCTGGTCATGGCAAGATTCCTCAACTTCAATAGGATAAGATTGTGCTTTCAGAAATGGACTGCCTTCAATAAAAAAGATGTCATTTATGCAACACAGTTATGCAAGAACTGAGATGCAATGTGTTATTTGAGGGTATTATTATTTTAATGGAATTATTATTATGATGAAAGCATTTGTATACTGCTTTTCATTCACCGAATACCAAAGCAGTTCACAACCATCAAAATTACAATAATAAAACATTTCAATAAAACATTCAATAAACATTTACACCAGCCACAAACTGAAGAACTGGTATTAGTGGCTTAGGCAGATTTGTTGGGTCAACTTATTTTTAAAAATAGCTTAATCTTTTTCCAGATACTGTCATTGTCTTCCAATTGTCCACACACCTTCAGAGGTATGTAGAGGAGTCTGGAAAAATAGACACACTCACAAGTGTGTTCAGGGAATAACTGTATCCTTCTCACATGGTATATTAGGTAGATGTGTGTGTTTTGTGAAATGTGGTGTTATGTGGAGCAGGACTTGAACATATGCTGCAAACTGACTCCTGTGGTGGAAGGTGTGATCTGTGGACCCAGCTTTTCCTTTGCATTGTTTTCAGCTTCACAATTTCTGAAGATCATGGCATGATATGGCACAGTTCTGCTATTTCCAAAAAGACAAAAGGCATGGTCTTGACATCATTATTTCAGCTCGGTGCTGTTCTTTCTGGTTTTAAGTCTTCCCTAAATGCCATGGAATCATAGAATTGTAGAGTTGGAAGGGACCACAAGGATCATCTAGTCCAACCTCTTGCAATGCAGGAATCTTTCACTTGAAGTGGGGCTTGAACCCACAACCCTGAGATTAAGAGTCTCATTCTCTGACATATCCTGTTGATATGTGGCTCAGGCACATATTATTCTGTGTATCAAAACAGTGACTTTAACCCATGTCTAGGACACTTGAAAGTGAACTTTTCAATTGTAATATTACTCAGTTACAAGACAATTATTATTTTTTGTAATGGTGGTTTAGCTACTATGTATTATGTAATTCTGAGGTAAAGGAAAAACCTCAAGATTTTACTTTCTACACATTTGCATTGATTAGTACTATAAATGATTTCAGAATTATTATTTAAACCAAAACAGCCCCTCTGTCTCTAAGGCACATCAAGAAAAAAAAATTCTTTGTATTTGCATAATAATTGCTTTGAAACAAGTGATCTACTAAGCAATACTATGTAGACATAGTGTAATGAATGCAGTAGACACAGTCTCTTAGATCAATATCAGAAATACAATGAAAGTTGAATATTTGAAGTCTCTAGATTATTTCAAATCTCTATAATGAGCAATGAGCTCATTTAGATAAGCATTAAGCACAAATTTAATTATATTACTGGTAATTATTAGCAGGTTGTACAATGTGAAGTCCCTTTCATTTTCTTCAAAAGTTGTTATCCATATTAATAATAATAAAATATACATTATTTGACCTCATGAACTGCACAAAAATAAGAAACATGGTTAGTTAGGGTTGACTCTGCCCATAAGTCATTTTATTTATTTGCACTTTCACACCAAGTGCACACATCTCATTTGTTCTATACAGTGGTACCTCGGGTTAAGAACTTAATTCGTTCTGGAGGTCTGTTCTTAACCTGAAACTGTTCTTAACCTGAGGCACCACTTTAGCTAATGGGGCCTCCCACTGCCACCGCAGTGCAGCCATGCGATTTCTGTCCTCATCCTGAGGTAAAGTTCTTAACCTGAGGTACTATTTCTGGGTTAGTGGAGTCCGTAACCTGAAACGTTTGTAACCCGAGGTACCACTGTATATGATGTTAATCAATACACAGTTCTGCTGTGAAATGAAAGGATGTGAAAATCAAAATGATACTTTTTGTGTAGCATAAGATTAACAAAACATGTTAAAATCATTATTTGTGGTTTTTCGATTTAAATAAATACAAGGTGTTATTGTTCAGTTGATAAACATTTGAGAAAGAGAAAGTTGAATGATCATTTTGAAGTCAGAAAGTCAGTAAGAGAACACTTTTTGGATTCAGTTCTATGCAGTGCTCTCTTTTTTTGCTTTTGCTTTTTTTTAAAAAAAGATACTATGTAGTTGTTATAGTAAGTGCCACACATTTAATGTTTTTTGGGGGGCGGGAAGGTGCCGGTACTGTGTAGCCTTGAGTAGCACCAGAAAAAGCACTGGTTCCATACCTATTCAGTGCAGTAAACTACATAGTAGTTATTTTTGCATAGAAATATTTAGGAGGGTCTTGTTAAGGGGCACTGATGTCAACAAGTAAGTTAAGCACATACTGTTTTATCTTTTCCTGAGCCTAGTGGATTTAAAATTGCTTAATATTGGCTTGATCATGCCCATGTTTTGACATGGACTTGTGCTTCACACAAGCCTGCTGGAGCTAAAAACAATAACAACTGTGGAAAGTAGCTTGTTCTTTTTCCTAATAGTGTATTTAGGCTTTGTTTTGTTTTAAGTGTCATTTTTAATAAAATATGAGTGTGTAGCATTGGAAGGGGCACATATTTCTCATGAAATAAAAAATTATGGAACTACATAGGATTGTCCAAAGGAATTACATTGGCAGTGAAACAATATGGTAGAATCTCTAGATGCAGCTTGTGTGTGTTGTTGCTTCCTGGAGGGAATCAGGAACTAATTAAGAGCAACACCCAATTTCCTGTTGCCTAAAAAGAGACAAGCTACGGACAAAGAAAACTCTGGAGAAATATTTGCTTAAATACAACTGACAGTTGGCTGACAATCTGTCTGATGCTGTATTCAGTTCCATGAATGTGTGGATGTTCCACATCCATGACATGAGGACAAACTTGCTTAGACTCATAAAGCATCTCTGGTGTGCAAAGTAGATGTGACTTTAAACTCCTGTTTGAATTAGGGATTTGTGTGTGTGTGTGTGTGGACCTGGCCTCTTCTCTTAAAAAAAATCCAAAGCAGACAAAATCTCATAGTTTTTGCCCTTTTTGACACTCAGATCTTAGTGCCTGAGACAGAAGATTTGCAATGCCCAATAGTAGGGCTGGACCTGTTACAGGAGCATTCAACCCACCTGTACTGATGCACAATTTCTCCTGTTCTCAGCCATCAAGTATTTAGAACATAAAAGCAAACAAAATGTTGCATATTTTAAGTTATAATCATGCTTGACTAGAATGTGCTGCACAGGCTTTGAATTAGATTAAAAGTCTGTATAGCTGTTGGGCTCAGCCTGCTAGCAAGGTCATATTCAGCTCCTACACGAGTTTCCTCTCTGACCCCATGAGCACGATATCCTTCATGCAGTGGCAGGAGAGCTTCTAATAATGATGCCTTGAAGTACAGCCAGCCAACTACAACTGATATCATGCTCATCATAGTAAAAGATATGCTGGGCTGGCCATATATTGAGGATGGATGATCCCAGGGTGCCAACAACATTTGGTACCTAGTGAGTTACAGGAGGGTACTGCTGAACACAAGATGGAGAGGAAGCAAATGCTTCAAGGACATTTTGAGGCAACATGAACACTCATGTTTTTATGGTAACAGCTGGAAACTGATGGCAACAGAAAAGGATTGCTAACATGCTGCAGTTAGAGATTGAAGAGCTCAGTTGGAGAATAAATCTGTCATATATATAGGCAAAGACAGTTTCAAACAGTGAAAGGCTTATGAAGGAGGTTACTTTTTTTTATAGAGAACATGCCGTAAGTAATCTTCATCTGCATGCACCTTCAGCTGTTGCATCACCTAAAATGGCTAGATATCAACTCCATATCTAAGTTAGTATGTTAGTAATTACATATGATTCTCTATAAAGTCAAAGAATTTTAGCTGTGTCACTAAAATTTCATATACATAGGCTACATTCCTAAGTGCAATTCCTTGAGAGTAATTCCTATTGAACTCACTGGGACTATTTTTGAGTAGATATGCACAGACATACATTGTGTATGTGTTTAGTTTCAAAACCTTACAGGACCTGATGCTGCAGAGATATCCCTTGGCAGCCAGAAATATTTTATTTGATAAGAAAAGCAAACACATTATTTTGATAAAGTCCCACTGAATTGGGATATAAACGTGCCTGTTAAATATTACCTTCCAGCTTATGATATATACCCAACTGGTGATTACTGATGCACAGGCTGAGTTATCGATATAATATATAATGCAGAGAGAGAGAGATTTGCAAATTAATATTTACTTGCCATCAATTTTACTCCTCAAGGAAATTATTGCTCTCTGCATAGCACCACAAAATATGAGGAAAAGGGAAAACAGATGGGAAATAAATGCTAACAGTAAGAAAATGCACTGGCAAATTTGGATTTACGTAACTAGGAAATTTAAAGTGAGAAATATTTCACTTTTCAAAACTCAACTTTTGTAAGATTAACATATGAGTTTGACCAGGATTGTGAACATTGACAATTAGTGCTATCAAAACACTTCATCAGTCCTACTAATAGGAAGAACCTACAGAAAAATAAAAAAAAGATTAATGCACTTCAACACCTCATGCATAGAGATGATTTTACAGAACACTGCAAAGATTCATTTATTTGCAGGATAACACAATCTTTTGGTGATGCTTCCTGGATGTCTGGAGTTGAAAATAATTTGTTTTGTTCATAAGCCTGTTGCATGAAACTAGATATCATCACAGTTATTTCATGCAGGCACCCAAGGGAAAAGTTTACCTCTTTCCATATTCTTTTGCAGAAACACTGCATAATTTTTTTGTGTAGCATGAGTGAGCTGAAAAGGCACATTTTCAACCTCTAGATCTGTAGTATGTCAACCAACACATACACTTCTTTTAGTAATTATATTGACTGAATTTCTTACATTATGCAAAGCTTCATGGTTACTAACGATATGAGTAATGCTTATACCACATTTTGAAGTGGAATGAAACCATAGGTTAGTACTGGCATGGATGATTTGCTGTAGCAATTACTGATTTGATTGTGTGACCTTATACTTTTAAAGCTTTGTTTCTGTAAGCCTATAAGCTTCAGATCATCAGCCAAAGTTGTCTGTGGAGCTTAGGTGATTTATAACAGCTGAATAGCTGGTTCTTTTATTCTGTACAGGGCAAACATTGTTTGATAGGAAAGCTACTCTACAAGTCATTTTGCTCATCGAAATGAATCTGCCTGAACTACTGAAATAGTCACACAGTGCACACTTCTGGTCCTTGATAACTTGCACATAATCACGTCCTCAGGGTGGACTATGACCTCTGCAGTCAGCATGCTTTGCCAAAATTCAAAGCAAACGGGTAGAAAAACAATTTGCTTCAATATCTGTAGAAGCAGCTGGTTTGAGTGGCAACTTGGTCTTTCAGTGAGTTTTTGTGACCCCTGGATGAGTGGAAAGTTGTGCATGAATAAGCAGGCAAGTCCCAGCAAGGCAGATGTTGCACTTAGTGACCTTCACTTGCTGGAGCTGATAATAAGTTTGGCTGTCATTCACTGCCCTTTTGAGGGTTTCACACAGAGGATCAATGCCAAGGAGGCACATTTGATCCTATAGGCCCTGCCAGAAATTAGGTTTGGATTCAGATTTTCTGGCACTAATCCGACCCTAGTTTGACAACAAAGGATCTGTTGTAATAACATGTGCAGAAGGCATGTCTCTCATATGCTTGTTTCCTCAAAGGGACAAGATGGTCTTGTCCTTGACTACCTTTCATTCACTACATAAATGTGAAGGTAAACACGTATATTATATGTTATATAATACATAAAATGATTAATGTTTGTGACCTTTTTTATTAAAAAAAGTCAGTAAATACACAGAGATGTCACTAAAATCCTGTTTTTCAGTGGCTACTCTTAGCTTCCCAGCTCATTGTCAGCAATGCTCCTGGGGTAGTGATAACTCTACCACAAAACCTAAGTATGTCAGTTATCCTTATATGCAGTTCATAGTCTTTGAGAGAGAATGACATCCTAACCAACTGTATGTTTCTGTATGTTTTTCTAAAGCTTCATCCCTTCATTAATGTTTTAAAATCAGGGGCAGTCAACATGACACCTTCCAGATTCTATAGACTACAATTCCCATTATTCCTAACCCTTGGCCATGTTAGCCAAGGATGATGGGACTTATAGTCCAAAACATCTGGAGGGCATTATGTTGTCTTCTCATGTTTTCAACTCTGCATAGTCCTTTTTCTCAAGAATACACTATAAAGCACCTTTTGCTTCTGACATCTTTAATCACTCACACCTACCTGGCCGGAACCACTTAGCCTCATGTCCTTTCTCCCTGCCGCATTCACATAGCCTGGTAAATAATAATATTCCTTCAGCTAAGCAGTTTTATCTGCCTTATTTACATAAAATTTAGCATTAACTTAAGAATGCACCCACTACCCTTCATATTCCTGGAGGAATTTCGAAAGTCTTGAAATTCCACAGAAGTTTTGGCCAACAAAAATCCCCTAGATTTGCCTTTGAATATCACTTTGGGTGAAATTCAGTGAAAAATCTCATTGTTTTTGGAAAAGTCCTCTTTACCATCCCTAGTCATAAGTAATGCACATAGGTATGTGTCTCTGTATGCCGAAGTCTGTTGAGAAGGTGTTTGAATTCAGCTACAGCTGAGAACTACCTCTAGTTTTTAAAGGAAAAGCAATAAACTGGCAGCCAGACAATAAACAGATCTTTTGTGAGTTCAAAAAGGAGTGAATAGTATCTGGAGGCTGATGCAAGCAAGGTCTGCATTCCGGCACTGTTCATTGATTGAGCTCTCAGATGTCTGCTCTGAAGTTCACTAGGGCTTGCATAAGACATGGATCTGCCTTGCAGCCATTTCAAAGTTCAGTTAAAGGAGGGGGAAAAACTATGTTGTGGTTTTAAGTCAGCAGGGGAAAACCGATGCATGGAAGGCAAAGAATGAAAAACTAGTGGTGGATGATAACAAAAGAAAACTCTCCATTACCTACATGCATCCTACAACAACTGCAGGACAAGTGGTTCATGTGGTATGGAGAAAGTAGTGCTTTGTGGGGCTTCATTGAGAAATGTAGGGACAAGGAAGGCCAGGGCTTTATACCTCAAAAACAAAACAAAAAACAAAAAAAACCCTCCTTACCCCTTCTCCTCCCACGTGGCCAGCATCATAACTATAGGGGCCTTCCTCACCACTCTAGATGCCCATTTATCACAACACATAGTCTATAGACAAGATATTTGGTTCAGGGATCTACAACCACCAAGTCCTAGCAGAATGAAGTAATTTCAGTTGCCATGCATTCTAATTCCATTTGTGATAGGGAGAGGCTGTCAACAGCTAGTCACTGTGAGCAGTAATCCTTGATAGCTAGACTAGTGCTTCTGTGTAGCCTGATGTAGTCACTCTGGGATGATTCAGGCATTGAGTAGGCACAACAGTACAAGCCTCTGGGGACTCTACTACTTCAGGCATGTACTAGGGAGAATCATCTGTTCGAAAGTGTCTTTGCATTAACAATTCCTTCTGCATACAAAAGTGACCAGTCACGTGAAAGGCATGCCAAATAAGCTTTCTTCCTGACATGCCAGCTTTGTAAGCGCAAAGAGAGATTTTGACATAGAAGTACTTCCCAACATCTAAGCCCCAACTTTTATGAATTTCTTTTATGAATTTCTTGAACATTTGAATTACCTTGAATTATAGCCACTTCTCATAGTAATTTTGTCCTTAGGTGCATGAGTATAAACTGACATACACTGCATCAAAAGTTAAGTACTGTTTGTACGTATGTGTTTACATACATACTGTAAACTGGAATTGTAAATAGGAATGCTGTATTCACTGCTATTTTTCTAGAAAAAAGGTGCCAGAACTCACCACAAATGCCTCCATTCTCCTATAATGGCAATGGCACCCACCTGAGAAGTTCCCAAATTGAGTTCCTGTGAGTTCTGGCTGGAAAGAAGCCCTGGCTATAATGAAATGGTTTTTAACATGTTTTAAAGATCTTTTTATTGTTTCATTGCTTGTTGCTGCCCTGGGCTCCTTTGGGAGGAAGAGATAGATATAAATGTAATAGATAAATGAACAATAAAATACATAGGGGCAGACTTTTTCTTCCTGTGGAGAAAACCATCAAGTCCAGTAATTTCCTGGGGAATTTACTGTATGTATTCAAAGTACATGGCAGCAAAGGTTCTGGGTAGCTGGATTAACATTGTTCTAAAAGACCAAAACACAGCTTGCAGGAATAGAGGAGGCAACGATGTAGCTCTTAGATTTTGAAGTGTACTCATGATTCAATCTAATAAGGTGATTGAGGATATGACTTGGTTAGAATGTTCCCCATTCTTTCCTTTAATCAGATGAGTCCACTCCTGTGTGAAATACTATTGCTTGGATAGGGAAGCCCTCACCCAACATTCTTGAGGGAGCATGCATGGCGAGCCTCTCTCTAGAAGCCACTGGATGAAGAACCTTTTAAGAGGTAAATTGACTTATTCCTTTGGAGGATCCTGAGAGGTGGGAACAGGCATCCAAGTTGAATCGTTCATTGGAGGGGGAACATCTCCGCATACTTCCCTTCAGTAGCATTTTGCTAATATATTTTGTATACCATAATTTTACAAGCATGGATGCAATGGTGATAGGTTGACCTTCCCTTCACCACTGAAAGAACTGGGCTTCTAGAGGGAATGCATCCTGAGGTCCCAATTCCTGCTTCCCAGCAAACATTTTAGCACCACATTTTAGCTCCTTAAGTATTGTAAAAATCGTCAACCTCCCTGCATTTTTGTTTTGGTTTGCCAAAAATACTAATGTGAAAACATCAGTGATTAAGGAATAAAACTATTTGAAATAAGAGCTAGCACTAATGATGATGATGATTCAGCTGGAAATGTATTTTTCTTCACTGGTTTCCAAGCAAAATGTTCTTTAAAATGAGGAAATGAATGATATCCTTATTTTCTCTCTCCATCCCAGATGTTTTGAATAAAATGGGGATGAACAGTTCTGGCAAGTATAGAAAATGGTTGCATGGACTATTGTGTTATTAATTCCATATCCCACAAGAGACTATCAGACAGTGTTTAATTACTACTTTCCTGGACTCAGAAGGCATGAGATTAAGATAAAGCAAACAGATTACTTTTCAGAGCAAGGTCCTAAAGCAAACATTTTAAATGGTAAACTACAGTGGGAAAAGGTTCATGACTATGATATTTAATTTAGTTGAAAAGGAAACACTTTTTTTATACAGTGGATAAAAGTTTGTCAAACATTGTGAATAAATTGAATTGATGGTGCCTGCAGAATTTGGTAGCACCGATACTAAAACAAAATGAAGTTATAAAAATGCAAGCATGAGTAAAGACTGGAGTATATTAATACATGGTAGTATTAAGTAATCAATCATTTATTTATGGCAGAAATACATCTGACATGTTAAAAAACTTATGTCATTTCCCAACATTTACTAACTTTGTAGGGCTGTGGGAAGGGCTATCTAGCTAGAATAAAAACAATGGGGTTGTGTGAACTGGTGGCATCTGCTCTCACATGGCAGGGCAGTCCATGTGCACACTACATCCCCCACCCCCAAAGGAAGCCTGAAAGCATCAGTTTGTTCATATATGAGGCATGAATACCCACAAGCGTTTGGGCTAAGTAAGGTCATAACTTGAATAATCATTGTTAGGTATCTCGGGGTCATGAGCCTCTCCCCTCCCTCCACTTCAGTCATGTTAATCACGGTGAATATCTTAGGTGTAAAAGGAGTCCATGCAATAGCAACGTACCATATCCTGATATAACCAGCTGCAGTGTCCCTTCCTTTGTCACCGTGATAAAGGATGTGTCAAGCATCACAAGCATCTCCCCTTTCCTCACATACGATGCTGCAATTAGGATCCCACTGTATTATATTCAGAGTTCAGCAACTGTTAAATGTGCTATGCCAGCATCACACTAACTACTATATCAGTCATGTTAGATGACCCCCTTGAAAATTGCTGCCAAAAGTTTATGTGTCAGAAATCACTTTCCAAAATGCTTATGAAGTGAAGAATTTTTCACAGCCCTGTAGACATGGAGAACTGTCACTCAATGCAACCAAGCGGAGCAGTTTATATTCGAAGACATGCAATTCAAAAGCCTTGCTTGGACAATTGCTACCTGTCATCTGTCAGCCATTGCGTACCATGTTTAGGCAGATGTTAACCCTAATACAGTAAAATAACCCCTGGAAATCACTACAAGAGATCCAATGAGTGCCTCTGCTTTATTTTCAAAATGCATGATCCATAAAGGTTGTAGTCCAACGTAATTGCTCTCAAATGCCATCTATTGCGAAATTAAAACTTCCTATAAAATCTAGACCTCCATTTGTTCTGTATTTTATATAGGATTCATTTTTACTTGAACTTTTATCCTGTTCCCAGAACACTTCATTAAGTGAGATGGCTGTATGAATCCCACCCTGTGCCTCTAAATATCCTGGTAGGTGCATGTATACTGGAAAACGTGTGTGTGTTGGCTGCATAATGAAATTCCACACAGTAATTCATAAATGGAATAGGTTTTTTCAGACAGAATTTTGTAGCACATGAAGGCACCTTGTGTGTTAGAATACAGATAATGTGCGCGTTCCCATATTAAATCAGGTCCCATGCAATGCACCCTGATGTTCTTGAAGATACATATTTTTAGAATACTATATCTATTCCAGATATAGCTGTAGATCCTTATTACCATTTATGCGGATGCGGTGGCTGAAAACTATGTCACTCAAATTGTTCACTAATCATCCAAACAGCACAGACTTATGAATCTTGAAAGCTGATTGGTCTTACTCACTGACTTGTGAGTTCAGTCAATTATGAGATGAATTACTTCACATGAGTAAAGTAAAACATGTAGGGATTTTATATCATTAAATCCAGCAGAGTAAGTTAGATATAAATTAGGTAAATCAGCTGGTTAGTTCACATTCACAATACGCTTTTGAAGAATAATTTTTCCTTTGAATGAAGAAGATTACAGGACAAGCTACCAGCAGGACTTTCACTTCGAATGGGATTGCTCTTCAAGCATACAAGCTACTTAACTCCTGAAAATGCAGGTTCAGCTTCATGCAAAATTAAATATCAATAGGGCAATAGCACCAAGGAAGTTGGCTTTGTGGGCAAGTAAGCAAATGGAAAAAGGTTCAGGTCAGGTAAACTTTCTAAAATGGTTATTTATATAGCACAGTAAAAGTATCTGACATTTCAGGAAACCTCTGTTCAAGGAAGATCGCTTCCCTAAACAGTTGGAAAACAAATACAGATGTCATGAATTGGCTGTTATCTTGGATAACATTTTCTATGAGATAAGCAAACACCACTGTGTGAAAGCTTCACCATTATGTTAAGGAAGCAATAACATCAGCACAGCAACCCCAAACTCAATGGCATAGAGCTTATTAATGCAACCAGTATAACTTACTTGTTTAGTTTTTTTTATTGGAAACATTTATTTAAAACTTTTGAAGACAGGGGGTGATTATTTGATTTCCATGATCTCCTTGAAAATGCTTAACAGCGACACCAGCAACCATAGCACAGCATGTGAATTTATTCCCTAGCCAATGCCTACTAAGTTTTCTTGCCTTCTCCCCCTTTTTTTGAATGACAAGAACTTTTGCCTAAAAAGAAAGACAATGCAGTTGGAGTAGCGGAGAGAGTGAGACAGACTGGGAAGTTATTTTCTTCATAAAAACCCATTGAATTGTTTATTCTGAAGGGTAGCATTTTTAGGGGAGGGGACTCAGCTCACTGCTAGTGCAGATTCTATGCATGCAGAAGGTTCCAGGTTCTGTTCTGGGTTCTTCTAGTTAGGGCTATAAAGGCCCTAGAGAGTTAGTGTGAACCATTACAAACAATACAGAATTAGTTAAGCTAGGGCTACCAGATGTCCCCGGTTCCCAGGGATAATCCCCAGATTTGCAAATCTGTCCCCAGGAAACGTGGCAGCGGCAGCCTCAGCAGCCCGGAGCAAGCCTGGTAGCGTAATTGGCTCTGGCTGGCTTCAGGACCTGCTTGCTGCTTGCTGCCACCGCCACTGCCAAAGGGGAACTGAGGACGTCCGGTGGTACAGATCTCCTGCCCCCTTTGCTTTGACAGATTGGGGAGGCTCAGGGCGTTGCTCAGTTTTTAAAAAACTCTGCGCATTTATGTTTCACAGGGTGCGAGAGAAGGGCTTTGCACCTTGCCTGGCAGAGAAACCACGTTCCTTGTGCCCCTCCTGGGCAACGGCCACCCACCCGTGACTCCCGAGCCTCCCCCAATCTGTCAAAACAAAGGAGGAAGGGGGCAGGAGATTGGGGAAGGCTCAGGAGTCATGGGTGGGCGGCACACTGTTGCCCCGTTTTTTAAAAACTGTGTATTTATGTTTCGCAGAGTGCGAAAGAAGGGCTTTGCACCTTTATACAATATGCATGTGTGCTTGGGCCCAGGGCCTTTTGCCTCACTATCTACACTACTGACTCCCTGTTGCTATTCAGCTTCCAAAAACAAAAAAGTATCCCCGGATTCATTGAAACAAATCTAGTAACCATAAGTTAAACTAATTGTTTCAGTAACTGGTATAAGGTAGTTTGTTCTGTGGCTATATTTTAAAGGCAGCTTGGTACTTGGAATAGCATATTTGGAACATTCAGTATGTAATTAAGGCAATGAAGGAAAAAAGAAAGAAGAAATCCTCTATAGTGCTGAGGGAGCAGGAATTTTATAAACTGCCCTGCTAGCTGAACTGTTGCTTGTGACGTTTCTTAATGCTATATTTCAAATGCTATTAGAAGCTTCTCTTCCTTCGACTGAATGATCCCTGAGCCCCCTGAAAATGGAAACTAAGCATGCTTGAATTGTTTTTGGTCTATTACAGCAGACATGGCACAAATGAAACTGACTTCCAAAGTATGATTTGTGCAGCGCTATATAACATGCACGCATAGGAAATTTATAGCATGCCACGAACTGCTTAACACTCAGCACTCAAACGACTCTCTTTCCACCGCGTGCTCTAATAACTGGAGATTTAATACAGAACCTAATATTTGGACAGTTATTAACATTGTTTTCCTTCTGTTTTACTGCCTTCTTGTAAACAGCAGCTTATTTAAATATAGTAGTAGATCCACGGGTATACAATATTCGATTGCTGTCCCCAAGACAGGCGCTGGAGATCAAAAAGAAAATATATCTGAACTACAACAATGAAGCACTCACTTTTTACATAAAATAAAAAGGAGTGGAAGGGAGAGATCTAAACAGGCTATTGATCTTATATATTTTTTCTATGTCATTTGGAAAAGCATTTCATTCTTATATTAATAAATAAAAGACAAAAATGCATGGAAGATATGAGATCTTTTTCACAGTGACACCTTAAGGCATTGAGTGACTGATTCTGCCGAACAAGCTGGTGAACTGTCACAGTTAGTTTGGTGGAGCTGAGGCAGCAGTTAGAGCATCCCATTCTAAGCACTTGTTTTATGACTGTATTCAGGTAGTCAGTTTCTTTTATGTGGTTTTTGTATAGCACCACATTTTCGAGGAAAAATCGCTTCTTTCTTGCCTTTTTGAAGGATTATTTTATCTTAGGGCTC
Organism: Podarcis raffonei; assembly: GCF_027172205.1. Taxonomy (NCBI): domain Eukaryota; kingdom Metazoa; phylum Chordata; class Lepidosauria; order Squamata; family Lacertidae; genus Podarcis; species Podarcis raffonei. The sequence continues at coordinate 46,230,398 of NC_070605.1, read as the reverse complement.
AGCAAGATGGCACCCACAGATACCAGTATGCCCATCACTACCTCCTATGCAAATATTCCTGCTTTTACTGGCTCTCTAGTTTGGACCCCACCCCATTAAACATGCCCACATTTCATGAGTTGCTAGGATTCTGAAGAGAGGAGAGGTGCTTCAGCTTTTCTCTGTGAGTGAGTGCAGTTGTGGCCAATTTAGCTGTCACATTCACACCATTGTTGTGGCTCTCTTTTTCAGCTCTTTCAGGTATAGCATCCATTTTATGTTATGCCATATGGGTATGGCAGCCATTTTGTGACTGGCATCCACACAACTTCTTAAAAATCCAAATGTGCCCAGTGGTCCAAAAAAGTTGAGAGATAATCCTTGCTTTGTTGTAGGGGAAACACCTTAAGATTTCATATTCAAGGAAACATTGAATGGGTCATTGTGTCTGGTTGTTAACCAGAAGGTTGGTGGTTTGAGCCCATTCAGGGATGGCTGTGGGCAGGATTAGATGTGGATGTCTCTTGAGGTACCTTACAACTCTTCAATACTATGATTCTATGAATCTCAGATCTACACCAATGAGTTTGATAAGAGCAGGCAGAAGGGGATGACAGACATGAACCTGATGATTCCAAAACTTGAGGGAAAGGATAAACTCAGCTATGCCATTATCCCCCCTTCCCAAGAGTTTGACTACTTCTATCTTACTTCCATCAGAGGGTAGAACTGCCTCAGACGGTCTCCTGAAGAGTCAGGCGCCATTGATTATTAGGACCCCTGCAGCTGAGACAGTGATGTCCTTGTGAGCTTTGGCTTTCTATCACTTGTTCTGTTGAATGGACAGTTGATTATGTAGGAGGCAAGTGTGCAGTACATCTCAATATAATTTGTGTGCAATGATTTCTTGGGCAGAAAAGAGAGGACAACAACAAGGGAACAGATATGCTTAAATCGCACTCAGTCTCCCTTTCAGCTATGCTGACAGGATATTTTGTTCCTTTCAGTCTCTGAATCCCTACTGTTGTATGTGACCAACAACCATATTATTTTTCATGAAGTTTTTCTCTGCTCCAGTGACACCGAGTCTGGCTGCAACAGCTGTAGCATAGGGAATGATTGTCACAGCATAGCCTGTTAACGATGAGTGTTTGTTCCAGGTCATGTGAAGCAGAGATTTGGATTCTTGCCAGTGGCTGTGGAAAGGCAGCATTTATTGGTTGGATAAATGTTTAGGACATAGGGGTGTCACAGGGTGTGTCACAGCAGGCTGCCCTATGCAAGGAACAAATTGTACTTGCCTCCCCAAGGTAGCTGGAAGAAACCAAAGACAGCTCAGCTACTGGGCTTACTCTTATTCTTTGTCTGTGAGCAGGCATCTTTTAATGGCTCAGAGACAGTAAACAACAGGGAAGTTAAAAATCACAGGGTGGGGGGCATAGGTGGCTTCCCTCTGGTGCTAGAAATATAAATTAGGATAACATAAATGGTATGCTTTATCTGTGTGCACAGAACAGGTATCTTTAAGGGGGAAATCCAGTTAGGAATATTCCATTAGCCTATATTTTTAATTGAAGCAACCTAATTTGTACTTCCAGAACTGTTATGCAGATTAGAAAGAGTCATCATTTGCTTTTTGCACTTTTCTGAATGTTGTCATGCATTTCTTGGTTTAAAAATGTAAAAAAAAATGAGTTTAAAGCACATAGAAAGCACATTAAAGTACATATAAAATATTTATTTTATTTATTTTATGAATATTGTGAGTAAAAACACACAAATGTGTATTTATCTCATTTAAGAGAAATATTCTCTTTCTCTAAGTAATCCAACAGAATTACAAATGGGTTCAAGGGGATTATATACTCTGTGTCACAGATAATCCTGGGGACCCAGATTCCTCAGAGTTTAGGGCTGCTGCTACTCCTTGCTTTCTTTTCTGTTTTCCTGTCAGATTAGAGAAGCCCTGCTCATCATAGGAAGTAGTGTAGCAGTGAGAGGATAAGTAACCCAGCCAACCACTCCCTGCCAGTTTCTTTATCCTATGGCAAGAGGCAACCCCTCTTTTCTTCAAATCTCTTATTTCCATGAAGAGAAGAGCTTTTGCAACACCTTACCAGTCCCACCATTACCCACTTGCTGTCCATTCAGGCTGATTACTGATCAGCCTACTCATGATTAAGCAGTTTGTTCCCCACATGTTATAATGGACTTTATGTGGCCAAGCAACCCTGCCCTGAAGCAGATAATCTTAGGGCAGTCATCCCCAGCTTTCTACCTTCCAGATGTTTTGACTACAACTTCAAAAATTCCAAGCCAGCATGGCCAATGGGAGAGAAGGTCCAAAATATCTGGAGGGCACCATGTTAGATAATACAGCCTTTGGGCAATACCACTAAGTAGGTAGATATGTTCCCTTGTTGCCACATCTCTTCCAACATTTATGAGGACATTTTTGGTCAATATAATGCATATTTACCTCAGTTTGATAGGCATCTTGTCCCCTGATGGAAAAAAGAGAGGGTTTAATAACCTCATTATCTTCTGATTCTCTGCTTCCTCCATTTCTTTGTCCCGTTTCATTACAAATGAAGTTTTCTTATTCCAGGAACATGAATTGAGAGGTTTGTGCAGAAATGAGACAGCACCTTTGGAGTTTGCTTCACTGAACAGGCAAAAGAAATAGGAACAAAAACTTTATTATCTGTAGGAATTGTATTTATCCATTAAGGTGTTTTTATGTGTTGAAAGGAGAGTCTATGATGAGTCAATGGCTACTCATCATGATGCATATATATTACTTGAGGTATCAAGGCAGCATGACTCTGAGTACAAGTCACTGGGGAACCACAGCAGGAGAGGGACATTGTGCCCAACCCTGCTTGCAAGTTTCCCACTTCCCACTCTGAGAAACAAGATGCTGAACTAGATAGGCTTTTTGTCAGATTCAGCAGGGCTCCTTTTATAGGAGATTCTGGAACAGGCTTATCTAGAGAATTTCTTTATGTAAAATGGGCATGCAAAAGCTGAAAAGCCTGGAAAGTTCAGGAATTAATGCACGTATGGTAACAATGTCTTAATAATTCATCTGGAAGCCCAAAGGCTGCTGCTAAAACTTCTGAAGAGGTTCCTGGCTAACAATCTTTTCCTTTTGGAAGTCAGAAACAAGACAAACAATTATAAATCAAATGTTTTCTGCATGGTAGATTGAGGAAACTCTTTGATCTTTTGATCTTGGAACTGCATTAATTCATAACCCGAATGCTTTTACTTCCTGGCCTGAATCCCAGATTCCAGATGCCATTCAGAGGATATGTTTTCATGATCTATTGTTTGATAGTCTACATCCATTTTTTAAATCTGTATTTGCTATTATCAGGATTACAAGGTTTTCCTTGTGGGACTAGAGACCATTTATTTGGCAAAACTAATTAAAATAACCTTTCCTAAGAAACTATTTCTCATGCAGAAATGTCAGGTGCTTTCTTTAAAAACAACATAGAAGTATTTATTTGTCTGCTTGTATGGCTTGCTCAACATGCAGGATTTGCCCCTGTCCCTGGACACAATGTCACCACACTATATCACAGAACGGATCATGAATACTTGATAAATCCACAGCAGCAGCAATGATGGTAAGATAATAGCTACATTGTTATTTAAGCAAACAGAATGCTTCAAGGATTTATATTGCCAGGTACCTTTTCTCACAGAGCTCGGTGCAAAGAAAATTCATATTGTCCATTACAAAATATTAGCGTCCCCAAGTTTAATGAAGCTTTCTCCTTTTTTTTTTTTTGGCAGAATAAGTTACCTAGTTGATTAAAAAATCCAAAACCCCAAAGTTCATGTTAAAGCCTTTTCTGTCTTTTTCTGCACATCTGTTTTTAGCTTCCATGGCTGACAGCAAGTTCTGCAGATAAGATAACATGGATTTATTCAGCCAATCTGATATCACACAGTAAACAGACTGATGTTGCACAATGGCAGTTGGCTTCATGACATCTCCATGCTTCGGAAAATCAAACCATGTAAATCAATAGAACTAATCTTTCCATTCCTTCTGTTCTCCTGTGTCTTTTTGTCCTGTCTAACTTACTGATCAACAGAAGTGCATGTGCACATTGCTGATGCACAGCTCAAAAAGGAACCTTGTTGTGATTGTGCACACCATTGCATCAGCATTCCTGAAAACTTAGCAGACAGTCCCCCCCGCCCGCCACAAATTGCACATATGCTACTGTCTTTATAAAGCCCAGAGAACAAAAATGGGAGGTTTATAAAGATACTGCCTCTAAGCAAGAGCAGGTGATTCAGAACTCCCAAATTAGGGATGTTGTGTGCACTCAAACATGAGCACTTACAAAAGCTAGTATGCCTATGTGAATGTTTGCAAGCAGCATTGAGGCCAGAAGGGCCCTGCAAGTTCCATTTCCATCCTTGGGGAGAAAAAATATACTTTATGGGTTAGTACGGAACAGGAACTACCAGCTATGCACATTATATCTGCTAGGGAGAAGCACAGAAATAATGCACCAGTGAAAATGATGTGCACAGCATCAATTTCATGCTGGGAATTCTGAAACAGACAGTTCATATCCTATTGCCAGTAGGAAGGGCCTGGCACTGCTGCTTGGCTTCTCCCCAAGGTTACTAGGCTTTTGGATGTTTTGAGTTTTAATATAATAGTTGCAAAAACCTTGTCCCTTTTTGGGACTTGGGGTACTTTAGTTCTAATACATGTGATTTTCTCTCACAGTGATCCAATAAATCATAGGTGCAAGATGGCTGTGTGGGAGGCAGGGCATCTGTTTGCATTTGAGATAGCTATATTGTCTGCAGTATGTGGTGTAATTATTTTTTTTCTAATTTTTCTTCCAGTGATTAGTAGACCCACATAGTTCTGCCAAAAATATATCCTGCCAATGCTTTCCCTTTGTTAGAATCAGTTCACATCTTAGTGAATTGAAGGGATTCTAATATGATTTCAGCAAAGTGTTTGTCCAAATTCCTAATGATATTTTGGTTGTCCAACTGGTTTAATACAAGTTAGATAAAAATACCACCCAGTGGATTCATAGCTGGTTGGACAACTGTATTCAAAGAATGCTCATCAGTGGCTCCCCATCAAAGAGGAAGGATGTTTTGAGTCTGCTCTTGAACCCAGCAGTCTGCAACCTTTTTATCTTCTTTGCCATTCTTGCTCTCATATAACACCAAAAAGACAGATCTACTTAGGAAACTGATTTATACAAAGACAGACCATTCTAGCTCAGAAGTTTCTATGCAGATAGGCAGCGGCTCTCCAGGATCTCCCGGAAGGAGTCAATCTGGATTTCTTAAACGGTTCATTCCTGTAGATCATGCCATCAGTGCAGATGGCATAACTTGATATAAGAAGATATCCCCATTATGAACTGTCTTAACCCTACTCTACTCTTTATCTGAAGTATATCCTATAGATTGTATGACTGTCCTGACTTCCTAACACTTAATGTAAAGATCAACACACTAATCCTGCGTTCCAACGTTCCTCCTGTAAGATAGAACTGGGTTCCACATAGACAATAAATTCTTCCTCCAATGGTAGACTCACGATACAGGAAGTATATGGATAACCAGTTAATCATTTTTTGCTAGGATCATGTCCTTTCAAGTTCAAACTTAGCAAACAGAATAATAATCAGATAGGAACTTGTAGGAAATAAACAGGGGTACAATGGTTGGGTAGCTCACAGGTTCTAATGGGACACCTCTCTTTACTCCTCAACAATCTCATGGATCAGCCTTATGCTTTGCTGAACCATGGACCAAAGAATGGGTGAGAGGTTTCTGTTGCTTACAGTAGCTGGTATAGGATTTTAAAGGAAGAGCTCAAATCTTGCAGAAGGCACAGATCTGTGACTCTGTGTTGTATTGCGCTTCAAGATCAGGGATACCCCAATATATTTTCTTCTTTGCTTTTAGTGTGGGTACTGGAGCAAATTGGCATGCTCACTCCTCAGGCTTGGCTAATTGGAGACTGTTTTACTCTTTAAGATCAGTATGTGTTTGTGGTGTATGATTTGGTGCCTGCAATTTGTTGGCTACCCTACTCAGTTCTTGGTGGATCTAGAGCACTCCTACACACTTTCTAGGGTAATGGTCACAATTGAGCCACTTCGTATTGTAGTCATCTGTTTTCCATGGTGGTACAATGTTGGCATTACATACTCCAATGCAGGTCTGGTGCCACTTGGGCACTGGTTGAAAGCTGCAGGAACTGAGGAAGCCCCTGACCAGCCTGACCTAACTACATGGCCACTCATCAGCTTCCTTGCCTGGTTTCTAGATGGCTGTTTTATCAATAGACCAGTGTCAGTGATGCTTTAGAATGGTAAAGAATCTTGGCTGCCATCCATAGCGGCTACTTTCTATATTAAAAGGTAAAGGTAAAGAGACCCATGACCATTAGGTCCAGTCACGGATGTCTCTGGGGTTGGTGTGCTCATATAGGCCAAGGGAGCCGGCGTTTGTCCGCAGACAGCTTCCGGGTCATGTGGCCAGCATGACTAAGCTGCTTCTGGTGAACCAGAGCAGCACACGAAAATGCTGTTTACCTTCCTGCCGCAGCAGTACCTATTTATCTACTTGCACTTGACGTGCTTTTGAACTGCTAGGTTGGCAGGAGCAGGGACCAAACAACAGGAGTTCACCCCATTGCGGGGATTCGAACTGCCGACCTTCTGATCGGCAAGTCCTAGGCTCTGTGGTTTAGACCACAGCACCACCCATGTTCCTTACTTTCTATCTTAATTTACCCCAAATGCATTGCCTGGGGCTATTGATCTGTGGATAGTTCGATAAAAGCTAAGCACTTCATAGATATATAGACCAGGGCATTGTACTTTTGTTAAATTAAGATGATGGGCAGTTACCATGAATGGAAGCTGAGTTGGTTCCCATTTTTAAAAAAGGTAACCACCACCTGCCCACTACTAAAATACTTCCAGGGAGGGTGGTCAGTTCTGATGCTGCCACTGTGGAGACAGCAACAGAAAAAATAATGCAGCTATGGCTGTGTGGTAGGCCTATCAGTGGCACTGTGCCAAAGGCCTCCTGCACTCTGGTACTGCCCCTGCCCCGGTATCACAGTGTTCCTTTTAAGCCCCGTTCTGTGCCCAGGAAGGACGGGATGCTTTTGCCCAGTGGCACTGTGGCCCATAGATTGCAGCAAAATACTGGACAAGGTTTTGCTCAGAATCTTCTCTGTGTGATGGGCTCATGGGAAAAAGCTGTCCCATGAGTCCTTGCTGAAGAGGGGAGGGGAAAGCCTATATAAGGCTGCTTCCCTGGGAGCTCACAGCCATTCTGTTTTGACAGCTTCCCACCTGCCTACCCTTGGGTTTGAGCCTTCATTGAGCAATTTTGGGTCATTGGTTGACAGGGCCGGAAATAATTCCCCTCCCCCTCTCAACCTGGTTGGCACTTGGTTGGGATTTTTTCCGCCTTTCCCTCAGTGAAATTATGGCATTCCTTAGTTAGGTGGAAGAACAATGCATGTAAGAGGGTGGAAATGGCATTGGTCAGGATCAGCATAGTATAGGGGGGGCCATAAGGAGCTTGAGGGGAAGACTGACCATGGCAAATCCAAGTGTGGGTTCGGTATCTGCCTGGTTGGAATCTGCACCCTGGTCCCCCAGTGAGACTTTGCTTGCTTGGCATCTACCACGGCAAGGTTCAATACTGGCCAACTCCCGTCATACAGGTTTGGAGCAATCCAAACCCAGCGGATCCATTCCATCAACATGGGTCTTGAGGAATGAGGAACTGATCCTGGGACCCAATGCCATGCCAACCCTTGCCCTGCCTGCTGCTGCCAAAAAAGATTTGGCCTGATCTTATCCCATCACTGTTGTACAGTCTGCTTATTTTGCTGCTCTCATGGGTCAAATAATGTGCTTGCCTGGGCAAGTGAAGTACACAGTGTCTCAAATTTTGCATTACTCTTTCCTACTATGATAAAGTTATAGGAAACCTTTAGATATGCAACCTTTTTATTACCCCAAGGAATTCCAAAGTGGAGAAATGTCTTTCAAAGGGCTGCAGGATTAGAAACACAATTCCTGGGCTAGATAAAGCCCATGGATAAAGTGTTCTCTTTACAGATAGTGGTCAGCATTGAGCATGCTTTCCCCCACTTATAAATCCTGGGATTCTCTGCATAAATTTGGTAGATTTTAGCATATAGAGGAAACTTTAAAATTGCATTAAAAGTGATGTGACTCAAACTTCTAATTTACTGTTTTTCTGTAATATCTGAAATGGGTAAAAATCACAGATCTCATGTAGGATATGATTTATGAGTTCCAGATGGCCTCTGGAAAAGAAAATACATGCTTGAACTCTTAACTGTTCCACTTTGAGCATTGCATCAGGAGAGGGGAGCCAGAAACACTGATCATTTTCACTTCAACCATACCCCTCATATAGTCTAAAATGCAATCTCACCCACAACTTCAGGCTCTCATACCAGAAAAATACCTTGGAGAAATCCAAGTGCACAAGCATCCAAACTGTATATATGGTGACCTGAATGTTTTGTTATTAAAGGTGTTGTACTGTAACCATCTATTTATGCAGCAGTATTGGGTATTTGCAGCAAGACATTTTCCAGTATTTTATGCTATATCTACAAGTTATGATAAATTGGAAGTGATTAGTAATGGAATCCAGGAACTAGATTTTTCTGATGCAAGTCGCAAATAATCTAATTCAACTCCTGCTTAGATGCCAGTGAGGCTTATAATAATGGTCTCCCCAAGATAAGTTGAAAATTGGCTATTTTTCAAAGAAAATGGATCAGCTGTAATGATAATATACAGAATGCTACCGTGATGATGACAACTAGAAATGCAAAGAAATTATACTCATCTGACAGAATGAGATTTAAATAGGATCCAAAGATTGGACAAGGGGAGCTACTAAAATGTCATTTCACTCACACTTGCATTATCAATTTAGAATAATATGGGGGGAATTCTAAGAATATTTGTCTTAATAAAGAGAAAATGGAGATTGTTGTCACCGTCATTTTTAACACTCCAGACCTTGGAGCTTTTCTGTCATTGATTAATTGATTGTAGAAGTTCAAGTTCAATTTTTCAAGTGGCAATTTTAGGCACCAGAATCCTGGCAGAAATGGGAAATAGATTTTTGTGATGTTTTTCTGCCTTGCATTAGGTAGGGATCACTGTGGACAAAACACTGAATGAACAATGGATCACACAACGATTCCATTCTTTCATAAATATAAATATAGAGTACGTCAGATGCAAACAAAGAAAATCTTGATAAAACAGAAGCTATTAATTCAGAATGCTTTTCAAGTCCCCGGAAAGGGACTTAATTTGAAGGAAAATAAAAAAAAATCCTTCCAGTAGCACCTTAGAGACCAACTAAGTTAGTTATTGGTGTGCGCTTTCGTGTGTATGCACACTTCTTCAGATACTTCAGATGGTATCTGAAGAAGTGTGCATGCACACGAAAGTTCATACCAATAACTAACTTAGTTGGTCTCTAAGGTGCTACTGGAAGGATTTTTTTTATTTTGTTTCGGCTATGGCAGACCAACACGGCTACCTACCTTTAATTTGAAGGGACATTAATTTGTCCTGAGAAAAGCAGTTTCATTTGTTAAGTTACATTTCACACTTAACATGCTTACATGTATATTAACTCACAGGAATGATGTTGAGGGACTCCTGTTTAGTTATAGGAAACAGCCTTATACCAGGTTAGAGCACTTGTCTGTGTAACCCTGTATTATCATTTCTGATTGGAAGTACCGGTAGCTGTCCAATGTTTCAGGCTGAGGTCTTTGCCATAACCTGCAACCTGAGATCCTTTTAAATGATATCCTTGAAGATGCCATGGATTGAATCTAGAAATTTGTTTAATATTCTCTTTTACTGAGAGATAGCCCCATACTGTGTGTGTATGTGTTTACTTCTAATCCACTTTGAAATACTTTTGCAGCGGCTCCCAGAACTCTCTCTCTCTCCATATATATATAAATATAAAACACATTAGCATTACACTAAATATAAAATACATAAAAGCCATTCATCAATCAATCAATCCAGTATGGTAAGGTAATACATTTTGCTTACATGTACAAGAAACAGAAGAGGAGACAACCGGAACAGGTCTGGCAAATAATTTATTATGATAAAATTTAGTAGCTTGACACATTTTGCTTAAAATACCCTTTATATCAGTATGCTCAAATATTTGTACTCTCAGTTGGCTTTGCTTGTCACTAGAGATATTGCCAGGCGGCACATTGGCTACAAAACACCCTGATTCTATGTGGCAGTCTCTAAGTCATGGATTTCTCTCGCTGTAGAGGTGCACCTGGCTCCCTCATTGTATGCATGCTGAAAACACTTCTCTTTACCAGTAGCAGTTGGCAGGGAGGCACAGGTAGGGCAGCACTAATCACCTAGCTTCCCAGTGCTGAGCATCACTGCCTATTACTGAGGAGGGCCAAGGCAATAGGCGGGGGGGGGGGCTTGGGGCAGTGTGGGTGCAGGTGTTGGATTGGCTCCACATCTGTGCCCACACAACAGCTGCACTACACCAAGCTTCTTGCTGCCTCACACCTCCCCCTCTCCTTGTTTACCAGCAGTGATGCTTAGTGTTGGGAAGCCAGGGGAACAAGGGGGCCCCGCCCATGCTGCCCCACCTCTGCCACCCCACCAACTGCTACTGCTCTTTACCCTGACCTTTGACACCTGTGATCTGTTTTTAGGGCCTTAGCAAATGCAAATACTGCTGCTAGGAGAATGCCACTGCTGCTCTGTTCCCCACTGCTATAAACTAATGCAATGTACCTTTTCTTCTTCTTGGCTTATTCGGAGGTTTTATCCCTGAGGAAAACTTATTTATTTGGCATGTGAAAGACTGGCAAATAGCAAGAATACATCACCTTTCCTGCTGTGAAATAAGTTGTCTTTACCTCTCTCTGCTACACTAGACCTCTGTCGCCCTTTAAAAAGGAGGGCTGGAGGAAAGGAGAGGGGGTGTGGGGCTCAGAGGAAGACTTGGGGAAGGAGATAAGCCCATCATGCTCTCGGTGAGTATGTGACCACAACAGTTTTTGGTTCATAACTGACTTAAATAATTGACTATTTGGGGTGTGGGCGGGGTGTAGTTCACTTTGCTAAGTGCAATTGGAAACAGAACTGGGATGGCATGAGGAGTTGCCTGTAACTCTTCTCAGCCTAATCTTCCTCATGTAGTTGCTCTGAAGTTAAGTTAAAATCATAAAGTGTGCTATATGTGAAATGTAAAAGAGAATTATAAAACACCTGAGCTTGAACTTGATAATAAGAATACAAATTTGAAAAAGTTTGGAGGATACCAGGAATATTTCATCATTACTAATACAATATGGGTGAAGAATTTATTTCTAGAGCATCTGTGCATTCATTAGATAATAAAGCACTGTCAGTCACTAGTTCCCTAAAATTTCTTTGGAAAGTAGTGTTGTTTGGCTATGTCATCTGTATCCAGATACCAGCCAGGTATCGCCCAACTCCCATTAGCACCACCCAGCATGCCCAGAGCATTCACATATTTTATGTAAATTTGATATCTCACCATTCATTTCCAGGTGGCTCCAGGCTGGGTCTCTCTCTCTCTCTCTCTCTCCAATAGAAAACCTAAAATAAGCAGTTCTGTCATTAAAGCTTGTTGTTGAAGCAGTGGCGTAGCGTGGGTTGTCAGCACCCGGGGCAAGGCAAGTAATTTGCGTCCCCTAACCCATGGATTTGCGCCCCCTAACCCCCAGATGTTGCGCCCGGTGCGGGCGGCCCCCCCTGCACCCCCACGCTACGCCACTGTGTTGAAGGGGAGCATAGCTGAAATATACTCAGAGTCGCGAAGTGATTTCATGCTCTTTATTCAGCTGCTGCAGTTTGGATCCTATTCAACTCAGTACATAACAATAGCTAAAGAGTGGGCTGTGAGTTTCTGATACTAACCATCACTGGCAGTTGGAATATACATTGGTGAACTGGAAATATTGAATTGGATCCAGACTTTGGTCCTGTTAGTGGGAACATTCCCTGCATGCACACAGACAGAAGAGGGAGAGACAACTTTTACTAATTCCCCAGCAGTCCCTTGCACTTTCCAAAAAGATTTCTCCAGAGGATTGAAGGAAGGGAAGACAAGACAAGGGGAAGATCAGTCAAAATCACCTCTTTCTCCCTTCTGCTTGTGGAATTCCTCTATTGAAGCAAAAGCCCCTGGATCTTCAGTTCACTCCCCCCACCTGCTTGCATGTGGGAGAGCACGTGGGCATGTTTGAGTATGTGTGCAGGAGCAGCGTTTGTTCGTATAAGTGGTTGCAGCAGTTATGCGGTACCTACAGCAGTTTCTCTGGTTTGCAAATGCATCTACAGACCCCAAAAGTTTGCCAATCCCTGCCCTACACACTAGATGCAAGTTTGTAAAGCTTAGTTTCTCCTAAGGACACTAAAATGTACCGTACTTGGGAGAATAACATACCACACCTAAGCAACTGTGAACTGATGGGAGTGTTGTCTTCTGGTAAAAATGTGCAGAATTCCTCTTTGTTCTGTTCAGTTGTAGAAAAGAAATGTATAGGATCCTGTAATTACTGTATGCCGCAGGAAGCAAAATCCTGAGGAACATTAGCTCCAAATAATACGTTCAAGACAAAATATTTCTAAAGATTGGCTATATGTTTTAGAAGACTGAAGGGTGGTATACAATATAGAAACACTGCTTTTGGCAAGCTTAGCTGTCATAAGTTGCAGTTCAGTGGAAAACAACAGAACGGGAAATTTGCAAGAACACTAATATATAGTGTATCAGATTGCATCTGATAGCAATTTGAGTCTAGGAGACAGATCTGGTGTTCCCTCCCATCCCTTGTTGACTGCTACCCCCCTCCCCTTTTTGGAACTTGCTAACTACATATGGTATGCCTGGGGTTATAACTTTCTTCCTTGACAACACTACACTGTAAATTACAGAAAAATATGGGTATATGTTTGATCTAAATGCAAGGTGGGGGAGGAGAATCAAAGCTCTATTTTATTATCAACATAGCTGAAGTATTCATGCAACCTTTGAAATGGGCCATTACCAAGGTTAAACTAAACATAAACAGGAAATGTAGCTATTTTTTGTGGCCCCACTTTCTGTTTTTCAGACAAAAGCACTATTCAAGTCAAGCATCTGCTATGTTAATTTTCAAGATATTGCTGAGAACTCAATTTCCTTGCTGAAGTTGCTTTTCTGTTAGAAAGCTATGTCATGCCATGGATTCAGGAATATATCATGTGGGTAGCTGAATTTATACTCCATCTAAGATCCATCACACTATCCAGATGGGGTTCATAAAAAAGCTGTAAAGAAGGAAGCAAATTAAGACCCACAAGTATTGAGAAAATACAAAATATCTGAGGGAAAGGGTCAAGGTTTTACTCACCTGAAGACCTGCATGCAATATGGCTGGAGCATATGAGCAGTTGCGCTGGCACAGTGGTAAAAGGACTGAGTAATTGGAGTAATGCCATGTGTGCAGCTGTGCTGGTAGAGAAATTAAACCCCAGCTGAGCAATAAATATTAGCAACCATTGCCATTATTTCTTTCCATATAACATGATGCAGAATCAAGAGGCTTATTCAACGCGGCAATGATACCAGGTGAGGTAGAGGAATGAGCTATGAAAAGCAGGGATGGGAGAATCTGTTGATTTAGGTCATCTCAAGTTCAGTTCTCCACATTTACACATCAGTTTGCACTTTTTAAAGAATCCTCCTGAAAATGCACCAACATTTTTGGAGCAAATGTCTCACAATTTTGCCCTCACCCCCCCCACCTCGACATATGCATAGGAGCTAAATAAGCATACCCTCCCTTCCCAGCTAGGACTTTCCCACATTGTTGTAGATAATGGATTAGAGCCAATGCCTGCTTGCATTACTTTTGGCCATTCAAGTACATGGAGCAGAGAAAAAACTGAAAATCAAAAGGGAATCTTCTGCTCAGCTATAGCCTGTGTCCTAGGATAGCTGGAAAGTCTGGTGCCCACTGCAAAGGCAAGAAAAACTCCACATTTTCTGACATCTAGCAGGGAAGAGAGAATATAAACTAAATCTTTCCCCCGAAGGCTTATTGCATTAATCCTTATTCACAGTTGTCAAATAGTTTAAGAGTGCTTAGTCTGCACCTCCACCTTTTTTTTGTTGCTTTTAAGCTCATGGTGGCAGGGACCTGACAAACGTTAAAAATAAATATCAGTCAGGATATTGGACTCCATTGTCCTAATTCACGGTCATGCAATTTTATATAACAAGCTCCCAGCTTTTAAGAATTCCCTATACTGCACTGCTTTCCAGTGTAATCTACTGCTATCCTACTGGGGCACTATCTTCATTTTGGCTCCTAAACATGCAAGGCAAGCTTCCTTGATAATTCAGGTGCTTGAACTTCCAGATTTTTCAAAAATATACATAATGTGGCTTCAATCAAGATAGGTTCTATGGAAGTTACAAGGATAGAAGCAGCATAGCCAGACACAAAATTTCAGCCTGTCAAATCTAACTAGGCTCAAACAGCCAGGTTTAACTTCCTTGGCTCTTGGCTTATGTTTCTCTGCTAAACAGAATTAATACTTTGATGTAACTAAGAAAATTAGGAGTAATTACTGTAATAAAATGTATGCAACATGTATATCAAAGCTATGTACTTCAGGAATGTTACCTTTTTTCTAAAAAAAGAAAGAAATAGCGAATTTAGGCTCATTAGTTTTGATGAGAGTGGTTTGATGTGCCTGTGAAAAGTATGTGCTGTGTGCATATTAAAAAACTGAATTAAGAAGAATTGCTTCCAGGCTAAGTCCTTGTATGCCAAAACCCAGCCTTCCACTGTTTTATAGCCAAGATATATATCCCTGGGAATGCACAGCTATAATTTGTTATGTGCTATGACATTTTGCAATCAGTGAATCATAGTCTACAGATTAGGGTTTAGTGCTTCCAATCAGTACAATCACGCTGCATTGGCTAAAACTTCAGCTGAGACCCTCATAGGTTGACCTTCTTTTCTAAATTCCCTTTGCTGATAATGGAAGTTTTGAATGTGCCATGAATGGGTAATCATTGTAAATAATAGAAATTTTACGAACTGAGATAAACTTTAGTATCTCTCTGTACTTCTACCTGTCTTGGTACTCCTGAAAATTACTTCGGGCAGAGTTTTCATTTTTCTAAGATTACAAAAGAAGGAAACAAGGTGTCAAATTATAGCCCAGATATGTTTTGACAGTCTGATAAAAAGGCCACATGATTGCTTTTATGTGAGTAAGTGCAAGAGTAAGTGTAGCTTTTATACATTTCATCTCGGTAAGTGAATGATGAGAGAACATGGGATGTGCATATGGTTATGTAATAGAGGGTTATAACGGGCAGAAGTTACACCAAAACTTGCTCACCTCTTCTACATGAGACATTGTGTGCATGTAAACATTGCATGTGCACTTTTTATTCTTTCATAATGAATGAGGAGCTTCCCCCCTCTGTGCATCACAGTGGTGCCAAAAATTAAACAAAAGCTAGTAGAGGGTCCCCTTCCAGGACTAATATTTGTGTTGGAAGGGTAGGGACTTTTGGTGCACAAAACAGGGTTACACTACAGTTCCTGCATGCTGCAATACTAATTCATTCCAGTTGCTGTTTACGGAATGAAAACCATGCACAATAAATGCTTACATGCTTACTCTTAGCCAAAGATAGAGTGGAGTCAACATCTGTTCATGTATTTTGGATATAGTAGTTTAGTCAACTGCTTGCCTGGAAGGCAAACTGACTTCATTCAAACAAAGCTGCTTAAGTGCTGCTTAAGTGCTTCAGTTCTATGGCTAAGGTTGGTGCCAGACACATCTGGCTTCTCGGTTCCTGGTTCAAGTGCCGCTATTGAGTTTCATGATAGTTGTTGTTCCAGCTGTTGCTTCTTGTGTGTAGCCTACAACCACCAATAATATTGTAGTTGTCCTTCACTGTTGTAGCTGGTGCCCTTATTCCTTTTCAATTTCACCTTCACATTTTACAGAATTCTTATATGTTCAAAACCCACAGGAGATATGCTTAACCAACGTAAAAATACACATGCATGTCACAGTGCGTGTGGTATTAATTTCCAAGCCACATTATTTTGACATCTAGTCCAACCCCCTGCAATGCAGGAAACTTTTGCCCAACATGGGGCTCGAATCCATGACCCTGAGATTAAGAGTCTCATGCTCTACCAACTGAGATAGGGCATTCAAGATGTAAAATTTTCAACAAGATATGCTGCTGTTATATAATATCGGTAATAAACAGCAGTATGTTCATGACTTTGTCACAACATGTACACAACTGAATAAGCAAACTGAAAGGTGGTTTGAAAGAGAGAATTTGGCACAGTAAGAGAAAACACTAACTTTATATCATTTCCAGTGGTCCTAGTGATTATAGATGGATCGAACAACTATAGTTTTCTGCTAAATATGTTTCCTTTTTTATCATGTCATTTTAAAAGCAGATATCACAGTAGTCTACAGATGCAAGAGTATGAAGTTAAAGAAAGAAGGAGAAAACATTTTATATATATATATATATATATCCCTAGCTAAAAACTGCTGAAGAATTTCATCTTTTTCTTATCATGATCTGATATTTAATGGTATTCTGACGCCATTGATTGTAATACTAAAATTATATTGAATGCATTCCTTGAGTTAGTCAAGTCATAAAGATTCATAGGGCAGTGCCCCAGAGGCATATGTTATCTTATGGCAACACAGAGCTCTTATCTAACTCAGTATTAGCACTGTCCATTTGAAATGTACCATATCTGTTTAAAAGTAAGATTGGCAAGGTTTGTAATTTGATGCGATGAATGGTGCCAGAAGCAAAAACATTGTTGATATTGTGATTATAATGTTGCATTTTTTACTTTGAGGATTATTCTCTCTGTTTACTTACACAATTCAGACTGGTTTGTGTACATACAGCTTAAATAATTGTGGTGTGTGTACACAAGGATTCCTGAGATTTCTATACACATATTTAATTCTGATGCACTGAAATGTGTTTGGGTATATGGTTTTTATTAGGAGAAAATGGTGTTGTTTGCTCGATATGCAGGAGCAAGGGCAAATGATTCCTGTCCCCAAAAATTCTACCTTCTCTTAAATAAGTGTTTTATGGCTTTGGGTGTTTGGAAACTGCCAAGCACACTTCATCTGTCACCACAGGCACAAATATTGTCTGGGTTCTACATCCTACCCCACCATACATTGAAACTTTTCATTGTGGTAGAAAATATACCCCAAAAACATTCTGTGTGGTGTTTTTCAGATTGTATGAAGGTGAATATATTTGTTACATGCTAAAAATCAATAAAAATTGATAAAATTCTCACAGATGAACAGTTATAGAAAAGTTAAAAAACAAATGTCTCTGAAAAACTGCATGAAAATGCCCTCATTTCTGTTCCTTTAATGAACTATTTTTGAATTTTCAATTGCAAAAAACAAAAACTATCTTTTAAAATAAAATATTCTAAAAAGATTTTAAAATGTATAGAAGAAACCTCATTGCAACTAAGAACTAATGATTGCTAACATTAATCTCTCTCCCCCCCGTGTGTGTGTGTTTCTAACCTCAAGAAACCTACAAGAAAACTGTCCTTGGTTAGTGAAATGTCCTCACATAACATGATGTCCCCGCGTGCCAACCTGCTAACACTTTATTGCTCTTTTCTGAAGGAAAATGCTAATTGGTACTGGTTACAATTTAGGGATACTGTCACAAATTGTTTCCCATTCAATGTACTAGAGGGACTACCCTGTAGATCTACCTATGTGTAAACTGCACAATGAAAAGTGCACCTGGAATGTATTACTCTACAAAGTTGGATGAGGGTTAAACATGAAAATAACGAGAACGAAAACTTTAAAGAGAAAATAAGAAATGATTTCTGATCCAAATGTTCACAGCCTAGGGACTGTTATCTCTAGTAGCTGAAGGAGAAGTTGAAGAGCTATGGAATCTATAATCTAGTCTTTGTATGGATATTGGAGTGACTGGTCATATGCATAAATCTATAGTGTAAAACATTAAGGCACTGCTTTGTCTTTTTCATCTAAGTATAACTGTGTTATGTTTTCAGAAATGCTGGGCAAGCAAACAGCTAAAGAAATTATACTTCACAATGGCATACAGTACTTTATTCTTGTCTTAACTGCCCAGCTATTCTACATAGCAATTAAAACCTTAAACACAAAACAACATGGGAATGCAGTAAAATGTTAAATAGCGGTAAACGGCATGTCAAATAGAAAACTAAGGCAGACATGTGCAAACATCAAGTATTAGCTTTATATATTAAAGTGTTTTTAATACTGACAGCTGGGGTGGAGGTTAAATGTCAAGGGGCTCTCATTGCACTACTTAAAGAAGAGTTTCAATTTAAAAATACAGAGGACTGTAAAGATTTTTTTTTACTGATCCTAGGTGATATCTTGTCCTTTCCTGCTAAGTGCTTTTTCTCCTGTATTTGGCACAGAGATCAATCTATCATGAGATGCAATGAAATTTCATAATCAGCCCACTATTGTATGTGGATTTGTAGTCTGATGAAAGAAAGCACTTCTTTGTTCTCAGAAACTTCCTAGGAAGTGCAGTCACATGCCTCAGATGGTATTTGGCCATTGCTTTTATTCTGAAAATGTTCTATTAATTCTAAAATCTAGCTTGGAGCACCATATTGTAGAAAATAAGAAAAACACATGATATATCAACTTGTAATGAGATTATTTTTTGTTTGGCATGGAGTTTGAATTGACTTGTTTTCTCCCCTAACTTACTGTGCTGATTTCAAGATGTGATGAATGGGCCATATCTAACACTGGGAGCATGGGGTTCTGTTTGTGTAACAGTACTGCTTCTACCTTTTTATTCCTCTTGTGACCTCAAAATTTGCTCTGGGGAAGCCGCAGGTGAGAGGAGATGAGGGGAGATTCCCATTGTGCAAGAAGAAGTCTGTTGTGCAAGTGGAATGATAGTGTTGGATGCAACCCAATACCTATACATATAAAGTTAGGGATGATCCAAAAGTTTGAGTTGATGATGGGGGGGGGGGGGCAGGGATGTTAAATAAAAGTGAGAGAGAAAGAGAGAAAGAACTCAGGCTGCTACCCTACTGCCAACATCAAGAACTCTCTGAAACAGAAATTGCTCCCACAGGTTTCAGGTATCCATATAAAAGAATCATAGAATTGTAGAGTTGGAAGGGATTTCGAGGGTCATCTAGTCCAACCCCTGATATGCAGGAATCTCTATGCAGTTGATGAAGGAGTCAGAGGTGCCCTTCTTTATCATTTTGTATATGCTTATATAGTTGCAGAAGTGTGTGTGGGGGGTGTTAGGGTAGGCGTAGTAGCTCTGGCGGAGGAACCGTCATGCTCCTTCTTGGGTAGTTTGTTCACCTTTAGTTCCCACCCTGGACTCAGCTCTCACCAATGGTTCCTAGAAGGTGTCAGCATGTAACAGCAGCCACACCCCAGGAAGCGGCTTTGGCTGGCTATACCAGGTAAGGGTAGCTGATGGGTCTCAAGCCCTTGCACCCGCTTGGCTGCAGCAGTTGCTGGAAGGAAGCATATAAGATGTTGTGAACTGCCCTGTTATCTATGGATGAAGGGCAGTACACAAATTTAATAAGCACAATAAATAAATGAACAAATATGCCACCCAGCCATCTTAGGGACTTCACTCCAGATTTGTGTAGGGTTTAACTGCTTAGCGTTTTCTACTCCCGAAGAAGTCCCACAAGGCAGCAGGTACATATTTTAGCTTGGCGTTTACTCCCAAAGACTTTCTCACAAAAGAGTATAACTGCAAGACAGTGGAGGTTTAGGACCATTATCCATGGTGGCTGATGCTGATAGGAGCTGGAGTCCAACAATATGTGTCATGAACACTTCTGCCCAAGGTATAAGAGCTCCAGAGGAGTTGGGAAGCAGCCAACAAGAGAGAGGCTCACATTCTTCCCAGACAGCTGCAAACGGTAGTTTATCAATTCCCTGTGAGAATGACAGGAATGCAGAGAGTGTGCTAGACAGCAATCGACTCTCTCAAGTGACAGGAATGCAGAGAGTATGCTAGAGAGCAACCGACTCTCTCAAATGACACAGGCCATGTCAGAATGCGGGAGGGAAAGCAGTTCCACACTGGAAGGGGAGTTAAGTCATCAGGGACAGGTCTTAGATAGAAAACAAAGCCGGAAACGGAAAGGGCATAGGTTCCAGATATTCTGCCGTATGCTGAATCAGTCCTCAGAAGGGTCAACTGATTCATAAGTCACGGACGTATGGATAGGTGTCTGAGGCTGAGTGTTTGTATTGCAATAAATCTTCAAGCTAATTACAACTTGCGTGCTGTGTTATCAAGGCGGCAGCTTGGCCCTGACAATATGCACCACATTGGTTGCCCCTGATCTATGCATTACAAGTACGTAGCAATAAATTCCAAACAATGAGCTCACTGGTTGTTAGGTATATTATTTTATTTTAAGACACTTAGTGTTTTTTCCAAGATGCTGTTTTGGATTTGCTATAGTCTAGCAAATTCTGCGATCCATAATTGTTCCATGATCAACATAATTGCAACATATAATTAGTTTTAAAGTTACGGAGTGTTGATGGTATTGATTTCAAACAGATTTACTTTCCTTTTTCTCTCTATGAAGTGTGCTCCTTAAATGTGTCAATTCATATTCATGAGGCCTTGTCGTCTCTTCTTCTTTTATGTCCTTTAATGAAAAAACAAACCAACTTTACAATAAGCGAAACAATGTTATTTAAACATAATATGGTGCAATACTGTAGGGTCCACATTGTTCTGGATTCAAGCAAGGTATGCTTCATCCCCACTCTTCATCCCCAGAGACCAAGGAGTTGAGATTGGCTTTTATTTGGTTCTTAACACTCTGTGATCCTCCTGGAGTTTTTGCCTGAAAACACGCAGAGGGCTGGACTGCAGAAACACTTGACAGTAAACCGCTCAAGACATATATTACACTCAAAGCTTTTCAAGGTGCACATCAGAAAGATTAATAACTCTAAATTAACCGCAGTTCAGGTCCTTCTGCTTTGAGTCACTTTTTGAAATGTTGATAAACGGTTCTGTTCAAGCACTGCTTCTGCACTACTGCTGGTCGGCTCCCTTTGCCCTTTAGGAGAGTAGTTACTGTTAATATTAGTGTATCCTGCTGTGACCATGATACTGTTTAGTCTATGACAGGCTTTAAAAATTGTGGTTGGAGGCTGTGCAACATTTTGCTTTAGCATCCCTCTCTATTGCTATTATAGTGTCTCACTCGCACAGACACTTAAAAAATATATATATTTTTGGACTTACTTTTTGAGTTGCATTTTACATGCAGAGCTGGAGTGATTAATATTTCATCCTATTCCTCTGCACAGCCTGATATGGGTCTGCTTCTGTTCAGCTCTTCTGCCACTATGATGCCAGTGAATGGTGACGAATAGCTGGAGCTGGCCCTCTGATGGTTTCGTGAGATCTATTGTGAGAAGAGAAACAAACAGTGGCTTGCTACATCATCAATCTAGACGGAGTTAATTAAATGCATTCCCTTGCATTTGAAATGCACTTCCTGCTGTACTATAATATCTTGGCACAGTTAGCAAATGGGTTGCACTTGATGTTAGATGAGCATTTTAATTTAAGGGAGATCCACGAAAGGCAAAAAATATACGTGGTGCTTCAAAATGTATAAAAAGAGGAAGAATATTATATACCAGATTACCACCCGCTTTGTTAATTTTGAGTAGTAAAGATGCATACTTAGAAGTAGCCCCTATGCTTCATGTGTTTATTATGTTCTCATGAATTATATAAATGTTTGTTCTGATGGATTAAACTGATCCCTAGTTAGCATATTTAAGAAAAACATAATAAAAAAATCTATGTTGCAATACTGGTTTTATTCTCCATTATCTACACAGATCTGCCTAGGAATATGTTTCTTTGCGGTGAATGTAGTAATTTATTTTTAATATACTGGGAAAGAGTCTGTCCATTTATTTTGTAGGAAATTAGTTTGAGTGGGAAAGTATTTCTAGAAAGAAAATAAAGAGACTAGTTGAAAACCAGTGTAGTTAAATCTGTAAAGAAAGGAGACTGTGTTGATTATATTTGTTAGATAACCTATTTGAGCTAGTGTTTAATGGATAATCAATTTAAATTCTCTTATCAGCAGCCCTTTGGCTGTATGTAGTGTTCTCAAGAGGCTACAGTTATCCTACTGAAAATTCAATTATCAGATTTATTATAGGAGCAAAAAATAAGACATTTTTAGTAATAGGTTAAATATTTAAATATTCAACTTCACCCATTAAAAATAAGCATGACTGTCTGATCCTCTCATACTCAGAATAACTGAACTGAAAACACAATGACAATTTGTTATTTACATTATTTTATTAATAATGCATATGGCATCAAAAATGCCAAAAGTACTGGTAATTTGAAATCCCTTAATTCAGCTTCAGAATACTCTCGTGTGAGAGAGGCTGCTATTAGTCCCATTTTATAGGTTGTCAACCTATGAGTCCATTTTCACAGAGAGATGTAAACCAAAGGTGTGAAAAAATGAACCTAATAGGAGCAAAGGCCTGTCATTTCTGTGTTATGTGTTCACAGTCTGGCTCAGTCTGTGTTCACATGTGTTCGTAAGTTCATCCTGTAGCATACCCACATTAATCTTATGCATGAGGGGACAAGCCTGCTAACCCAGAAAATCAAGTTCATCACGTAGGGGAGCCTACATGAGTAGAAGCAGGCTACCTCATGTAAGGCAACACCCAGCACATGGTGTGAATCTAGCAAGAGGGCTTTAGTTTAGTGAGCTTTCCTTCCTGTTAACAGTGTCTAGGATTGCAGCCTTATCCTTTCACTACTTGAGAGCCTGCTTCAGTTAGAAGTGGAAGACACTAACTTTGTTTTCAGTAGTTCCACCAAGCTAGTCACCCTTACTTCAGCTGTTCCTCTAAATATGCAGAGGGATTAAAATGAAAATTTGTATGCTGAAACATATCCATATTTTAGAAATCTTACTATCATAGTAAGGCGTCAGAACTTGATTCCCTCAGCAGTGAATGGCTGTATAAAAAAATAAGCCTTTGTATATTTAACAGTATACGACAGTAAATGCATAAATAGGTTTTTAAAACATGGAAACTGTATAAATATTTCCATACTTCATAACTCTCAAATGAAATAATTAACATAAGCAGAGATAGGAATCTATTCCAAGTTATCAATTATGCATTTATATCCATTACATTATTTAATATTCTGTAACAAGCACTGTTGCCATTGCATTATTATTTTTTGCAACTGTACTTTTTGCCTTTCCTGTGCATTAGCTTACCTTTCTAGTATGATCAACATCAAGGGGGAACATAATATTTGATTCTCTACTTTTAATTAATAAAATCCACCCTGTTTAGTGCAGTCTCAGTGAATGAGCCAGATTGGCACTGGCTAAAGCAACAATAACAGTGAATCATGATATTGAAGCTTAAGCCCATTTCTGTGTCTTGAAGCCCGGGAAGAAGCAGTTAAGGCTGCAGTTGGGGAACCCAGAGCCCTCCAGGTGTTGTCGGACACAAGCTTTCATCAGACCAGCCTGTACCTGTTGAGGATAATGGTAGTTGTAGCCCAACAACATCCAGAGGAACACAGGTTTCCATCCCTGAGCTAAGAGGCCCCTGGAACACTGCGTAATGGGATGGGTCCTACTTATTCCACTCTTAATACTGATTGCCTTGGAAAGGGTTTTCATAACCACTGCCCCATGAAAGAGCATGGTTAACAGTTATACTTTGGCAGTTATACTTTGGTAGCCACCAGACCATGTCCCAGCTGTTGCTTATCTGCCAGGGTCAAGGATGGGGTCGGATCTCTGCTCAAGGACACTAATTCTGTCCTCATGCCATTGCCAATATTGTAACATTAGCATACGATCCCAGGAGTAACTTCCTCAATGTCAAACTCAAAACATTAGGTCAGGACTCATTAGGGTATGTATATATCAAAACTAACAAAGAGTCCCATGGCACTTTATCGAGCAACAAATGTATAGTGGCACAAGCTTTTTCTAAAGCTACAACCTGCTTCTTAGGGCTCATAGCTCGCATGCTTTGAATGTGAAAAGTCCTAATTTCGACCCCCAGCATCTCCCAGGTACTGGGAAAGGCTCCTGTCTGAAAGCCCCGGAGAGCGGCCGCCAGTCAGCATAGACAATACTGAGATAGATGGACCAATTAAATGGTCTGACTTGCTTTATGGTAGCTTCCTCTGTTCATGCCACAACTCATTTGTTCACCTTTAAGGTGCAATCTTAAACAGTGTGCTACACTGAAATGGGCGCATTTTGGCTACTCTTCTGAGATTCATCCCGTCTATTGTATGTCTTGTGATGCACTAAATAACTTCTTATATATGATGATTTTTGCTAACAAAATTATACAGAATTGCCTAATCTAAGAACACAAAATTGCATTTTGTCCCAGTCTCCCTGCACCACAAAATTTCTACTTGTCATTTTATTTTCTGAATGTGTGAAGGAGAAAGAGACTCAAGAATGCTGGAGTCTCAACCCCAGAACTGTTACCTGGATTCCTGGATTCTTAGAGATGTAAAAAATGAGGAAGTTTGTAGGAGATGGAACTAGGAGCTGGATCTTCTGCAGAAAGAATACTGGGAGATGAATGAATCACTTTTTTTACTTTTTATTATTTTATTGTTTGGTTTATGTTTTTGCATTGTGGTAAACTGCTGTGATTTTTTAATGATACAGTGGTATATAAATATGTTTTATAAGCAAATAAATATGGAAAGAGAACCCATGTTATGGGTTCCACCTCATGCTAGTGTTAACTCCATTTACCTAGGCAGATAGCATGGCAAGGAGCTCCTCTTCTGTAGTGTTCAAGAATATGTATATTACAAAGGCTGTAATTATTCATACATACATACAGACAGACAGACCACAAGCAGACATTAACATCACATGAACCCAAACACAATGTGTTCCGTTATACCACAGATCAGGTCAAACATGAATGCAAACGTGTAATAGAATCCCTATTTGACATATAAGTGGCTATGAATTAAATTCCAGCATTTTGCCATTCTTTATCATGATTGTAAGTAATGTACGTTGTCTAATCCTGACTATACATAGCTTGATTCTGAACATGATTTTTCAAAAGTAAATTCCATTGCTTACAGGTGGACTTAGTTGAAGGCAAGTGTCTTTAGGACCAAAGCCTAAGACTATTTTCCCCACCCCTAAGTTATTACTATGGTCTCAAAAGAGATTTTGGCATCTTTTCATGCTCCACTTTAGTATTCATGATAGATACTATAAAATTGCATTTGCTTTGGTAACAATTTCCAGAGGGGTAGTTTTGCTTTAGTAAATCAGTAGTGATTAACCTGCAGCTTTCTGAGGGCAAGTGGGATACAGGAGTATCTTTATGCCTACATAGTATTTCCCCAAAGTAATTTGAAACACAATCCATTCTCTGACTGAATAGTAATATGGGGTCTTGTTAGCAAGCTTCAACTCCTAAAGTAATATTAAAATAATTACTTTAAAATGTGCATCAGTCTGTATGCCAAATATTTGTAACATTCTTTCTAGATAGCAAAGGGCCAAAGTAGACATTTGCACCTTGTTTTTCCTTAGTTAATGAAAGGTAATTTCCTTAGTAAATTACCGGAACACAGCATGGGAAGAGGAGGCTTATCTCCTAACTTCCCCACTTGTGATTATATGGAGATCACCCTCTCTGATAGGGAGATGTGCTTCAGTAATAATTTAGTTGGTGAAAGGCTTATCTGATACTTACACACACACACACACACACACACACACACACACGTCCCACTAATAAAATCATTACGGCCCACAGCTGCTTCAAATATTGGGAGGTCCAGTCCCAGATCTCTTGCAGACCAAGACTTTTGGCTTTCTGAAGCAGAGCACAAGATGATGCCCCTGCTCCCTCCCTGCAGTCAAAATACAGTACCCACAGCCAGCTATGCTACTTTGACATCTAAGGCAGAAAGCCCCACAAGTGCCCTTCCTCTTTCCTGGCATTTTAAGTATGTTGATAAATTGAAATAGTGCTCTCTAGATACTCAATTAGCTGCCTGAGGGGGTTGCCTCATGCTGCTCAGTGATAGGATCAGCTGTGTGGTGCATGCTGTAGCGTCTGGTGAGGTGGGACGGGTGAGGCTGTGTTGTTTTCCTGGCTTCTAAATGACACGTGCTGCTACCGGTTACCCAGAGGGAGATGGGCAAAATAGCTGGACCTTGGCATGGTGTGAGCACACCCAACCCCATCCCTCATTTTGTGTTGCTACACTGGCCATTGAATCAGTTAACCTTTGTTAACGATATCCCCGCAGAGCATGTGTTGTGTGATTGAGAGTGCCCGAGGAGGTGATTTTTTAATTTTAATTTTTAAGGAAAACCGTTGCATTGGTCTTTGTGCTTTCCTCCTCTGATCCCAGAGTTGCATTCATGACAACTACAGAAAGTGGATGTCAAGTGTCCTGCTTCAGGGTGTTTAGTTCAATCAAGAACTGGGGTTACAACAGCAGGGTGCAGGAGCTCACTTCCAGAGTAAACCTGGGAAGCTGGATTACTTAGTGGACTAGGTCAGCAGCAGCAGCTGGTGATTTAAAATCGACATCTTAAATATATGCTACTCTGTGAGCCCGCTGGCCTCTTCATGAGACTTGGAATACTTTGGCCTTGTCTCTTTTACTACCCACTGATAGATGTTGAAGACATATTTAATTGACATCCAGGCTACAATTCAAATACTCCTTCTTTCACTGAGTCACTGGAGATGGAACTGAATGAGTTGGATGAACTGCTTTCCTTTGGAACACAGGTCTGCTGTGGGCAGCCCAGGACTTACATACATACTTCCCAGACTTGGGTCCCAGCAAAAACAATGTGGGAAGCAGCAGTTAAAAGATACCAGTCATTCCAGCTGCAGTAGGCGCTGTGATTTTCCAGCTGTTTGACTTCACCCCCAGAGGTGCACTCCATTGTCTCTCAAGACAGACTGATGCCAACAACATTGTATGTATGTATAACACTCAAATGGACCAGACATTCTTTAAAAGTATCTGTCTTTTGCTGCTGCTTGGGACTGAAGAATCAACTACATTAATAAAGATTGTACCCTTCTTACAACTTTTAGTTCTACATTCTACTAGGCTGCAGCAAGCTTTCATTGAAATAATGTTAAAAGAAACCAATCGCCCCCTGTTCCATTGGGGCTCAGCTCTAAAAAATTATTTTGGGCTTAAATTCAGTGGTATTTTCATTGAAAGAAATATATGGTCCTTAAATTGTGTGGACAAACCATATCTCTTTAAAATATTTTTTTTATATTCTCCTTTTGAGAAGTGCTGGACAATTTTTAAAAGTAACCCCAATGACTTAATACCACAAAAATTAATACAATATATTTTTAAAAGAATATTTCAGAGGTGGAACAGAGACCCAGATGCTCTCTTTTGAATTACATATCCCTTAAAAAAAGAAAGGAATATCAAGTCATGAATAGAATAATCGCAGAGAAAGGCTTCATAAATATATTTTTGGCAGAACTGCTTCATGAATACTGCAGAGTGGATATAATCATTCTTAAGAGGCTATTTAAAAATTATTCTCTGTAATGATAGTTCTATTCATTTCCACTCCTTATCTAGATCAGAGCAGTATCTTTCTCCTAAGTCTATTTTTCTCCACGGTAGTATTTTATTACCAGTATTTTTCAATTGCTTTTTACTTTGTCTTGGCTCATTCTCAATTTTGAAGCAGGCAATAGTACAATTCCGGCTTGCATAGCCTATTGTAATACATGAATCTTCTATCACTGACCCTGAAGTGCATTCATGTAGTACAGATACATGACTGAAAATGCGTTAACCTTTGGGTGGCTGCTTTGAACTGCACCCCCCAATGAGGAAGAGAAGGACAAGATAGAAAAGCACAAGCAGTCAGATGGTTAATGACTCCAAGACACTTTTTCATGTTGCTCTAATTTTGAGCAAAAGTACATTGGCTTCCTGTGAAGCAGGGGATTGATTTTTAAACCTGGTATTTGCAGACCAAGCACTCTTATGGCTCAGGTCCAGGTTTTTAGAAAGACTGATTTTTTTAAAAAAAGTCCCACACAATTTCTTTGTTCATCTGAAAGCCATCAACTACCATAGCCTCCTGTGGCAACTTCCTAGGGCTCATCAGCTGCTGTTTCTTTTATGTTCACATCTCTCTCCTTCTTTTAATCGAGCAATTTATCATTTAATTGGTAAATAAAAATGCATTAAAATAAATTAAAGATATATTTAATTTGTATTTTTAGACAAATGTAAAGATAAAATTATAGGTGACCTCTTTATTTAGCTTAGATGCATGCAGTCCCCTGTATATATTGCAGCCATTCCAGAAGTGCCTCTCAAAAGTTCAAAATGGTAAGCCTGAATTGATTAGCTGTTTTGTGGTGCTCTAATTTTAAGTAAGAATTTTGACAAATAGGAAATAAGTTAGGATAGACTCTGAGAATGTGGGGTTAACTTTTCCATGTGGCAATCAACATTATTCTGTTGGTTTTTAAAAAAAGAAATCAGCTTAGGACCACTGGGCATGTGCAGAGTGCCTTTCCTCAAAGACAGATTTGGAGAAATAAGCAAGGCGTAGGTACACACAAGATGCAACGGTGTGCATTTTAGAGCAGTGGATGAGAACCTGGCATCTCATGTACTACATTAGCTAAAATGACTGTGAAAGCATGCATGCACAAAATGCTGATTTGGGGGGCATTGAGTTCCCATACTGCAAAAGCCAAGATACACTGAGATTCACTGCAAAAATGCAAATCTGCAAAATGTCAAGTTTGGAATCAAGTTGGAATGACAATGGAAACCATTTAAAACTCCGCCCCTCTCAGATAGCTCAGTTATCATTATCATTATCATCATTATTAGATTAAATGTTCATACTGCCCTTCAGATCACTGGGCAGTTTACAATATAAAAATTCAAAAATACATACCATAATAACAAACAAAAACAATAATGCCTCCCCTTTAAAAGGCCATAGATTTTAAAAGAGGACTGGATGAATGCATGGAAGAGAGGGCTTTCAGTGGCTACTAGACATGATGGCTATGCTTTGCTTCCATTAAACTTAAGTAGTACAAAGTATAAAGGGCCTCTAACTGCAAGCAACCTGTGGTATTGCATGTTGCCTATTCTGTTCTAAAAGAAGTAACTTCAACCTTTTTTTTCATACATCCATTCTATTTAGCTTCAGAATGACTCTTTGTTTCTTTTATTTATGTGTTTTAAAATCTTGCTTATCTATTGGAAGTGTTTCCAGTCAAGCCTGTCTACACTGCGGATCAGAAGTGTTTATACAAGATAAAATTGCTTTAGACATTCGTTTAGACTGAGTGCCAGAGCCTGTCCAGGTCTCTTATGATGGCCTCAGAGAAACTAATTTTCTGGATGTCTTTCAGAAGGCAACTTTTCTCCTACTCTGTCTTTTAGAAGTCAACCAGTGAGATCGATTTCATTTGGAGGATGATTTAAGGTAGGTCACTCACAGTTGCAGGTACACCAGGCTCTGGATTCAGTTTGCGGCATTTGCATCAACAGCTTATTTTCAAACTTTTCAAGCTTACCAGTGAGAAAAAGCCGCACTTATTAATTTTAAATAATTTTCACCTTAAAGATAAGTATACACATTTTCAAGCACTCACAATTAAAGGCTGAAATACCACTGTTTTGCCATCCATTCCATGAGTTTGCCACTTTATAAGACAGAACACAATGGAATTGCAAATATGGGAAACTATTCTAAATGTTTCCACCTATATAATTAGCTGTTATCTGCCTTTATCTTTTGCAGAGCTATTATATACTTTACATAATTTATAATAGTACAACTAAGGGTCGCCTGGCAAGCTTTTACTCAATTTACTTATATTATATGAGGGAAGCAGGGCTATGAATTAGACAGTGGCAGAGGAATAAATAAATATCAGGGAGTCCTCTTACAAATCAAAACTGTTATGTTTCCATTTATGCTGAAGTGGATGTATGGGGTGGAGGAAGCAATTCCCATTCAGCTCACAAGCATTTCTAGTGATAACTAACCATTAAAATGAATAGATTATACATCATTTTAATTCTTCTGCCATTTAAACAGCCACCACTCTGAGAAAATCACAGTTGCACTGGGTAGCTTCATAATGAAGAATAGGCCATCCATCCAGGCAGGCAAGCAAGCAAGCCTCTAAACATTAGATTGCCTGCATGAAGTTATGGGTAATGTACACTTTAAATAATATTCACCTTTAGAATAGGCAAATTGATTTTCAAGCATCCACAATTAAATGCTACAAGTGAAGATGTATTTTAAGTAATGGGCTTCCTTTCTGAAATTGCATCTGCATTGTGAAATAATCAGCTCTGGCCTCTTTTCTCAAATGATTTGGAAAGGAAATTTTACATCTCTCATTTTTATCGTATCCCCTCATTTTTTCCCTGCATTTTCCCCAGCAGAATTTTTGTCCCATTTCTTAGTTAAATCACTCAGACCTTAGGGTGAGGGTGAGGAAGCTCCAGTCCACTGGCCTAAATTAGCCCTGCAGGACTTCCCCATTTTGCCTATGACCCCACTTTGGCCTGGCCACACCCACATGCCCTATGCCTGTGTAGGTGTGGTAATGTTGGCGCTTGGATGAAAGGTTCTTTGCATCAGCTATCAGTGGATTTTTGGTGCTTGGAAAGTGCTGTGGACAGGGCTTCCCCAATGCTAACCACCAGCTGATTCTTGGGTAGTACAGCACTTAGGGCTTCCTCAATCGTGAACACACTCTTTTGCCTGCTCAGTTTGATTTCAAATCATGCAGAGGGAAAAACAAACAGGTCATCTGATGGCACTGTGACATCAGATAATTGAGAGGTGGGAGGTCTTGTCCATCTGTCAAATTTGGCTTGTGGGGGCAAGTGGAGATAATGATTTCTCCCACTAGGAAGATCCGGTTTCCTGTGTTTGCCCGCTTCTTAGCAGCACACTTACTAGCAGAATTAATGCTTGGATAGCCTTCATTTTAATGTTCAGCCAAAATGGCCCCTCTAATTTTGCTGCTCCATTTGCAGGTGGCAAAGTTGTGCGATTGTGAGTATGGTGGTTTTCATAATTTTAGGGTGGAGAAAAATCAAGAAAAAACTAGCTGACAAAATGAAAACACTGGCTACTTTATTTTAATAATAATCATAATAATAAATAAGCGACCATGTTCTCATAGGATTTGTGATAATGAGGAAAGAAAAATCTGAATGTGGTCTGACTTGTGTCCTGGAGCTTGGGAAAGCTAATTTCAACAAGTATAAAGGCATGCTGATCCAATATACTCGAGGGGAAGGGACTTCAGGATAGATGTGGATTTCTAAAAATGAGATTTTGAAGGCTCGTTGGAAGTCATTGGAATGCTCACTGAAAATGGGAGACTTTTAAAGAAACTGGGAAAGTTGCATAAAGAACTTTCTGATAAGTTCACATTTAAAAGGGAGATGTATAGTAATATAGAAGAGATGGTAAAAACATAAAAACAAGTATCTTTTGGGCTGTTGTTGAAGGCATAGCTCCTCTCCACTGAGAGAATAAGATAGTGAAATGTTAGCAGGTGATAAAGAGAAGTCAGAACCTACTTTGACCCAGTCTTCTCCCACAAGAAAAAATGTACTCAATGTGGCAAAAATAGATCAAATGATGAAGTGAAGGAGCTGCAGCCCAAGGCAAAGAGATGGTACCAAGAGGTGGGCAAAAGTCTTCATATTCACAAAGGTTGGGGAGAATCCAGAGACCTACCAATCAATCAACCAACTTGCTTTTGATGCCTGGAAAAGTTGAAGAACAGACTATTCATTTATATGCACTTACAGATAAAAAGGCAGTGAGCACTAAGAGAGCTTGAGTTTCTCAAGAGCACGTGATTCCAGTCTAACCTTATCTGCTTTTGTGAGTATTAACTAGGTAGATCAGGGGAATGCAGATCAAGAGAATGCTGTGGATTTAGTGTACTGTATTTTGGTTTCAGCAAGGTCTGTAACAAGATCCCACATTCTTCTCCTTCCTGGCAAACTGGTAAAATGTGGACTAGATGATGCTGTTGTTAGATGAATTTGTAGCTGGTTGAAGAGTGCTAATCAATATTTTCTGCCTGTTTCCACCTGGCTGATCCTTGTTGCCCTTTTGAATGAGGTGTCCCATTCATCCAGGAAACCCGGTCTGACAATACCTTCAAAGAAACAGTCTAACAGATAAGTAAATAAATAAATCTTAGTACCCAGCTGAGCAGTTCTGAAGCTTATTAATGAAAACAATCTTGTAATATTTTTGGATGCTAATTAAATACTGCAGTTAAGTTAAATGTCATAATTTATGCTGCAAGCACTTTTTTCATTTCCATTAGTGGCTGCATTTTATTTTTGTTGATATGTTTGTCATCATGAGAATGTTATAATTACATTCCATTAAGGATGTCAATGAAAGACTAAAAAACAACAACCAATGCACGGGGATAGAATCCATTATCATCCACATTCTCAATTAATCACCTTGGCAAAGAACTGAATTGAATGCTTTGCTGAAATGTGCCATACTGAAAGAGATTGTGAACCTGAGATCTGCCAGACAAAGGTTTCACATACCTTGGGCATTATCACTGTTATGCTTGTCATGTTAAAGATAAGCAAAAGGCCTTCTTGGCCTAGCTGTTGCAGAAAAAAAAAAAAGAAAAAAGATCCAGAAGCAAAACCTTTGTTTGGAGATAGGGAGCCCTGTGATCTGCAAAGTCACTGACTTGCAATGTAATGCACTAACAGAGATGGAAAACCTTTTTAACCCAGCCCACCTGTCCAAGTTTCTTCTGCGCTGCATACCAGGCATCTGACAACCAGGCATCATAACAGAGCACTGAACTC
The DNA here is from genome assembly GCF_027172205.1 of Podarcis raffonei. Lineage (NCBI taxonomy): Eukaryota > Metazoa > Chordata > Lepidosauria > Squamata > Lacertidae > Podarcis > Podarcis raffonei. The sequence goes on along the minus strand of NC_070605.1, from coordinate 46,197,245 downwards.
TCTCATACCAAAATTGTACCATACCATCCTGTTTCTGAAACAGTGGAGAACCATTGCTTGTTGGGCTGATGTAGCAGAAAGCAGCTTCCTAATGCTCACAATAGCTTCTTTTACAATACCTTCTTCTGTGCACCTGAGCATGCAGGAATATATTCCCCCTTATCCTCAATTATAGTTGTTTATGAACACATGACAATATGTTTTTCTTCTGCTATCTGTGAGTGGCCTCAAACTACTCAGCAGTCCCAAAATTTAAGTTTTGCCCTCCTTGTTCACCCTGCTGCCTGTTTTGCTTTTCTTCTAGAAAAAAGGTGCCTGTGCTGTGTACCCTTGAGTACAGTCAGAAAAAAACCCTGGTTTTACTTTTCAAAACTCAAATACCTGTTTATCTGGGAGCAAATCCCCATCATAGCCTGGAGCACATTATTTCATGCATATCCAACAATCTGAAAAATCTTAAGAGAGAATCTGTTTCTTCAAGATTGAGAGAAGCTAAAATGCATTGAAAGACACATTCTTGGATGCTAACTCCACCTCTGCTATTCAGAATTTTCAGTCCTGCTACATAATATGGAGTGGTAATGGGAGATTATAAATATTTAAAAACCTGGATTCTAAAATAAAATTTGCTAGTTTGAATATGTATGTATAATCTAAATAGCTGAAACACTGAGACAACTTAACCAGTCCCATTCAATGCCGGGACTCCCTCATGCTGACAAAATCATAAACAGAGACTTCTCTCACATACTGTACACAAAGAATGTAGCTAATCCTCAAAATTCATTACCGTGGCTTTCTCAGAAAGGTGCTAGGTAATGAGAACTGCTCATGTATGAATACTAGGAAAACTTAAACTTCATCTACAATTGGGCCTTACTCACTTGTGAGTGCCTCATCTCATGTAAATCAATGCAGAAATTCCAGTCGATATTAATATATATGGATTGATTTTCCCAACTTAATAAATAAGACATTTGTTTTGATGAACATATGGAAGAAAAGAGGATTCATCTCTTGGAATAGGTAGCTATCTAATCTCTTGAATACCTCCATGGTTATTAATAACTCTTCCATTGTACCTTCATATATTTTTTCTCTATTTCCTATTTGGCACTGTGTTTTTTAAAAACATTCCTTTGTTTTCAACACCATTTTATTTTCTTCATTGCTCTATATTTTCTGTCCTTGAGTTTCTTCCATTGCTTAACCAAAATCTTATTTCAGTTCATTCCCATATCATTCCTCCTTGTCTTTCAAGTCTCTTCCAGAGCTCATTCACCTAATTACTTGTCTATTCTGGTTAATTTTTTATATTTACCTGCAGTGTATTTGTTTCTCTGACCCTCACTCATCCTCTGTTCTTATTCTCTGTGAAGATTTTCTTTTGTTTCCTCTTTGTACTGGCTTTTGAAAACAGGCACTGTATATACTGCCAGACATCATGGATAGCAATTTTAGAAGCAATCCCAGCATAATTTTAGAAGCAATCCCAGCATGCCACTTTCTCATGCATAGTTATGTGTGACAACATTCTAGATGCACTCATGATTATATGGCTCTCTCTGTGGTGCCGTTCCATTTCTATGGCAACACTGCCTATGTACCATTTTAGCGTGATGAAGCTCATCACACACTAGTGGTAGTTGAACACCTTCATCAGATCAAAGGGATAATAATATGCAGCATCCTATGAAGAAATTAGGTAGCACAGCTGGTATCTCCAGATCTCTGCAAGTTTTGAAGTTCTTCTTTACTGCACTTATCAGACATAATTAAAATGTTAAAATATAGTCATAACAGTTTATTCTTGACAATATACTAATAAAACTAAGACACAATTGCATCTAATGGACAGTGTGTCTACCATCACTGGGGTGGCAATGGCACATTGTAGCAGCTAAGCTGCACTACTGTGATTGACTAGATAAGGACAGAAGATTTCTGGATTTAGGCCTTAGATCACACAAGTTTAGAAGTTTTTCATATCAGTTTTGACCAGCAGTACAGAACCTGTAGTACTCCAGGTGATGACAACAGGAACCCCACAAACCCTGAAGTTCCACATACCATTGAACCTAAGCTTTGCCCTGAAAAACTGGTAGTAAAAATGAACTATTTATTTAATTAAATCTTTTAGGTACTCTTCTTCAAACAAATGGAAAGTCCAAAGCTTTACAATATAACAGTTTAAAAAACAGCAGTGCCAGTCAAATTAACATCCAAGTATCAATTCTGTAGGCATACTTTCTGCAGAGATTTAAGTTTTTCTGAACATTCTGAGGTTAAGTTTCTAAATAGTGGATCAGATATTAAATAGAAATTCATTTCACTTAAGAAACACCCTCAAGTGTCCCTCGACAATTATTCTTCTGTAAGGGTTGATATGAAGATGGGGATGGGGCAAACAGACATACTTAGTTGTAAGTGATTGGTGGAAACACCAACATTGAATCCATATGAAAGAAGCAGCCTTTTTGGTGTTCTCATGGGAGTGAGTGCCTGCATTAGTTTTGAGGCATCCAGTATACTTGCCATATCCATTTCCTTGAAAGATTTCAAAGCAAAATATTCTTGCTATGCGATGTAATTGAAATGAATGACATAAGTCATAAATTAGCACAGCTCGAGGCAAAATTAAGGGGGGAACTACAGTTTCCCAGCAGAGCTCTTCTTGACTTGTAATGTAGTAATGCTTAACTCAGCTCAAAATCTGATGAGCCAGTCGAGTTAATTAATGCTACAACTCCAAAGCCCAACTCCTTAAATAGGCAGCAACAGACTCCCACATAAGAACTGTTGGATGATGCATAATGCACAAGTCATATTTGTAGCGGAAATGTTGTTAAAAAAAAAAGTCATCCAGGACAATAATGTGCCCAGCTGACTATGAATCAGATAAAGATTTATAGATTCCTGCTTATTAAGATATGAATGAAGGCTAAATAGTTGCCATGGAAACACAGACTTTGTGATTTTTTTAAATGCTGGGACTTCCCACATATGTTCAATGATGAATTCTCATTTCCTTGCTGTCTGATTATTCTGCCCAGTCACATCCCCAAGATCTTTTGATTATCTTAAAAATAAATAAAATCCTTGCAAGTGTATTACTTTATATCTCTTTATTTTCCATCTTTGCTTGCCTCCAACTCCACCCTCTTATACATTTCAGTGTCTTTTTAGGATATTTAGAGCAGACATTCAAGAGTGTCATTTAGGCCAGTCAAGAGGAAGACCCGACACAATGTTTCAGACTACATGTAGTTATTCTTCTGGAACACCCATAATTCTGGCCAGCTCTGATTCTCTGTTGTTGTTGTTGTTGTTGTTGTTGTTGTTGTTGTTGTTGTTGGCATACTGCCCTTCATCCATAGATCTTAGGACGGTCCACAACATAAAAATACAAGATAAAAATACAAAACACACAGCGTGATTACTATTTCATGAGACTAATTACTATTTATGCATACCAAAGGCACACACTGTATGTGTCTGTATGAGATAATTTTTGTGTGTATGACTGTTTGCTCCTGTCTTGATTATAAAAAGTAACTGCATCAAACACTCTTTTAAAAAATCCCCCCTCTCTCTGTAATTTAAACCTGGGGCCTCTGAACCTTGCTGTGAATCTTGTCCCTCCTTCACATCTGAAATGGCACCCTCAAAGACATTTCCTCAATGAATCGAGGTTTTAAAAATACTGAGTCAGCTACAGGCCAGACGTTTGGCTTGGCCATGAATTTCATGCCCATTAAAACAACCAGCCTTCCAAAGCTAGAAAATTGCTGAGCTATAATTTTCTGGCTGTCTTGTTCATGGTACAACTTTCCTCAAGATTAACAGCCCCTTCCAAGTCAGGGCTAAGTGAAGCTATGCTTCTCACAGGCACCTTAACTAATTTACAAATAATAGATATTGAGCTAGTGAAATACACTTCAGTCAGACATTACCCCAATAAAGAACATGAGGGCGAACACCAAAGCACTCCAGCTTGTGCATAATGGAATTCCTGGTGGGTTGTCTGAGGAATCTATATAAATATCCAATGAAGTGATAATAATGATAATGACAAAGGGGATAAATATGGTGAATGTAGCTAGCAGAAAAAAAATTAATGAAGATTTACTGGTCTTCACATTAGGAAAAGAGAAGCTACTGTAGAGCTATAGATTTCATTCTAAATTTACCATAATCATTAACTTGTATTAAGCTCATTAACATTAAGTGTATATTACTTGGAACAACATTGTGGAGAATGGAGCAGCAGCAGCAGCATGTGTTATGCACATACTTGGAAGTTGACCCTGCCTTCAGCTAGCCCAGAGAAATACAGGATATGTACTTGATTGTAGTAATCATGGAAACAGAGAATCTAAATTGCAGTTCTTCTGTAAAGCAAGGGATCTGGCTGCAAAAGTGGAATGTGATTCCTGAAGTTCTCAACCTTTGCTTTATTGCTTCTTTGGAGTGACCATAATGAGAACTGGGAAGAAATAATGAAAAAGCCAAACTGAATCATTCAGTGGAATTCATTGTGTGAACCACAACTATCGGTTTCCTGAACTTTTTAAAGGTACTGAAATAGCACCTAAAAGACAAAGGTGGATAGTGGTGAAGGAGGGGGGAAAGACCCAGTCTTGCAGTACATCTGTTATTTGGACTTCAAAAGCTGCATTTTCAGAAGGATATAGAAACTCACTTTCCCAAGTGAGTTTACGGGCAGTGGGTTCAGTCTAGAATAATGTTGAACTTAGTTCCTATTGAAGTCCTATACATGCGCACTCGGAAGCAAGTCCTAGTGAGGACAGTGGAGTTTACTGTCAGGTTCGGTGTGTATAGGACTGTAGCATAATATAAAACTGGAATTCATTTAGTTTTCATCTAAGTCATTGTCTCTCTCTGTATGAAATATTACTGTTTATAGCTTTATATAAAATTGTAGCCACTGCAGTTACCTTGTTTAGTATAGCTCCACATGTTTCATGCATCATTGCAGTAAAATTTCAAATTGTGGTGAATAAAATTGGCAAAAACAAAACAAAAACCCTCAACAAATTCTGTAATGTTGAACTTGTGTCAGGTCTGTTACATTCCCTTCTACTTACATTGCCAAATGAAGGGTATAGGAATTTCCCTTCTTTTGGTTTATGGTTGGGATAATCACTAATACAGCAACGTATTTTAGCCAAGGAGTGAATGTATTCGATGTTAATGTCCAATGGTAACTTCATACATGAGCCATTGTACATTGTGAAAATATATTTCTGGTGACACTGGGGAAAAACTTGTTGCTCAAATAAGCTATAAATGAGACAGGATTTCTTTAATGATGAGAAAACATGGATTAAGATCTCTAGGGATGTAATGGCAGAATCAATGATAACAGTCTTGGATAGAAAAGCCTATTAGGCAGATGGTATCATGCATGAAAAAGTGATCAAGCTGAGAGAAAGAAGGCCAAATCTGCTTATTGTGATAATTAGAAAAGAAAGAGCCCCCAAGGAATAGGAAGACAGTGAAATGCAACATCACAGCTAGAGAGCCAGTGGAGATGATAATATGAATCCAAGAGAAGGTCAGATTACCATAGGATGGATGAAGGCGTATGAAAATGAGTTGTCAGAACTTTGAAAGAGTTTGGTGTCACACTGTGGGACTTCAATTTGCTCTCTGTACGTCTGATCAATAAGATGCTTGATTGGCTGGCTTTTTATTTCCAGTGATAGACTGGTATTCCAATCTGTAGGAAAATGACACACAGGACAAGATAGCATTTTCAAGAAAAAAATATGTAATTTCATCTGAAGAAATATGAGTTCCCTAGCAGGAACAACAAAATAAATAATGAGTGTGAAAAATAAGCTACCATAAATAAGGATGGAGTAGATACCTGCCTGTAAAAAAGAATTAAATATATTCTGGGCCTATTCAACTCCTGGGGTCCCTACTTTCTACCTCTCTTTCTTTCTGAATACAATGGCAGGAAATCTGTTTTAATTTTAAACCAAACAAAATAACTCAAGAGTAGGGAAAACATACCCTGCTACTCCAATATAACAGTTGCCAATTTATTGCTCATTCATAAGCAGCCTGTTAGATTAAAAGTTGTGAAAAAACCTAAGGGCATGATCCAGCCAAAGTTAAACAATTTAAATCTCATTACAGTAGAGATTTAAATGTGTGTTTTATTTCCCCACTGAAATCAATGGGGCTTAAAGCAGTTTAAGTCTATTTGGATTGTGCCCCATTTGTTCAAATTCTGCAGATTTATTATCTATAGTTATGTGAAATTAAATGAGCTATTTGTCCCAGAATAGTGTTAAAAAATCACACATTTTCTTACATTTAGCATGCCATTCTACCCCTTGTTATCACACATAAACTAATTTGGCTGCTAGAGTGAAATCCTTCAGATTGCTTTTATAGAAACACAGTGCAACTGTGATATAGGTGAACTCAGTCATGGCAAAATATCTGTTGTGTGCTGTGTGAAAATGGAAGATTTGAAATATTGGGTTTTACCCAATGCTAATCCTACTCAGAGTGAACACATTGAGATTAATGGCCATGACTAGCGTAAATTTATTAATTTCAGTGTGTTTTCTCTATGGAATGTCCAAAACGTACTGGGCTGGAAGGGAAGAAAAAGGTGCTGAAATTTACTTGGAGTCCTGCAGTGATTTCATGCTCTTTATTGCAGTTTGTAAAACAGTGATTGAATCCCCCCCTCCCCGCAAACATCAGGCTTTTATATACATTATTCATACAATGAATCCAGTCTGATTGGCTGATTCTGCTTCCCTCCTGGAGCCTGATTGGTCTTCTCCAGCAAGCCAATCAGTTGTTGCATTCTAGGATCCTACCTGCCTATTGTTCTAGGGTCCAAGCTTAGTACATAACAGGTGCCAACTTGAGCAGGCTACTCAGCTTCCCCACAAGTCCTACAGTCGCTCTACCTGAATGAAACATATGACTGTCCAACCCTGTTATTCCACCTTTCTCCCAGTCAGTCTGATGGTTTTACATAGACAAATAGGGACTGTGAGTAACCCTTACAGAGCTTCATCAAGATCCAGAGTGTAGACATACACCTATGTTTCCTGACCTCATGCATAAGGTTAGGGCCAAACTATATGTGACATTGTAGCTTGCCATGAGTGCAAGGTTTCCCAGCTCCCAAATGCCAGCATGGGGCCCTGATGTGAAATGGGAGCATAGCATGGCGAGTAGGGGACTTTAATCCTTTGCCCTTATGCTAGGGTCTCAAACCAGCATTTTTAATTTTTTTATTGGAAAAAAGAAGCTTTTTATGAAGTAAATGTTATATGTACATTTCAACATGTATGTATAGTTCTATAACATTTATGAAATAATGTTTAAGCTTTGTCTTAGAGCAGAAATGGTAACATAAACTATTTGTCCTTGTGCGGGACAATAATTATTTTATTGTAAATTACCCTGAAAAAATTATTAAAGGACAGAATACAAATACTGAAAATAAACTAGTGAGTGCTGATAGTTTCACACATATAGCAGCAGTTAAAAGAAGGTTTCTGCTTTGATTTTAGCCAGCTAACAAAGGAAATTAAAAGAAATGTAGCTCCTGATTTCATCAAAGCTGAGTTCAGAGTAATCTGAAACTATTTCTAATTCTCGTCAAAGGTACTGAATACTCATCTCTAGTTTGAGTGAGTTTCCTCTAAATTGTTAAGTGGGATGCCATCAAATTCTGTATTGTACTTAATACATGCAGTGTAATTAATTTCTCCAACATTGTAAATGCTCTGTATAATTAATCATGCAAAAGAATTCATAATGTAGCTTAAGAGGAACTGTCCTTTCATAATGGAGCTGTACAGCATAAAACAATGATCAGACTGATTAGTTAGAGAAGTCATGACCCAATGTAGGATTACTGTGATTCTTCTTTATGAACCCAGCATTGTAAATAATTTAGTATTCTCTCTAAATCAACTGAATGTGAATGACTACACAAAGGACAGTAAACAAAAAGCTATGTCAACACCATTATTTCCTTATATGTGAGCATAAATCTGAAATGTGTTTTGTTCCTGTTATATAATGTGCATTCATAGGTAAGTAAGAAATCAAAGTCAAATATAAAGACCACAAATTTGGAAGTAGCATAACGTATTAAATGTTAATCTTTTGTTTCAGTCCTACCTTACTGAGGCAGAATTTCCTATACAATGTGGATGTATTCAGTGAGATATTTTGCTTTTTCCATGAGACCTCAGATAAAAACATTAGAATGGATCGATTTTTCTGCTACCGACAAAAATACACAACATAGTAACAAACAAAACCAATTGTAATGAACAAAACCCACTGTTTAAAAGGCCATAGATTGTTTAATTAGCCAAAAGCCCGGGAGAAGTAGAATAAAAATATGGAACTCTTCATGAATTTGTGTGCCATCCTTGTACAGGAGCCATGCTATTCTTCTCTGTATCATTCCAATTTTAGTTTATGTGCTGCTGGAGTGAGTTTGCAGCCTTAGCCACTAATAGTACTTGTCTACCCAGAAACAAGGAGGCAGCAACGAAAACCATCCCAATGAAAAGGAAATGCAAGAAAGCAAAGTGGCTGTCCAACGAGGCCTTACAAATAGCGGAGGAGAGAAGGCAAGCAAAATGCGAGGGAGATAGTGAAAGATACAGGAAATTGAATGCAGATTTCCAAAGAATAGCAAGGAGAGACAAGAAGGCCTTCTTAAACGAGCAATGCAAACAAATAGAGGAAAACAACAGAATAGGAAGAACCAGAGATCTGTTCAAGAAAATTGGAGATATGAAAGGAACATTTCGTACAAAGATTACCATAATAAAGGACAAAAGTGGTAAGGACCTAACAGAAGCAGAAGACATCAAGAAGAGGTGGCAAGAATACACAGAGGAATTATACCAGAAAGATATGGATGTCTCGTACACCCCAGGTAGTGTGGTTGCTGACCTTGAGCCAGACATCCTGGAAAGTGAAGTCAAATGGGCCTTAGAAAGCACTGCAAATAACAAGGCCAGTGGAAGTGATGGTATTCCAGCTGAACTATTTAAAATGTTAAAAGATGATGCTGTTAAGGTGCTACACTCAATATGCCAGCAAATTTGGAAAACTCAGCAGTGGCCAGAAGATTGGAGAAGATCAGTCTACATCCCAATCCCAAAGAAGGGCAGTGCCAAAGAATGCTGCAACTACCGCACAATTGCACTCATTTCACACGCTAGCAAGGTTATGCTTAAAATTCTACAAGGAAGGCTCAAGCAGTATGTGGATCGAGAACTCCCAGAAGTGCAAGCTGGATTTAGAAGAGGCAGAGGAACCAGAGACCAAATTGCAAACATGCGCTGGATTATGGAGAAAGCTAGAGAGTTCCAGAAAGACATCTACTTCTGCTTCATTGACTATGCAAAAGCCTTTGACTGTGTCGACCACAGCAAACTATGGCAAGTTCTTAAAGAAATGGGAGTGCCTGATCACCTCATCTGTCTCCTGAGAAATCTCTATGTGGGACAAGAAGCTACAGTTAGAACTGGATATGGAACAACTGATTGGTTCAAAATTGGGAAAGGCGTACGACAAGGCTGTATTTTGTCTCCCTGCTTATTTAATTTATACGCAGAATACATCATGCGAAAGGCTGAGCTGGATGAATCCCAAGCTGGAATTAAGATTGCTGGAAGAAATATCAACAACCTCAGATATGCAGATGACACAACCTTGATGGCAGAAAGTGAGGAGGAATTAAAGAACCTTTTAATGAGGGTGAAAGAGGAGAGCGCAAAATATGGTCTGAGGCTCAACATCAAAAAAACGAAGATCATGGCCACTGGTCCCATCACCTCCTGGCAAATAGAAGGGGAAGAAATGGAGGCAGTGAGAGATTTTACTTTCTTGGGCTCCATGATCACTGCAGATGGTGACAGCAGCCACGAAATTAAAAGACGCCTGCTTCTTGGGAGAAGGGCAATGACAGGCCTAGACAGCATCTTGAGAAGTAGAGACGTCACCTTGCCAACAAAGGTCCGTATAGTTAAAGCCATGGTTTTCCCAGTAGTGATGTATGGAAGTGAGAGCTGGACCATAAAGAAGGCTGATCGCCGAAGAATTGATGCTTTTGAATTATGGTGCTGGAGAAGACTCTTGAGAGTCCCATGGACTGCAAGAAGATCAAACGCATCCATTCTTAAGGAAATCAGCCCTGAGTGCTCACTGGAAGGACAGATCGTGAAGCTGAGGCTCCAGTACTTTGGCCACCTCATGAGAAGAGAAGACTCCCTGGAGAAGACACTGATGCTGGGAAAGATGGAGGGCACAAGGAGAAGGGGGCGACAGAGGATGAGATGGCTGGATAGTGTTCTCGAAGCCACAAACATGAGTCTGACCAAACTGCGGGAGGTAGTGGAGGACAGAGGTGCCTGGCGTGCTCTGGTCCATGGGGTCACGAAGAGTCGGACACGACTAAACGACTAAACAACAACAACAACAACAACCCAGAAACAAATGAGATAAGCAAACAAGCTATGTTCCTATCCTGATCACACAGGGTAATCACCACTCCATATATCACAGGGAGAACCACACCTTTCAGACCACTGGAATTACTTACCATGCTTTCTCTGGATTAATTTTCACCTCCTCTAAACTCATAGCCTTCAAAAACTGGTTTAGAAGCACAACAGTAGTTTCTGGATGTTTTGATAATAATATGAGAGAGCTTTTCTTTTTATTAAGGGAAAAGATGCTTATTTTTATTCCTTATCACTTTAGTCTTTAAACATTTTAAGAAATTACTCAGAATATGCAACGACTCATACAGCTGTTTTGCCTTATGTTGACTTTTCCATCTGCTTTCAATGACTTGTTTTGTGTCTGGATTATAGATGTTCCCTACTTTTGTATATAATTATGGAACTGTCTTGCCAGATATCTCATATTTAGGCATTCCAGTGCACAATAGCTCTGGCAGTAAAAGATGCAACTCACTTTAGAGCAGTACAGCTTGAAAAGAAACAAGAGAACAGACATTCACTACTCTGATTAATGTTTTCATATATATTCATATTCATTCACAAGAGATGCTCATGTAAGCTAAAGGGTTTAATACAGTTCTTCAGTTTGCATAATTCAGTTCAGTGTAAGTGAATAAAACTAGGCTTTGATTCTTGAGAATTGTGTTCCTCAGCTTTAGATGAAACTTCTGTTTATAGGCTTCAAATAGACACAATATAACTAGTCAATCATTTCCCTTTGCACTATTGCTCCCATGTAATAATTAGAATTCTCTTTCATGTCAGTATATTTGTACTGTGTGCATTCCTCATGTTTCACCTGGCTGACTCCAACTCCCACATTTCATTTGGGAAGCACTAATATTTTTAATTTATGATGCTTACACCATCGCCTCTTACCCCTTTTATTCCTCATATGTTATTTCCATCATAGGCTTGTCTATTAAAATCTTGTCAAAGTTGTCTTGGTAAATTGAGATATTTGCCTTTTGTCTTTCTGTTAGGAACAATCTATGGATGGCATCTACAACCTTGCCCACAAAATGACACGTGTTTTTATTCTCTGCTCTTTCCCCTCTTCAAATCCATCATCTTCATCTATATTCAATTGTCTTTGCCATCCATTTATTCTCAGGAGACTGATTTTCAAAGTGCTCCTCAGGAAATATGCGCCTCCATACCACTATTTATTAATATGATTTAGACCCGTTCTGCAGAGCACTTTCATGCCATTTTCTGAAAACATTCTTCTCTATGTGCTGCGTGTTTGCATATAGACCTAAAGATTGTTCTCCACTTAATGAAATTTGGCACAGTTCCATTGAAGTCTTTATGATGAGTGACTGTGCTTTATTCTGTCAACTGAAACTTATTTCTCCTTCATATTATCATTCACATCACCTCCAAATACCTAGATGAGTAATAATTTATTAACATTTTGCTTTTGATTAGAATATAAATAAGACTAAAACAAAAGGAATTCAGGACACATTACTTTTGTCATCTCTGAGAAATGCAGCCTTCTAACCCTCAGGTAATTAGAATACACTAATTAATTTAATGGGTACAAATTATGAATTTAGTCATTGCTTAGGTTACCAAAAATAGTCCCGTGATAGACAATAAAGCCAGAAAGCCAACTTAGCAAGCTTTATCATCAGTTCTCTGATGTTATTTTAATATTTTAATTGACAGTAAAATGCTTTTTTACATTTCTCATAGCGAATGATGCATTTTGGGCTATTCTTTTTATTAATTCTGAATTGCACTTTTAGTGCAACCCCATACATGTGTACTCAGAAGCCAACCTAAGTGAGTTCCATGGGATGTATTCTCAGATAAGTGGGGATAGCGTTGTGACTTCACTCCTTATCTTATATTTATAATGGAACATACTGTTATAAAAAGCTATTATGCACCAATGCATTGCTAAAAACCACCATAATACCCCCATTTTCCATATGCTGTTTCTCACAATCTTGGACAGCATAAAGTAAAAAATAAAATAAGATGCACACATGAAGCTTCTTTCTTTCTGACATTTAAAAGGATCTCATGCATAGGTGAAGAATCTTTTCACTACTCCAGAACAGGAGCCTTCTGCATCTACCACACCTTACTCAAGATATCTAGTGTGGCAGCTTTTATGGTAGACTCCACGAAGGACGCATCAAAGTTTTCAGCATGCTCCATGGCTGCAGGTGTCATAGCAAGCCAATCCTTATGGCTTAAACAGTGAGAAGCAAAGACTGCTTCTAAAATCAACTTCTCTACAGTGTCTTTCTAAGGATTGATGCTCTTTGGGGAAAAAACACTCAAATACATTCCTATTGAATCTAAAGACAAAAGAAAAGTTATTGTCACCCAGTGGGAGGAACAGGCTTTATACCCTGCATCAGGCAAAGAAGTCCTTTTGTCCCTACAGATAGCAAGGCACTCCAAATAAATGCAGGCTAAAACAAATCTGGAACAAACTGGGATTCTTTTTTCCTCCAAAGGGACATCAGGGAGACAAGTTCAACACCTCCAAGCCCCCACACCAAACTCGAAACCACCAGTGACTCCATCAGCGTTCATGTGGGGGGTCACCTACAAGCATTCATACATACTTGGCGGCACTCAACAATGGATTGATGGGTCCTCTATACCATTTCCTATGGTTACTGCATAGAATTCACCAGTCACCCTCAACATTGGTTCATCAATCTCCACCTCACCCTCCAAACACTAGATTGTGGGGGAATGTGTCCTTCATCTCCTCAACATGGCAGCAATAGAGCCAGTACCCACAGAAGAACACTTATTAGGCATCTGCTTGATCTTCATTGTAGTTCCCCCACAAAGCCTGGAGAGTAGTATTTGATCTGGGGTGTGACAGGGGGAGATGGAATGCTGTTATGTAGGAAATGTGATCTGGGAAGAGTACCATGGGCTATGGTGATCTCAGCAAACTTCCAAGTGCCATGTGACCTTGTTCTTCCTCATGGAATTGCAGCTCTCAGCAGAAGGTTTTCCATAATGCTCTGCACACAACGTATTTTCTAAGCATTGCCGTTCCTTCCTTTGCCTGCTGATTTGTCCCATGGCAGTTCTTTACTCTAGATTGAGACTTCTGAAGAGCATCTAATGTTGCCATGTCATTGTCACAGGCTAAAATAAATAAAATTATTTGTAAACAGCACCATTTATCTTGGAGTGTTATGCCATATGAAGATTTCAGTGTCTAGCCATCTGCTTGGTAAGTTTGGCTACAATCTGTATGTAGAATCTTCATGTGTATGTTGCAAAGGTTATAAATTTTATCACCTTGATATGGCTAAGTCATGAAAACTGTCATGTAGTAATGGCTCTGCTTCTGGTCTCAGCAAGAATCCAATCTGTTTAGGCCTAATGGTTTAGTGATCACTGCAGCGATACATTTATAAGTAGCTCTTCAGCTGCAATGTGGAAATACCTGCAACACTTTTCCTAACCAGTATAATATAAAGTTGGTCAACATTTACAATCCTATAAAGTCCTATAAGTTTGTGTCTCTTCAGGAGGTGTATCTTGATGTCTTAAAAGTAGAGATCATTCTTCACTTTGTTGTTGCTGTTTTCACACAAAGCAATGCCTGGTAATACAACAAAGCATATATAAGCTGTTTAAATTATCTCAGAATTGTCCTTGAGAATCTGAATATGTCCTTAAATTGCATTGTTGTCCCTAATGGACAGTGATACAGCTATACGCCAAATGTGAGCAGTACATGCAAGAGTGTTTTAATAAATCATGTTATTAGGATAGAGTATATATAACCATGTATTTTTATTGAAAGAAATACAGATTTTATTTACTTTATATTTTTCAACAGTATTTTTCTAATACTATTAGGCAGCAAAACTTTCAAGTCATTTACAAGGAGACCATTAACCAAGGTGAAATATAAAGTACTCTAGTAGATCTGTTTGGCTTGTCTCCATCTGTGCATTTTTGTCCTTTGTGCTATTTTTATTTAGTTCAGTTTGTCCTTCTATTTTATTCAGCATGTCCTTTCCTCAATGAACACTTGTGAGTGGGTTCAGATGAATAGCTGATACGGGGACTGATGTGGTAACGCACTATAGGGTGATTTAGGGGAGGATGTGTGTTGAAATAATTTGTTTGAATGTTCTAAGGTATCACAGACTTGTAGTGAAATTTCAGCCCTCCATTTTCTGGGGTGGGGGTGGGGGATGGGAATGAAATTTGGATTGATCCAGGAGTTGGTGAGCTACATCATACTACTTCTAGGTTGCATCAACAGAAGTACAGTGGTACCTCGAGTTACATATGCTTCAGGTTACATACGCTTCAGGTTACATACGCTTCAGGTTACAGACTCCGCTAACCCAGAAATAGTACCTCGGGTTAAGAACTTTGCTTCAGAACAGAGAGAACAGAAATTGTGCTCCAGCGGCACGGTGGCAGCAGGAGGCCCCATTAGCTAAAGTGGTGCTTCAGGTTAAGAACATCCAGAACGAATTAAGTACTTAACCCAAGGTACCACTGTATAGTGTCCATATCAAAGGAAGTAATAGTTTTACTCGCTTCTGCCTTGTTCAGACCTGGAGAACTGTGTCCTGCTCTTGGGTCCTTCTAACTATCCATGATTCTATTTGGTTGTGCCTTCACATCATTCAAGTGAACTATCACAAAAATATTCTTGCTCAGCTGCCACCACTGCTATTTTGTCTTGTTGGCTGCATGACCCAGAAAGCTGTCTGTGAACAAACACCGGTTCCTTTGGCCTGAATCTAGATGAGCGCCTCACCCCATAGTCTCCTTTGACTGGACGTAACCATCCAGGGGTCCTAAACCCTCCTTTTTTTACCACCAAAGAATCCCTAAGAAAGTATCTTAACATCATTTGATGCCTCATGCAGGCCTCCAATGCCTGAAGAAAGACACTGAAAAGCAAATCACTCTTCACTGACACTTTACTAGGGAAGTAAGTAACCTAGAGTGATGATGGCATCCACCCCACCCCCTGTGAAACTAGTTCAATGTCATAATGCTGTGATTACACACTTTACCTTGATGGCCCAACTTAGAGTAGCAACCATTGTCTGACATCATTTTTTATTTTTTCAATCCCCCAAAGTTGGCTTTGCTTTGAAGATATACCAAGCCTGTTTAGCATACCTCTAGACAGCTCCTTCTCAGAACTTGTAATACTCAAGGAAGTATCATATTCCATATCAGCATGGAACATCAGCCATGGGTCAGTTGAAGACTTCCTGCTTAACAGTACAGTGAGCATGTAAGGGAAATAGGCTGCTGTTAGGATCCTCAGAGAAAATACAGTGGTGCCTCGCAAGACGAAATTAATTCGTTCTGCGAGTTTCTTCGTCTTGCGGATTTTTCGTCTTGCAAAGCACGGCTATTAACGGCTTAGCGGCTATTAACGGCTTAGCGGCTTAGCGGCTATTAACGGCTTAGCGGCTTTAAGAAAAAGGAAACAAACTCGCAAGACGTTTTCGTCTTGCGAAGCAAGCCCATAGGGAAATTCGTCTTGCGGAACGACTAAAAAAACGGAAAACTCTTTTGTCTTGCGAGTTTTTCATCTTGCGAGGCATTCGTCTTGCGAGGTACCACTGTAGAACTATTATAAAACCTCAAACGCCCTACCTGAGTTGAATCTGTGCTATACATAGGTTAACAATGATGGCAGTACAAGCAGGCAGTACAAGCAGGGTGCAAGTGCAACTTTTACTGCAAAAAATGTAACCATTTTAGCTTTCAGCTTAACCCTTTACTGAGTGGGCAAAATGAAGAGGTGCGTATGACCAGGAGGAGGAAAAAAGTTGAAGAAGTTTGAGTTTTATATATTGATTTGAATCAGCCAAGCAAATTTTTGTTATCAGGCTTCTAGCATTTATAGTGACATATACAGTACTGATATTATAGTGCTGAAATGGGTAGAAGGTTGTGGGTGCATCTCTTTCTATGACCTGTTACACATTTCTGCATGCATTGGTTTCTCACGAAAGAAAGACTTAATGTATAGCTTCAGGTTATGTGAAAAATCCCTTGTCTCACTGCTAAATGAGGGTGAACCAAAGAACTGTTATATTTATGCACTTTTATATTATGGATGTCTACATTGATTCAATTTTCATTTGTGACATTGTGTGCAAGGTTTAATTTTTATTAGCTCCCAAATGCAAAGCAAGACATGATTGATATATTTGTGATAAAATCATATTCCCTTTGCTAGAAGTTGCCTTCAGCAATCTTTCTTGTAGTTTTAGTTTTTCATAGTTATGTCCAAATGTTACCTTGCTACAGAGGAGAGCATTAATGGCTGTACTTCAGTAGTGATGTACCTAAATTTCCTACAACAGTTCAGTTCACCCAAAAGATAGCACAGCACAGTCCTAAAACCCAATAGCACCCAGAATTTGGAATGTTGAAAAAAAATGGTTTCAGAGAATATAATTTTAAAAAGATATATTATTAAGAAATGTATGTTAGAATTTATTTGAGAATTTCTCTCACTCTAGCTCTAATGTACTCTTTATTCTTATTTAGGCTGCAAGTCCGCTCCACTTCCTCATGGGGGGGGGTTGCGGTCAGGGCACGTGGTCTCTCGCACCCAGCGGGGGCTGGGCTTAGCCCCCATGCCAGTGGAGATCCCTTGGCTGCGTCATGGACCCCGGCCAACCAATCCTGGTGGCCAGGGGGCGTGCCTTGGTGGATTTAAGCAGCCACACGGCTGGAGGATCTCCGTTGTTGTCCAGATCCCAGTTGAGGTTATTCCTGAGCAGAAGAACAGTATAGGATTGAATTGTTAGTAACAATCATTACTGAACCATGTAACCGTTGAAGACAGGGTTGTATGACTTGTTTAGGCAAATGGGACCCATATATTGTGCAAGAGAATTGGATGTAATTTTTGGTTATTAGTTCTTTCCAAATCAACACAGTTTTCATTGACTTGTTGGATGTTTAACCACAGGATGTATTTTATTTATTGTATGGTGTGGTTTTGGATTTATGTACCACCAGGGTAAGATTAATTAACTCCTAACACATATTTTAAAACCATAATGTATTCTTTTCTTTATTTAACTTGAGATATTGAAAGTTTCTGGATTTTAAAAAATCCTTATGAAATTTACATTTTGAAGTTTTATGTTCCACCACAATATTTATAACAAATTTAACAAAATTATATCTAGTTACAAGTACAAGCTAGGATACCATAGGATTTGTTGGGTTCTCTCTGCCTCTGCCAATCTAATTGTTTCTGTGTCACTACACAACATTCGGACATAAAGATAGCTGGATCATTTTGGTTCTGTCAGCCTTCCTGAGTACACTGTTTGAATGTTGAAGAGAATAAAGAGCCTGCCTGAATTCACAGGCTGAGGAAGAATTAATTACTGAGACAGTTTCTCAGAAACATCATAGTTTGTTTGGGCAGAAGCTTTTTCTCATGGAGTAGGAAAGTAGGTCCAGAGATGGATTTCTTACCTTCTTGGATCCCTTCCATGGTTATATTCTACCTTGCTTTAAGAATGTTCTGAATGGCCTTGGTTGGTTCTCTTATGGCCTTGGTTGACAGTTTTTAGTGAGTAATTGTTGGAATGTTGTTGTTGTTGTTGTTGTTTAGTCGTTTAGTCGTGTCTGACTCTTCGTGACCCCATGGACCAGAGCACGCCAGGCACCTCTGTCCTCCACTACCTCCCGCAGTTTGGTCAAACTCATGCTGGTAACCTCGAAAACACTATCCAACCATCTCGTCCTCTGTCGCCCCCTTCTCCTTGTGCCCTCCATCTTTCCCAGCATCAGTGTCTTCTCCAGGGAGTCTTCTCTTCTCATGAGGTGGCCAAAGTACTGGAGCCTCAGCTTCACGATCTGTCCTTCCAGTGAGCACTCAGGGCTGATTTCCTTAAGAATGGATGCGTTTGATCTTCTTGCAGTCCATGGGACTCTCAAGAGTCTTCTCCAGCACCATAATTCAAAAGCATCAATTCTTCGGCGATCAGCCTTCTTTATGGTCCAGCTCTCACTTCCATACATCACTACTGGGAAAACCATGGCTTTAACTATACGGACCTTTGTTGTCAAGGTGACGTCTCTACTTCTCAAGATGCTATCTAGGCCTGTCATTGCCCTTCTCCCAAGAAGCAGGCGTCTTTTAATTTCGTGGCTGCTGTCACCATCTGCAGTGATCATGGAGCCCAAGAAAGTAAAATCTCTCACTGCCTCCATTTCTTCCCCTTCTATTTGCCAGGAGGTGATGGGACCAGTGGCCATGATCTTCGTTTTTTTGATGTTGAGCTTCAGACCATATTTTGCGCTCTCCTCTTTCACCCTCATTAAAAGGTTCTTTAATTCCTCCTCACTTTCTGCCATCAAGGTCGTGTCATCTGCATATCTGAGGTTGTTGATATTTCTTCCGGCAATCTTAATTCCAGTTTGGGATTCATCCAGCCCAGCCTTTCGCATGAGTGTTGGACAAAATGATAACTATTTTTTTTCCTAAGAGCCAAACTTTCTTTAAATATATAATCCCTAAAGTTTCCTTACAAAGGCATTTTTCTTCATAGGTATAACCACCATGCAGGAGTATACAAGTGGAAAATATGCATGCACTATGCATGATAAGGCACACGTATTCATCTTGCACATACTGTATATGGCAAAATACCAATGTGAGCAAAATCTATGCATGCAGTAAATCAGACATCCAATCTTTGCTCCTGATATTATACACATTTTGTTGCTTTTAATACATCCATGTAGAGAAAGCAATGTGTGAGAAACAGTTCTAAAATTCCCAGGCTTTTCGATGTATGTATTTTATTTTTGTTAATGGCCCTGAAAGCTCTGTTAAATGACATTATATGAATCTTTCATCTAAACATGTGAACTTGACAATGTGGTTGAAACACTGGTGTGTCTTATTCTGTACCTCATCAACGGAAGAAACAAAACGGTATTTCATCAGGAAGGCAACATCAATCAATTAATTGTTCTTGGAACCATTATGTTCTCTGTAAATTGATTAGAGAGAATTGCCAGATGTGCATCTAACCTGGCATTATAACAAGATCACCCCTCTTTGTATTATGTATTTGTATTTCTTTTGGAAAGGAGAATGTTATTCATGTTTTTAGGGGAAAAGAACAAACAATTTGGAAAGAGTAAGTTAATTAGCCCAAAACAGAAGAGCAAATAGATCCCATTAACTGTAAGAGCTATTCAAGGGACAGATGGATAAACAAAGCATTCCCTCCCTCCTTGGCTTTAATTTGAAATATATGGGAGAAAATGTGCACCCTCTTCCAATACACCATAATTTAGGGTGATATTCAAAATGGAAGAGTAGCATACAATGATGAAACTTTGGCTCCAGCTCCTGTGTACTTTGCCCCATTCTATATACTTATTACTACTGTTACTATCAAATGTTTATAAATGCCAATGGCATGCTTGGCAGCAGAAGACAGTCTCCTCATGGAATGTGGTGCTGCTTTTTCATTCCTGAAGGAACATATTTCTAAAATGAATATATATTCGTGCATATTTTTTTTGGTTGGAGAACAGCATTGCAAATGTTGAAGAAATGCAAATTTCAAAGTATAGCTGCTTTTTGCTTCATGTATTGTTTCAGAAAATGAAAACCAAACTGAATTTCTGCCTCATCTCTAGCATTCAGTAAATATGTGAGAGGAATCACGATCTTCTCCCGCATCATCATCATCATCCACAAGTTGGAGGGCGGTGACTGAAGTTGGGTGCCTCCTGCAGCTGTGGAGGATCTCTGCATATTTTAGGGTCCTGGAAAATCAGAGTTCTAAAACATGGAGAGTCTCCACAACTACAGGGCTACAGAAGAGCACTGGTAAAGATGACTGGAATTGGGGCAGGGTTGAAGCTAATGTGCTTGTCTCCAAAGCCATCCCTCACATGTTTATTGATTGAAAATACAAAATGTCTGAAGGGGCCTACAAAGAGAAATGCTTTATGCATAGATGAATACCAAGTCTGTGGAATGGGGGAGAATAAGCTTGAATCGCTATAATTTTCCTTAACATGAAGTCGCCCTTGTAGTTATCCTGTCTCCCTGTGGAGTGAATCCAATAAATGTCCTTAAAGGCTTGGGAAAATTGGTTGTTCTCATTGTTTGCACAGTGATGTAGAAAAGCCTTATGCATCTAAGTTGAATTAGTGTGTAATAGCAAATAAGTGCTTAACATGTTTGAAATGGCAAAATATACCTTTGATATAAGTGCATAGTTTTATGTAGTGCTTTGTTTAGACTTGAATTCTGATTAAAATTGCATGAAATATTAATGGGTGGAAAGGGAGAGATTAGTTCATTAACTATAAATTAAAAGTTGGCATCCATTATTTAGTATGGCAGTTCAGGCTCCCAGTTGATGTCATTTATGTTGCTTTAATTACTATTCCAGTTTGCTAGTCTTACCACACAGGTCAATCAAAACTACATGCAATTAGAGTAAGTTTTAAAATCTTAGCTTAGATCATCAGGCCTGACCCTGATGCATGACAGTTTGTGTGTGTGTGTGTGTGTGTGTGTGTGTGTGTGTGTAGTATTTTCTTCAGATGGAAAACTCTGGTGTGGGGACAAAACGAAGGCACAGTAGGGGTATCCATGCATGCTCAGGCCTGGTGGGCACCTTCCTCAACCAGTGCTGGGGCTTGTTTTAAACTTTAAAAAGGGGGGAGGGAGGGAGGAAGGCATGGACAGGGGTGTGTGCTTCCTTTGCTCCAGAGAAGAGATTTTCTGAATGGAATGGGAATAAATGTCCAAGTAGCATGTGTGTGTGTGTCAGGGCTGGAGTCAGATGCAGGTAAGCACAAAGAGGAAGAGTCAGTTGTCAGGGAAATTAACTCTTTATTTAAGGAAACAGCCTACAACTCAGCAACACTTTTTAAATTAGAATGGAAAACCATAGCCAAAAGCAGGCAATAGGAACAGAAGATATGGAACTGGTTGCATATCAATCAATACATTATAAGAAAAGAATTGTGGAATATTATTGTAATATATGATCACAGTAGAGAAATCCTTGTGTGGTCAAAGATGGAAGGACTTATTATTGTTTAACATGGAGGAATGATTGCTGAAGTTTTTGGAGACAAAGTTGATATGTTTATTTAGAGAAAAACTATTTCTGAAATTTATTAATAACAATAATTAGAGAACCCCCTTTTGACTTCTTGTGTAAAAAGGAAAATGAATTAATCTGAGACATTTGGGTTGGGAGAGTGGGAAGATATTGCCCAACAGAAAGGAGGTTAGTTGGATGTAATTTTAGGGTGAATATATTGAATAATTTCTTTTATGTTACGGATGGACAGAAAATTGGAGGCCCTTGTAATTTTTTCTCTTCTGTTTCTTTTTTGTTTTCTTTTTGGGTCATTGGTTGACAGGGCCAGAAATGATTCCCCCCCCCTCAACCTGATTGGCACTTGGTTGGGTTTTTTTCTGCCTTTCCCTCAGTGAAATCATGGCTTACCTTTGTTAGGCAGAAGAACATTGTTTTATGAGGGTGGAAATGGCACTGGTCAGGATCAACATAGTATACAGGGGGCCCCAGAAGGTGCCTGAGGGGAGGATTGACCACAGCAAACCCAAGCATGGGTTTGATATCTGCATGGTTGGAATCTGCGCCCTGGTCCCCCAGTGAGACCCTGCTTGCTTGGCTTGCACCATGGCAAAGTTCAACACTGGCTGACTCTCGTCATACAGGTTTGGAGCAATCCAAACCCAGCAGATCCATTCCATCAACATGGGGCTTGAGGAATGATGAACTGATCCTGGGACCCAATGCCAACCCTTGCCCTGCCTGCTGCTGCCAATAAAGATTTGGCCTGATTTTATCCCATCACCATTGTACAATATGCTTATTTTGCTGCTGTCATGGGTCACATAATGCGCCTGCCTGGGCAAAATAAGATTAAAGGTGTTCATAGCCAAACCAAGATAATATGGCAAATAGGGGTAGGGGGATTGGCAGTAAACGTACCTCTCTAAAACTGGCCATATTTGCAGTATTGCTCCAGGAGTGGACAAAGTCACACATACATGAGCTTGGATCTTCATCTGTTTTAAACTGCCATAGTTTCAGTAAAAAGCAGTCATTTACAACTGGAAATTGACTCTAGATTTCCTCAGAAAGTCACAATAGAAACCCTTTTTCATCTAAAATAAAAGGTCTTTTTTTTTTAGTTCTATCATTTACACGGATTGCCAAAATGTAATTTGGAACATGCAGCAGTTATTGAATCATTCCATGGGCATATGGGGGAAATGTAATATTCTTATACAAAAGGTTAAGATTATTCCTTGTGTGTTCCTCTCCTAGTGCTTTAAGTAACACAATATGCTCAGAGTTCAGCCTAAAGCAATCAGATGCAATCATTACATTAAAGAAAAGAAGATCAATAGGTTTGACGACAGCTATTCTTTCTCCAAATGAGAAGGAGGCTTATAGGAGCACATCATGTGGCGGAATGTTCCTGGATGCGGCAGTGACTTTAAAGTATCAACATATCTCTTTTATGTAATGCTAATTATACTTTGTCCAGCTGTACAATGGAAAGCCTATCAATAGAAGCAGCATTGCTCATGCATGACCAGCTAATTCCTCCTGTATCAGTAGGTAGACTTTGAAATATCCTGGGGCACGAAAGGTGAAGACTGTTGTCACTTCATTAGCTGGTGGAAACGTACGGCACGTTTCTTGGGTCACACTTTTGGTTCTGCATATTCATCTACTTCATAAATGCAGACGTGTCTTCATCATAAATAATGGGGCAATTGTTTGGATTTCAACAGGCTGTTTGCATAGGAAAATGCAGCAGAGAACACAATTCTTCCATTCGCTTTTCCTGACTCTTTTTTTAAAAGCTTATTGGATTAGTTGTATTGCTCATGTTTTCAGTGCAGCATAAATTTCTAATTACCAATTCCCTACTACTTACTGAATAACGAAGCTTATGGGACAGCGTGTATTGTAGCAAAATGTTTATTCTTTTCTTAACCTTAATTTAAATGTAATATAAATTCCTATCTATTTTTACAATGATCTGATGGAAAATTATGATGACTCTAAATTTCCCAATTAGCTTTACAACCAGCCTCAAGTAGTTGCGTAACTCACATCAACAATTAATCAGTGTGCTGTTGTTAAAGCCGCAGGCTCTGAGCTATAAATGGTCCTAACACAATCTAGTTGGCTGATGAGGCTTATCAAGGGGAAATCTTATTCTGGTTAAAGCTGGTTTCATGGATGGCCCTTTCTCAAAAACTGTGACTCATGCAGAATGCTTGGCCCCATCTTCTGATGGGACACAATGTTTTTGTGAGTCTTGCCACACCAGTTTTCCCTACAACCTTTCAGACATAACCAAATATATTTTTATCAACACAAGTAGATGTCACACGTAGAAAGAAGCAGGACCCAGAAAGCACCTTGCGCATATTCCTAACTGAATGAGAAAATGGGTGCTACATACATGCTTCTTCAGTTTGGTCTGGCAAGTTGAGCTGCATGTGTGAGGTCCTGGACTGCGAAATACAAGTTGCAATTGACCAGTCATCTTGTCTAAAGAAGCAACAGAAGCTCCTTCCTGAAGCCTCCCTGACAATTCTCCCTGTGGAGGATCATCCCTGACAACAGGCCTGAGAGCGCTCCAAAAGGAGAACAGCCTTTACCAAAGGTGTCACGGACTTTGAAGATGCTCAAACTCAGGACAAAAAGGAGAAACGTGCTAAGAGGAAGGCATGTTTGGCAAACCCTCACCGTGATCCACTCTGCCTGGAAACCTATTTCCCCGCTGTGGAAGGACATGTTGATCCAGAATTGGCTTCCACAGCTACTTACAGACTCACTGTTCAGACCGTGTTCATGGAAGACAATCTTACTCGGCTACGAGTGATTGCCAAAGTAGAAGAAGAGGAGGCGGCATAATTGAAGCTTATTTTACGGGACTGGCTGCTTCACATTTGCATAATTGGATTGCAACTCCTGTTTCTTTCAGGAGTGGCTCCTTACTTGTGGAATGTCCTCCTTAGGAAGGCATGCCTGGTGCCTACTTTAATGTAGTTTTGATACCTGGCAAATAGGTTTCCTCACAGACCTTTTAAATTGCATCATTTTACCTTAAGACTATTTTAGGCTGTGATCATCTGCTGTTCTCCCAGTGGTCAAGGAAATGGCTGTGGGAAATCTGCAAGAGCAACAGCACTCTCCTAGCAACTTGGGATTCCTGGTAACTGGTATTCAGAAATGATCCAGATTACAGCTTCTTGTAGTGTCATTCTTAAAACTCCAGAGGAAAAGAGGGCTGAACCAAGTAATAGGCCCCCAAAACCTTCATAATACAACTGTTTTTGAAAACAATAGTTTGCATATCTAGCCATAATGACATTTAAGGGCTATTTTACATTATGTAAATAGAAAATCCATTTCTCCATTAAACTAAAAGCTAAAAAAAACACATTTTCTATTAAAATCAAAGGAGTTGCACTGATATAAAATTCATGTAAAAAATGGAAAAATCCACCAAAACTAACCCTGCTTTACAATAATTCCAGGAAATGACGCTGCAAAATTATATATGTTGTTTTAATACAGGCTGAAGAGTAGGTTTTGTATCCCTTGTTTTTGCCCTACTGAGGATTCATATCAGAACTTTTATTTTATTTTATTTTATTTATATACTGTCCTATACCCGCAGGTCTCTGGGCAGTTCACAGAATAAATTTATCACACATCTCTTCTTCCCCTGAATGACATTTTGAAATTGTAGTACATTAAAAATTACCAATCAGTATCAATCCGAAATTGCTTCCAGGGTGTGGTAGGAGTCTATTAATATCTTCCATATGGACATAAATCCAAAGGCTTTCATTGCCATAATCATTTTTGGCACAACTCTTAGGTGTGTGTGTGATAATTAATTATTCTCATCATCCCTTTTCTTTTTTCCTGCTTGTTTCCCATTCCTGATTTTTAATTATTTCTGGTTATGAGGTGAATTTTTTCACTGCCGAACATATTGGAGGGTACATGATATAAGTAATGTGTGGGGAAGGAATTGTAGTTCATACCCACATCAAGGGCAGACTTTGGTAAATTGACCCCATGAACGAAGACAAAATTTGGTGCCCCCCCAAAAAATTATTTCTTATTTTCACAATAATTTATTTGGGTATAGTTACTTTTATGGATTTTCTCAGTAGGTAGTCAGATAAATACAGTTGCTGCTGTTATTGTTGTAGTAGCAGTGGTAGTTATTTTGTGCCCCCTCAGCTCTGCGCCCAGTTCAGGGGAACCACCTTCATTTCCCTAAATCTGGCACTGCACACACACACACACACACACACACACACACAAACAGACACACACACACACACACACACACACACACACACAAACAGACACCCACACACACACACACACACACACACACACACACTGTATTCTGTATCCTATATGTGCAAACCTCTCCATTCTAAAGAATTTGTGTGTTCTCTACTCCCACCCTCCATGTTCTACCTTGCATGGTCATAAAAGACACTTGAAAAATACTATTACAGAATATGCAATGTATAGTGATGGGTATCATGGGAAGAATATGGGATTATTATACCCAACTGTACTCACATCTAAACAAAATCAATTTTATTTTATACCAATCTTCAGAACAGTATCCTAATTACTGCAGTGGTAATAGTTCTGCTAATTGCACGAGTGCTGTTATGAACACAACATAACTTAGACAAAAAAACAACTCAGTTTACAACTCAGTAGAGAATCACCATGCACACAATACAAAATTTAATTGGAAATTAATAAACAAATTAGTGGCACCTTTCTTCATAATAAGCCAGCTAGCCTGCAGGCAACCAAACTAAGCACAAAAGTACCCATCCAATTATGCAAATGAGTGCTGTCTAAATAGAGAAATAGTAAATTCAGATATTTAATTCCTGTGAGATTGCAATCCTAAATATATTTACTAGGATGTAAGCTCCGTGGTATTTACTTCTTTACTGTAAGTCTGCTATTTCTCCTGTAATTTATAACATGCAAAATGTATGATATATGCTCTGGATGGTAATTGTTTGCAGTTCCACTTTTTTTGAGAAACCATCCTCCAATAATAATGAAACTGTAGTTTTGTATGTAGTAATTCATTTTAAACAAATGAATGAATAAATAAAAGCGTAAAACATGCATTCAAATTTTATTGCTATGTGTTAAGCATCAGTGCATCTCTGTAGTGTCTTGGATCAAAATAATACTGGAGAGATTCACAGACAGAGAAAGACAGTCATTCCACAACTATAGTTATTTGTGCTGGAAGCCTACATTGCTTTACTTAGCTGGTCTGTATGACTTGTATTTTTGGTAAATCTCGTTGCCCATTTGTATGAGTAATTGGCCATGTGTTGTGAAATTCATGGCCAATAATAAAATACAGAGTTGGAAAAGTTCTTGTAGGTCATCTAGTCCAGCCCCTGCGCCATACAGGATCTGCAAGTCAGGATGCAACTACACTACCCTTGACAAATGATGGACTAGCCTCTGCTTGAATATCTCCAGGAAAGGAAGGCCCATCACTTTCTGAAGCAATCAGTTCTATTGTTAGTCAAATTCTCCCTATGGTTACCTCAAATCTGTACCCTTTCAATTATCCAAACTTTTTTTTTGCTCCATCTTCTACATGACAACCTTATTGGTATATGTGAAGACTACTGTCTTGTCTTTCGTTAACCTCTCTTCTCCAGGTAAAACATGCCCAGTTCTTCTAACTATGTGCCTTACAGGACTTGGTTTCCACACATCTCACAATCCTGGTTGCCCTCCAGTTGGTCAGTGTCTTTGTTAAAATGTGGTACCTAGAATACATCACAATACTGTAGAACAGTGGTTCTAAATACTGTGGACCATCTGTTTTGCAAAAGCAAAGCTATGGACCACCTACTTTTACAATTGATGATATTTCTATGGTAGTTTTTGTTATGTGAATGGTGCCATGGAACCCCTGAGTGGGTTACGAGGAACTCCTGGGGTTTGTGGACCACCAACTGGGAACTTCTGCTCTAGAGGCAATCTGACCAGTGCAGAATAAACTGGAATGACCGTTCCCTGCATAAAACGGGGGGTGACCTTTGCGTGGACGCGCGCAGCCCCTGGATCTGGAGCGGCTCCATCAGCATAGGCTTGGCTTTGCCTTCCCTCAGGTGGGATACCTGGAGGTCTCCGCCTACCCCAGTCAGCTGTCCAATCCCACCTGGGGGAAGCGTTGCCAAGGAGATCAGGCCAGGTAGGGGAGGGATTACCTGCCCACACAATAGAGGGAGGATCTTACCTGGGAATCCTCACTTGGCTCCAGAGCTTCTCCCACCCTACCCACCCTCAGTTAATGCATTATTTTGCAGGTTACCTTTTCTTCATAGGTTTTGAAGTTTAACTTTTCTTCACAGGTATGTGGGTGCTGCTACATTAAGGTCGCTGTCAAAGGGCCGGAAAGGAATTTCCCTGCATTGGCAGGTTTCACCTTTCCTGTAGCAAAACGTCACAACTTTGGCGGTATCAGGCCTTGGGCGGAATCCTTTTGTCCATCTTCCTCTTTGCAGCGGCGATACCAGGGTTCCCCATTAAAGGGGTTTCTGAAGGGAGGCTTTGACCGTACGCCGAAAGGTCATCATTGCTCTCCCCTGTGGCGGCAGCGTAATGGGGGCGGCTATCTCTGCTTGAACATATGTTCTCCAGAGCCGGCCCATCCCCCACACAAACCCTGGATAACCCTGATGCTCCCTAGGTCCCCGGCTGGGGACTGGGGATGGAGAACGCCCAATGCCTGAGCCAAGGTCTACCCACATTTGAAATTTAATAAAGTTGTGGCCAATTTAATCCCATAGCATGTTGTCTTGAGTCATTATTCCACATGACGGGGGGACCGCTCGGGATCTGGGGACTCCGCCTGTCCACGCAACTTTTACTTCTGATGGTCTGGAGACTGTGTTCCTGTTAATGCATTCTGAGATTGCATTGACTTCTCTAGCAACTGCATTGCACTGCTGGCTCATGCTCAATTTATGATCAACTAAGACACCTACATCCTTTTCATATGTCCTGCTGTCAAGCCAGATATGTCCCATCCAGTGCCTTTGATTGCTGGTACCTTAATGGAGGACTTTATACTTATTTCTGTTGAATTTCATCTTGTTGGTTTCAGCTCAGTGTACCAACCTGTCAAGAATATTTTGAATCTTGCTTCTGTGTTGCAGCCCTGTTGTATGATAAATGAAAGCTACTAGAGTGTCATGACATAGTTGTTTTTCAACTTGTGATCTCTGTCAATTGCATAAAGCATTGATTGTCATTAGGCTGATGGATAGATACATTTTGGAATCACCAGGTCAATGTCTTTTCTCTATGTGTGCTTCTAAAATATTCCTCATCTAATTCCCCCCCTAGATTTTGTAGTTTCCAAATTCCCATATCATATTTCATAAAGCCGTTGCACTGAGCAGCCTCCATTAAACAAAACATACACACTTGTACAAGGCATACTGCATGCAGAGTTTACTGGCGTTTTCTGTCCTTTCATGTCTTTCCTTCGCCCTCCTAAATTAAATATGTGCATATGTGCATTGATTAAATACTGCCAATGAGCAATCCTTGTGTAATTGCACGTATGGCTTTATCAAGATATGTGTGTGACATTTCACCAATGAGCAGTAGCAGACATGCACTTCAGTAGAACATCGAACAAAATATAATCTTGATGGAATTATACACATGGAGATTGCTTTTCCTCCCAGGTGTTTTATCAATGCACACATTTGCATTGGTAATGCTGAAGGGGAAAAGATGCAAATGAACTGAAGAAATGGAAGGCAGTGTCTAGCAGCTCATGACTGAACTCCAGAACTAACATTAGAACATCTTAATTAAACTAGTATTCAGAATGCATAGAACACAGTACAGAATGTTTCACAGAATAATTAAGGAATGGAATGGGGAACATATGTTATTCTCAAGCTTTCTCCATACTAATTTGACAAGCCATCTTATTGCTTCTTCTCAAAGCTCTTCTTTTTGTTCTGCTTCCTCCCTCTATCATACAGCCCCAATTGCACCCTTACCCTCATCGGCTTTACTGAAGTGCCTAAGGGCCCATATCCACTGGCTTTGATTTCTAAACATGGCAGCCCACCATGTATCTAAATGTGCTGTTTCTTGATTTATGACAGTCTTTGCCATGGCCTATCAAAAGTCCGTATGAAGGCTGACTTGCATTTTTCTCTTGGGGTATTAGACTGGATGTTCCAAGTCATGAATCAGTCATTAGTGGTAGTCACCTGCTGTAGATTGAATATGGGTGACAATTTGCTAAGTAGTAACTTCATATGTTGTGATTAATACTACTTGCATGCCAAACAGTGAAAAAACCCTCACTACTTTTCTGAAGGTGAAGCAAGAGACTAGCAAGAATAAGAACACGCTTACTACTTGGCAGGACAATATAGATGACAAATAATAGTTTATAATGGAATTACATGCATACTATGGAATGTTACCACTTGGCAAATTGTTGTTTTGCATTGTCTGGTGTTCACACTATGGTTTATAGAAGCCTTCCACAACCAGGTGCCCTCTAGGTGTTTGGGAATACAACTCATCCAAGTCCAAGCCATCATGATCAAGCCTCCCTAGACAATGGGAATTGTAGTCCAAAATATCTGGAGGGCTAGTTTACAGGAAAAAGCTGAGGTACATGTGTGCTATGATGGGTTAAGAGGGTCAGAGATTCCTTTCTTAATAAGTAATTTGCTATTGTGTTAGTATGTCAGATTTCAGAGACCCATGTCTCCCATACACAGAGGTGACATTTAGAATTTGATATATCAGGTATACAAACATGAATGCTAGGTAAAAATGAATACTGCTGGTGATCATTAACGTGAGAGACTTTTCTTATGGCAGATCATTCATAGGGAAATCTAAGAACATTTATTAGATTTAAGAGTAGGTAGCTTAATAGACTCAACCAGTCCTGAAATATTTGGTAATCAGTTTTTAAAATCTATAATGTTACTTTAATATAACAGATTTTCTAAAAATAGAAAATAGCATGGAGACACAATGTGTGTGTATATAATCAAGCTCCATGCCAACTAACGTGATAGAGCTTATTAAAAATAGTGGCCCCAAACTGCCAGAATTAACTTGGCATTTATTAGATGTCTAGGAATAAGCTAAAATGTAGAGTATAAGAGTGAGATTTTTGACTTCCAAAAGCTCTTGGCATCCATCAAAATGAATGAATGGGAATCTGGCAAAATAATGATAGCAAGTGTATTGCTGTTGGAAGGGTGGAAAAGAATTTAAAATGTTTGTGAGAAGAAATTTGACCTTTCATATAAAAGACATGATAGTTTTCTATGGAAAATTGGCCCATAAACCTGAATTTAAGGCACACACAGATCCTCCCTAAAATACACCTTCCCATTCTATTGAGAAACAATTTCAAGTTATGGTGCAGTGAAACGTTTCCTTACCTTACTTACGTTATAATTTTGTGTGCCTGGAAAAGCACCTGGAATCAATTATGCACATAGACACTTAAGTCCAGGGTTGGTTATCTTCACAATTGTTTTTCTTTCTCTAAAAAGTAGTCTAATATCCTGATCACAGACTGATTTCACTGCCCGTATTGTTATGTACCCTTTCTCCACTTCTTTATGTCCCTGTTGTTGTTTTTTTAAAAAATAGGAGATAGAGAAGTGGAAATGAAATTCTCTTGTTTCTGCATTTCCCAAATATGTTGGGCGTGTGGAGGAAATGCTCATGTAAGAAATAGAGCTGTGCACAGCCTCCAGATCTGAGTCGAGGCCTAATCTATTACTTGGAATTAGCCCTGATCTGACTGGGGCCAACCTGACCTGGATCTGGGCCCCGAAGCAATTCAGGGGCTAGCACTAATGTGTAATTAGAGTTTAGGGTTTAATATGCAGACAGGAAGGCATGGGGGAAAGAAAGACCTCTGTGTTTGGGAGGCAAACACTACTGGGTAGTCCCGGTTTAAATAGGGTTGCCATATAAGACCCCATACTGATTTTAAGCTTTTGGAGCTGTTTCCACTGCTTTTTCCATCGCGATGTCATACTTCTGGGTTTTCTCTGGCATTTTGCTGATTTGGCAAAATTCCTCCCTGACACCATTTTTGCACCTGAATACCAGGACTGTCAGGAATTTTCCTGATATATGGCAAGCCTAGATTTAAGGGGGAAGAGAGAAAGCAAGCAGAGCACAGTAGTAGCTGCCCCCCTTGACACCTCCTCCCTTCCTTCCCTATTCATTATTAGGCTTGTGCCATCTCTGCCTCCATCTTGTGTTCCCTTGCTCTCTCCATCCTGCAGCCAGAGTTGTGCATAGCTGGTAATAGGCCCAGGCCAGATGGGAAATGTAGGTCCCATTTTAATAATCTTTACCAAAGGGCCCCTTCCCCTTTGCCTCTAGCAAGGGAACTGTGAGTAGGCCCCCTCAAAATTGTAGGCCCATGCCAATTGGACCCCTGCCCCCATCTCTGTTCTGGCCTGCAATGGGAACCACAATGGAAGGACTCAAGGCAGTGGCAGTGGCAGTGGCGCCAAACAGATTAGGAGCCATGGGTATGAGATGATAGAGCCAAGGAATAAGTTGAGCCAACATATTCTCTGCGGTCAATGGTACAAGCCCATCTGTTGCACAGAGGATCTGCCTCTACCCAGGAGGGGGAGGAGGCAGCCTTGGTAACATGTGATACTTCCTCTCCCTCTGTCCTGCCTCCTTTTTGACAGCCCTAGATAACTCTTGAAACCAGGCAGGTTATTGTACCGTCTTCCAGACTTAATAGCACAAACTGGTGAGGTTGGCATGATGTTTCTTTGCTTAAAACAACAAATCACCCAGGCTTCCGTTTTCCCTGTTGTGGAAACAAGGAGTGAGTGATTCAATCAGGTCACAAATTCATTTCCTGGCATCTCCAGTTAAAAGGATCTGAGATGGGAAAGACCATGGCTTAAAATGTTGGAGAGCCAAGCAGTTCTCTGAAAAGCCACCAAAAGTCATGCAGTTGAGAAAGTCCCACCACAATTGAATCCCATATTTGAACAGTCTCTGGCACATTGCTGCTGTGTGTAGGATTATGGCATAAAGGAGAAATTTATTCAGAGCTGAAGGATATTCATATTAGGGTAATCCATGAATAAAAAGACTAGTGCAGGGAATGGAAAAGAAGCTTGGTAGACTAATGTAGTACAACAATGAAGAAATTGTATAGGGCAAAGTTGGTTGTGTGGGAGTGTATGATGGAGATAAGGAGGTGTGAGAAGTACATGTGTGCTTTCTATAGGAAGACTGGGGTCCAAGTATAAAACCCAAATAATACAAAATATCAGAAAGTGAAGAAAGATATACTGAGTCTGAAAAGGAACTGAATTGTGGTGTATAAGTATAAAAGTGTTGAAAGAGCAACCAAGATTTTCATATACTCTGGAAAGTATGTGGGATAAAGATACCTCTCTCTGATCATGTGGTTTTTCTTCTCTTATTTTCTTTCAGAAAGGAGTGCAGCAATTTTCACAGTGCTGTGGTTTATAATAGAAGGGATTTATTAGAGAAGGTGTCCAGGAATAGCCTATTACATTACCATCTAATCTGACTCAATTAAAAGTACCAGGGAAAAATACTTCAGCTTTTCCCTCTCTAAGCCTTTTCTTTCTGATTTGCAAATGAGTTACTAAAAAATCACATCTGCAGGCATTAATGTAAAACTGTCATTTATGCTGTACCTTGCAATTATGCTGAAATTCAGTGGAAGGAATTTATGTTAATATTATTTGAAAAATAATGCACACAGGTCTTTCTCTTCTTGTTTTTGTGCCATCTTGACATAGTCTGTCAGTCTGGGGTAAATTTGGTCATCTTGAAGTGGTGTGGTGGAGCAGGAATTCAGGGAAACACAGCTCTGTTACATTTTTCACAGCAGGAGTAATGACATAATCTTCGGGAGCAGTCTTGCCGGTATTGTAAGCTGCTGCTGCTGGTTGAAGGAAAGCTCTGGCCTGGCATATAGCCCTTTTGTTAGATAGACTAGGCTGACAAAGTCTGCTACTGAGCGTCAGTCATGCTTGATCAGAGATGTGGACCCATATTTCCTCAGCTGAGAAGTCCAACATGCTAACTGCTAAGTTGGATCCTCCTAATTGAGGGTCCGTATTGCGCGTGGGCCTGAGGTGCCCCCCCCATCCATGGGGTGGAGATGAGCTCAAGCCTTGTGGTGCCCCATGGTCACGCCACGGCATATTGCCCAATCAGAGTGTGGTGGAGTGATCGTGTGGGCCGTTAAAAGACGGTGGCGTGTCGCCGGGGCTTTACCTGGCTTCGCACTGCCAACCCACCCCCCAGTGTTTTAGGTGTCTGCTTTGGCCTTGCTCTGGACTTCGGCTGGTTGCCTGTTTTGGAACAGGGGCTGGGTAGGAATTTTTTCCATTTGGCAGATTGGCACTGTCCATTTTCACCTACCTCTTTGTAAGGTTTGGTAGTTAGGCATTGGCTTAGTGAGATGTGGGGAGGGGAGGTGTGGCCATCACCTGCCCCTCCAGGTACAAGGGTATTCCGTTAAAGGAATCTGCGGGTCTGAATTTTGTTGAAAGTCTACTTGTGGGGCTAGGGCTATGCCAGGACCCTGCGGGTGAGCTTCAGTTGGTCGCCATCGATGGAGCTCCCTCTGTTGGTGGTTTGCCCTTCTAGACTTCCTGCAAGGCAGGCAGGAGTCAGATATAGTTATTGCCAATGCCTAAGCCAATACCACTCACATTGCTGTAATCAATAAAGTTGTGGCCTAAATTTTGCCCATTAACCTTAAACTAAAATTCTGTGTCAATGTGTTTTTATTATTTTAGTGGGGTGCGCTGGGGCCTTGTCGTGCAAATCAGCCTTTACCAGCTGATGCCTTTTCCAACTCTTTTTGGGACTGCAGCTATGGACTCTCTATTGGTATGTGGCTCTGGAAGCCATTATGATAAGCTCCTGCACTTCAAAATTAAACACAACATCACTGGTGATCAAGTAAGTGGTTCAACTTTTTCCTTACTCTCCAGTCAGTTAAGTTGAACGGAATAGCCTTTTTGAATTTCTATAAGAAACTTAAAAGAAATGGAACTTAAACAATGGCTTTATTCCTTGAAGGGCACAATTCCCCCACATAGTGCATGCCATTTAAATTTATACATTCTTGACATATTGTTGGATTAATTGAATTGTATTCTATTTAAACAAAG
This sequence comes from Podarcis raffonei, assembly GCF_027172205.1. Taxonomy (NCBI): domain Eukaryota; kingdom Metazoa; phylum Chordata; class Lepidosauria; order Squamata; family Lacertidae; genus Podarcis; species Podarcis raffonei. Next base: position 46,162,367 of record NC_070605.1, on the reverse strand, counting down.
TGGCAGCCCTGTTTCTTGGCCTGATTAAAGTTATTGAGTTTACAGCATCGTATTCTTTGGCTCTGGTGAAGGAAGCATTTCTTTAATTGCTTCCTTAATGCACCCTGCCTGTCTCCTTCCAGAATAAATGGGTGAGATTGTCAGGTTTCACTCTATGTGTGTTTTAGAGAAATTTATATAATAGTCAATTTTGTATTAAAAGTGATTAGATCACAGGATACAGCTGTCCACAGATATTACTGCCATAATTTAAAACATGGAGTATCAGCAGAATTCTAACACTTATATTTTGAGGTGATAACAGTGTGAACTACTATTTCAGGAAGAAAAGAAAAGAAAGAGACTACTAAATGACATTGATATCACATAAATTTTTTTTTAGCTTTTCAACTGCATCCAATAATACAGTTCTACCAAACAGCCCTTTTATTAAATCTAATTATATTCAATTATAATGTTCACATTAACTCTTTTATCTTCCAGATCCTTGACTTTAAAGACAAACCCATATTCCCATTACAATACATACCCCCAAAGAAATGTGTTTTCATGATGTACAATTATTTTATTTTCATAAAAATTGAGTATTGTATTCCTTTACAGCTGTTATTGTAAAAAAAGAAAAGAAAGAAAGCCTCTTTATTTTAACCACAGTTGCCCTTGAAACGTGGTTGTGAAATGTGTCTTTATTAAATCTGTCTGGTCTAAGCGTCAAAGCTATCTTTTATTTAGAGCACTTCATACCAACATTTGTAACAATCTTTTTTCTTCTTCAATTGGTTAAAAGTGTCAACTTTCTCCTCAGTCAAGGCAGTCTTAAATTTGCACATAATCTTTCAAATGTTAGTGACTGCTTTTGCAACCAGAACTTTGTGGCATGGCATGTTGGCAAACTTATAACTCAGATTTGTCATAAAACCACAGCGGTAGACATAAAACGCTATCATGAATCTTACTGCAAAACTTAAAGCTGTGCATTTGGAAGAAGCAAATACGCTATTCATAAGAGTAGTAAATGGCTGTACTGTTTTAAGATTCCAAATTAATTTCACAAAGCAGAAAGCATTCTGGTACTTTGGCTGAGCTCCAGTTCCCCAATCTCCTTTGAAGTTTTGATTGGATAAAGTGTCTTTAACTTCCTTTGCCAAAAACGCTTGCAGAATGTTGCTTAGTATTGTTAAGTGCACCACTGTGCTCTGTTCCAAGGATGGCTGCCTTTCACCTGCAGTGGAAGTCACTCTTCTGTATGAATAGTTTATAATTAGCTAAAGTGCTCTTGGCTTTGTGGCTTTATTATATAGTTCTTATGTTTAGTTCATGAGTGATTCAGTTATATTATATTGGAAAAAGAAATATTTTATTATTTCAGTTAACATAAGTGCTACTAGGTTTATTTCTCTCGTTATATATTTCTTTATAATGATGAGCAATTTAGCCTGCCCTTCATTTTAGGATCCCAGGTCAGGGTTCAAGATACAAATCACATAAAATTACATAAAACAGCCATAAATCATACAAAATAAGAAGTAAAATCACAGAGCAGGCTCCCTACCACAGTTAATGCTAAAAGGTAAAGGTAAAAGGGTAAAGGACCCCTGGATGGTTAAGTCCAGTGAAATTTGACTAAGGGGTGCGGTGCTCATCTCCCCTTTCAGGCCAAGGGTGTTTGTCCACAGACAGCTTTCTGGGTCATGTGGCCAGCATGACCAAACTGCTTCTGGCTCAACAGAACACTGTGACAGAAGCCAGAGCGCATGGAAACGCCTTTTAGCTTCCTGCTGAAGCAGTACCTATTTATCTACTTGCGCTGGTATGCTTTTGAACTGCTAGGTTGGCAGGAGCTGGGACAAAGTGACAGCAGCTCACCCCATTGTGTGGATTTGAACTGCTCAAGAGGCTCAGTAGTTTAGACCACAGCGCCACCCGTGTCCCACTAAAACACTGAATATGTCAAGGCAAACACATACACTTTGGGATCACAAGAACAAAATAATTGATGACAGGTGGGGACAAATTCCACTGATGGGGCACCATTGCAGGGAAAGCTTAAACATTTTCCAAATTATGTCAGCAGTAATAGGCAAGTGCTTGCAGATGCATTTGCATTTTCACATGAACCCCTCATTTCATTAACTGGTAGACAACATCCAAATGCAAATTCTGTTATGTGTCTTGTCTTTACCTGTAGATATGCTTATTGCAACATGGCTCCCCATGTTGTTGGCCTCCCACTAGTCCCAACCAGCATGTTCAATGGTCAGGGATGGTGAGAGCTATAGTTCAGTGGCATCTGGAGGGCCACAGTTTTCCCCACCCCAATGCCTAGGCTATACACTGAAACCAGAATTGATATATTCATTTGTTCTTCATTTTTCTCCCACTAAGATATTTTTTTCTAAAAACAACTGCTCCAGAGATCTCTGGGTGTATCTGTGTTCATCATAGTTGAATCTGGCATCTAGAGTACTAATGGCTGCCATTAAGACATAGCCCTTGCTTCCAGTTTAAGGTAAAGGAACAGATGATGATGATGATTATTATTATTTTACGCCCTTCATCCACAGGTTGCAGGGCAGTTCACAAGATAAAAATACAGGATAAAAGCACAAAATGAATAGTTTTTTTTTTTTTAAATCAACCCACTCCCACAAAGGATGAAGAGGAACATTTTTGCCTGGCGTCTAAGATGCATTATGAAGGTGCGAGATGAAACTTCCTGGGGGAGAGCATTCCACAAATAGGGAGCCTCTGCAGAAAAGGCCTGTTCTCGTGTTGCCACTCTCTGGACCTGTTATGGAGGAGGCACATGAAGAAGGGCCTCAGATGATGATCACAGAGTTCACGTCAGTTTATATCAGGAGTAGTGGTCCTTGAGGTATTGCAGTCCTGAGCTGTTTAGGTACACCCAGCCATAGATTTGAAGGCAGATAAGCAAAAACCTGCTTTTCTCTCTTTTTGCCCAACAAAAATGAATTAATGTAACTGAAAGCAAGGAAACAAAACCAGCACATCTATTCTGTTATACTCCTATGACTTTGATGCATATGCAGTTTGTTGTTTTCACTAGGCTTTGGACAGCTAATGAAGGTTTGGATGATCAGAAATTTAAGAATCTATCTCTGTTTTGTTGACATGGTTGGTAGGATAGCAGGATTATCGGTTATATTCATGAAGATTGTTCTTGTGAATATCAGCCACCAAGCTGTCTCAGAAATGATTACACTTATTATTTGTTTTCAGTTTTGCCCTGACAGTTTTTCACAAAATTACTGATGCTGGAAGGTTTGAAAAACATACTGTATCACTGACAATACATGGAGGAATAGCAACCCACTCCTGCTGTCTTTTTTTTTAAAAAAAAGGATATTACCACCGTCTGGTAGGCTGTAGGGAAAGGAATAAAGCAGTGTTTGAAAACAAAAGAATAGCACAGAGAGGTAGGTGGAAGAGATGCTAGGGGGAACAAAAACTGCTGCAAGCAAGACTTACCATAATCATTCAAGGAGGGCTTACAAAAGGATATTAAAACTACCTGGGAGACCACAGCCTAGGGCCATTTTGGCAAGGAAAGGAGTAAAGAGAGACTGTAATGCAATAATAGTGGAGGATTTGATCACAGACAAACATTTAGAAAGGAAAATGGGAGGGAATAGCTTAAATTCATTGAATCAACCTCACTCTGTTTGGGTTTTCCTGCCTTCTTTTTGCCTGTTGTTTGTGTAGGTTTCTTTTGTCAAATGCAGAGATTCTCCCCCGCCCCCACCGGAATATCTAAAATTGCTTTAATACTTAGAAACACAATGCATTAAATTTTTTTTAAAATATAATTTATATTTTCAATGGAAAAAGGGGCAAGGGGGAGCTCCTTTTCCCCATTAATTTTTTTCCGTTTTGCCATATTGACCACAGCCAACATTGACCAGGTGTGTTTCTTGGACGTCACAGGCTGTTAGCAAATCTGTTGTCTTTGTTTTAAGGGAAAACTCCACTGTTCCATACTAAATGTTGCTAGTCCCTGCCTTACAAGCCTCTGTGTATTGTTTTCCCTATGTGTTTTTCGTTGTGACTCTTCTAAATATATATAGAGAGAGCAGCTCATCAGACAGTACATTAAATTTGTTATTATGCTGTAAATAACCAGAGGTTACTGAAAGCTCAGTTGCATGCATGCACAGTGTGAACAAAGGTCCCCCCCATCTATTTCAGTACCAGGGACAGTGAACACAAAAGTGAAGGGAAAGTCTTGATCACATGGGAGCTCTGTGCATATTCAACTGCAAATATATATGAAGTTGTGTAAGTTCTTTTCACACATAAATTCAGGAATGTCTTCAGTCGAAGTCTTGCTATTGATGAAATGAATAACCACTTTATGTATTTAAGCTATAGAATTTAATATTGTTTCCTTTTATGATTACTTTAAAATATGATATACCTATACCTGTGCACAGCATATACTCTGGATTAGATAGTAATGTCTCTGAGTGCAGTTGTGAATATTGTATCTGTTCTGTACTGACGCAGAAAGAAGTAGTTTTGGAATATTATTTGCTTTGTCTTAGATGATATCCAGAGGTCACCTTTATGTAAGTTCTAGATTCAAAGGCACTGTAAAAGAATTGTGCCTGCCTGCACTAGAAATGGGAGCCTTATCTATGTTGCCATAAAGGTGCTCCAGTCAGTGGAAAGTTGCAATCTTTGAATTTCAAAAACCCTCTTACACCTATTGCTATTTGTGGTGTGACCAGATTACCTGTGAAGCTACACGTGAACCTTGGGCATATGGAAGTGACCACTGGCCATTTTGACCAACATTAGCATACAGTTCTCAAGAGAGTTAGCCAATATTCAATATTTCCAAAATGTTAGCCACCCCATCTTAACAGTTGATGGAGCATTAGAAAGAAGACAAATCAAATACGTCCATTTTTGGCAGGATTTCATAGGCCATAATGTGAGCCACAGATTGTATCTGAAAGATAATAAGTACCTTGTATAGAGATTGGAGGGCTAGCCATCATATTTTGTACCCAGGGTTGTCCCTATGGTCGTGGGGGATCCAAGGCAAATCATACTGTGAATTTTTCCATCTTTCTAACTTGCACACATGATCTATGTATCACAAAAAAGTTCATTGCAAAACTGACTAAACATTAGTTGGCTGAATAGGGTGTTTTCAACTTTCCTTCCTTTTGTGGTGCCTTTTTACATTAATTCTAAATTGACCTTGGTTTTTTCAGCTTAGTCTGTATTTAATTCTTTGTTTGAGCTCCACATTTATTCAATCTAATAGTGCTACTATCTTAACATTGCCAGTGAATGTTCAAATTGAATAAAAGCTCCATCTAGGTTTTTTTATATATATAATGCAGTGTAAAACAAAGGGTATCTTTTTTTCAGAACTTCATCTCTGATTTTTTTCTAATTCTGAGCTGAGCTACTGTATTCAGTGTTTTAAAAGTCTACACTAATTAACTTTCTAGCTCAGCTTCTATCATAGACTACTCAAAGATTTATAACATTGAGGATCAGAAGGTTGAATCAAGGATTTAATAAAATGTGTTGGACAAAGAACAAGTTGTATAGCTGCACAGAATAATAAGAGTTCATTAAAGCATTGCTGATGTGGACATAATGATAATTGCTACTCATCTATTGAAATTGATTTAGTGCTTAGCCTTACTTAAACATGTCATTAACTAATTACTTTAACTAAACAGACTTTGCTGACAAACCTTTGAGTAACATACATTGCTAAATGTTTAAAGAGTAGCTTTGCTGAAACAGATTATAACATGTCAAAATGGAAGCTGATTCTAGAGATTCTGTGTTCCTTTCTCAAAAGAGTATCAGGGGTCCCTAATAAGGGTGTGTGTACATACAGTTTTTTCATGTATTAGATTTAACTCTGCTTTCCTCACTAGCAACCCCTTGTTGTGGACAGAACAATGGGATCTCGGTTCAAAATGTAGCAGCGTGAATAAAGGGGGAGAATGTCAGGGTCTCAAAATAGCACAGTGCTTCCAGTTTACCTGACCACAGGTTTCCTGCATGATTATTGTTCAAAAGCCAATGGGAAACTTAATAGAATAGGGGGGAAAACCTTGCTTTCCAAGGGGAAAGCAAGAGGAACAACTCGGATAATTATGCACTTTAAAGTAAGTATCTATAGAAAAAAAGGAAAGCAAAAAATGAAGTAGTTTATTCCAAACAATAATCCAGTCTACACAGTCCCATTCACATTCTAGCTTTGGAGCTTAGGCTCTTTTTCCTCTATCAAATATTCATCTCTCCATTTCTGAATTTCTTCAAACAATTCTTCTTACAATTTTTTCAGAACTCTGCAAAAACTTTCTAAGAAAAACAAAGCCTTTGGTCTCCTATGGACCCATTGCTTCTAATTGCCAAAAAGGGCTTGGTTCCACGTGAATGTGAATTTGTTCCCCTGATCTTTAACCAAAAGGCTTTCAGAACAGTTTCCACTTAAAACATCAAAATAAATTATTACATGAGGAGCACCAGCACAATCTCAGATTAAGCAAATAAAGCTGCAGATTAAAATAATTCTACAAATTGAAGCTAAAAGGACTGAGTGAATTAAAAAGGTCTTCATCTGAACTAGAAAGGCATCAGGGTCAACAGCAGGCAACATTCCTGGGGAGAGCCTTCTACAGCAGGGCCCCATGAAAAATACATTTTCTTTGGTTACCTTTCACCTTACTTCAGAAGGTGGAGGAAGTTTGAGGGTGAAGAGCCCTTAAGGATTATCTTAGTCCTACATCAGTCCACATTCAAGCCTTTCTAATTAGTAATGGGTCCAATTAATTAATCCTATGTGTCATGGAGAGCGAGTTATTATATATGTAAAATTATAATAGGGAGCACCAGAAGTGGCAAGAGGTGTGAGAGAGAGCATGAGAATGAAAGAGTGCTGTTATAAGACTGCTGTTATAGTAGCACAGGAAAGTACAGAAGCCAGATTTGCTGGGAATATAAGGAAGAAATCATGCAGGGGCTAGGCTATAGGATTCATGCAAGTATGTCCAGTGAGCTTTCTGGTTTGGGTGTAGCATAAGATCTAGTAAGAGATGCAACATTGCATTTCCATAGAGTTGTGAAGTTTCAGGGACCCCTGACAGGCCTCTGGCCACTAGAAGTTACTGAGGTACCGTAAATATCCCAGCCTGTCTCCCTTAACTTCTTCCAAAATACACTGTAGCCACCACCTACTGGGTGAGAGAGAGCAGTAAGAATCTCTTCTTATAGGTTTGACTGCATAAGCCAAAACAAGCACATGGGATGATAGGTGCTCTCCTATAATGTTCCAGACTAGAAGATGTTTAAAAATAACAACATTCAGATCAAGTAGTCATTTGAAAGACAATAAGAGATAATGGTTCTATTCAACACCTTAACACAGATTTCCCTCTTCATCATTTTGTGCCTAGAATGAAAAGTATAAATGGCAAGTGGCTGAAATTTGGGGGAAATTACCTTATATTTATGTGATATGTCCTAAAACAGGTGTGATGAACTCATGACCCTCCAGATGTTGCTGGACTACAAACTGCTTCACCCATGATAATCCCTGATTAGCCTGGGGCTGATGGAACCCAACAGAACTTGGAGAGCCATGGGTTCACCATGCATCTCCTAGAAGGACTATGCTATAATTTTATATCTGAGTAAATTCGGTGATGATATACTGAGGTGCAATTTTGCCCATCAACTTTTGAGAGCAGGCAAAAATTGATCAAAAGGGGAAAGTGAATAAGGAACCACCTGTAGAGGGTGCAAGCCGGGGCGTAGTAACATGGGGGCGTGGGGAGTGGTGTCATCTCTAAGGAGGGTGACTCGTAGTTGAGGCACTCGCACACCCCCAGCGGGCGTATTTTTGCGATCAGCGCAATCATCGCCACGAAGATCCGCCTGCGATCGCACAAATACACCCGGCAGGCGGCACTTTCACCCCCTGGTGGTGGGCGCTTGCACCCCCGGCAGTGTACAGTTGCACCCCTTGTGGGCACTCCCCCAACGCCACACAAGGATTGCGGTGGTAGCCCCTGCGCAAGGATCGTGGCGGCGGCCCTGTGGGCGGGTTGCTCTGCCCCCTCTGCACCGGGTACTGGAGGAGCTAGCTACGCCCCTGGGTGCAAGTGTTCATATTACCATTTTCATTTATTTGATACCCAGTGTATGGGAGAGGGGGGATTCATTACAGCCATTTAACAACCAACCCCTCTATCTTTCTGTGAGTATGTAACATAGTCCTTAGGCTTGAGATGGAACAAAAATGTTGTTTATCTTTAGCAGGAAAATAATATATTTTTTAAAAATAGATTTGATTTGAAAAAATTAAAACAAAGAAAAAATAGAAAAAAACATAATTTGTAAGAAGGCAAAAGAATTATAAATTAACAAATGTACATTTTTTTCAGATGACAGCTGCATTATAGGAGAAATAATTACTTGAAATATTGCTGCGTGTTCCCTTAAATACGATATTGATTTTTGTTTCTCTTTTTGGTGTTTTTTTAATAATGCTAACAGTTATTCTCCCCCCCCCCACTCATGCTCAGAAAATGCAATAATAGTTGCAGTAGCTGGATAAATGACCTCTCTATTATGAGAAAAAGAAAATCTTTTCGTATTGTGAAGAGGCTAGTAAAAATGTGACTTGTATGCCTTCCTGCAGCCTGTAGCTGAGGTCAATACAGTCATGCTAACATTGAGGCAGCCGTATGGAATAGTTCACTTGCTCTATTTAGATTCCATTTAGATAGAGAGTCACTGAAGATGACAGAGATAATTGCTATAGCATACATGGAGACAAATTCATTCTTTTTCTTCCATTCACACTAGATGAACTAATCACAAAAAGGCCACACACTCTGTGTTGAGCAAGTGCTGAGTCTAACCTTGGGATGGACAGATCAGTCTATATCCCATCTGGGTCACTTTCACATCTGTTCACTCATTCAAATCTGTTTCCTTACTTATTAGTCAGCTATAATCCACACAGAAATGTGACTTAAAAGATGTATTTGAATACATAATGTTACACTATTTTCTCTCATAATACACATTTTAAATGCATGTTGACACATATTTTTGAGTCAAGGAGTGTGTCTCAATGTTCAGAGGAGTGAACTATCTAATTGATAGCTGCTTTCAGATCCACACTTGAGCGTGGGATGTGCGGATTAGGTCAGGTCATATCACAAATTCACAGAACTGAATTCCTCAAGCACCCCATACTAATCCATCACAAAACATTAACAAATTACAACTGGTACAAAGTGAAAGCAATTTCCAAGAATTGTTCACACTACAAAACACACTGGGGTCTCTTGCATCCCTTAAAGGAGCCTTGAATCTGAATCACACATTCTAAATCTGACAAAAGTGAAATATTTAATTGAATAATATGTGCATTGGTTGTATTACTTCTACATACTTGCAAACAGTGTGCTCATGTATCAAGTAAAGCCTTTCGTAGAGGCTCACAGTCTTCACAAACTGCCACAGACTACCCAACCCTGAACCCTAGAGAGTCTTATCCCTGAATGCCAGCTGCCACAGACAAATGTACAGTACCCAAATAATGAAGCCTATGAAGGAGAGGCCCTCTGTCTTCCATATATCAAAAGCAATCCCAGAGAACATGACCAACCATTTCCTTGATCCTACAAAATGCACAACATCCAGAGTCAATCCTTCCAGTCCTAAGAGCAGAATGCCATGTCAGAACTCTGAACATATTCAGAGTGGAGGTATGGGATGTAAATGTAATTTGTTGAATGAAATATGGCATTAGAATACAGAATTGCAACTAATGGGTCTTTTTGTTTTGTTGGGTTCCAGCTCATGTGCACATTTTGGGGAATGAGATGACTAGGAAGGCTCTAGGTCAGAGGGTCATTTATCTTGTGCCGTTGTCTCATTCAGAAGTTAAGCATTTTAGTTTGTGATATGATGCATTTACTGTAACCTGTTTTGAGTAAAGCTTTAACCTTATTACAAGATCACCACATGTGAAAAAGGTGCCTTCTTTTTCTTTACATTTCCAGCACTTATTTGACTTTGGTTTATACATTTTTGCCTATCTACTAGGTGTTAGGTACCATTTATATAGCCCATGGGTAGGCAGACTAAGGCCCGGGGGCTGGATCTGCCCATCGCCTTCTAAATCCAGCCCGGAGATGGTCCGGGAATCAGTGTGTTTTTACATGAGTAGAATGTGTTCTTTTATTTAAAATGAATCTCTGGGTTATTTGTGGGGCCTGCCTGGTGTTTTTACATTAGTATAATGTGTACTTTTATTTAAAATGCGTCTCTGGGTTATTTGTGGGGCATAGGAATTCATTCATTCCCCCCAAAAAAATATAGGCCAGCCGCCCCCCCCCACAAGGTCTGAGAGACAGTGGACCGGCCCCCTGCTGAAAAAGCTTGCTGACCCCTGATATAGCCTTTTCATATAATTTTCTCTTAAACCATAACATGTTTATATCCATATTCCATAATTGTTCCCATGCTTCCATTCCTATATTATGACTAATGAAGATTTCACTTGTTCATCCTTTGTCTGTCATTCCAATAACATCTTGTACATTTTAGAAATCACTTTAACACCACAATTTAACAGGTCTCTCTCTAAGTGTGATAGTTGTTCCCCAAACCCCTGCTTCATTTCCTTTTTAAATATTTCATTCAAATGATGATATTATAATCATGTTGTTAAGATTCCTGGTACATCCTTAAATTCTTTTAATTTAAATTCTCTGCCCTCCAGTTAATCCACACTTTAATAATAGCCACCAAACCATAGAGTCCAGTCCCATACATGTCTAAAAAGAGGATGAACAAGCCAAATACACCCACAAGAAAGAAAAAGAAAGGAAAGCTTCAAAAGTTTATTTGCTTACTGTCAGACCCAATAAAAATAGTTGTTTTCAAGGTTTTTAGAATTAATCCCAGGCAATTCAGGGAAATTAAAACTATAAAGCCCACTCTTTCAGTGTCTACGTCTTTTAACTCCCAGAGACAAAAGAAAAATAAAAGAGAGAGAAAAAAGAGAAAAAGTATTCACAAGAACCTGATTCTGCTTTCCCTCCTTCTTTCTAGAGTTCAAGTTTAATTTAAATGCTTTTGCAGCTAAGCAAACTTACTGGAAATAATCATAAAGGTGAAAATAAAAATATCACATCCAGATCTCCAATTCATGGTCTTAACTTAGTTCATTTACTGGTGTGCTAATATTTGAACACATTAGTAGTTATTTGTTCTTTTATTTCCCCTGCAGATTACCTTCCATGCAGTTGAGTGCCTGTGTCCAGGGGGGCACCTCCTTTTTTCCTTCCTGGTGTGGATCCAATTAAATCATAAACAGGAATTTAAAAATGTAAGTCCTTTTACCTTTTCCAGATTGGTCCCAAATCCTTTTATTTTAGGGAGGTTGCCGCTTTAATGACGGATCTCAAGGCTTCTTGCCGTGGGGTCGTGATCATGCCGTGTGTCTGTGCTCAATCTTGGAGCCTCCCCTGGCTCTCCCTGGAGCTTCGGGAACTCAATGAGAACATCTACTAACACCGCTGGACCCTCCAGAACCTGAACTAAAACCCTCAGATTTTTAAAGAGAAGGTGTGTTGCCCTCACTGCCTTCCCATCTCCTCACTGCTCAGTGCTAGCTATCTCTGCTGTCCGCCATTGCCCACGGCAGACCCGGAAGCTTGTGGATGTAATCTCAGAGCTTCTGTCTATAATCTTTGAGAATTTTTGGAGAACAGGTGAGGGCTCTGTGGACTCTGCTTCCTTGGAGGTTTTTAAGCATAGGTTGTATGGCCATCTGTCATATGATCTAGTTGAGATTCTTGCACTGCAGGGGGTTGGACTAGATGACTCTACAATTCAATGATTCTGTTACCATTGTATTTGCTTGCTTCACCTTGCCTCACCCAATCCTTTAGGAATATAAACTGTCATCTTTGTTTTTTCTTCTGTGTGATTCCTTCACTCCAGCAAGGGTGTTCACCCAGAGCCTAGAAACAGGCTTCCATGCATATATTCTGCTTTACGGTATGAACCTGTACATGGGAATGGGTGCTTCATGGCAGTAACAACACATGTATCCTACAGCAAAGTGTTGTGCGGATGCCTGATTATCGTCTTCCAAAGCAACTACTCTATTCTGAACTTAAAAATGGAAAGCGTAATGCTGGTGGTCAACAAAAGAGGTTTAAAGATTGTCTCAAGGCAAATATTTAAAAAATGTAGTATAAACACCGACAACTGGGAAACACTGGCCTGCAAGTGCTCCAGTTGGAGAACAGCTTTTACCAAAGGTGTCATGGGCTTTGAAGACACTCAAACTCAGGATGCAAGGGAGAAACGTGCTAAGAGGAAGGCACATTTGGCAAATGCACACCGTGCATGGAAGGACGTGTGGATCCACTATGGAAGGACGTGTGGATCCAGAATTGGCCTCCACAGTCACCTAAGGACTCATTGTTAAAACTGTGTTTATGGAAGACAATCTTGCTCGGCTACGAGTGATCGCCAAAGAAGAAGAGGAAGAATAGAAACACCCACATGTAAAATGATTAATCATAAGTACTTAGACATCTCTGATTAGCTTTGTGAAGGAAAAGAATTGATTGTGTTTGTTTCCCAAGAAATAGTAAGCTCAACCAATGAACAATGAACAAGTGCTCACCACCTTTTCAGATGGGATATTTCTCTCATGTAGCACTCTGGTGCACGTGAGGCTCTCTGGATAGGGGGCAGTTTTTATATTGAGAATAATGCTCTAAGATATTATGATGCTAACATTGCTACTGCTGGACTCCAGTACCGGTGGGGTCAGAGAGGGATAAAGATGGGTCTTAAAAGCCCCATCACACTCACATTTCCCCCCCCCCCAAGGTGATGCAGCTTTGAACTGTGTAGGTAAGCCAGAATTGCTTGACTATTCTGTATTTCTCTAAGGCTATATCTGTTACTGAGTGAGTTATCCCTTCCTACAACACATTCAGTTGGATCATTATGGCCTGTCTGGAACACCATGTGGACCTACTATTGAACAAATATTGGATTATACTATGCTTATAAACCTCAGGCATACCGCAATTTTGTCAGTTATTCACACATAAGCACTCTGGGGGATTGTACTGTAGGTTGATGGGAAAATGCCTTAAAGCATACAACCATGAAGTACTTTTATCTTTCAGTGGTGCTTTTAGACTAGATTTGCTTTGAAGCCACTGAAGTTTAATCCTAAAATATATAGTAAGTTTTGTCTTTTACAAAATTTGCGCCACATCACAAAGTTTATAAATTGCTCAAAAATTGCTAGAAGAGATTTTATGTCTTCCTTAGTGGCTGTATTCCTTCAGGAAACACAATCAGTCATTTTTTTTGACCACAGGAAAGCTCTATCATAAATAATGATGGTTGCAAATTAGATTCCTTAAACTACTAGTATTCTATTACTATTGCTAATAACACCATTTTTGCTTTGAGAAACTGTGGTGTGCCTCTGACAGACTGAAAGATGATCTGAAAGAAACAGAATATGTTGATATACATACTTCTTTTTATGTATGTGATGAACATTTAGTGATTATAGGTATATTAAAAATAAGGATAAAGGAATAGTCTATCATTGTCCAACATGGATGATCTATTTGTTCAATGCAACGAATTAATGTAGACACAAGTTATAGACATGCTGATTTAATTATGGATACATTTTCCAAATACAAGAGCTCCTAATTATGTATCAGGTGCAGAACCATGTCTTAGGTCCAACCCAATTTGGTATAAGGTTCCTCACACTAAAAAAAGAAAAGAAAAACCCTCTAACTGGTCTTCTCTAGTTTTCACCAAGATTGCCTGTTAAGCACAACTCAGCTAGTGGCTTAAAACCTGGTCCATTTTGTACTGTCATCAATAGGGCTGCAGTACAGACTTTCCGTAATAACTGGTGTTAGCTCACAGAGGAAACAGGACATCTTTGGACACCATTTGGTATTATTTTTTGTTGTTTGTGGTCTCAAGGGTTCCTCTTGGTATAATATAGTCTGCGCTAGACCCTAGTTGGCTCTGCTGCTTGTTGTTCCCTCTAACAGTGACCTCAGATGTGAAGTGCCAACAGAATTGTAACCAAAACAGGGTTGTGAAAAGAATAGGAAAATGTTATCATGCTGAAGAGAATCTGAAAGTTTGCAGTACAAAACAAATTTTGAAGGGAAAAGATCAAGGGCTAAACCTTCACCCCAAAAGCCTAATGGGAACTGAGCATGTTCAGGCAATCTGGTGGAGCACATGGCTAGCTGGCTGGAATCCTAAACAGAAAGCACTCTGCAGTGCAACATTTTTGGCAGGCCTCACTTGGTGAAAGTTCTGTCCCAGCAGTTACTGCAAATATTCAGTTCCAGGAAGGCAACACTCAATTGCCTTTGAAAAAGATGTTCATCGGTAGAAGGAGAAATGCAATGTCATTCTACACTTGCCTGAACTTGCTTTGTCTGTCTTTTGGGGGTCACTGACTGGGTCCTGTGGGCATCAGTAAGGTGACAGACCACCAGCTGCTGTGATGTGGGAGGTGGAGATGACTTCACCCAGGGTTCATAGTAGATGCATAAATATATCCTGTGTCTTGTGAAATGATACGCCTGGATGCAGATGTCATTTGTGTCATATATTCTGCTATTTGAACAGCATATTTGTTTTTTTAACCTGAGATAGAAATGCTAAAGATGATTCTAAATAAAGAATATATGACTTTAGAAGATTTTTAGCCTGATGCTGCAAATATACACAGCAAAACATACTAAGGGCACAGCCCAATCCCAGAGAATATAATATATAGATATATAGTAGATAATATAATAGATAATATGAAAATATGAAAACATAAGTTAAGAAAATAATATTCATTAAGACAGGGCTAAAAACCTTCAATGGCGTTAAATAGACATTAAATTTGCAAAGGGCTAGATCCATTTTAAATTAAAAATCCTGACTGACTACAATGCTGCCTTGTGAGCACATTCTACAAGCATTAATAAAAGCATGATGAGTACAGATTTGTGTCAGTAGTTTTGTGAACACATCCACCAAGCCTCAATGGCTGTGTCATCCCATCTCCTAAACTTAGAAATAGCAGATCATATTTAACTGGACAGCCACAAGTTACATTTTGCTGCCTATCAAAAGAAGTCATGTTGTCCAGAAATAAAAGAGGCGCAAGACAGGTCAAGATAGCTGCCTTTTCCCCAAAAACCCTCAAGCAAGAGAGTAATTCATTGGTGATAAAGGCCATTAAAAGCACTGTGCCCACAATTTTCTTAGGCTGACAAGGTTAAGGGGATGGTTCCAGGCTTGTTGGATTCCATAATTACATTCCAGTATTAAGTTATAAAGCCCCACAGGAAACTGTGAGATCAAAACCATCCAATATCTGCTTAAATGACTTGACACATGGAGGCTATGGAGAGCTATGGCATAAATGCCTGGAGAGAATGCTGGACAAATTTAAATATTCAGGCTGCTCTGTGGTAATTCTACACAGACTATTACAGTGACTGCTTGGACAGCTACTTTTAGCCAGTGAAACATGAGAGCATACAAAATTAGTAAAGCGACTGAGTGGAATACTTTGGCAATGTAGCCCTTTTCATGTTTCTGAGTAAATAATCATCAGTGAGAATGCCAGCCATTGAAGAAATACCTTAATAAATAAATAACTAGATATAGGCCTTTTCTCTCCCCATTCTCAGAACATATTATTTCCTTTGGTGTGCAGGGCCGTGTCATAAATGACTTTAAATGTCAAATGTTTTTAAAATAGTGTGTTGTATTTCCTTGGGGGGGGGGGGAGAGGCCTAATAAGCATGATAAATAAATTAGAGTTTTGCATAAATTCCTTTGCAAATACTTTGCGAGCCAAAGAGGTAAGAAGACACAAGTCACTTATGTGCAGAAATAAAAAATAAAATAAGTAAATAAAATAAAATATTAAAAGTATTTCTAAGTAGGATTCATTTGTCAAGAAGATCCAGGCAAACATAATGAATGTTCTCTCTCTCTGTGTGTGTGTCTAATAACGGAAAACCTTTCAATGCAGGGAGCTGAGATAACTGGA
This sequence comes from Podarcis raffonei, assembly GCF_027172205.1. Lineage (NCBI taxonomy): Eukaryota > Metazoa > Chordata > Lepidosauria > Squamata > Lacertidae > Podarcis > Podarcis raffonei. The sequence goes on along the minus strand of NC_070605.1, from coordinate 46,146,223 downwards.
CCCAATGTGAATGAATGACCTTGACTTTCTCTACATCCTCATTTTAATTCCAAAGGCACCAAGACCGCTAGAACTTTTGAAGCACAGGTTAATGCTACCATTCACAATCATTTTTGCAGGTTATAAGGGGAGAATAAAAAGTAACTCTTTACCATGCTGGGAAAAGGCTCACTGGTATCTTTCAGCAAAGATTCCATAAGCGTAACTTAAGCGGTGACAAGTGTGGTTTATTTCAGTCATTTACAAGCTTCAAGAATCCACACACAGTTGCACCATTTAAATAATTAAGTAAGTATGACTATTCTAGTTATCGTGTCTTCCTTGTATTACATCAACCACTGTTTTTACACAGAACTATGTGTTATAAATCAGGGTTGGAGAACTTTAGCCCTGCAAATAGAATCATAGAATCATAAAATTTTAGAGTTGCATGGGACCCCAAGGGTCATCTAGTCCAACCCCTTGCAATGTAGGAATCTCATCTAAAGAAACTATGACAGATGGCTGTCCAACCTCTGCTTAAAAATCTCCATTGATGGAGAACCCACCACCTTCTGAGGGATGCTGTTCCACTGTCAAGCAGCTCTTACTGTCATAAAGTTTTGCCTGATGCTTAGTCAGAATCTCAGAAAACAAGCTTGCTCCATCTTCCATTTGCCAGCCCTTTAGATATTTGAAGATGGCTATCATATCTCCTCTCAGTCTCCCCCTTTCCAGGTTAAACATACCCAACTCCTTCAACCATTCCTGATAATGAAAGCTAATTTCTGAATAAGCTCCTGAACTGTTGTGAGAAAGGTTAGTTTTATCCTACTGATGATGGGCTGCTGCAATTATAATCCTCTGCACACATTGTAGCTGGTCAATATCCTTCTGAAAATGTGGGGCCCGGAACTGGACACAGTTCTCCAGATGTGGCCTGACCCAGGCAAAATAGAGTGGGACTATTACTTCCCATGATTAGGACACAAGATTTTTGTTGTCTTAGAAGAGCATTAGCCCTTTTTTTTGCTGCTGCTTCACACACTGTTGACTCATGTTAAGATTGTGGACCTTTTCACATTTACTACTGGCAAGCTAGGTGTTCCCCATCTTATATTAGTGCAGCTGGTTCTTCCTACCTAAGTGCAGAACTTTACTTTTGTCCTTATGGAAATTCATTTTGTTAGTTTTGGCCCAGTTCTCCAATCTGTTATGGTCATATTAAATCCTGATTCTGCGGCATTAGTTGCCCCTCCCAGTTCAGTCTCATCTGCAAATTTGAGGAGCATCCCCTCAGTTCCTTCATCCAAATCATTTATACAGATGTTGAACAACAAGGGGCCCAGGACAGAACCTTGCAGCATCACACTTGTCACTTTCCCCCCAGGATGATGAGGAACTATCCATGAGCACTCTTTGGGTATGGTCAGTCAACCAGCTACAAATTCATCTAACATTTACCTCATGCAGCCCACATTTAAACAGCTTCTCTGCAATAACATTGTGGGGGGCTTTGTGAAAAGCCTTACTGAAATCAAGATCCACCCCGATCCACCAGGCTTGTAAATATTTAAGAAAAAGATCATCATGCTCAGAAAGGACCCATTGAAATCAGTGGATTTCAATAAATCAAGCCTCTTTGTTTCAATGGGTCCATTCTTTTCCTCAAATGGTGTTGTAATGTTAGGCCTTGCTTCAAAGTAAAGTTCTGATTAAGCTGAGCAGATTGTTCCTATGAACACTTGCAGAGAAGTATCAGACTTTTTTTTACATGTCCTACAATAAATCTTCTGCCTGTGATGCTTTGAAAGAAAATTACTGCAGCATAGTAATTGAAGACTGTGCTACTATAACTTGTGAACTATACAAGGAATATAATTGCAGTACATGAAGAGCAAAAAGCAAATCTGTTCTAGAAATAATTTTACTACAAAAGAATTAATGCAACGGCCAATTAAAGTGTGCATTTGAGTGTGGTTATTACACTGTTTGTCATGCAGAAGTACATCAGCTTAGGTTAAAGGTGTTATTAAAAACATTAATTTAATTCCTTATACCTAACATAGATAATTGTAATAAAATACTGCAAATGATAATGAGAAGCACTATAATGAAGTCTTGGCTTAATTAGAGAGAGCTATAATGTATCCCCAGTAAAATTGCAGACAATATATTTTATTTTCATTATGGCACATTTAAAATGGTTTATTTAACAATTTCCAGAAAGACATTTGTTGTAATTTGCAGTACTTGCTATGTGCAGATGTGACAAATTACATAAATACATGAGAAAAATTACAGTGGACCACAAACAGAAACCCAATTTAAGTGGTGCATGTACAAACCAAAAGCTACTGATCCTTTTGTAGTCACTGGCAGCTAGTCACAGGAAGAATCAAAAGAAGTCCTAGTTGTGTGTACATTTTAATGCAAACCTACCAGATTCACACTTCCCAAAGCAATATGCTATCCTTCAAATCACGCACTTCCTTCAATTTTGTGATGTAGTTCTCCAACCAAAAAGCATATTTTAGAGGAAAGCGTGCTAAAAAAATATGTATACAGTTGTACCTTGGTTTTCAAACAGCTTAGTTCACGAACTTGGAGCTTGAACACCACAAAACCAGAAGTACCGTATTGGCCCGAATATAAGCTGCACCCACATATAAGCTGCACCTTTAAAATTCAAGGGAGAAAAAGAAAAAAATACAACACCCAATATAAGCCGTTCCCTTAAAATTCCTCAGGAAATTTTCCACAGGAAAATCCTGTTCCATTTCACCATATGTCTGTTTCAGCAGCGATGTCGTAAAAGCCAATTTTTGTAAGGTCACGAATTGAAGCTGCACTTTAACTTGACACGGTCAGAATTTGGGGGAAAAGTGAGGCTTATTTTCAGGCCAATACAGTAGGTGTTCCGGTTTGCGAACTTTGCCTTGGAAGCCGAACATCCGGTGTGGCTTCCGCAGCTTTCGATTGGCTGCAGCATGCTCCTGCAGCCAATCGGAAGCTACGCCTTGGTTTCTGAATGTTTCGGAAGTCGAATGGACTTCCGGAACGCATTCTGTTCGAAAACCAAGGTATGACTGTAATATTGAAAATACCACCCCAAAATGCATTAAATACAGAGAAATTGCTTGCAAAAGTGTATATGCACTTAAAAATGTATATGAATTTTCATGCTAAGAGTGGTTTAGAAACTGATAGGGAAATGGGAAACAACTGAACTCCAAGAGGAAAAAGAGAGAAACGGAGAGAAACTAACACTGAGAGATTTGTCCATCCTTGTGCATGTTTATTTCATTTTCATCATATAATGCATGAAGCTAGTTCAGTTAGCATCTCACTGTGGATGGGTAGGTGTACCAAAATGCACATTATGATTATCCACACATTTCCCTCCCTACTAGGTTGGAGCACTTTTAATTAGTCTATTAACAACCAAGAAGGTGTTCTCATGTTCAATGCATGAAGCGTAATGGGAATCTGTGTGCATGTAATAATTATAAATAAATAAAAAACTGCTGTACATAGTCTCTTGGTTGAAAAATGAAGGCATGCTATTGCATGCTATACTTGATATGTCGAATTTCAAAAAAGAGAGAACAAAGTAGAATAATATCTAAGAAAGAAGTGCATTGTACCATTCTATTGGTGTCTGTCAACAGTTTAGACGCTTAGTAACAATGAGGTGTTTTGAGAAACATAGCCCTTTACTGAAAAGCCTAATGCATCAGGCTTAATTAATGAATTGCCAAATACATTGCTGAATAAGGAACATAGAGTATTGGCATCTACAATGTATTTTCATTATTAATTCAGATGCATTCTGTGAGTGCTACAGAACAAAGTGGGTACACAGATATAGTGAAGTTGAATAACTCTCAATCCTGCTCATTTATGCTTCCTTTAATCAAGATGCTACATATTGTTAAGCCATCCTCATCTCCTCCAGAACTATCTGCTGATTAATATAAAACCTACTCAGTATTTCCAAATGCCCCATTTTTGCAGACCATGGAAAATGAGTGATTCCATGATTCCTAGCAGGAAATGATGCTCCATCTTTCATTTGCAGGCAACAGATGCTTTCAAGAAACACTCAAAATCCTAAATTTGCTTTTAGGATAACGGAATATGTGAGTCACATTCCTAATTTCAAACCAACTACCCATGTTAGTTGTTTAGCACCCACAGGGTAATGCAGCTGGCTTTTTTTTTTTTTTTATAAAAAGTACTTACTTAAGGTAATACTCAACTAAAATGTCCTATCAGTGCAATAATCTATGCTTGTGTAATGAAACTCACCCCCTACCCCAGGCTTCCTCAACCAGATGTTTTGAGACCACAGGTCCCATTATCCCTGACCACTGGTCCTGCTCGCTAGGGATCATGGGAGTTGTAGGCCAGAAACATCTGGAAGGCTGAGGTTGAGGAAACCTGCCCTACCTCCTGCACAAGCCCCATACCCTCTCCAATCTGCTCTGGAGGGTTTGGGAAATCCCTTGAAGAGATTCAGGGAGCATGTAAGAAAGGAAGGTGTGAGAGTTTCATAGTGCAGGTGGAAATCCTTGCACTGATGGGACATATTTGTTGGATAACTTCTTATTTCTATCCATATTCCTTCCTTGCAAAGGCCTCTAGGATGGCAAAACATTTCTTTTTGTTGTTGTTCAAAGTTTAGTCCTACTTTGGCAGTTGTGGACAATGAAAAAATCTTAAAGGTATTGTTATGAAAGTTAATTCAACCCATCATTACAATTCCAGAGACAAGTAGAGCTGACCCAAAACATCTTAGAAAAGTTTTTTATGGTAAAACCTGAGCATTGTTTTCACTGCACCTAAATTGCTGGGAACTTTCAGATCCTCTGGAGAATATTCAATGAAATGCCCCTTCTTCATTTTGTCACTCATTAACAAGGTACAGAATAATATTGTTTAATTTAATTTTAACATTATTTTGGGAAGCAACTGGTTTGAATCCTAGTGCTCCCAGTCCCCTTCTCTTAGTTAATTTCTTCAATTATTCACCAGCAAGAACTTGTGATTCAGTATTAACTGAGTTGACTTTTTTTGCAGAAAGTTAATTTTTTTGAGAATTGTTCTAATGAATTTTCCCCCCATCCTCCCCTTCCCAGAATATATAGCAAATCACTGTCTAAAGTCTATTCAGTAAACTAGCCACCTATTTCACTGCCCACAAATAGAGTGGACAACCTGGGTGGGACAGTGTTACTCAACTGGCTTCCCAACATTGAGATCACTTCTGGTAAGCAGGAGGAGTGGTAAGACAGTGGGTGGAGCCACACACTAGTGGAGCCAATCTGATGCTGCCGCCATTGCACCCACACCATACTGACTTGCCTCCCACTTTCTCTCTCAGTTGCTGCCAGTGACTTCTGCATTGAACAGCCAGAGAAGCAACCTTTCTGATCTGCCCTGGTAACCATTCCTGGTGGAGAATTTTGAGAGGCTATTTTTTCTGTAACGTAATACAAACTATTTTTGTAGGTCAATAAGAAATCATATCTTTGTTTATTTGTCTGATGTTAAGTCAGAAATGAATATGGATTTTTGGGTTATCCCATTGAGTTGGTCATCAACACAAGGCATTATGTGTATCCCTCTCCTAAAACATTATTATTTAAAATATTAATTCTCTGAAAGCAGATTCCTGGATGGTAGCTGTCATTATATTATGGTGTCTTGATTTTACTGGGTCAGAGATTTATCATAGATATTTCTGCTGCTTTGATTTTTCTGTGGTCCAGACTCATATTTGGCCTAGACAAGGATGTGGATTCTGCATGTTCATTACTTCCACCTTGTACAGCAGCTCAGTCTCCATCTGTAACAGTGGATCTCTCTGTCACAGCTGATCATGATCTGATTTTTAATTCCGAGATTCAGTCCTTGACATATATTTGCTGTTTTAACAACCATCATTGAGTAGGTGTTTTCCTATTGTGTATTTGGAAGATTTACATATATAATTTCCATTATAGCTAATGGGATTTAAATACATTAATGTGATAAGCTAGTTAGAAAAAAAGGACTATTATTTGTAAAGTGGCCATTTAAAAACCTGCATGTAAAATGTAGACATAGAATACTTGCCAATTTGTACAAACTTAAGAATTTTTGGATTATTATTTGATCACCAATTACAAGCATGATCTTTTTATTATTTTAACAACTAGTCAGTGGGGGGATCTAATAAATTACAGACCAATTATAATTATAGGAACCTGACAGAACCTATGCCTGTTTAAATTAAGATGTCATAAATTATACCTATTCCAAATTCTATTTAGGAGTGGCCTAGGCCTTGGAAAGGGGAAAACGAGCATTTAAAATAGAATTTGATATACATCATCCTTTTTGGTGGCCTAAGATTAGTTGGCTGTGATCTCTCACTGCCTCTTATTGATGACTACCCCCCTACCTGTCTTCTCAGGAGCTTTCCTCTCCATCTCTCTCACGCCGACTTGACATTGTTGCTGCTCTGACAGCAGTGGAAAGGCATTTTCTGATGCTATAGTAGCATGCAAGGTGTCAGATAAGGGAAGGCAGGGAAAGACCCCCTCCTTCATATTCCCATCACCACTGGAGCAGAAGAAAAGTAAGTGGGTTGGAGGGTTGGCAGCAGGAAGGCTTAAGTACCTCCTCAGGTTTGGATTTTAATTCAACATTGAGGAAAGCTTTCAGGATGTAACTGTTTCTTTGTGTTGAGGGAACCGCTATGAACTTGTCAAAATCACTATTTCTCAAGCAAAATATGATATTCAGTTGTATCAGTAGGCATTGGTCATATTTGACAATATTCTCACAATAGACGCTGGCAACATTCACATGGACATTTATCTGGTGCGTTCTGTTGGATAACTGACTGAACACAAGGGTTAAGATTCTGACGGCAGTTGAGGGATTCAAAGCAGATGAGGGTCTGGCCGAAAATGGCAATCATTCAGAGGTACTGATGTGAACATTCCCAGGATTTAGGTTCTTCCCTTTGTGGCCTCTCACATAGATGGTTTATCTTTGTAAACAGTATCCTCAATGCACGGTTAGTGAGACACAGAACTTTCCCCCAATAATTATATTTGAAACATGCAATTTATGTGCGGATGGAAAGGAAATAGGATGCTGACATCTGTGTTAAGAATTGCATCTGCTAGATGTTAGAACTAGATAAACCGTGCAACCTGTTACGTGATATATAATTAACTTAGCAGCTTGACCTGATCTGGAGCACTAGAAAGCAATTTTCTACAGAAAGGCTGAAAAAAATCCATATTGATCAGTGCTAAGTAGTAAAAATTTATTGCAATGTTGTCAGTTGCCTTATTCCAAATCGATATAAACTTCACCCAAAGCTTCTTAAATTCAATAAGAGTCTGACAAGGCATTTTTTGCGTGTCACAGATTAGTGTTAGAACAATGGAAAGCCCCCTCTCAGGAAAACTGCCCATTTGACCAGAATGCTTTTTGTGTTTCTGTTGTTTCACGAGTACCTCATTTTGGAACAGAACATTTTTACTGACAATTTGGAATTGGCAAGAGAAGCTCTGAAGTTTTATCTGTTATCTGATGCAAATGCCCCAGGAGCGTTTGCCAAGCTAGATAGAAAGCATAAGCAAAGAGATTTAGCTTTACAAAGAAAAATGTCTGTTAGCAATCAAAAGGAAAGAAATGAGAAGCATATATATTCATTTTCCAGTCTGGTGTGCTAATGAATAAAAAAATATGATCACAAAAAACCATGTGAATATAATTTAAGAAACAGAATCCTCTGCCCCATATTTCTATGTATTTGCTTCACACCAGAATGAGAAAATAATTGTCCTCTTTCTTGAGGCATGGGGAATAGATTTCAGTAGTCCGGCTGTGCTGTGTGCTGCATTCGGAATGATTTCAACTCAGCCGCAATCTAAATGTAGATTGTACAACACGAAGCAGCTACCTAAAGTCGTGAAATCTAATTTGAAGCTACAACAGGAGCAAAACAGAAGCCCTTAGACCTTTGAGACAAGTGATGTTTCATGAATCCTGATCCTGCCAGAATTTAATAAACTTGGCAGCTCTGACATGCTAGTTTGCATAAATGTGTCCCAGGGAGACTTCCTGTTCTGATGGTCATTTTAATAGCTTTTTAATTATTAGGGCAGAAAATGAAGACATATGTCTTCATAAAAACTGTACAACTGAAAATATGGCAATGCATTCAGGAAAATCAAATTTTCCCACCAAACATCAACAAAACAAATAGGTGTACAGATTAATTAATCATATAATAGTGTCAATGAGATAATTAACAAACACAAATCTTAATAATTGTCCATGCCAGTTTCTTGTAATATGGACAAAGAATAAGTAAACATATCTGATATTTCTTCTAGAGTAATTGACTATGGAAGCTATTTGTGCTTTTCAAAACTGGCTTCTTAAGGCATTCAGAATGTGCCGGGTGATATGCATGGCAAGTGCAAAAGATAATGCCTAATGAGAAAAACTGCTATCTATGCAGTGGGCAAGTACTGGTTGTAAAACAGAATTAAATGAGGATAATTCTGTATGGATTTCTAATTAGTTATTAAGCATTTATTTACTGATTGCACTATATCCCACCTTTCCCCCAAAGAGCACATGATAAGTATATTTCATACTCAAAACAACCCTGTTAGTTAGGTTGGGCTGAAAAGCAGAGATCTGAGAGAGGATTTGAACTTGGGCCTTCCCAGTACTCTTGCAATACTTTAACCACTACACCACACTGGCTCTCTGTAGCAAAGTTTGATTTTCAAAAGATTCTTCATACATATCTCTACCATAACAAAATAGCTGCAAAACTGAAGAATGCCCCTTCAGTTTAAATTACCTTGAATTTTCTGATTAACATATCAAATTTAAAACCTTGTAGCTAGGACAAGAATGATGAGCATAAAGTGTGATGAGAACCTGGCTTTATGTTTGTACCTCTAACAAAGGTGTCCTCATCTGTACATGAAAAGCTATCAGAAATTTGTTTAGCTTGAAAATACATCACATCTCAATTGGGGAAAATATATTACGTGGAAGGCGCAGTGTATATTCAGTGTACATTCAAACACATTTCCTAATATTTTCTGTTTATTTATTTAATAAAATTTATACACCACTTGATTGTTTTTATAAAAACCCCTCAAAGTGGTTTACAAAAGGATTAAACGATAAAATGCCATCTCTGTAGGAGGTGTAAACTGCCTGGGTTCTCAGAATTCCCACAAAAGTTGTGCTTAGGTTCTGTCTTACTTTAGTGTTTGGGGATTTATGCGATAAAGGATTTATTGGCCCAAGCACTCTTCTTAGTTGTGACTGCTTGCAGATGTGTTCTTGCATATTTGCATGAATCTGAAGATGACACAGGTTGTCCTTGTCCAGTCTGCTACCTGAATGCTCCCCATAGTGCAAGTGCACTGCTTTTTGAGGATCATGTTTCTGCAGAACGTAAGGAAAGGTAACTTGTGTTGCACAATGCTTTTGCATGAAAGAAAAGATGGGTGCATGGCTTTGTTATCAGGCATCTGCAAGCCCTTGTCATCTCTTTAGATAGTTTACTTACTTTACACATCAGATTACAGAAACATCCTTATGTTCTGTGAGGAATAAAAGGAAGATTTGCAGCCTTGGACAAAGGGAGTCATGCAGCCCAATACTAAGCAACATCTGCTGTTTACTTTAATGCTCCTTGTACATTGTAAAACACATCTCAGGGATCCATTAGAAAGGAGAAAGATTTCAAGGTCCAGAATGTAAGAGCAGATAACAGATGTCCAGGTCAGATGGTTAAGCTAAAATATGTGATTTGTAACAAAGCGTATAAAAGATTTATGACAAACTTTTTACTCTGTACTTGGTTTGGGAAGCTTAGCTGGAGTGGATGCAAAAATACATGTTTATTTTTCCTGCTCAAAATACTATTTGATTAAGCTACAAATTAATCACAGGTTTTTAGTTTGAGCAATACCAAGGCTTTTGGTGCATGTTTTGACTTCCAAGGACATCCATATTTGCTTTAGATATCAAGAACATACAAAGCTATGTTGGATCAAGAGCATTCATCTATAGAGTCCAGCATCCTATTCTCACAAGATGTCTGTGCGAATCCTGCAAGGAGAACCTGAATTCAACAGCACCCTCCTCATGTGTGAGTTCCATGCAGATTTTTTCTCTGCTTCTCAAACTTCCTGCTAAGATCAAGTATATTTCATCAAATGATATTCAGAGGCATACCACCTCCAACACGGGAGGTAGAACATAATGTACTAGTCATCAGGGCTGTAGATAGCCTTGTTGTTGTTTAGTCGTGTCCGACTCTTCGTGACCCCGTGGACCAGAGCACGCTCCACTAATTTGCCCAATCCTCTTTTAAAGCCATCCAAATTGATAGTTATCAGTTGGAAGCAAATTCCATAGTTTGCACTATGTAAAGAAGTTTCTCCTTTTGTGATCTAAGTTTTGCAACGCTGACCGGTAAGGACAGGCAGAGTGTATGTTGGGTGGTGGGGAACTGACTGGAAAGTCCAGGTTGGATGGCAATGACTAGAGAACTCTTCTCTTGAGCAGGACAAGAATTTTGGATTTTTAAAAACTTGTGTCTTGCTTGAGTACACTTTAAAGAACTCCTGAAGTTCATTTCTAAGCTCAGCTTAGGAAAACTTTACTAGCAACTCTTAACATATCCACTAGTAGCGTCTGCTTCTCCCAAGCCAGTATTTCTCTCTTCCTTGGCAGTGTAGTTCCCACCATGCTGTTTATCTGTCCTATCAGGCTGGGGCATCAGCAGGCATTTCCATAAACCCTGCCTAAAGTCTGACAGGACAGTGGATTTTATGAGTGTTCTGCTTCATGCAGCACTTACTTCTGGGGAAAAGTATCTGGTCCAGGTGGGACACAGCTGGGTCCCTTTTCCCGGTGAGTGAAATGTCAAACACATCCGCATCTAGGATCCGATGAAGAGAGTCCAAGTAGGAGTGGAATAAGCAAAGACAGACCTTTTTTTCTTAAAGCTGTCATCTATACAAAAATAATTACATCTAATATTTCAGATTTCATTTGATCTCTGTCAGGGAAGAAGACAGGGTATGAATAAACACATAATAATAATAATAATCACAATAATAATATGATGGATTGTGAAGAGGAAGGGAGATATGCATTTGTTAACAGCAAAACTGTAAAACATATTTAAGATACAGTTGAAAATGTTGATGTGTTTTTATCAAAAACCATTCTGACTTTTAAATTTAAATTAAGAAACATTTAAAAGGTTAAAATTAATGACATTCAATTCCTTGTATTGTTGTCTGTCTTTCTGTCTTGCACATCATGCCCTAGTAATAATTCATTTATGTCTGGTGTTAGACAACAACACTCTCTCACCTGGTGACAGCATGCTAACTCAGTGTCCATTATAATGTTAACATTACTGAGAATCTCTCACAAATAGATGAAGTCTTCTCCCTTTATTAGCTTTTTGATCTCACAGACTAAGTGCAGTCAGTAAAGGTGTCATTCTTGTTCTTCAGAAAGAAGTAGATTAGTCCATTTCCTCATGGGGGCTTGCAAAGTCCTTCAGTAGACGTGACTGGAAGAGGAAGAGGCTGGAGATAGTGGCCTAAGGGAATAAACTGCTGACTTGATAAATCTTGAGGTCTTAAGAGGTCATCTCTTGATGTCTGGAAGAAAGATTGACTTACCAGCAAATATGAACAAGAGCTTCTACTACTATGTGCATTTAAAACAGAGAGAGTGAGTGAGGTGGGGGGGAGAGGAGTAAGCGAACATCTTTTTTCGAGATGAACAGTAAAAAAACACACACACAAGTGGAAGTAAGTTCATAAAGGAAGACAGCATTATTGTCTGACTTAATATTAAATGGCATAATCTATTGGAGGTTTTCCTGATCCATTGAGATAAATGGGAGAGCACTATTCATTTAAATCAGGCTTGAACTGGAAAGACTTCTAGTGGAACATTTTGCGTTTTGCTTGCTCATCCTTTGGTGGAATAGTGGGAAGGGAAACTCTAGTTCTAAGTTCTGCTCTAGGTTTGAGTCTTAATATGAAGCTAGTGTAGATACTTACCATCAAGCTGCATGTTTTTCTCTTTCTCTTTTTTTTTTTTAATAAATTTTTATTAATTTTCCAACACATATTAAAAGACAATACAAAACAATACAAAAACAAACAAACATATAAACACGTATAATTTCTTAACCTTCTTTTCCTTAAGCCTTCTTTCAACGACTTCCCCATACCTCCTTTTTCTGCATCCCTGTTTTAAATCTTTCCAGCAACCCCTAGTTTTAATTACTTATGGCACTTCCTTTAAATCCTCTTTCTCATGTCCAATTGTTTATCGCTGCAATTCTATTTTGCATTACTCAAAACATTTTAACACTCATTAATTTTACAACAGTTCTTAAGATAAACTTTAAATTTCTTCCAATCTTCTTCCACCGTCTCTTTCCCTTGGTCGCGGATTCTGCCGGTCATCTCAGCCAGTCCCATGTAGTCAATCACCTTTGTCTGCCATTCTTCCAGTGTGGGTAGTTCTTGTGTCTTCCAGTACTTTGCTAAAAGTACTCTTGCTGCTGTTGTCGCATACATAAAAAACGTCCTATCTTTCTTTGACACCAATTGGCCTACCATGCCCAAGAGGAAGGCTTCTGGTTTCTTCACAAAAGTGCATTTAAGCACCTTTTTCATTTCATTATAAATCCTTTCCCAGAAAGCCTTAATCTTTGGGCATGTCCACCAAAGGTGATAAAAGGTACCTTCAGTTTCATTACATTTCCAGCATTTGTTATTGGGCAAATGATAAATTTTTGCAAGCTTGACTGGAGTCATGTACCACCTATAAATCATTTTCATAATATTCTCTCTTAAGGCATTACATGCCGTGAACTTTATACTGGTGGTCCATAACTGTTCCCAGTCAGCCAACGTAATGTCATGTCCAATGTCTTGTGCCTATTTAATCATAGCTGATTTAACCATCTCATCCTGTGTGTTCCATTTCAACAGCAAGTTATACATTCTTGACAAATTCTTAGTACTGGGTTCCAAAAGCTCTGTTTCTAACTTCGACCTCTCCACCTGAAAGCCAATTTTCCTGTCCTGTTTAAAAACTTCATTTATCTGGTAGTAATGAAGCCAGTCTCTTACTTTGGACTTCAATTTCTCATAACTCTGCAATTTAACTTTTCCCTCCTCATACTCTATGATTTCCCAATATTTCGGCCATTTGGATTCCATATTTAATTTTTTCACTTCCTTAGCTTCCATCGGTGACAACCACCTGGGTGTTTTGTTTTCCAACAAATCTTTATACCTAATCCATACATTATATAGGGCTTTTCTAACAATATGGTTTTTGAAACCTTGGTGGATCTTAACCTTGTCATACCATATATATGCATGCCAGCCAAATCTATTATTGAACCCTTCCAAATCCAAAATATCTGTATTTTCAAGAAGCAGCCAGTTTTTCAGCCAGCAAAAAGCCGCTGATTCATAGTACAATTTTAAGTCCGGCAGGGCAAACCCCCCTCTTTCTTTTGCGTCAGTTAGTATCTTAAATTTTATTCTGGGCTTTTTGCCCTGCCAGACGAATCTAGATATATCTTTTTGCCACCTCTTGAAACAATCCATTTTGTCCACAATCTGCAATGTTTGAAACAAAAATAACATTCTCGGCAAAACATTCATCTTAATAACAGCAATTCGGCCTAACAAGGAAAGTCTCAGACTTGACCATATTTCTAAATCTTTTTTCACTTCTGCCCAGCATTTCTCATAGTTATCTTTAAATAGATTCACATTCTTGGATGTCAAATTTATCCCCAGGTATTTCACCTTCTTTGCTACCGATAAACCAGTATCACTCTGAAATTTCTCTCTTTCTGCACTTGTTAAATTTTTATCCAATACTTTCGTTTTCTGTTTGTTCAGCTTAAAGCCTGCTACTTGACCAAATACTTGTATTAACTCTAAAACTCTTCTCGTACTAGTGTCTGGCTCTTGTAAAGTTAAAACTAGATCATCTGCAAATGCTCTCAGTTTGTACTGTTTAGCTCCGACCTGAATCCCTTTAACCAGCTGGTCCCCTCTAATCATGTTTAATAAAACCTCCAGGACAGATATAAAAAGCAGTGGGGATATTGGGCATCCCTGTCGTGTCCCTTTTTCAATAGCAAATTCTTCTGTAACCACATTATTTACAATCAGTTTTGCTTTTTGTTCAGAATAAATCGCACTTATACCATTCTCAAAACCTTGGCCTACCCCCATCCCTTGGAGATTCTTTTTCATAAAACTCCAAGAAATATTGTCAAAGGCTTTCTCCGCATCCACAAATATTAATACTGCCTTAGTATTAATATTAACTTCCAGTAACTCCATAATGTCTATTATATTTCTCACATTATCTGACAAATGTCTTCCTGGAAGAAAGCCCGCTTGGTCTTTATGAATCTCCCCCACCAAAACTCTTTTCAATCTTTTTGCTAAAATGTCTGCAAAAATTTTGTAATCCACATTGAGTAATGATATAGGGCGGTAGTTCTTAACCTGGTTCTTCTCAGTCTCTGACTTTGGTATAAGTGTGATATAAGCCTCTTTCCACGATTCAGGTGCCTTTTTCCCCTCTAAAATTTCATTACAAACCTCCTTCAATGGTTGTATAAGCCATTCTTTCAAAGCTTTGTAGTATCTGGAGGTTAGCCCATCAGGTCCTGGGGATTTTCCCAATTGCATACTTTGAATGGCTCCCTCAATTTCTTGATCAGTAATCTTCTGGTTTAAAGTCACTTTACTTTGTTCAGAAATTTTTTGTAATCCGTATTTTTTAAGAAATTCTTCTATTTCTTTTTCATTCACCGGCCCTTGTGCATAAAGTCTCCTGAAATAACTCTGAAAACAGTTTCTAATCTCATTTGGTTTATAAATGCTCTTTCCTTCCACTTCTAGATTTGTAACCGTATTTTGTTTTTGTCTCTTCTTCAGTTGCCATGCCAGAAGTTTCCCACATTTATCAGCCGATTCAAATGACCTTTGTCTCATTTGTTTTATTTTCCATTCTATCTCTTGGTTCATCAAATCCATATATTGTCTCTGGTAAAACTTAATTTCTCTCAAAATTTCATGTGACTTTGGTTTGGATCTCAATTTTTTCCCCCTTCTTTTATCTTTTCCAAGATCTTAACCTTCTTCTCATTATATCTCTTCCTTTTTATAGAATTCTGTTGTATTAAAAATCCTCGCATGACGGCTTTACTTGCGTCCCAAATTACTCTTTTTTCCACTTGTGTTCTCAGATTTATCTCAAAGTAGTCCTTCAATACCTTCTGGGCCTTTTTATACACCTCTGCATCTCTAAACAGGGAGTCATTCATCCTCCATCTAAAGGATCCAGCTGTTGTTGTGTTCATTTCCATCTTTACGGCGTTATGGTCGGAGCAAGTCTTTGGGCAGATTTCCACTTTCTTTATCTTAGATGTCATTCCACTAGTTACCCAGATTTGGTCAATTCGAGTCCAGGTCATTTTTGCCTCAGAAAAGAAAGTTCCCTCTCTCTCAAGAGGATTCCTTGTTCTACAAATGTCAATCAGGTTCATACTCTGGTTTCTCTTCAGATCGTATAAATCTTTCGCCTTTTGTTTTTCTCTTTCTCAACTTGATGTCCAGCTTATTCAAAGTCTAGTTCTGGGTTTTTGCATATTTCACTGGGAACCTTTTCTCTGTGTAATTAAGAAGGCACTCATTTCTTGCCTTATAACGAAATATTGTATCACAGCCATGGCTGGAGTAGAGAAATAGGGATCTAAAGCGCATCCCCAGCTTCCAAACTAATACTGAGAGGATCCTTTAGACCAGTGTTTCCCAACCTTGGGTCTCCAGCTGTTTTTGGACTACAACTCCCAACATCCCTTGCTAGCAAGACCAGTGCTTAATTTCCTTATTATGGCTCTTGTTTATATGGATCTCAGCAAGAACCCAGTGTTGCAACTGGACATGCAGCTATGAGTCTGCAGCTCATAGTGTCTTTTACCAACTTTGGATTGTGTGCCAGCTGTGCCCGGAGATGATTGGGCCACAATTATTAATTGGGAACAATTAATGTTCTAGTCATATTACTCTAGTTAAATGTACATACTGCTCTGGTGTTATGTACATAGGGCTGCCTTTGAAAAGTTTTCCAAAACTGCAACTGGTATAGAAAACCAGTGTGAAAACATCTTACCTGGCTGCCAATTTATTTCCTGAGTCAATTCAAAGTGCCAGTTTGTCTTGACCTTGAAAGCCCTAAGTGGCCTGGGAATGAGGTGTCTACACAGCTATCTTTTCCCACAAGAACCTGCCTGCCAATTAAGGTGTTTGTCAAAGGCTTTTTTCTGGTTGCTCTGATCCTTAGATGTGACATGAGCAGGTATCAGAGAGAGGTCTTGGTGGTGACCAAATTGTGGAACTCCCTTCTAGACATGCTTACCTAATGACTTTCTTGGTATCCTTATCGGAGAAATCCACTATGTCTTCTTGTACTGTAATGGCATTAGAGATTTTTTTAATTGCATGATTTTTTTTATCTGAGCTTTTATTTGCTAGCTCAGTATATTATCTGCTGTTTTTATCCACTATTCTTATCATTTGTTTTTACTGAATTTGTAAGTTTGTGATCTACCTTGAAATTATCTGTCAAAAAGTGGGCTACAAATGCTATGCACAGAAAACAAATACATTTTTAAAAAGTCTTGCCAATAATCCTTCAAGACAAATGGGACTATTTTGTTCAAAGTTTTGTTCCTAATATATGCGATATGACATCCCCTTGCTTGATGTCACGCCACAGAGACGGAATTTTACATTTTCCAATGTACAGGTCTTTAAACTGAACTTTGCCTGTAAGCATCAGTCCATCTAGAAAATGTTGGCTTACATCAAAATCTCACCTGCTAGAAGATTATTTTCAATAAAGGTAAAGATATAATTTGAGTGATAATGAAATAACATTTTACTGAAAATCTCCAGATAATCTGTATAATTTTTTTTTGGGGGGGCAAGTGCCATGTGACCAATCTCCAAGCTAACACTCTCAGCTATCAGCTGTATATATGTTTGAAATCCACTAGGAAGAAAATAGTAATATAATCAATAAGAGTAGGAAGCTAGAAGAATACAGTCTGGAGTAGTTGCAATAGGACTACATGAATCCAAATAATGTGCTTGTGCCATGGCTTAGTGGATATCCAATAATTTGTTTGTAGCTTTTGAAGCAAAGTTGCAGGAAAGGAGGGAAAGCTTTCTGAAGAATACAGAATTTGTATGAGTTTGGGTTCTTTTTCATTTGGAAGAAACAAAATTATGCTTTATATGCTTTATGCTCAGGACCTCAATACCTCAAGGACAGCCTCTTTCCATATGAACCTACCTGGACCCTGAGATCATCTTCTGAGGCCCTTCTTCATGTGCCCCCTCCTTGAGAGGTCCAGAGGGTGGTTACATGAGAAAGGCTTCCCATTCTCTGTAGTGGCTTCCCATCTGTGGAATGCTCTGCCCAGGGAAGTTCGCCTGGTGACCTTTAGTCGCCAGGCAAAAATGTTCCTTTTTAACCAGGCCTTTGGTTGATCCGATTTACATCCTATGCCCTTTTAAAATGTGTTGGGGTGGTGGCTATTGGGTTGTTGTTTCATTTTTATTAGGTATTTTATTTCATGAATTGCCCTGAGACCCCCAGATATAGGACGGTATATAAATTCAATAAATATAGGAGTAGTGTAAATTTATTAACAGTTTGCCATTTCTACAAAACTTGTGAAGTTGTTTGAACTACAAAAATTATAACAAAAGCAATGTTCTCAGTTGGTTGCACAGTATGGAAAGAGAGACCCGGTTCTGGGCATCTCTCACTCTCTGAAGCAAACACCTGAAGTAAGGCTGGGAAGGAGAAACTGCTGATCTTTCCCCGGCTGCTCCATCAATTGGATACGAGAAGGGGAAAAGACATGCAAATCCCCCTTCACTTAGATTTATAAACTATTATGTATATATAGCAATAAAATACAACCCAGAAGCAAAATAACAATTAAGGTTAGTTTAAAATTTAAGTCCAAATTGGGAAATCTCTGAACAGAGGCTGTTGAATCAAATATTATGCTTTACTGAATCTGCAAATGAATGGAGGCTTCCCAGAAGCAGGCACTGCTTTACAGATTTCCTCTTCAGTATCCATCTGAGTGTCTTCTAATTTAAAGTGAACTCTGATCTCATTTGCTGAGAAAATAAACATGTAGGATGGCACCTGCATAGTGATTTGCAGCGATAACAGCTGTAAAATACTGCAGTTGGTGAGAAAAAGCTTGACAACTAATCGATGTGGACATTAGCAACCAGGAAGGACAAAAGGGACAAAAGGTGGCAAGCAGTTGAGTGTAAAGGGGGCAGTAGAATGTGTTTTGGTAAGCCAGAGATGTAGAAACTATGGCGCTCCAGATACTAACTAACTTTCATCAGCCGTAGCCGCATGACCAGTGGTTAAGGAAGATGGGAGTTACAGTTCTGCAATATCTGGAAGGCCACAGGTTCTCCACCCCTGTGGTAGACCTATTAGACACTAACAATTTGTTACATTTAACTGTGACGTTTGGGTACACTCAGGCTGCATTCAGACAGCACTTTATTCTGCTGTCCCAACATTTCCACACCTGATAATTTCCATGTTTTATGTCATCTTTCACACAACGTAAAAGCCATTTCTGGGAAACTAGCAGAATTTAGTGCAAGTTTAGTGCTCATTTCCATGTTATTTGCTTTCAGTAAAAATAAAATAAAATGCAACTTTGTTAAACCTGGAAGATTGTGACAACATTTAGGGGAGTATTCCAGCATACACTTATTTCCCACAATTGAAAATTTAGTGTGACATGGTGGTACATTGCTCTGAAAGCCCAGTTCTGTAACACAACCGTAATGCAATGTAAAAGGAATGTTAGATTATGGGATAGAAGAGCTAGCATTGTAACTAGGAAAGCTAACATAACAATCCCCATATCTGAATGTATCCTAAGTAATACATTATCTCTTAAATGACTGAATGTGTTCTCTTTCATTATGGCTTCAGAAACTGGGAACTAAGGCCAACTATCCTTTCAGGAAAATGGAAATGAGGCAGCACTGTTTCAGTTAATGCCTCCCTAGCTCTAAGAATTATATCCACCCCACCCGATCATGATTAGTCTAGATTACAGGCACCACCATAATAAAGCAAAGTATGGGGGAGTATAATGCTTCATTTCAATTATACCCTACAGTAAGTTTGTCATAAATTGGATTCACTGCTGTGAGCCTATGACTGCAGTTACTATGCATTTTCAGTAAAATATTTTTTGGGCTGTGTGTAGAAAAGGATGTGGTCCAATTTCATTCCTGTAATAATCTCCATAGGAAAAGAATGGTTCTTACACCAGGAAAAGAGCTGGCCCAAGGAACTGACACAGTTGCTTTAAAGAGAGATGACTTTTATAAAAAGCTATTTTCCTCTTTGTTGCTCTAGTACTTACATATGTCTGAATAGAGAACACTGACAAGGACCAGCTGCATCTTAATGGAAATATGATGTGAAGTAATGTTAAATAACTCTGAAGCTTTCAACCCAAATGATTTGTAATGCAAAATATATCTCCCCCCTTCCCATATGAGTAAGAAAGTGCAGATGCAGAGTCTACAGGAAATATGTCAGACTACATATGTCAATCACCAGGCCTGTATCAAATGCCAAATACACAAGTTGATTCCTTTCCCCTCCAGATTAATGCATATGATAACTATCATTCCTTGGCACACACCAGTGCAAATTAAAACTGCTCCACTCATAATAACATACTCAAAAGGGTGACACCTTTCCTTTTCCTTCCCCATTCTGTAATGAGCACTTGACTATAAGTAGTACATGGTTGTTGAAGTGGGTTTAAGGCAACATATCTCTCTTGTCAATATGTGTGTGTGTGGGGGGGATGTGACTATATGAAATGATCTTGGGAATGCATAAATAAAAAGTGAAATCAATGCACTGCCCCATCTGCATATTTTGCTTTTCACAGGCTGGCTGCAAATTCTGTGCCTTACCTCTAATTACTGCACAAACATAACCAACTGACAGACCTGATCAATGCTCAAGGTTGACAGGGAAATGGGAAATGCCTAATTGTACATTCTTTCCTTTACTTCTACTCTACAAACAAGTTTTGTATTGGAAAGTGCTCATCATGTGTATGGTGTCAGGAAAACACAAAGTGTCACCAGATGCTAAATGCAAGATATTTCATCCTGAAGCCCGCATTGGCATGAATGGAGGATATAAGAAACAGGTGATCTGTGTACAAAAATCTGTTTTGATTTTGTTGGGTTGGTTGAGTTCATTTAATTTATCTATATGAACAGTGGGCTGTACAGGAATGCATAACGTGTAGTACGGGTGTACTTCAGTTCTGTGTGTACCCAAAATAAAGGAGGTGTATTAGGGTAGTATTTCATGTTGCTGAGGGTAGGGGGAAATGTCCCTTAAATTAAATGCATAGATATCATTATATCCCTCTTCACATTTCTCAGCTAAAACCAATATAGCTATGGAAATACTAAGTGGGGATGAGTAGAAAGGTTGGGGTATTTTCTGATTTGATTGACAGGTCTAGCTTTTAATCACAGTGAATCATTCCCTTCCTCTCTGCCAGTGCAGAAGGACTTAGACCATTTTCTGTGGTCTTCAAGTATCTGAATAGTTTCTGTAGATTGCTGCCTAAATAACTTTTGATCAGAATGGGGAATATGTGGCCCTCCAGATGTTATTGGGCTCCAGCTCCCATCGGCCCCTGCCACTATGGGGGGAGGGCCACAGTTTTCCTGTTCCTGTCTTACATATATTATTAATTGAGTATTTAGTAAAGGGACTTCCTTTTTATACCAACAAGTTTATCAGATTTTCCTGCATAGATTTAAAATTATACTTGTATGCAGAGTGCACATACCTTGCAAGAGATCTTTCTAATACCTTTTAATTATGCTAATAAACAATATTATTTCAATCTTGCAGGATTTTTCTCTCTCCACCTATTCATTTTACAAGTTGTGTGTGAAGAATTCACAAAAATTAAAAAGGGGTAATTATCTCAATCACAAATTGAAATAAATGGGGCTTAAATCTGGTCTTCATTATACAGTGGTACCTTGGTTTAAGAATTAGGAAAAGTGTTTGTTTAAGAATGGTTCTGGTTTAAGAACGGACTTCCAGAACGGATTAAGTTCGTAAACCAAGGTACCACTGTACAATATGCTAGCCTGATTCTTGTGAGAGTTTGGACCCTAAGGATGTGGAAATCAGCTGTGGGAATTTGAACTGCAGCTGCTTTAAACTGGGTACATTTTTGTTAGCTGGCCTCTGTCACTGTTTTCTATTCATCTTCATTCCTTTCACACTATTGTCAGCATTGTATCAAGATAATATTTCTTTATCTCTGATATCAATCATTCACACACTTGGATACTTTCTCCTAGCAGATAGCTCTTTAAGGTTTCTTTCTCAAATTTATCTTACTCTGTATAGTCCTAGAGTCATGCTGACACAATTGCTTCACACAAGGAACAGGAGGTTTGGCTATTTAAGCATCTTACAATTGTGTATCAATATTTACCTAACTAGGAATGTTAATGAAACTGGTTCCAGGCCTTCCTCCTGTGTCCTAAAAAAAGCCCAACCGACTATTTTGCATGGAACTAACCCAAGGTCATATGTATTTTGCGATCAGTACCATAGTGAAAAAGAACAGTCTTCTGGCACTTCAAATACTAAAAAGAAAAATGTGGGGAGAAAGACTGTAAAAGATCATGGCATAAACTGTTGTGGACTAGAGCCCAATATGATAATATGCATGGAGTATTATCCTCAGAAGTTGAGAATATATTGTAGACACGTGGATTTAAATCAGCAGGGTGGCAGGGGGGAAATAAAGGAAAGGCTGGAATTAAATGGCAGTGGAATTCAAGAGTGCAGTCTGTGTTAACTGAACTCACAGCTCCTACTGCTGCACCTTTCTCATTTCCTAGTTTTATCCCAGAATATTTTTCCAGTTTCTTCTGTTGACCTTCATGCATTTTACATTGTATTTTCTTTTGAACATTTACAGTATAATCCTAATTCTTGGGCGGCAGCCATGGTGTTTGATGAAACTTGCAACAGCCACGTCAGAAGATGGGAGGGCAAGGGAAAATGTCCACTCACTGTTGCAGTTCCCATGCTGGCACAGTGAAAAGCCTGCACAATATACAGGGTATCCTCTGCCGCCGCTGTCAACAACACCCTGTCTGGCTACTGACCTGCCAGCCATTTGTATGGGTACATTCAGACACTCACTGGCAGCAGTTACCTGCTGATGATGGAATTCCCAGTAGAACCAGGCAGGTAGAACCAGGCAGGGCTAGACAGAGGGACACCTTCATTTAATTCAAACAACTTCAGCATGTTGGATTGAGGATTTGGATTGCTCTGTTACTTACTTCTTTAAGAGAGCTTCCGCAGAGCTTCTAGGGCAGTTTACAAAAACAATATAAAGTTCATGAGGAAAACCTGAACAACATGTTTTTAAAATAATAATAATAAATACATTAAAATATTGAAAGTGTGGAAGAATATGGATTTGCTTGATGCTGAAAGGATCATAGAATCATAGAATCATAGAGTTGGAAGAGACCACAAGGGCCATCGAGTCCAACCCCCTGCCAAGCAGGAAACACCATCAGAGCACTCCTGACATATGGTTGTCAAGCCTCTGCTTAAAGACCTCCAAAGAAGGAGACTCCACCACACTCCTTGGCAGCAAATTACACTGTCAAACAGCTCTTACTGTCAGGAAGTTCTTCCTAATGTTTAGGTGGAATCTTCTTTCTTGTAGTTTGGATCCATTGTTCCGTGTCCGCTTTTCTGGAGCAGCAGAAAACAACCTTTCTCCCTCCTCTATGTGACATCCTTTTATATATTTGAACATGGCTATCATATCACCCCTTAACCTCCTCTTCTCCAGGCTAAACATGCCCAGCTCCCTTAGCCGTTCCTCATAAGGCATCGTTTCCAGGCCTTTGACCATTTTGGTTGCCCTCCTCTGCACACGTTCCAGTTTGTCAGTGTCCTTCTTGAACTGTGGTGCCCAGAACTGGACACAGTACTCCAGGTGAGGTCTGACCAGAGCAGAATACAGTGGCACTATTACTTCCCTTGATCTAGATGCTATACTCCTATTGATGCAGCCCAGAATTGCATTGGCTTTTTTAGCTGCCGCGTCACACTGTTGGCTCATGTTGGATAATGATGTTGGTGCCAGGTGGGCCTCTCTTTGGAGGAAATTCCACAAAAGTGGCACTACTTCCTTTAAGACTCTTCCTCTGGACTCCACCTGCCATATCAAAGATGGCTTAGACACTTGGAGAAGATGCTCTGCAGATGACCTCAGTGCTTGGACAGGTGGGAACAGACTTTCCTCCAAGTACCTGAATCCTAACCTGGATAAAGCCTTAAATGTGAGCACCAGAAATTGACTGAATGCCTGTGAAGTTATTTCAATACTGATAATTTTCTATCGACCAGTTCCAGTCATCTGCCTAGCAGCTGGATTTTGAATTAGCCGAAGTTTCTGAACATTCTTCATATCTCTTTTCTATGATTAACTTGTCATATCCTGGGGCGGTCCATGCATCATCTTACGTAAGGCCTCTTCCATCAGTCCTCTTACTGATGTGAGCATCTTGATTTCAGTTGATATTCTGATTGTTCAGTGATGGGTGTTATCAGCAGACACCAGCGCAGTTTATAATCTATTTTAAATTGCTTCAAAGAAATAATCTCAACTAATGACCTCTTACAAGAGTGAGCCACTCACACTTCACACACTCTGAACATCCTCTCCCCTACAATGCATATGTGTATTGTGCAAATGTTTGTAGAGACAGCAATATACTTTTTGTAGGTGCAAATGCTCCTCCTTGTAGACATCTGTGCTGTACTTGCAGGCACCAGAGGGCAGGGCTACTATGCCAAGGGTGGGGATGGTCTGTGCAGCACCACTCCCTGTTCATCCATTAAATTAATTCATGGATCAGTTCCCCTGAACATGGCAATAACCACTATTTGCATTATTACCTGTTCCCTCAAATTACCTATTATTTCTCCTGTCCTCCTGCTCCTCTTTTTCTCAAAGAACATTTGCCCCATAACTCTGGAAGCCTCCCCCACCCACCACCACCACCTAATATTTATCAAAGTGCAATGTATAGCAGCATGCAAGATTCCATATAACCCAAAGGAGTAATTAAACATTGAGAGATAGGAAGATCAACAAATACTTGAGCATCAGTTCTGATGCTTAAGAGTCTCAGTACAGTATATTAAACAGACCTTAGGATACTGACCAGCCTTTAGAATAGTAGCCCACCACAGATTTAGTGCTGGCAGATCTCTCCTTATTGTGTACAATCATGCTCCAGCACGCATCATTACACTCTTATTTCATGTTTCCCATTTAATGACATTCTGTTTCATTATGTTGCATCACTGTTTATCCCTCCTTTAAATTATAGTATCATCCTAATCTTTCTTATTTGGAAGAAAGTATAACTGATTTCAAATGTGGGAACAAATCAGTATATTTAGGACCGAATCCTAGATATAATATTCTATGCCAAAGAGCTGCTGCAGCAGATTGTATGCCCTGGTATAACCAGAGATGTTCAGGTTAAAAAGCTGCCAAGTTTAGGATGCAAGCATTTGTAATAATCTAGCGTGTAATCTGGTGCTTCAGTAATGCAATTACTGGCTCAGAAAGGTTGACTTGTTCTTTTCTGTGTTGTAGGCCCAATACATAACTGCAACAAGCTGGCCAGAGGGGAATTGTGTCTACCTTCTCTGGCCTCAACCCTGACAACCTCCAAATCTCTGAAAACCAGCCTCAATTTATCAGTTATTCTGTTGGGTGGTGAATTTTGTAGAAACACAGTGTGTTGTGCTGTGTTTTGGAGAACTGCCAAGGTAAAAGTAAAATCTAATGCCAGATTTCAGCACAAGGCTACTTTGAATGACAGACTGAAGTGTGCATAAAAATGGGAAAACAGGTGCTTGGGGATGTCTGATATCAGCAGAGCATCTGGTCAATGAAGTGTGACTACATTATACTTTGCCTTGGTTATCCAAACCAGCATTAGGCAGTGAGCGAAATAGCTGCTACTGTCTCAGCCCTTTCATTTTTGAATATATTTTGGATATTTAAAATGGCATATATCACAAAAATATTTCAACCAATAATTTCTCCACATAATGTGGGTTTTTTGGGGTCTTTTTTTTTTAGGTGGTAGAAGCTTTAACATATTTGCATATGCCACACTATCTGACCAACCTGGTTCCAGTTTTATTTGCAAGTGGTGCTTGCTGTGTTATTATTCTCTTAATCTATTTGTTCCGCTGTGAGTGACAAACTATGATAAGATTGGCACATCTCAGGCCTGGAGGCCAAACGTGCCTCTGCAGTCCTCTCTATCTGCCCACAGGGCTTTCTCCAAGTCAGTCCTTAAGTGAATTGGCTGAAACATGTCCTTGAACTTGCTTCTTGCTGGGGGCAGACGTAGAAACCTCAGGTTTTTGTCTGGGTAAAATGTAGCCCACAATGCAAATGTGAAAGTCACAATCATGCCCACCCACATTTGCCTCTGGTCCTACTTTGCATCTGGTCCTGCCCACTGCAGGTATATGACTTCCAGAAAGCTGCAACAAGGAGGTTTGACCCTTGGACTGAAACTGAGTCCCACCCCACCTCAAGATAAGGCAAAGTACATTTATTCCAGTTTTATGTTAAATGACTGCATTAAAAGATTTTTTTTTAAAAAAACCACAATCTTTTTTTACTTTGCAACTTAGTGGCCACAAAAAGTAGAATGAAGTAAGAGCCTAGTAATTATATGTTATGTTTGCTGACAAATGAAATAGTTGTGAAACAGTTCATAAGGAAGGCAAGCTGTATTTCCCTTAGAATACTTGTACATGCCTGGCATGTTTTGATCCTCTGCAGGAAAAGTAATGAACTTCTGGGCATAGAAAAATGCTGATGGCGCATGTATCATTTGGAAACATCTGTTGGCACTGATTTTATGTTCAGCAACTTGATCTTACAGACTGGCCCTAGTACAAAGCAGTTTCTTAGCTCCATTGGTAAAAATTATAGAAATATACATGAGCATCACTGACACATTGATATTGAAATTAATGTACTTACACAGTATTTGGAGGAAGCAACCCGCTTAATTTAAACATCAGATTAGATTTGTTTGAGAGGTACCCAAAGATTTGTTTGAGAGGTACCCAAAGGTGAGGAGGAACCTGGAGGAAACTATAGTGTGATAGAGGGCAAAGACTTTACTTCTCTTATCATATATTCCCCAACAGGTTGAGTCCCAAACTGGGACACACATCTTTCTAGCCGTGCTCCTGCACGAGTCACGTGACCTGCGCACGCTCATGAAGCACAAAAGACACACTTTGGGAGAGAGCATGCTCTTGAAAGAGAGCGCTGCACTGCAAAATGTGTAATTAAGGACACCGTGTGAGATTGTGGCCCCCAAAAGTGGTTTCGCGGGGCTAGATCTTGGTGTGAGATCATGGCGTTCAAAATGGCATTTTGTGAAAAAACAGGATGTCCCGTTTTTCCAGCACATTTGCAGGGTATGTTATGGCATGGAGGGAAGAGATGGAGCATAGCACACAGCCAACAACATATAGCACAAGCTTGATGAGTAGATTATGGTCCTGCCATGAATATAAGCTACTAAATTCAGCAGGGATCCACTCAAAGCACCTGTGCTATTTGGCAGCCCACATTTTCACAGAAACTTCCCAGTCTGTATAAACAGCATCAAGAAGGCCTCTTGCCCTTCTGTGGCAGACTGCAACTTCACCTGTCATACTGCCTCACTGGTCATCATAGTAACAGAGTTCACACTACTATATATTTGTCATGGAGGTGCTACAACTAGTAGGCTTGAAAATAGAAGCTAGAGATACAAAAATTGTTACATATTAAGTGCTTGTTCTCCTGAAAAGTAAATGATCCTAGACTCCCCACCCCAATATTAAATGTTCTCTTTTCATAAATAAATTGCCATACTTTTTTCATCTAAGAGCAGCAGATAAAGTTCAACATCAAGATCATGAAGTAAAATTAGCATAAAGTGGTCTCCATTAATTTTGCTAGAACTGAAAAAAAAAGAATTAATCCTTACAAAGAAATTTCACATTGAGAGTAATAAAAGACTGAACCAGAATCTATTTTAGTTTCTAAATGAGATTTTTATAATAAATGCTAAATTGTAATGTCATTACAAAAAGGTTACCATCTTTTATTACACAAAGTTGGGAACTTAAATTTTACTAATGGTGCAATTTTCTCTCTAATTTATCTTCTACTTAATAGTGCATAATTGTTTCAATAATGTTTTAGTTCTTATAAAAAAAGAAGGCATTGTTGGCATAGAAAATTCATGTTGCAGATGATGTAAAAAAAGTATAGTAAAAAAAAAATGGGTTACCTTACTGTTTCTGGAAATACTGCATTTTATTTACAGAGCACACCTGGTCTATTTGGATGTTTTATTTTCACACACATAAGTGTGTTGACTCTAAATGTATACTCAAATGTTTTCCACAGTGATTTTTTCCCCATGGACTTTTCCAGTGGAGGCATTGGTGCTAAGGAATACTCTCCATGCCTACTATAATCGCCAAGGTACTTGTACTGTATGATTCACCCACTCCTATTTTTCACTGATTGTGCTACCTTGAGCTCCTTCATGTAATAAATAATTTTATTATTATTTATTTCTGTATTTTATATTCCCCCCTGTTGATAGTCCAGGGAGACATATAACCATGTAAAATATTTTTTTTGGGGGGAGGCAATAAAACAACACCCAGAAAGGTAGCTGTGTTAACCTATTGGAGCAGAAACAACAAAGAGTGTTGTAGCACCTTAACACCCATCCAATATATTAAGCCATATGTTTTTGTGGGCCAAAATCTGATTACAGGCGTATCTTGGATCCCCAACTCCTTGGTACTTGGACGTTTTGGCTCCTGGACGCCGCAAACCCAGAAGTGAGTGTTCTGGTTTGCGAATGTTCTTTGGAACCTGAACATTCGACAGGGCTTCCATAGCTTCTGATTGGCTGCAGGAGCTTCCTGCATCCAATCAGAAGTCGTGCTTTGGTTTCCAGATGTTCTAGAAGTCGAACGGACTTCCAGAACGGATTCCATTTGTCTTCCAAGGTATGACTGTACTTATATAAATGCATCACAACAGTTACACAAGATTCTGAGATACTATGAGGTACGAGGAAATGGTGCTCACTATCAAAACGTGGAAATGTTAAATATATGCACATTTATTGAACATAACAGCATTTCTACACCATGTGCCTTTTGTTGGCATAGTTGCTGAGGATCATGGCAATCAAATCTGATGTTGTGCTGGCATAGCAGTTGTTGCATTTCAGTCTAAGTCTGCATGTCATTAGAACAAATCTCGGCACAAGCAATACTAACACAGAAAATGTTGCTTTCTGGATGTTAGAGCTTTACCTTGTGTTCCTTAAAGAGGAGCTGTTAAAATGATTCATCAGAGTGTAGGCTTTCGTGACTGGTGGACTATTTGCTTCATCAGCAGAAGCGAAGATGGAATCAATCACGCTTGTGGTCGAAGAATACCCTGAGGCTTGTGTTGCTTAATTCCTACAGAATTCCTTAAATCACGTCCTAGATAGAGTGTTGGGGAATAGAGATCATACAGAGTGCCAATTTGTGATGTTTATTTCCCTGTTATTGAGTTTGGATTGCTTGAGAACAAGACATAATTCAAGTGCTTATGCAGAAAGGAAGAGAGGAAGTTGCTTTTGGTTGAATCAGATCAGGTGATTCAGTGTTTGCATTGACTGGAAGCAGATCTCCAGGTTTCAGATGAGACTTTCCCAGCTTGACCTGGAGATACCAAGGATTAAACCTGGAAAATTCTACTTTTAAAGCATGCAATAACTCCCCATGTCAATGGTTGGGGTGGATCTGCAGCATATGATAAAAGCTCTACAAAGAGGGTGCCAGGCATACCTCTGTGAAGAGGAAATTCCAGAACTTAGGAATGCCCTCTCTTGGGTCACATTGTCACCAAACCTCTGAAGGTGGTGGAACAACCCAGAGCCCTACCTTCAGATCTAAACACCCAAGCAGGTAGGGAAGAGGACAGCCTTTCAGCTAGAAGTGTCTGTATCCAGCTTGAATTGTGGCTGCTCTAATTCAAGCAGGGATTCTCACATTCTTGAGCATTGGCACTTGGAATAATCACAGCATCTCAATTTCTAGCATGGCTGACAGTTCTGTCAATGTTGCTGAAGAAATTTGGAAGACATTTGCTTTGGGTCATATATGTTAGGCACGTCCAACAGGTAGATTGTGATTACCGGTAGATCACTGGACGTCTGTGGTAGATCACTGGTAGATCACTCACTGGCTCCCCCCCAAAGAAGCTCAACAACTTTGGCTCTCCTAAAAAAAACCTCAACATTTTTTACCTGAACCCCCTGTGAGTAGATCGCAGTCTCTTGGGAGTTGGCGACCCCTGATATATGTGATCGCTCATATGCAAAATATGTCTAAAGTACACACGTATGAATTGTTTCTTGTTAAAGTTTTAAATGTGTCTTTAATTGACTTGAAATGTCTCTGTACCCTAATTTGGTAGAGTGTTCTCTCTCTCTCTCTCTCTCTCTCTCTCTCTCTCTCTGTGTGTGTGTGTGTGTGTGAGAGAGAGAGAGAGAGAGAGCAAGAGAGAGAGAGAGAGCACGCTTCAGCTTTACAGAACTGATGGGGAATTGAGCAGATACAGTGCTGTGTAGCTTCTTTCGTTGTTCAGTTTTGAGGTGACAAAAGAAAACCTCCCCTTACCTGAAAAACTTTCTAAGATGCCTCAACTTGGAATGTAGGCAATTAAAGCTGGTCCTACCAACAGGCAGGCTGAGTTGGTCAGCTGAGGCAGTTGATTTTGGGTGCCAGCAAATAGTTATTTAATTTATTATCATTGTGTTTTTAGTGGCTGGCAGGAGGAGAGGAGCTTGTGGGAGCACTGGCATTCAGTGTTATGCAACTTAATTCTGTGGAAGAGGGGACACAATTTGTTGCCCCACCTCAGGCAGCAAATAATCTTGGACCTGCCCTCTAGGCAATGACCATCTGATAAATCCTGAACAAGAATGTCACAGACAGGATAAGCAGGTAAGTGTCTTCTTATGGTTGTGAGTGACTGCTTAATATCCAAAGCAAATATTGGATGGTCACTGATCTTGAATATAAAAGCATATTCCTCTTGCTGACTCCCTCAGTTAAACTGCTACATTTTCAGCTCCGTCTCCTTCCAAGTCATTTTTCTCACAAGGGTGATAAATCAAAAAGGAAAGACACCTTCTTTGGTTTCATAAGCTCTTAATAATTGTTGCTGGAGGTGCTGCCACTTGAAGGTTCACTTGTTATTTTAAATTTCCTTTAAGTCTTGCCTCTCTATGTGGCATGAAAAGTCAATTCAGTAACTTCCTTCATTTATCGGTAACTGTCTGACACTTTGTCTCTGCCATGCATTCCTTTATTCTACTCTCTACTCAATCACATTGTTGGATGGATGGTATACTCAGGGCAGACCAGGCAATGGAAATGTATTGAATCAGGCTTGGTAAGTGAAGATAATTAACAAACAAACTGAAAACTTGACCTGAACTCAAGTCACCACTTGTGTAATAAAAGAGATGGTTCATTGCCCTAATATAGTTATTTGCGTTTCAAATTACCTGAGATTATTTGGTATATCACCAATACGGTCTTTATCAGACCTAACACAATGATATTGCTCTGCTTTCAGACCTACAGTGGCAACTCCTTAGTGATTACTTCACCTACTATAGAATCAATGGACATATATACAATTATGTTTAGAGAATATCAACAGATATTGAATAACTTATTCTCTCATACATTACCCATATCTATTTTTCTCTCATACATTAATAGCCTTAATATACAATTAAGCTTGCATATGTAATTCCAGCCTCTGTCTTTGAGAATTCTTGGAGAACAAGTGAAATCCCTGTGGACTGGAGGTAGACAAATGTTGTCCCAATCTTCAAAAAGGGGGGGGGGAGAGAAGACCCCGGGAACCACTGACTGGTGAGCTTGACATCAATACCAGGAAAGGTCCTAGAACAGATAATTCAACAGTTGGTCTGTGAGCACTTAGAAAAGGATATTGTGATTACTAAGATCTCACACGGCTTTCTGAAAAACAAGTTATGCCAGATGAATCTCATTTTGTTCTGATAGAGTTACAAGCTTGGTGGATCGGAGGATGCTGTGGACATAGTGTACCTTGATTTCAGTAAAGACAAGTTAACTGTTAGGTGGATTTGTAGCTGGTTGACTGACCGAACCTGACAAGGTTGGATGGTCATCTGTCATAGATAGTTTAGCTGAGATTTATGCATTGCATGGTGTTGAATGGACTTGGGATCCCTTCAAACTCTACAATTCAATGATGTTTCTTTATGGCCATGGCCACACCAATGGGAGTCTGCAGCTCTTCATTATTATCTTCTAAAAACATAGGAGAAAATATTAGGATGTGATCAGACTCCTCTTGGATATATTTGGTTTCCTTGAGTTTATCACGGAAGCACTTCATAATGTTGGACTGTGGCTCTAGTACACTGACTAGAGAGCAAACCTCATTGGAGAGATGAGACTTTCCTCTGAGTAAATATGTATAAGATTGTGTTGCAGATTACTTCCCTTTTTGATTCCCAATACTATAAAATAAGCTCACTGTGCAGCACCAACAATTTTTTAAAGAGAGTTAAAAGTAGCTGTGAAGGGAATCCTTTCCCATCACTCACACAGACACTTTTGTCTCAGTGTCACCTCTGGACAAAAAGGATTTTTGTGGGGTTTTGAAACAATTAACCCCCCCCCCCCAGGAAATGCTGTTTATAATAGGTATATAAGTATATGCACAATAGGAAGTAACCTCTTTTTCAACCTGGCTTCACCACTCCGAAATAAAGCTCATCCATCTCCAGCCATAATTAAGGGCTGAAAAGCAGTTAATGATTATTAAAGAATTTGTGTGCATTCATGTGAATAGCAAATAATGATCACAGGAGAAGAGTAAAAGAGAACATTTCAAAGGTGCACCATCAACTTTATTTCATTAAAGGGGGATGGGGAACAACTTTCCCATTCAGCTAGATTTAAGTCCCTTTCAATAGCATATTGGACCAATTGTATAACTATCCTAACAAGTGCAAAATGACTAGGCTCTACAGCAGACGCTGCCAATTTTTCACTTCCTGTTTGTTACTCCAGTCCCAGAGTTACTAGATACAAAATCTAAATTAGGCTTGAGAAAGAGGATTAACCTTTCCAATCACATTTGAGGTGAAATTGCTTAACTACAATATACAATGTCATGCTGCAGATAATCCATGTCCTTGATTAATGCTTTTATAATCAATTGCTGTCTGGAAGTGACTCCTTCCCATCACCCTCTTCGCAAAAAGAGCAGATGGTATTTAAAAGGTTATGGCAAGAGGGCATCCCAGAGGTCAAATAGAACATCAATCAAGTGGGCAGAAAAATTGCTTTTTTCCTTCCCTTTCCCCTTATCCTCAGATTCCATAGGGGAATGGGGCATATGAATTATAGCTTGATCTATATACTTCGAGCACTAAAATGTTTTCTTGTTTCAAATTTCTGTGTTGTTTTGGGTAATGAACCTGGAAATTGAATTCCTTTTGTGCCAATAAAAAATGTGCCAATACAAGCATCTCGGCAGAATAATTCTTAGACCAAAAAAGGCTTTCTGGTCTCTATCCTTAAAGTGGCCAGGATACTGAAACTTAACAGATATTTTATATGGGACATAGATTAATTTTAGGAATGACGAGGGCATATTTATGAAAAAGTTGCATGCCATTTTGAAGATCTCTTCTACACACCCATAGAAAGTGCATTTGGAGATATTTTTAATATTCTCTGGTTGCCATTCTGTAATGCAATTCAATAATTTATTTCCATGTATGTATTTGTGAACTTTTACAGACTATTTCTAGGTATCTCAACTTGGATATACAGTCATACCTCGGGTTACAGACGCTTCAGGTTGCGCGATTTCGGGTTGCGCACTGTGCTGATCCCGGAAGTACTAGAACGGGTTATTTCCGGGTTTTTGTGCTTTTGCATGCACAGACGCGCCGAATCGCGACCCGTGCGTGCACAGACACAGCGGTGCAGGTTGCGGACTCTGCGGGTTGCAAATGTGCTTCCCGCACGGATCACGTTTGCAACCCGAACGTCCACTGTAAATCCAAATAGTTGAACTGAGTATGCTAACTAATAAGCAAGGGAGCTTACAAACTGGCCAAAGAAAGATCTACTTGCAAATCTCAGAATTTTACAAACCATTCTGAAAATGCAGTGTCATCTTTCCTTTCTTTCTTTTTGTCTAATTCAGGCTGCAATCCTGGGGACATTTTGTTAGAAGTAACAGGGACTTGCTATAAGCAAATATAAATCAGATCAGTCTGATAGGTAAAAAAAGTAACTGGTGTTGAGTACGCAATTAACATGGTTGAAATATCAAAGAATTTCATTATTAACAATTGTATTTATCCTTGCTCTGGTTTTTAAGAGAGAAAGTGTTAGACAGATCCCTGAGGCAGTATAACTATTGTAGGCTTTTTATGAGACAACTAAAGCTGGGTGATTGACTCACAACCAAGTCAATAATGGGGTGCAACATAATGACAAGGCATAAAATTATGGCCACTTTTATTGACTAACTTTGGTCGGGATATTTTATGAGCTACAAATTATACATCAGGGTCAAACTTGCCAGACCTAAGCTTATGTAACTCATAAGAAACAACACCAAAGTCTTATCATGATGGGAATGCATAAGTTTCCAAAATTAAGATCTTTCATCTACTACAGTGATTACCAACTACCCTGTGTCATAATGTTGAAACGGTGAATCACTGACAACAATAAACCCAAGACAATTTCAAGTCTAACAGACTCTAATGATCATGTCATAGTTATGTTTGAATGATATAAAAAACCTAGAAGACTTTGGAGACTAGAGTTTGGCATATCCTGTTTTTAAACCAATGCTAACTTACAATATAACATTGCACAATTGTGACCTAGGGCTGTTCAGCCTCAAATATTCCTTGGAGACATTATCCCATGCCTATAGCACATAGCTTCATGCAATCTAGACCAAGTGATACAAGATGTAGAGAGAAGGGCTCACCCCAGGAGCCACCCAAATCTGCTGCGAGGTACCTATTGCCCAATTCACCTGGACTGGAGCCCACCATATAATTTCTCTAATGTTCTCCTGCCCTGTCCCTGAACAACAATTTTTAGTGGCCTTCCCAAAGCACACAAGTATTCCATACCATCTCTTTCACACAAAGCCAGGGGCACCATCACCTAGGGGCCCAGCCCTTTTGGATCCCTCCAATATTTGGGGGTGGGCACCCCAATTTTCTGATCAGTGACTGTGGAGCTGAGTGTGGCACGGCTTCAGTGGCTGGCTTCTCCTTGTTCTCCTCCTGCCAAGGATGAAAAGACGGGTGAAGCCAGTGGTAGCGGCAGGAGGAGAAAGAGGAGGCTGATCATGGAGCCGAGCATGGCACAGCTTCAGTGGCTGGCGGCTCCTCCACTATCACTTGGCCTCCTCTTCCTCCTCCTGCTGCTGTCACTGGCCAGGCGCTGCTACTCATGTCTTTCCCGGTAGCGGCAACAGGAAGAGGATGAGGAGGTCAAGCATGTAGCCAAGTGTGGCTTCAGTGGCCAGTGGCTACCGCTCCTTCTCTCCTGTTGTCACTACCAGGAAAGACAGGGAAAGCAGCCCTGGGCTGGCAGCAACAGGAAAAGGAGGCTGAGCGTGCGAGAGGAGGAGCCATTGGCCATTTAAGCTGTGCTGTTGCCACATTCGGTTCTGCCTCCTGGCTCCTCCCAGTGTTGTGATGTCATGCATACAATGTGGTCCCCTCTAATCTTCAGTGCAGGTTGGCACCTATGAACAAAGCCCAATGATACAACAGGTCTTCCTTAGTGGTTTGTTAGGATTCGATGCTTCTGTTTGGTACCTGAAAACATGATATGCAACATGCCCACCTAGGAAAAAGTAAGAAGGATTTTGGCTCAGATATTCAGTGCATGGCCAGGTGTGCTCTTTAATTTGTTGCTTCAGAGTTATTCATAAGTACTAAAATGCTGCTGTTGATTTGTGTGTGTGTTGCCTTGATTAGAAAAGAGACTAAAAGGGCATGCATTTCAAAGCAAACCTGGGAAACAACCAGCTTTCCTTTCTGGCTTTTTATTAAGGTAGTGTGTGTTTGTATGTATGCAGTTTACTGAAGTAAAACACAAACACAAACATGGGTGGTTCAGAGACATACATTGTGAAATACGCTTATAAATGACAACCTTCATTTCTCCTTTACACATTTCAAGGCACGCACCATACAAAAGTAAGTAGATTTTACCTTGCCAGGTGTTTTTTTTTTTGTAGTAAAGAAAGATATCTCCGCTTCCTTTCTTAATGTATTAAGTGGCATTTTGACTCCATCCCCCATCCAACTATGTTTTAGATTTTCAATAGAAAGTGTAAATAGCATTTTATAGTGAAGGGAGACAGGGCAAAATAAGAGCATCATTTACCATCAATCAAAAAATGAGAGCAGAAAACACAGAGAACATTAAAGGAGTCTTCCAACTATCGTTTTGCAGCTGAACCTATTACACCCCAGCACTCTCCCTTCTATCACTTTATCTCCACTCTGTCACTTCCCAAGCCATACTTCATTGTTATCTTTCATTACCTTTCATAACCATTCACAATCAGCCCACTCTTATTTCTGCCTCACAGCATAGTGCATGCAGACTTTTCACTCCCAACAGCTTAGGTTCCTGTTGTTCTTAGACACTGTATCAATCATAAGCTCTATTGCATATATCTGCCAGGCGATCATTCTTCTACACCCTGAGAGTATTTTCTTGGCCCAATTATATTCCTGGTTTAGCTGTCTGTCTCTTTCTCAGAAATCTATGACATCCAGTGTCCATTGGGGGGGACGGGATGCCTGAGGCTGCTTTGTTGTTGTTGTATTACAAAGTTTACATTGATACTAACCTCATAAATGTAACACTAAAATGAATCTATAGCACCAATGTATACATGACTATTAAAGTGCACAATGTTCTGGTGTGATCAATAACTTATAAGGAAACAACGCATTATGTTCCAGCTGTATAGAAATGCTTGGCTAATAAAGTTCCATATTTTCAAAGCAGACACTTACCACTCTGTGCAAGCAGACATAGATCTTGCATATGTAAATACTTGACTCTGGTAACACGAGTCACCCGTACAAAGACAATAAAATTTCTCCCAATAATATCATTAAACATACAAGTAATTGTTTGCAAGACTAGAAGTCCAAACTTCTGCAATAGTAGCTTAGTTTGCACATCACATTAAGCCATAGTGTAAAACAAATGATGACTTAATTTGAATGAGCATTGTCCTGGTGTATGCTACTCAGAACTTCCTACAGCACTCTTTCCTTGCTCCCACCATTCCACAAACAGAACCAGCCAGAGTTTGTTATGTTATCGGAGCAGGGTATGGGTGGTAATCAAGATTTGTTCTTGGTTGTTTAAGAGAAACCAACCACAGGCCTGCATTGAGGTGACACAAGAAACCAGACTGACTTGCCTCATTCATGGCATGGAAGCAGCAACATTAAACTATGGATTAATGTGGTGTGCAAATTGCACCAGTATGCTTGTACACATCTAATATATGGAATTGTCAAAAGTCTACCTAAACTGATTTGTTATTGTTGCTGCTGGCTGAAGAGCAGCAGAGTAAGACAACGTTTTGCCCATTCAAGTTTCTGTGTTTGATTGTGGCCAATAACTGGCAATGTCCAATGTACAGCAAATAAAAAGTGATACAAAATCCTGAAGACCAAGTTGAAAATGGGCATGTCATGTCGATGAAGAACAAGAAAACTTTACCTGCCACTAAGGTTGTCAAGTGGCTGGAAAATTACCGACTCAATTAGTTCTTAAGGTACTTTTCTTGTAGCCTATTGCTTGAAGTGGGAGAGAAATTAAGCATTTTCTGCCTCTTTCCCTATATATTTTTAAATTTCTAAATGTAAGAACATAATATGGACAGCATTCCTATTCTTGTAACTTCCAGATCATTCCTCTGTACATGTGCTGAATGACAACTATAAAATATCACATCAAAATATCATGTGATCTTGATGACAAATAAGTCACAAACTTCTATAACTTAAGTTTAGGTCATATGCAGACAGTTCATGGGAATGTTCATGTGCACACAGTTCATGGGAATGTATTGCAGAAAAATACCCAGACTCCTATGGGGAAATTCATGCTCAGAAGCTTTCCTAATTGGCCTATGTAAGGAGAGGCAGCTTTTCTAACAGGTTTTGCAACTCAAATACCAGATGTAGCCTACAGATTCAGCTCGGTGATATGAAGTCCTTGACATCTACCTTTTTCTTTTTCTTTTGGTACATACAGTCACTCCTATTAACAGGGGCCTGCGGAGTGCTTGTACAAGGTTCGCTGGTCAAGAGTGTGCACTTAGCTTCTTGGTATGGACCTGCATAACAGAGTTGTTCTTTTGTTGCTCCTGAACACAAAGTGCTTACAATATATCATTTGAGATATACTATCCTTTTCTTACTATTGCTTCAGAATTCCCCCACCTCCAGATACAGCTTTCAGGAATGACATTTGATTCTGATCCAGTTTAAATTAAAAAAGAGAGAATGCAATAACTGCCATGTCAACTGATAGAATATTGGCCGTCATTGCTGGTGGAGTCACATGTAATGGCATACAAGAGTTTGGTGCTGTTCTCTCAGAAGAGCTTTTGAATGTCACTGATGTATGTTATCTACACAGCATGCTGCTATTTTGCAATTCAGTTTGAAATTGTCTGTCAGCAGTTTAAAAGGCAGCAATGGATGTGTGGAAATAGTGCACTGACAAGCCCCTATTTAGCCTTATTAATACTTTATTGAGCCTACGAAAATATCACAATGATTTCAGTGGCATGTAGCTATTCTTTTCTCTAAGATACCAAACTCCTGATGTGGCCAACATATTCCTCGCACAGCAATAATGTTTTTCACTGAGAACAGTGACAGTGATACTGAAAAGAAAATGAAATTTTATACTACAATCTAGCCCAGTTTTCTTGCATAGTTGCAGGCAAGCAAATTCCACTCAGGTGACCAACTGGGCTTTGCTTCCAGCAAATGTGTTTTGGATGAAGGTGTAAAGATGAGAGCATATTCAATTTCCAGCCATCTTGTAGGATCTCACACCTTCCTCAGTGTTATATAGTGAAACCTTCAAACCCATTCTTGTGTCATCAAAACCACTTCATTATATTGTCGCACCTAACTTTCCACATGGAAAAAAAAGAAAGACATGTCTGTATTTGCTACTTTGTTATCTGGTCTGTCAATTCACACACTGTTCTTCCTGAAACAAAGCTAACTTTCATCTGTGCTGACTGGTCTTTGCTTTCATTAACGTTGTAGATTCATTTTGTATATAGTCAGTGATCTTCTAAACCTGCCACAGATTTCTTTTTAAAGTAAGTTATTATATATATGAATGGAAATGTTTTGAATGGGTCTCAGGTGTTGCAATAACTGTTGACCCCCAGGGGTAGTAGCATCTCCCTGCTTCACCTTTATTGCTATTTCCATCACATCATTCTATCAATGCCCATATTGACTGGCCAGTTATATCCCCCAAGGGGTAGGTCTCCTTGCCTACCAACCAATAGTGTGTGACTTATACAACATTCTTAATTAGCCTCAGAACCTTATTGCCACAACAAAATTTGAACTAGAGATGTTAAATGCATCTCAAAGTCCAGCCTGGATAGCTTTTGGACATACTTGACATGAAAACATCATTGTTAACAAGAGAGGTCACTTCATGTTTATATTGTTTGCAATATACCCATTTCTTATTAAACATTTTAAAGGCCTTTTAGTGAGCTTGTATAATTTGCACCATAAATCTTCAAAATTAGAGGTCGTTTGGACAGCATGCATTTATGAACTTAAGAAATGTTTGGATTTTATACTGGAACATATATAATAATAATAATAATATATATATGTGTGTGTGTGTGTGTGTGTATATTGGCTATAAAATTAGTCACATTGTGTAGTTCTATGCTTTGATGATGTGAGATAGTTTAATAAGAACATAGATGTTAACTTATCACTTAACTTTGTATTATCCTTATACCTTAAATTTGGTTCTTAGACATTTTGCATTGATGGAAAAAGCATTGCTTTCATGGAAATTATTTTCCTGTAAAGCTTTTTAGTTAATTATGATCTTCATGATTCTAGTGGAGTGTCTCGTCCCCCTGCCACCAATGTGTCTGGGCTTATAATGCTGGCTATCTTGAGTAATGTACTTGAGAAGCCAATTGATCCCAATTACTTACTTTCAAGTATATCACCCAAGTTACCCCAGGAACCAGTTCATATGACCTTTACTTTCAGCCAACATACTTTTATCTAAATTTCTTCAATTGGCATAGAAGGGGAGATGGGAAGCATAGGCACTTGATTGAGTCTGCTGCGAGGCTGGCTCTTCCTCTTCCCAAACTGTTTAGATCTCAGCTGGTCATCATCAGAAATTTGTAACTTTAAAAAAGTAGGGCTGCCATATGTCCCAGATGCTACTGGGATTTCAAAGGCGGAATTGACATCGGGGGGGGGGGGGATTTCCGAAAGGTGGTGCTGTCATGGCTAAAAATTGGCCACAGTTTCTTTAATGCTAAAAGAACTAAGTCAGCATGAGTCAGCGGCCTACAATGACTCATGCAACCTTTCACTAAATTGTACCTGTATATATAGAGTGGTCAATGTTAGTGTGTGGTGTGGGTTGGTTGGATGGTAGAAAGCTGGTTGCGTTTGGTGTGTGTAAAAGCTGTCGGCCGTGGTTGGAGAAGGCTTTTTAAGAATAAAAGCAGCAACACTATGCAAGAATAGACTCTTTTGTGCCAGCTAAGGTCTGAGGACTAGGAAAAGAAATAAAAAGGAGGTCAGAACCTTTTCTTTTTCAAACACTGACAGGTACTTTGTCCTGGAGCTTAGGCATGTCAATCGAAAAATTGCGGGTTTTTTGGTGTTCAACAATTTTGGCGGTTTCCTTTAAAAAAAAGCTTTTTGAAATATGGCAACCCTTTAAAAAGGGTGTTTGTGTTTGCTTTTCCCCCTCCTTCTGCCATACTTCTGTGCCCTCTGAGGGCAGAGACTGTCTTTTTTAAAAACAGTAACCTGTAAGCCATCCTGGGAGCCTTTTTTGGTAGAAGAATAGGGGGGAATTGTTTTAAATAGTAAATAACAATTAATTGGTAACAAACCTTCAAATAGCATTCTATGGGTAGAACTAGAAAAGTTAGTGTAAATCTTCTTAAAAAGACTTAGGCATCCAAAGTATAGAATTTGGTTTCAAGATTTGTGGTATGTAAACACAAAATTTCATTAGAATGTTCATTAGAGGCAAAAAATCCCATGTACTTCTGGGTGACTAATGTAAATACTTTCAGGTCAGTGAACACGTGAACTCTGTTGGTTTAAGTATATGACACCCATCTTGTTTCAATGTAAAATTAATCAAGTTTTTAATTTGCCCTTAAGTAGCATGCGCGTTCACTGTGCATAACATTACAAGATGAGCAAAAAGTTGAAATTACTTTCTTAAGGGTCAATTCTCACAAATACCTCTCCATCCTTCATTCCCAACAGCAATACCATAGTGCGAGTTGCAACTGAACTGACCCTTATGCCCTGACCCTTAGTTCAACAAGCACCAAAGGATATCACACAGAAGTAGATGTTCGGGTCCCATTGGCATAAAGTATAATAAGCTGCTTTGTAAACTAGGTTTTAGACATTAAAGTTTTAAGTAAATAAATAAATGAAACCTCTGCTCCACCATGTTGGAGGGGGTTTGGATAGAATGGAGGTGCTCCTTCAACCAGACTTACCGGCTCTGCCAGCTTCTGATGGTAGGGGAGCTCTTTCCTTGGTGGGGAAGTCCACCCAAATGGTGGAGCTGAGTCAGCACAGGATGTGTCTTGTGATGACAATGGGTCCGGTTGGGCTTATTCACTGTACCAGTCTGGGATCTGGCCAGTGGAGGAGTATTTTTTCAGACCCATTCTTCAGCTCTTGGTGGAGGGAGCACTGGGGTTGTAGGTGCAGTCCTGGCACCAGCACCATTCCACTGAGTCCCACTGATGCCAGCCTATGGAATTGGAGTGGGCTGGCTTTCAAAGGGGAAGCAAATGTAGAATAAAGTGTCATTATTTATAATGTAACATTGTGCCTCTTAACATAAATATTTCCATGTGTTATTCCCTTATTCTATTTCCCCCTCACATTACACGTATGTGAGGTTCTGGAAAGGTGTCTCTTGGCATTAGCACAGTAGTGCTAGTCTCTTGCACATGCTTTCCCTGTATGCATGAGCATGCAACAGCAAGTCATAAATTGTGATTAAAATTCACAATATGTTCCCACAAATAAAATGAATGGTAGCATATGGCCCTAAGTGATCATTTGGACAGGTTATATAAAGCAGAGGTTCCCATGAGAGCAATGGCTGTAGAGTGTAATAGCATGAATGCTGATCAGGAATGCGGGGCTGGTTGATATGTTTGGACTTACAGCACACAGTGGTGGTTAAGGCAGGAAATTATTATAGATTCCTTTGTAGTCTTGCTATTGAGCTTCTGTGTGACTTTCTTTAAATAGCCCCACCAAACTAGTTTGCCAGTTTTCAAAGAGGAAGTAATAGCAATTGATCCCTTCAAGATCAACTGAGGTGCTTTACAGGTACCACCAAGTTTCACCTGAACTAAAAGTTGACTTTTGAGGGTCTTTCACAGGTAGAACATCTGTAGGGATTCTAAATTGTATAAACTGTTTTTGGAAAGGTTAGCAAAAAAATTCCCAGGGGTCTTTCTCATATCTCTGTGGACTCAGTGAAGTGTATTTTAGGCAATCTGCTGTGTGTGAGAATCATAGACCAGTGTCTTATCAATGACCAGCAAGGATGTGTATGGGATTGTTCTTTCCTTCCACTTTCCCAGCAGTGTTTGTGAAAGCAGACGGCGCAAGAATAGATGGAGAAGATAGCCAAAGATCTGAGTTTGAAGAGCACCATATCTTCCTACTCTACTCTTTTTATCTTATGGAAGGGGTGTGATATGAGAAATAAAATAGCAGTTTCTGCTGTGCTCTGTAGAATCATAGAATTGTAGACTTGGAAGGGACCCTGAGAGTCATCTAGTCCAACCCCCTGCAATATAGGAATCTAAATTAAAGCATCCAAGACAGATGGTCATCCAACCTCTGCTTAAAAACCTCTAAGGAATGAGAGTCCACAACCTCCAGAGGGTGATGTAGAATGCAAAGGAATTAACCCACCAGAATACAACCTCAAATTTCGCTCCAAGCCTAATCCCTGTCTCTCACCCAGTGACAGCTTTCCAGTTGTACCCACATTGTGCTTGGCCAAGCTGCAGTGCCAGACTCTTACTCTAGTCTACCTCCATCTTTTCCTGTTAAGGCTGTCTACCACAACCACATGCCAGGGTTCATGCCCCTGTCCCTGTGGCACTCCCAAGCAGTGACCCCCCAACCCATGGCTGGCTACGTTTTTATCCATCTTACCCTAACTACCTAGTAGTCACTGGAAACTGGGATTAGATGTTCCCAGTAAGTCACTCAGCAAGGTGCTCCTCCACATCTCTTTCTCTTAGGGAAATATCAGGAAAACGTGTTCTCCTTCAGGGAGAGCTGGTCTACTGAGCCACCCCTTTGTTGCTGGGCAGGTTCTCTAAGATGGCCTGGGGGCAGCGATTGGTTTGCTGGGTTGCTGGGGAAAAAGTTATGTTGCAATTTTGGTTGGAGGGGTAAAATGTTTAAAAACTCTGCACACAGCTTGGGGCTTTCTCTTTTTTAAAAAATAATATTTATTGCTTTTATAGATTACAAAAAGGGAAAAGAAAAAAAAGAAAAGAAGAC
This sequence comes from Podarcis raffonei, assembly GCF_027172205.1. NCBI lineage: Eukaryota > Metazoa > Chordata > Lepidosauria > Squamata > Lacertidae > Podarcis > Podarcis raffonei. Next base: position 46,102,904 of record NC_070605.1, on the reverse strand, counting down.
AAAGGAGAAAAAGCAAAAGAGAAAACAAAACAATACAATACAATATATAGACAATGCAAAACACAACCTAAACTCAAAACTAAACACATTAAACTAAACTAAACAAAACCGACTCCCTAACCTTAACCCTAAATAAAACAAAACAAACTCTATCTTTCATTGTTTCCTCGACCTCCTCTCACCTCCCTTTTTGTATTCCACTTCTATTAATTGTTTCAGCAAATCCTTTCCATCTTTCTCCATTTTCTATCATATTGTAAATAACATATTTTTAACCTTATTTTCCATTAAAACTAAAATACTTATATATGCTTAACTCCTTATAACATTTCTGCTAAGCCCATAAAAAATCATTCCACCAATTTTTATCACTCATTAGTTTTACCATATGTCTATATATAAACTTTAAATTTTCCAGTCTTCTTCCACCATCTCCTCTCCCTGGTTTCGGATTCTGCCAGTCCTTTCCGTCAACCCCATAAAGTCCATCAACCTGGTGATCTTATGTCCGAGGCTCTTAACTCTTTTCCAAGTCCCTTCTGCAGGTCTTCTTCATTTTCTTTAATGCTAAAGAGCAAATCTCGGGGAAACTCCAACCTATCAATACTTTTCTTCCTTCTGAACAGGTCAGCCAAATTTCCATAGTTGAAGGTAAAGTCCATAAAGTATTTCAGGACATATTTCAAAATTCCTCCAAATCCAAAGGCCCCCAAACTTCAATCTCCTCCAAGCCCATGTCCCAGAAGTCAGTAAATCCCTGCATAGAGGGATCTTTCCAACTTTCCTTCTTCAGTCCAAGCCGGGATCCAATCCTCAAAGTCTGACTCATAAAAGGCCTCAACTTATAGTCCTCAATTTGCTTCTGTAAAGCCACGGATCCCGCTTGTATTACTTTATGTTCAACAACAGCAGCTTTCTCCTTCTCCTCCTTCTCCTCCACCATTTGTCCTGCCAAAGTGGGTTCCCGTACCAAGTCCTGAATTATTTCTGTGTTGGTGTTCGCTTTTTGACTCAAATTAGTCACTTTCTGTTCCAAATTATCAACTTTAAAAGTCATGTCATCCATCTTCATGTGAAGCTGTCCCAGCGAACAGCTTATCTTACATAAAACAGTCACAATGGCCTCTCCTGTCAACATTTTTAAATGGTCCAAGGTCAATCTCTGGTTCTCAGAATTCTTATCTGCAGCTGGAAATCCCCCAGTTACACTCCTGTAACAGTTTCAAAAGCTCCCTCTAGAGGGAAACAGTCTCCACTTGTATCAGTTCTTTCAAACACAACTCAAGCATTAAAGATAGTTTCAATTTTCAGTTACTTTTCCTCCTTTTTAAACGCAGAAGAGGACAATGGAAACAATATCTTACTCTTATTTAGCTAGCTGTCAAATCCGTTCTGTCAATGCACTCTCTCCAAACGTCATCTGGCAGCCCGTTCCCAGGTTCAGAGCAGTGGTAATTTGATTTTTCACTCTCTCCTGCAGGCTCATTAGGTCCAAAATTTCCCCCTCTTCTCCTGCTTCCAAGGGGGGTTTTGTATTTTAAACTGATGGAAATTTAATCCTTTGCCAAAAGCTTTCAAAGACTTTAGCTTATAACGTCTTTGCTTCAGTCTATTTACAAAAGCGGAAGGCGGACTTCCTGTTTATGACCTTCCCGCTTAGTGCCAAATTAAGGTATTTAAAAATCCAATTTTCCGTTCTACTCACGGGTAGTTGTTTAAAATCCAATTGTCCACAGGAAAAAGTCAGCGCTCTCCGGCAACAGCAATGCGGCTTCACTCTGTGAAAGAAGCAGTCGATTCAAAGCACCGCGCCACTCACCCCACGTCACTCCGGATCCCCAAAACAGGGTTTCCCCGCGAGTAGGGGAGGCGCAAAAGGTGCCAGCCGAATCCCAGGTTCACAAGCTTCTCCCGCTTGTGATTTCATTGGGTCTCTGCCTTCACCGTGGTGGTCAGACCCTGTTTTTCACGGAGCAAGTTCCTCCCGAACGGAGGAGCTCCGCCATTGCCGGAGGCGAGCTTGGGGCTTTCTCTTTGCTGCATGCAATGGATCACCCGCCCACCCACCCTAAAGTAAGGGGTTGTTGCGTTGACCTTGCTATGCCTGTCATGGGGTCATCTGCCTTCGAGCAGGGGCCTGGTAGGAATTTTTCCATCTGGCAAATTGGCCGGCTGGGTGGTTTTTGCCTACTGCGTAGCAAATCGTCACAACTTGTAAGGTTGTGGTTAGGCATTGGTTATAAATTGGTGGAGGAGGGGTTAGGATAGGCTGGGCCTGCCCCTCCATAGTTGCTGCGGAAAGGGAATTCCATTAAAGGAATCCTGGGGCTTGCCATCTTTTCGTCCAATCCCTGGAATGGGACTAGGGCCAGCAAGCCTTCAGGGAGCTTGCGGGTGAGAATTGAGGGCCTGTGACTCAGCTCCAATTCTCCCCCGACTTGTTTTCCCACACTGGCTTTCGGTGGTGCTCGGAACTCAGTTCTGTCCCCAGGCGGGGGGACAGATAGTCTTAACCAATGCCTAAACAACTACTCACGGTTTTGTATTTAAATAAAGTTGTGGCCAAAATTATGCCAAAAACCTTAAACAAAAATTAAGTGTGCGTTGTGAGTTATTTGGGGGGGTGGATTAGGGACCTTGACACGCAAAATAAAATAAAATGTCACATGAAAGCCTAACTGTTAATTTCTACATTATATAACACTTTCACATGGTGTAAAAGCCACTACCAGAAATCTAGCATAATATAATGGAAATTTAGTGCTCATTTCTGTGTTACTTGCATCTAGGAAAAAATCCATTTGCAACCCCATTAGCCCCTAAAACCACAGGAGTAAAGTGAGGAAATTTGGGGCAGTATACTGGCATGTGGTTCTTTCCTGATGTTTTCATGGGTGAATCATGGGGGATCAGAAGCATGCTTGTATAGAAAGGGTAGGGTGTAGCAATGTTATCCAATTATGTTCATTGATGTGTTACACCATGGCCAATGGTGTGAATGAAATTTAGATGCTGGTATATCAGTCAAAAAGCCAAGTTACATAAGGCAACAGGTAGTGTGAAAGGAATGTCAGAAAGCAGGGCAGAAGCACTAACCTTATAATGAGGAAACCTAATGCAGTATTTTCCCTTCTCTGAATGCACCCTTTCTCTCAAGCGGACCAGGTGGCAATGACTGCCAATCAGGAGCTCCACAAATGCTACAAGCCCCCTGCCCTGACACTACTGACTCCCTTTTTATCTGTCCCACCCCAGCTGGTTTGCAGATGTTGGGTAAGCTACACATGTTTGCCCTCTGCATCCTTGGCATTTATGGAGTAACTGCAGAGCTAGAAAATGCTTGGCAGAATTATACACCATTCATTTCCCCTTGGTTTTTGTTAATCTGTGATGGAATTTCAAAACACTTTGAATCAGTGAATAAACACTACGTCTCCTGTGCTCCCTTTCTACCTGAGCTTCTAGTCTTCCACCAATGCTGAAGATTGAAAACCCTGCCAGTATGCGTTATCTAGATTGCCTATTATGTGCTATAAAACAAAGTTATCTTTCATATTTCCTTTCCATTAAAATGGAAACAGGTGATGATCAAGTGTGCATGAGCATTGTTTTTCTGCCTGCATGCCCACTTCCCAGTTTCTCCAAGAACAATGAATTTTACTCAGTGAACAGAGACTCAGAATAAAGAAAGAAGAAAAGATTGATGTCTTTGCTCCATGTGTTGGGGCTTTTAAAATGCTCGAGTTTCTTTCTTATTAGTTTGAGATGTTGTCACAAAGTCAGGCACTCATTGCTCTCCATTTCTCACTGTCCTTGGGAAAGGTGGATAGATAACTTATAAACATAAGTATGCCCACTCACAGACCTAATGAAGAGAATTAGAGAAAGTGTATACAATAGAAGGGTGGGGAGGATCCATTTGTAACTATTAATCTATGGGTGAGAGGCAGACACAGGTAGGATGATTAAAACATGCCACACTTAGTGATCATTTGTGATAAAGATGTTGGAAATGATGGTGGCAATACTTAGAGGCAAAATTATACAATTGCAAGAGCAAATAAACTCAGTTATGATTAGAATTAAATACTGGATGTAGCAATATATTAATCTACCTCACAGCCTGAAGAAATACCTTTGCAGTTTCCGTTATTTCTGTTCTTTTCTTTTTGATTTCCAACTCCCACACATATTTTAAATATCATCATCATCATTTTATTTGTATGCCACCTTTCCACACTTAAAAACAATGCTCAAGGTGGCTTACAACATTTTGGAGCACCTTATTAACAGTGTTGGGATACAAAATCTTATTACTGCAACAGTGCTAACTGCTTGGCTTCACTGAGTTTAATAAATTAAAATGTTATACTGATTCAACAGGGCACTTGTTGCATCTCTTCCGTGGCAGGGACTTAACTTCTTTCTTGGGGAGCAGCTCTGTAATACTGATATTTTAAGAGCAAGCAGAGCTGAGCAGTGGTTTACATGTGAATAAAGCTTGTGCCTTCCTTTTTGCAGACTCCACAATTTGCAATCTTATAGAGAATGAAAATTCTTGCACGGGACAGTAGCAGCACCTGCATCAGCAGGGCCACCACTGATCCAATCCTGCCTGAGTGCCTATCCACTGTCATGGATTAGGGTCACTCTGTAGTCTTATATGATAGCATCACAATTGATCCTTTGAAAGCTGAACACTTGCTCAGCATTGATTGGTGCCAATTGACTCTCATCACTTAACATCCCATAATGCAATGCTTTTGAGTGCCTGACACATGAGAAGTACATCAGAACTTCCAGATGAGGCTGTAGGGCAGGGAAGCTGATCATTGGCAGCAGCAAAAGACTTTTTTCTGAGGATGCACTGAAGACTGATGCATGCTATGGATGACCTAGAGCAGACTTTGCCAACCTGGTGCCCACGAGGAATTTTGGACTACAACTCCCATTTAGCCTGATGGGACTGTGTACAGCAGTGGCAAAGCTGGAACACAACCATACAAGAAAAATCTACATGTTTGTTCTGCTCTGTTTGTCAGCCTCCCCCCCCCCCCACAACATTTTCATCTCTCCACATTCTGGTACATTCTTCACTAATGCTGTCACTGCCTCCAGTTCTTGTTTGTCATGGCGGCTTTTAAAAGAAATATATAAAAATTGCAGAATGGAGGAGATACTCAGAAAGGACTTTAGATGGCAACTACAGTGGTGATCGCAAAAAAATAATGGAGGAAAAAAGCTGTCATGTAAGCTGTTTCTGGTTCTTTGCAGGGAGAATATTTACTGCTGTGAAAATAGGGAGAACGTCATGAAACAAGAAGTCACATCTGCTGCTTTCAGATCATCAGCACCTTTCAGAATGAGTTGTGTGTATTATTCAGGCCACAGTGGCTGCACCTATATTTAGATAGAGAAATGACTCTTGGGAATACACCTGTTTCTCTTACTTTTAATGCAAGAAAGCAGTCCGACTCCATGAGCTATACCTACAATGGCAGGTAGCCATCTGTGATCCAGGTGCATAGATCATAGGATAAAATGAAAGAAGCAGCTGAGTCAAGCGATGAAAGCAAAGGCAGCATGCACAAGGTGTAGGCAGGTGCAAGCACCACACAGTTGCAGTGTAGGAAGATGAGGATATATACCTGCATTACCAAGTCTCTGTAGAACACTTCCATGTTTTTCTACACTGAGAAGGAAGGCAGGGAAGTCTCCACAAGTTGCCAAGTGTAGTATCTTCCAATACTTTGCTTTACTGAAGCACAGAAAGACAACATAATATTTTTTTAACAACTCCCCACTCTAGTTTTTTGTCACTTTGAAAAGAAGCAAGCATAGCCCACATTGCCTAGGTACATGGGTGACTCTTCTAATCCACCACTGAAGAAAAGAATAAGGTGTTATTGTGGTTGTGAACTGTGGTTTGCTCAGGTTGCAATTGTATGCTCACTTACCTGGGAGTAGATGTGTCTGATCCAGCAGTGCTCTTACATTTTTTAACCAGGAGATTGGTCTTTTGTGCACACCAGGTGGCATTCAACTAAATATTACTCAGAGTAAACCCACAGAAATTAAGGAGCATGGCTAAGTTAGGTCTTTTAATTTCAGAGTCTACTCAGAGTAAAACTTAATTTTATACTATCCTCGGTTCTTCTCCCTTCTGCCACTTGACATACCCATAGCTCTTCCTGTCATGAACACAGACTTAGGCTCCCTAAAGTGCAGCCATACATCCCCACAACACTGCCTAGTTGTATGCCTCATTTACAGTTTCCAGAGTAATTTTTTTCAGACTTGACGCTTTTATGTTAAAAGCATCAACCATAGTACACTGAAGGCTCAAGCTAAATTCAGTTTTGTACAGTTGAAATTACAATGTTGTTATTCCCCACCAACTGGAAAGGAATAGCAGATAGAATGACAAACACAATCCCTTAATCTCTTCTTCCTTCCCAATGGGTTCTTGTGTCGAGTTCAGCTTTTAAAAGCCATAAAAATAGCTGTGCATGTCCCAGAAATGGACGTGTGATAGCAGTTCTGATGAAGAGAATGCTGCAAAAATTCAAAAATAGCTCCACCAAAAAGAAATCTACAAATTCTGATGTAAGCTCTAGACATCCCAAAGTGCATGCTGTAATAAAAATGTTAATAATGATGCTAACACTGTAATGATCTAATCTCTAGGATAACTCTTGCCATGTATTGTAACATGAATCATGAGGAACCCAAACACTCACAGAATTCATTTAACCAGAGCTTTAGCACCTGTTTTGCTCTCTTCTGTACAACAAAGAGATTCAAGGAAACAGAATAAGACTGACAAAAGTAATTCTTCTATCTGTACCTGCCATTTAATAGAAAAGAAAGAAGAGTTCAAAATGACAGCCAACTCTGGGTCGAAGGAAGGAGGGGAGAGCAGTGTTCCAACACCTAGCAATCTCATTTCATTCCCAGCATGGGTTTTATGTTTCAAACTCATCAGCAATCCATACAAGAGCCAAATAGATTTATTCTGTGAGTGTTTGGAGTAGACTAATTTAAGTACAGTTTTGTACTTTTTCTTACAACTGTGCACTTAAAAGAACCTGCCTCTAATTAAACACACATTCATAACACAGATTTAAAGCACAACCAATGCACCTTTAAAACACATGACTTTCCTCAAAGATTCTGGGTAGGGGGGATGGCATCTCTGTGAAGGGGAAAGTAAAGCTCTCAGGATTCTTTGGGGAAACTATGGACTTTAAATTTTGCCAGAGTAAACAGTGAGCCAAATTCCATAGTTTTTGGGCAGAAGATGAACTGCAATGGAAAGCAAACATTGCTGAATGCAAGAAACATGTGGCAGAAAGGAAAACAATGCTGTTTACATACCTAGTTGCACCATAGACTTGTATAATACCATTATGATGCTGGCAGCTTTATTATCAATCCCATCCTAATAAATTTCCCTTTTTCAGAGCTGCCCCACACTGGTTCAATATCTTCATCAATTAATAATAATAATAATAATAATAATAATAATAATAATTATTATTATTATTATTATTATTATTATTATTATTATTAATTGATGAAGATATTGAACCAGTGTGGTTCAAAATTAATTTATATGCCCCCCATCTAGCTGGGTTTCCCCAGCCACTCTGGGAGACTTCCAGACTTCAAACTCTCAAGGCTCCCATTGCAAATTATCTCCTAATATGTTTCTGATTTTACCAACCAACAAGATCAAGATCAAAACAATGTTATTTTGATCCGTTGTCACGGGACCCCTAAAAGGCATGGGTCTCATAGGCCAGTGCCTGCTCTGCCCATTTGGTAATCTGACACTGCATTTTACACTTGCGTACCTTCAATCACACTTGTTTTGTTAATGCCCACTCAGTTTGGAAACATTCTTTTGGAGCTTCTCACAAATCCTACCCCCACTTAGTACTCTGAATAACTGGATGTGATGCTCCTCAACGGAGAGGCTATGCTTATGAATGCTTTCTTGTAGAGAGAGATTTGTGAATGATCACATGGTTTTCCTACATTATTATTTAGTGAGGTTTTACCCATTATAATTATTACTCTTTTATCAACATGCTGTGTTCTTGACATCATGAGCCCAGACCTGTTATCTGTATTTAAATTATGCCAAATAGAGTTATGCATCAGCATGTTTAAGACATTCTTTCCATTGTTTCTACGGTTGGTGCTGAGAATAGTGTAATCCTTTGCAGTTAGACTTTTCATTCAAACCTCTTTTTTATTTTTTTTCAAAAAAAACCTCACAAAATTAGCTCTCTGCTTAGCCATTGAAAGGTGACAATAATCTCTCCTATAGAAAGTCTCATCTGCATATCTTAACATATAATATACCTCCCTGATTGACATTCCCATTAATCTTGACATTATAAAAGACTGCCTGTTAAACAAGGTAAACAGTGCTTAATGTAACTGCTACTGATACTCGGGTTTTAAAGGACAGAATATTTAATAGCTGCTGTTTGTGGAGATGAATTCTTAAAATGGAATAGCCTCACTGTGAAATTGATAGGAAGCCATTGTTAAAGTGTATGAAAGAACAAAAGTAATGATTCAAACTGAGATGAGCTCAGTACAAAGTAGATTCAAATTAAGGAACCATATACTTAAACTGGATCCCTCTAGCCCCACTTCTCCACACAATTCTTGCGGGATCTTGGTGACTTGGGGGCAGGCTAATCTGAAGGATTCTCAGCAGGGGTTCTCTAAATATTTAACTCTTTTCTTTTCCTCTTCAACAACAATGAAATACCTGCTGCCACTTTAGGAATTCCTGGGACAATGCCCCATGGAAACTATGTCAGCTACTAGCCATGATAGCTAAGCTCTGCTCCTACAGTTGGAGGAAGCAATGCTTCTGAATACCATTTGTAAAAACCACAGGAGGGTTTCCCACAGGTTGGTCACTGTGAGAACAGGTTGCTGGATTAGACAAGCAATTGGCCTGATCATCAGGCTTTCCTTATGTTTTTATGCTATGGCAAAATGCATGGCAACCCCTATTGCCTACTGGTTATTCCCAAGGGGGATTCTGAATCAGGAATGTAGCTGGGCTGCTGAGGATAGCCAAATTACTTCCTATAGCAGTGAAAAGGCTTGTTGTAAAAGAAAAAGAATGAATCCGCCACCTCATCTTAAAATAGAAGACTGCATCCACAAAACAATATTAGAATTTGCATGCCCCACAGATAAAATATTAATGCAATCTTCAGGAGCTACTCTTACCACAGACTGAAACTTTTAATATACTGATTCAGAAAATGCTATGCTTATTTTTTGTAAGCAGCGCTTCCAAATTTCTCCTCATCCCCAGATTTTGGACTTCCAAAATGCCTAGTCTTGTTTCCAAAATGAAACCAATGCCCCAGGAATTGTTTTGTGTTCATTTATATACAAAACATGGTGCATAGTTTGCTGCAGCTTTCTGTTCCTTAGTTCACTGATATCTGTTCACTCTTCTTTTTTCCATTAGCGTGCCTAAAGTTCTATCAACATTCTTTATCAATGTTCTTCATGTGTGATATTTTCTTAATATGCTGCAGCATGACTAAAATGCATGCTTCCTTCACTAATATTTTCATTTTTATGCACATGTTTTCCTAGTTTATGCATTTTGTACACATTACTTGACTGTAGAACTGCATTGCAAAATTCAGGGACGTGCAAATTTCGGGTGTGTTTCATATTGTATATTGTTCCAGAAATTGCAAATTATGTAGGTTCACTTTTAAACAGGAACTGAACTTTAGTTAAATACAACTGTGGAGAGAACCTTTATTTCTGGATTGCCTGTAGATCTTGTTGTACATAGAAATCCTTCAGTTTATCATTTATTTGTTTTTGAATCTGCACTCAGGAACAGTTCTTAACAGCCTGGGGAATTATATCAAAAACTATCATTTGCTGTTCACAGTTTGCTACCCAAGAAATCTCCCTTAATGGTTTCAGTCATTCCATAAAACATTTTTTATTTATTTCTGCAACCTTCCATATTAAGAGGTTTAATATAGTACATGTAAAACCATTAAAATATGAAACTATACTGACATAGTTTCAGTCTCTGCTCAAATACAAGCGGCAGGTGTGGTGGAGAATAAACCAAGTAGTATTCTGAGGAATTTCTTTTGAGTAATTTGACTTATCTTAGCCAAACCCCAGATTTCTCTCCTATAAGTCAACTGTGGCAGTACCTTACCAATATATGTTCTCAGAGAAGGGGCAATCCTATTGCCGCTTTAGTTCTGGTAAGACAAAGAATTGCTTGTGTAGGTGTGCTGTGAGGATAAAATGGGGATAGAAGGAGCCATGTATGCCCTGAGGTCCTTGGAGGAAAGATGGAAAACAAATGATAATGATGGTGATGATCATAATGTATACTTGTGAAACTCCTTTCCTACAGCAGTCTTCCAAAAATCAGAACTTGGACCCCTTCCAGAACTGTTGTAAACTGGCATTCAATACCCAAGGATGGGCAGGAAAGGAGTTTAATTTTAATTTCTATATAATTTACATGTTAATTAGGTTTTCTGCTTTTCTTTTAAGCTCAGGAGCTCTTGGGAATGAATGGGATAGACATTGAACTAAGCAAATATACTAAGAACTCTGAATTCATGAGCACAACATTTGCAGTGCCTGATGGTGTTTCTAAGGAGTCTCTGAACTTGGCAGCTGCCAAATCCACAGTGAGTGCAAGGGAGAGAAAAAAATTCCAATATGGTAAAGGAAATCCAATATAAGAATACAGAACAAGTCAGAACACCTTAAAGGAAGTGCACTGTTCTCCAAGAAATAACTTCTCTGAAAATCTTATATAGGATATAGGTCTACTCAGAAGTACATCTTATTGAGTTCAATGGTTAATCCCAGGTTAGTGTGTACAGGATTTCAGCCTGAATGCCAAAATAATTCAATTGTGAAGGTAAAAATGAGATTAGCAATCACATCGTGTGTTAATTAAATTAGACCCCAAGCATGGATAGGGGATTGCTATTAATATCAGATGCGGGGGAGGTAGGTTTAAACCTTCCCAGCTACAATCTCCCCACTGCCAGCAATAGGGGGGAAAGATTACATTGGCATTGCGAGAATTTCCCGGAGATTGTTGCTAGGAAGAAATGGCTTAAATCTGCCTTCTTCACATGCTGCAATCTTGATATCAATTGTATTTATTTATTTTTAAAAGAAATGGCATGATTCCTGATGACATTATTAACTTCAGTTAGGCCCTTGATCTATAAAGTACTATTCATTCAAGTCTATGAAAACATGAATCAAAGACTGATACTTCTAAACCATGAATTGGAAGATCTTGTTTGGGTCTAAAAGTCTTTATCTTCAAGCAGGAGGTTGGGGAGTGCCATAGGTGCCAACTCCCTGGGGCCCTGGGTGCCCGAACACCCACAAAATTTCCCATGAAGGGAAATTTCAGTGCCAGGGCCCTGCATGCTGCATGGCACCCACAGCCCCGGGCATCTGCAGTCATGGGGCCAAGTTAGCACTCCTGTAGTGTGCTACTGGGGAAGGCAGACAGCACAACTGGAATTATTGTTTGGCAAGGCCTGCTGTCGGTGTGTATATGAATCAAGCTACAGTATGAAGGAACTACTCACCCCTTGATGATGTTACAGGTGCTTCCAGGCCACCGGTGGTGAATTGACTCAAGCAGGTAAATCTGTGCAGAGAATTTAGGGAAGAGTGGTTGCCTGCCACAGCACTCATGTTCAGGCTTCCTATCCCAACCCCTATTAAAGCTAGATGAATCGAGGGCACCAGGCATAGCTGTAAACTGTAGCTGGTTGCTTAGTCACAGGACAGAGAAGCAACCTATACCACCAAATGTTGACTTTCTCCTTTTAATTATTTAGTTTGTAAGATTTCTTACCTGCCTTACATCCTAAGAGCCCAGGGTGCATTATAACAATATATTCAATCACAAGATTGAGGGAGTGAAGGGCTTTGTATTGTAGCCAATGAAGTTAATCTGAGGCATGATTATTGCTAATTGAAAAAACAGGTGGTATTTGAGATTTAACAGCTAATTACACTGGGCAACAATTTTTTACTTTTTGAATGTTGTCTAGATTTCTACAACCGATTTAGGGTATTTTTGCACTGCTGAATCAGGAAATGGCATCCGTTTCTCTCCATTAGGTCAGGTTTTTGTGCTATGTTGATTTGAAAAAAATCAGATCTTGTGACAAAATCGATTACATTTTTGTGGCATTATCAGCTGATTTTTGTCAACACTTATCATCCTAAATATGTTTTTAAGAGAAAAAAATGTTTTTCCAACAACACATATTGATTACCTGATAGAAACATTGATTACTGTAAACTGAATGGTGGGCATTGATAAAGGTAAGTACACGTAAATTGCATGTTGCTTCGCCATTTTTCAAACTTCAGGGCTTGAACTTCCATTTCTTGGAACTCCTGGAATGCTCAGCGGCAGGGAGGTCTCTCTTCAGAGTCCAACAGTAGTCAGCCATCATGACTGCGTCCCAGCGACCCTGATACCTGGTCTCCATCTCTTTCATGTGCTGATGGAATCTCTCCCCCAGCTCGTCACTCATTGAACCCAGGTTCTCAGGAAACCGGTCCATATGTGAAAATAGGTAGTGCATCTTGACGCTCATGTTGCAGCCCAGGTTTCTGAAGGCAGTCAGCATGTTGTTGACAAGTTCTGCGTAATTTCTGGCCTTATTGTTGCCAAAAAAGTGCTTTACTACCAGAACAAATGCCTTCCACGCTTCCAGTTCCACTTCGTTCATTGACTTTCCGAACTCTGGATCTCTGATGAGCCGACGGATCTGAGGACCATCAAAGATGCCAGCTTTCAACTTCTCCATGGTCAGTTCTGGAAAAGCCTGGCACAAGTAAGTGAAGCAGTCACCATCCTTGTCCAGAGCCTTGGTGAACTGCTTGATTAAGCCGAGCTTGTTCTTCAGCGGTGGGAAGAGTATTCTGTCTCTGTCCACCAGAGGGTCGTTGATGATGTTCCTTTAACTTAGTTTTGATCCCCCAACTTTATGCTTTGCCGCACCAATTTATGGAAGAATTCGAGGTTTTATGACTTCAAACTGATCCCTTTTCGACATAATCACCCAGAACTATCGGACCTGAATACTTCTTGTCATTAAAATAATCATTTCCAATCAAAACAATTATTCGACATGGCATTTTACCCCCACCAACTTCTTCTAAAATGCTCCACACAAGCGTAAATGTGAACAAAAATGTAAAAAAACGACATGGCCATAGCTCAAAAACTTGACCTGATTGAGCAAAACCAATGTGATATTTGGATTCAGTGCATCAGATTCGTCCTAAATCAGCTGAAAAAACGCAGACAACAAATTTGTTGTTGACCAGTGTTATAGAAGATGCAGCCATGGTCATCAAAGGAGAATTTGTCTCTTTGAGAGGCTTTGGGAGCTAAAACAACTCAAACTGAAAAGTTTCTGGAGAAAGAACTCCAAACTACACTTCAAAGGGCTGATAAAGAACAGGTTCAATAGGTGTTACGGATCTAAACGCTGCAATCTGCAGGCATGGCCTGAGCTCCAACATGTCCATCACAGCAACCCTTTCTGCAGAACCTTACAGCTTCACCTATTATGTGTTGAAGTGTGGAAACAATGGGAGCAAGCTGGAGAATGCAGTTCTGGCTGTAGATTACTGTGTGTTGCGGGTAGTGACAGCTGAGTCCTCATGTCAATAAGAGAGAAAAACTAGTGAAAAAGCTATTGATGTTATGCCCCCAGTTGTGGCATAACCAGACCAAGCTCTTTAAAGCAATCCCAGAAACTATCCATTCCATTCCATTTTTATTATTGTTACTACTACTACTACAACAACAACAACTATTTTGCTCAATCTCCTACTCATCTCAAGCATATTTGTTCATGTATTGAAGTCTTTAGTCATAGGATTAATATAATTTTTAACTGTTTGAAAATTGTATTTATATTAACACAGCTACATTATAGGCCACTTTAGGAAGGCTTTCTTGCCTTGAAAAGCAAGGTATAAACCCATAAACCAGCAACCCAACAACATGTGTTAGGCTTTTCTGATGCATCCCTTTCTTTGGGGAACTAAACAGCATGCAGGCTACAAGGTAGTTTGCAGATATGGAAGGTCATGCCATGTCCTGTCTTGTGGTTATGAAGCTTTCAACATCTACTGTACATGCTATTTGCAGTAAAATTGTTGATGTGGTTCATCCCACTTTAGTGTATATATCTATTTGTGTGCCCCCTCTCTCATCTTCCTCTCTTCTCATCTTTGCTCCAGGCACAATTGACTTTCCCTTGCAAGGGTACTCTTATAAGCAGGGGATGTAACTTTCAAAGGAAAGGAAGAAATTGGATGCCCATGCGTGGGCAATCTCACCTGTACGCTAATAAATGAGCACATATATTTTGTCTGGTGAGTGATTCTAGAGATGGCAAGACAGTGCCAAGTAGCAGCTATTACAGCACGGTACTCATGACATTGGGAGTTCAGGGTCAGTTGTTTCCATTATAAACCCCATTTTTCAGAATTGATAATTTGGCTGCCTTTAAATCATATTCATCTGAAACTGGCGGATCACTTGTCAAGGCAGATGCAAGAGTTCCCTCCCCATTTCATCTAAGAAGTAGCTGCTGCGTTTAAGCAATTTTTCTTGAGTTTTAAGGCAGCCAGAAAGACTGTCAAGAGATTTACAGTTACTTAGGGAAGACAACGCAATAGATTTAAAGAAGAATTGATATTCCTGAAATAGTTTCTTCTAAATGCATACCACAGCTGAAATGTATATACACATATCCCAGGCTGGCAGCTACTCAAGAGGAATCAATGAACTCATGTAAACACTCTTGTTTCAAATGTCAGGAAAGTAGGGTTTCAAATCGGCTACGACTGTGCATTAAGTAGCATCTGACCACCTGATCTTATTTGTGAGCAAATACCTTCAGCTGCATTCAAAATGAGCTCCATATCTACATATTAGACCTATAGATCTGTTCTGTGTCTTGCACAGACACTAAAGTCAATGTAGCTTGCACAGGAACGGCCTTTCACGGAATGTGCCCGTCATCTAATTCCAGGGTGTTTGCTTCACTCTGATGGGCAGTACACAGGGAAGCTGCTTGATAATCAGATGGTTTTCTACCTACATGAAACCATTCTTTTACAATCACGCACATTTGACACATATGAAAAATAATAAAGCCGAGCTACTTTGGGCAGAAATTCTATGCATACTGATTTGGGAGTAAGCACCATTGAACACAGCAGGACTTACTTTTGAGGAAACATGCATAGGACTGGGTGAAATGATTGCAATACTGTTAAAGATGATGCTCTCTCCATTTTCACTGGCCCACTCTAGGTAGCAAAATTTGTTTGTTTTTGGGGGGAGGCAGGAGTGGATGGTGAAAGGGTACAAAAAGTAAGTCTTTCTGCTGGAGTTCTATCATTACAAAGGTAATTATGAGAAAGAGGTTTTCTGTCATCTAGAAGGATTTGCAGTATTTTAAGAGATGTTAAAACAACCCTATACAATTAATGGGTTTTTTCTGTCTTTATGAGGATATTGCAAACAGGCTGCAACTGAAAGTTCTGTAGAATGCTATTATTAGAGACATACACTCAAGACTTCGGAGCCTGAAGGATATCCTCTGTGAAAATATATTTGGGCCCCTTCAGGACAGGTGGTTGTAATCTTGACGTTATAGGTAAGAAATCCCAGGAGATGGCATCCCTAAAGTCTCTCTTTAATATTGTTCAGGTTTATTAGAGAAGAGCTGAGCTATGTATAATAAAAGGCCAGAACCCAAGGCAACAAAACAGACCAAATATATGAAGATTAGAGTATATGAAGAAAAGGTGAGAATTTTCTATTTCAATGCCTGTTTTTCTCATTATATGGCAATATCACAGCAATAACGTCTAAGGAAAATCCACTGACTTTTGTCTGACTTCTG
This sequence comes from Podarcis raffonei, assembly GCF_027172205.1. NCBI lineage: Eukaryota > Metazoa > Chordata > Lepidosauria > Squamata > Lacertidae > Podarcis > Podarcis raffonei. The sequence continues at coordinate 46,086,897 of NC_070605.1, read as the reverse complement.
TTTTTTGTTTTAATGGCATAACTGGACTCTAGGATGCTTATTCATAGAGATCACTTTCTGATGAGTTTTGTATATAGATACCTGTCAGAAAACAGACAATATGAAGGTTAGGGCTTGTATTTATTCCAACATCTCATGTATTTTACTCCATTGTCTCCTACAATGTATTGTTTGTAAATCCTACCATATCCAAGGTATTAGTTATATTAACATCTCCTGTGCCTAAGTGGAGAAAGACACTGGCAACTTTCTTCTCATTGTTCTTATTTATATAATTCCTACTCATATAAAATACCAAGGCAGTGCATGACAGCATATACAAATGCACAAAAACAATATAAAATAATAACCAAAATGACTGGTTATACTAAAAAATGTAAACAATTGAACAGACCTGCCTGCTGAATCTGCTGGAAGAGGATTCCACAATATGGGACCAGTAACATTAAATGTTCAGCTTGTAGCTGAGGCCAGTTGGACCTGTGTAACAGGGGAGACAAGTAACAGCACTCCTTCGGATGATCTCAGTGATGAAGGCAAGCTATACGGGCTCAGGTGGTCCTTAACATATCCTGAACCACCAATCCCAGTTCAGCCAAAGATACACTGCCATAACTTGTTTATCCCAGTCAGCTGAGCCAAAGGTGGCTGAGGTTGGTATAAGTCACAAAAAGGGGCCTTCTTGGGGGTGAGACAGGGGAGAAGCTTAGGCCTGTACAGTTTGGTTATATGACCTGGAAATCTGGTATTGAAAACTATATTAAAGGTTTATTTTCCCTGTGCCAGGCTTACACAAATCTGCAGCATCTGTACCCACTGCTGAACGAGGTTTGGATTTGGTGTAACTTTATGCTGACTTAATTTACAGCAGAGACACCACCTTGCTGACAAAGGTCTATATAGTTAAAGCTATGGTTTTCCCAGTAGTGATGTATGGAAGTGAGAGCTGGACCATAAATAAGGCTGATTGCCAAAGAAGTGATGTTTTTGAATTATGGTGCTGGAGGAGACTCTTGAGAGTCCCATGGACTGCAAGAAGATCAAACCTATCCATTCTGAAGGAAATCAGCCCTGAGTGCTCACTGGAAGGACAGATCGTGAAGCTGAGGCTCCAATACTTTGGCCACCTCATGAGAAGAGAAGACTCCCTGGAAAAGACTCTGATGCTGGGAAGTATTGAGGGCACAAGGAGAAGGGGATGACAGAGGATGAGATAGTTGGACAGTGTTCTTGAAGCTACGAACATGAGTTTGACCAAACTGCGGGAGGCAGTGGAATACAGGAGTGCCTGGTGTGCTGTGGTTCATGGGGTCACAAAGAGTCAGACATGACTAAATGACTGAACAACAACAAAACAACAAAATTTACATCGGCATTCTTTCTGCTAGCTTCTTGTGCACAGGATTAATCCCTAAATATGTAACTGTGGCTGATTTTCATAGTAGACATGTCCTGCTATGGAGCAGAAAGCAAGATAAATGCAGTAATTGCTTTGAAGAATCACATTTGGAAGAGAAAGTTTATCTGGAAGGCTTAATTCTAAAAATAGTGCTGTTAAGCGCTAAGATTTGGCCTCATTTATGCAGATTTCTGTAGCTATGTATATGTGGAATCACAAACCAAAACCTAAATACCCTCAACATAATGATTTAACCACTACCAAAATAAACATGAATAAATATTTTAACTTTTAATTCCCTCCTTAAAATTATTATACATCAGAGATTTGCCTGAAATTATTATCCAGGCAAAACAAAATATCTATTGTGAACAAAAGAACTCCAACCAAACATAGCAATTTCATATATAGTAAAATGAGTGTCAGATATAATTTGCAGTCATATGGGAAACTGGGATCAGTAGGGAATATTTCTCGACCATTTCTTACATTTCAAAGCAACATAGCTGTTAATTGTAAAACTCTACCATTCCAATCTTAATAAAAGTATCCCCAGTGGTCATGTTAATTTTTGCTTCACAGTAAAAAATAAAATAAAATAGAGAGGATGAGAGGGAGAAGCAGTACTAAGTTGTAATTTGCTTAGAGAGGCAGCAATGCCATTTTGAAGACTAGGTCATTAAAACTTTGTGTCCAGAAGATTTCAAATATGTACTATAAAATATTATGTGTGAATATTGGTGACATAAACCCAACAGACTTAATATTGCAAATATGAACCAATGAGGAGCTTACCATAAAATGGCTATGTTTAAGAATCGTGCCCTAAATTAAAATTTGGGATTATCACCACCGTTGAATTTCTTTCTATATGCTACAAACATCTGCACGTATGATCTTGAGAAGATGCAGTTTACTTCTGTGCATGAATTAAATCATTTTTGCACTGCCTGTAGGCTACTAGCAATCCAGTTTAACTCCACACTAAGCATATTAGGGTAGACTGCCCTCTAAAACTGAAGTGACTCTGAGAAGAAGCTATTGCTGTGTGGGAGTATAGGCGCAAATGCATCCATTATTTCTCCAACATGATTAGCTATTCATCTCCTACCACATGCAATCTTTCCAACTGAACAGTGGTATAGCATTGTAACAATCATGTACATAGCAATTTTATGCTGCTTGTGGTGGGGGGACCCTGTTACTCTCCCAAAAGAAACTGTAAGGACTATATTTGAACCCAATTAAGAATCACTGAAATAAGGGTTTTGTGATGGGTCTCTTGGGGGACTTGTCTTTTGCATCTATGATAAATACATGATTATAAGGACAAATTATATGAGCAGCAATAATTCCCCAGTAATGTGATCATTAAAAGCCTTGCAACTGCAATGCATCAATATTAATTGGGAACAGATGATCACTTTAGCAACATGTTGAAGTCATTATCCATATATCACTATGCCATGAATGAAGTGATTATTTTTTCCACTAAGATTCTTTATCCATTGATCCTAATACTATTGTTTATTTAAAGAAACATACTTGTAAACGGACTAATAATAAGATGAAGTCAGAGGAATTCTATACATTTAAGACTTCAACCAAGGGCCAGCTTTTAAGTTACGTACTTTTTACCTTGTCAATAATTTTCTATATATATATTAGATTGGTTTACAACTGAGTAATTTGTTCCAGATATTGGCTTAGCTAAACAATTTGCAGTTTGGATTAAATAATACCAAATATTACCCAAATAATAATATTTAAGAGAAAAAATATACTTATTTCAAAGGAAGTTCCTAATTAAAACATATGTGCTACAGAATTTTAGCATTTCTAAAAGGATTTTAGAAATTTCAAGTTCTTAAAGAAATGGGGCTGTCTGATCACCTCATCTGTCTCCTGAGAAATCTCTATATGGGGCAAGAAGCTACAGTTAGAACTGGATATGGAACAGCTGATTGGTTCAAAATTGGGAAAGGAGTACGACAAGGCTGTATATTGTCTCCCTGCTTATTTAACTTATATGCAGAATTCATTATGCGAAAGGCTGGGCTGGACGAATCCCAAGCCGGAATTAAGATTGCCGGAAGAAATATCAACAACCTCAGATATGCAGATGACACAACCTTGATGGCAGAAAGTGAGGAGGAATTAAAGAACCTCTTAATGAGGGTGAAAGAGAAGAGAGAAAAATATGGTCTGAAGCTCAACATCAAAAAAACGAAGATCATGGCCACTGGTCCCATCACCACCTGGCAAATAGAAGGGGAAGAAATGGAGGCAGTGAGAGATTTTACTTTCTTGGGCTCCATGATCACTGCAGATGGTGACAGCAGTCACGAAATTAAAAGACGCCTGCTTCTTGGGAGAAAAGCAATGACAAACCTAGACAGCATCTTAAAAAGCAGAGACATCACCTTACCAACAAAGGTCCGTACAGTTAAAGCTATGATTTTCCCAGTAGTGATGTATGGAAGTGAGAGCTGGACCATAAAGAAGGCTGATTGCCGAAGAATTGATGCTTTTGAATTATGGTGCTGGAGGAGACTCTTGAGAGTCCCATGGACTGCAAGAAGATCAAACCTATCCATTCTGAAGGAAATCAGCCCTGAGTGCTCACTGGAAGGACAGATCGTGAAGCTGAGGCTCCAATACTTTGGCCACCTCATGAGAAGAGAAGGCTCCCAGGAAAAGACCCTGATGCTGGGAAAGATGGAGGGCACAAGAAGAAGGGGACGACAGAGGATGAGATGGTTGGACAGTGTTCTCGAAGCTACAAACATGAGTCTGACCAAACTGCGGGAGGCAGTGGAAGACAGGAGTGCCTGGCGTGCTCTGGTCCATGGGGTCACAAAGAGTCGGACACGACTAAACGACTAAACAACAACAACAAAAAGGATTTTGACATTTTAAAAATTTGTGGATCACACCTTATTCTACATCAAATCTCAAAACAGTTCCATGATAAAATAACTAAATAGTGCAACAGTACTTTCTAAATATAACATCCCACTGAAATCAGTGGATCCCCAGTGATTTTAAACTATACCCTTATTTCCAGTTTGATGACAGGGTTGTATTGTGTCCGTAACTACGAATGGGAAGTCCTTATAGTAAAGGGGAGAAGTGGCCAGAGCCAGCTAGGGGTGGGGAGTAGAGCTTACTAGGGATGATGTGTAAGTGTCCTTTAGTATTGGTTTTTCCTGCCACATTGACATGCTTCTGGGAGTGCATATAGGAGCACCACTATGATATGATAAGACTTAGTTGTCCTGTACTGGCTTATTGGAGCAGCCTTCTACATTAGGAAATTTCTTTCATTTGCACAGTCAAACATTGATTCATTTAGGCCTACTCCAAATACAGCTGAGTGCAATGTATTAACCAAAGAAGTCACACGAGTATGCATTAAAAGTCACATGAGAGAATTCACAATCCAGTCAAGCCAAACACAGCAGATGGCGATTGTACTGGATCCACTGGAAGACATTGTGTGTTGTATGAAAATGCAGATCTTAATAGAACTGCACACATACTCCTTTTTTTGTATATTCTACTGATGCCAGTAGAACATACTGGAATTTCTAGATTTCTGTACATGAGAGTGAATCTCTGCCAATTAGGCAAGATGGCCAGTCATAAGATAAGTGATAGAAAATCAATAACATCCTTTAGTTCTCATGCTTCAAAAACAATTTCAATAATGATGGTGATGATGATAATAATAATGGTGCACTGGTGCAGCATTTGAGTGCTTATTTTACAAAAGCTTTAGCAAGTATACTTCCAAAACTATAACTGCTGGTAATATTTTAATTGAAATATTTGTTGTGTGACAGGAAATTTTTGTTGCTTCATTTTTAGCAAACATATTCATAAAGTTCCTGGCAACTCTAATTCCTATGAAAAGTATCTGTTTTAGTTGTGTTTCATATGCAGAACAACCTTCTCTACTAGATTTCTGTAGTAGGCCAGTTTCTTGATTGAGATTTCCCTATAGGTAACTTGGCCTTTTTTGTGAATCATATTACTGCACATACTAATTCAAAATGCAGGAAGTGCTACTCTTCCAGTTTCTACACCCTAGGGGACTCCTATAGCGAGTTTTCCAGCGAGGCAAAAGGCAATTCTTACATTTATTTATTCATATAAAGGTGCGGAATAAAGCCTACTCTGTAACCAAGATCTGAACTGTGTGGTTCTCTAAAGCAGTTTTATTCTAGCAGGCAACTGCATTTTTATTTTAATATTTATACTGTAACTCATTATCTTTAATTACACAATTTGGATCATTTTTTTATTAGATACTTTGTATAATGCTGGTATTTCTCACACATATTTCCTCACTAGTCATTTCAGTATTTACTTTGTAGTGCATAATTCTGTGCTGTTTACTGTTCAGGTAATAATGATTTTTCCCTTATTAATGGCGAAAATTACTTTTATATCCCAGTCTAACTAATCCTTAAGATGCAAGCATAACTAAAGACATGTTACATAAACCCCCAAGACAATATATAAATAGATTATAGATAGATAATGTTCATTAAAATGAATGTATTCAGGTTCAATCCTCTGTTATGTGACAGGTACATGTAAACAAGCTACTCTTAGGCAGAAGGTAGATTGGGATCTACTAGGAGATCTTTGAATGATTTGTATGAGATCTTCAAGGCTTACTGAGTGTCTAATTGTTTAATAACAATGCTTTTCTCCTTGCTAAATTAGGCTGATAAAATGAAGAAAGCTGGGGGGTGGGGGAGCAGGCATGGTTTTTGTGAAAAGGACTGTGAACTTGGTTCTGAAAATGGAAATAAAATTAGTCTCTGGCCTGTATTCAGAGGCTTCCTGTTCCTTAATTTTAGGTGTAGGTATGCCATCCTGAGCCACTATTTTGCCCCTGGCTCCATTTGGTGGTCCTTGAGGTTCTAGTAATAAGCAAAGTAAATCCCACAAGTCTAAAGACTGCCCAGCCCTGCTCTGTAGGTGTTTTTCACCGAACAACATCACTGCCTCCCTTTTGAGTACATACACAGCTCCAAATCTAGGTTTTCCTCTGCGTAGTGTATAAAATAGCTCATGTTTATTCACGCAGTGGGTCCTAGCAGCATCCCCTAGGACCATCCATCAATCCTTCCTTTGTCATATCTTCCCACCTTGCTGTATGACTTTATAGATTGTCTCTTGCTTGTTCTATTGCAATTACATTTAGGGAAGCTTATATAATTGTTTCCCTAACTTAGGAAGGTTCAAATGGTATAATTCATCCTCTGTAGTTAAGGCATTATCAAATGTGAATATACAAACTCTGTGATCAGGAAAATCATGAACGCTACGTAGACACCATACATTTAAAGCATCCCCACCTGGAAATCTAGGAAACTGCCATTTTTTAAGAGTGCAGGGAATTCTGGCTATTAGGGGTAAATTACAGTTTGCAAGATTGTTTGGGTGTGTGTTTTAAATGTGTTTTAATTTATGATCTGTACAGACTTAACATGCTTGGAAAGGGCTGCAAAGAAGTATCTAGAGGTGCTGTCCCTTATGCTTCAGGTGCTGTCCCACATTCAGAGTGGACCAAGGCCATGTCTTCATTGCTTGCCCCCACTTAAATGTCACCCATTCCACAGTCTTCAACCTCTTTGACATTTGGGAGTTTGGCAGAGGCCCAAGAGGGGCTATGTGTTTGTATGCGACACTTCCTCATGTTCAAGAACCAGAGGGAATGTGAAACCCATCAGATCTCTAAGGGATCATCCACACTTCCTGTTTATCATTCTGTGGTAGTCTGCTAATGGTTTGTCCCAAATTTAATTCTGAAAATTCAGTTACACTGTTGTGTTCTATGCAGACACAATTCTGAATGTGCTAGTAAAATCAAAGCCTCACTTCATTTATCCATTTATTTATAAGGAAGTACCCGTAAGTAATCATTTATTTATCTCCCACTCTTCAGCAATTAGACTCTGAGTGGTTTACATATAAAGAAACAAACAAACAAATGCAACACCATTGAACACTCTGGAAGCCTGCTATATTCTATATTGTAAAATACATTAGATGCCATCTCAGCATGAAACTTACAAGAACAAAATAAAAAAGACTGACCTCCTTGCTGGGTGCTCCTCAAATACCCTCATTCTCAATCACTGCTTCAAGCTTCATCTCTGAATAAAAGTTTACATTATTTAGTTAGAGTCAGAACTAAAGAAGCCATCACTCTTAATAACAAAAAGAAGTTGACGGTTAAAGTCTATGTGATGTCTCCATATGCTTACTGTTGAACAATTCAGCTTAGCATTGTTGTTGTTGTTGTTGTTGTTGTTGTTGTTGTTGTTGTTGTTGTTGTTGTTAAATTTATATACAGTGGTACCTCGGGTTAAGTACTTAATTCGTTCCAGAAGTCCGTTCTTAACCTGAAGCTGTTCTTAACCTGAAGCACCACTTTAGCTAATGGGGCCTCCCGCTGCTGCTGCGCCGTCGGAGCACAATTTCTGTTCTCATCCTGAAGCAAAGTTCTTAACCCGAGGTACTATTTCTGGGTTAGCAGAGTCTGTAACCTGAAGCGTATGTAACCCGAGGTACCACTGTACTGCCCTATACCCAGGGTCTCAGGGCGGTTCACAGAATTACTATCATTTGATAGATTTTATCTGTTTGTGTTTTATATTTTGTTGCATTGAACCTTAACAAGAGGAAACTAAAAATGTGATTAATAGTAATACTTTCTAAATAAATATTTCCTAAATCAACTTTCTGGAACCATCCCCAATGAATGTCTCTTTAGTTTTAAAACAAAGCACCTTTTCTAGGAAGTCTAGAAATTCAGAATAATGGAAATATGAGAGGTGCAACTGGTTGCAAAGAGAAAACATATACCGTATACTTCCTGCAGTGAAGAGAGCCCCACATTTTCACACAACAGCTGAGCATTTGCAGTTTATGTAACTGGAATGTAATTTTCAAACTTTCAAAAAGCATGTTTCGCTTTTCAGTTCCAGCTGAGAACATGTTTGTTCATTCAGGCATTTGCAGGATTTTCGTGCCTAGACCATGTATCAAAAGGTGTTTTATAGGCTGTTGTTTTATTGATCTGTTTTATCTGCTCTCATTTTATTGTATTATTATATCTATTGATGCTGTTGTTATGGTTTTAAATTGTTTATTATAACCCACCCTTGGATTGGTTGCAATGAAGAGACAGTTTATAAATAGTTTCAATATATAGGTAAATAGAAATAGAAATAAATCACAAAATTAGGCGCCTTTCCGTTTTTGAAAAGTAATAAGTGAGATGATAAGCTCTTGAGCCCTTTCCTCTAATAAAACAGAACACGTTGCTTCAAAGATAGATCTATATGAAATTATAACATTTATTATAATCTAAACTATATAACATATAACGTAATATTCTAGAAAGAAGGTCAAGGAAACATTGGCCTATGAGAAGAGGAGAGAGTTAAAACATAGTATTTGCAAACAGAAAGCATAACAATAATATAGACTTCATGGGGAAAAGACAAGTGAATAGCACTATACACATATTCATAATATTGTCTAATTTAAATAGGGTCCACAGGGTACTGAATCTTTGCCATTGGTGTCACAGAAGTCTTAGATTAGCTGATGGGCAGGTAGAAGTGTGCAACAAACAGGAGCCCATTTCAACTTCTGACTGTTCCTTGGAAAACATGTCATTACCTGCCCCACAACTGGTGTCAAGGGTAGGAAGTGTGGGTTTGACTTTCCCAAAATGGCTTGATGGGCTAAATGGAGAAGACTGGTGGGCCAAGTTTGACCTATGGGCTGGAAGTTTCCCACACCTGCTTAAAGTCAGAAAGCTAGACAGTAACTTTATTATCACTCTTAACAAGAACAAAATATATGGAGAAAGCTCCTGACCAATCGGATACAGTTAAATTTGCTTCCACCTAGTGACTAAGTATATAATGTGTCAGCTAGCCAGCTGCATGCGTTGCTGCACTTAGCAGAGAAACACTCCCAGCAGCCAGCCATAAATTCCTTTCTTTATTTCCTTCTGACAAGATTACATGCAGAATAAACAAAGCGACCAGTCTCTCATGACGCGTTGCTCTAACTACTTTCTCTTTTCCCTCTCCCTCGAGACCAACAGAGCCAACGGCTCAGCCCCTTCCGTTTTCCCATGTGACGTGGATCCCCCTCTCTCTGAAGCACCCCTTCCTCCCCAGACTCACTATCCTCTTCTCTGCCTTCTGAGGAGGACTCAGTACTGAGCAGTGGAGATCGTTCCCTGTATCCTCTAATTCTTTCCTCCCTCGCTGCCTGCAGTTCCCTGACATAATGACACTGTCCACACAGTTGTTAAGGTGGAACAAATAATGTGACTTATGATCATGATTTCTAGCCTTTCATCACTGGTTCTGTTGAAAAGCAGAATATGTTTTGAAAGAACAGCAATAGTCTGATGTACACTGTCCATTTATAGAAATTTACTTTTTTACAGTATTCCTTCATTGCTTATTGGAGTTCAAAATTCACATGTAGGAAGGCATTGGTTAACAGAAGAAGACCAAAAATGCCACAGAGCCCAACCCCTTGCTTAAGACAATCCGCTTAGCAGCTCTTACAGATTGTTGTTTAGTCATTTAGTCGGGTCCGACTCTTCGTGACCCCATGGACCAGAGCACACCAGACACTTCTGTCCTCCACTGCCTCCCTCAGTTTGATCAAACTCATGCTGGTAGCTTCAAGAACACCATCCAACCATCTCATCCTCTGTCGTCCCCTTCTCCTTGTGCCCTCCATCTTTCCCAACATCAGGGTCTTTTCCAGGGAGTCTTCTCTTCTCATGAGGTGGCCAAAGTATTGGAGCCTCAGCTTCACGATCTGTCCTTCCAGTGAGCACTGAGGGCTGATTTCCTTAAGAATGGATACGTTTGATCTTCTTGCAGTCCATGGGACTCTCAAGAGTCTCCTCCAGCACCATAATTCAAAAGCATCAATTCTTCAGCAATCAGCCTTCTTTATGGTCCAGCTCTCACTTCCATACATCACTACTGGGAAAACCATTGCTTTTACTATACGGACCTTTGTTGGCAAGGTGATGTCTCTGCTTTTTAAGATGTTGTCTAGGTTTGCCATCGCCTTTCTCCCAAGGAGCAGGCGTCTTTTAATTTCGTGACTGCTGTCACCATCTGCAGTGATCATGGAGCCCAAGAAAGTAAAATCTCTTACTGCCTCCATTTCTTCCCCTTCTATTTGCCAGGAGGTGATGGGACCAGTGGCCATGATCTTCGTTTTTTTGATGTTGAGCTTCAGACCATATTTTGCGCTCTCCTCTTTCACCCTCAATAAAAGGTTCTTTAATTCCTCCTCACTTTCTGCCATCAAGGTTGTGTCATCTGCATATCTGAGGTTATTGATATTTCTTCCGGCTATCTTAATTCCGGCTCCGGATTCATCCAGCCTAGCCTTTCGCATGATGAATTTTGCATATAAGTTAAATAAGCAGGGAGACAATATACAGCCTTGTCGTACTCCTTTCCCAATTTTGAACCAATCAGTTGTTCCATATCCAGTTCTAACTGTAGCTTCTTGTCCCACATAGAGATTTCTTAGGAGACAGATGAGGTGATCAGGCACTCCCATTTCTTTAAGAACTTGCAATAGTTTGCTGTGGTCGACACAGTCAAAGGCTTTTGCATAGTCAATGAAGCAGAAGTAGATGTCTTTAGATAGATAATACTTTATTCGGCTATAAGCCCACAAGGTAAAACCAATCAATAACTAAAATAGCATTTTACATTCTAAAATATCAACTAAAATATTTCAATCTCCTTCACGTTACATACAATCTCTAGATGTACCATATTGTGGCCTTGAATATAAAGATGGTGGATAAAGTTTACTAGATTTTTAATACTCATGCAGCATTCCATGAAGTCTTTTATATGAAAGAACTGAATTCAGGAATCTGGCAACCTGTAATGTTCTATAAGAGTCAATGTCCTGGAGTAGATAGGCTAGATGTAATTCAGGTGGTTTAGCAACAGTTTCCAAGATGATTGAACTCAGAATCCTTGATCGGGGAACAATATATAAAGGACAATTAAACAAGATATGATAAAGGGATTCTATTGATTTGTTGTCACATGCGCATAAAACAGAGGTTTTACCGTTAGAAAATCTATTACTCAGCACATTTGAGGGGAACACATTAAATCTGGCTCTAACAAAAGCGAATCTATGCGACGCAACCGATAAGGTAGACAGATATCGAGGTATCTGGGACATAAATGTAATGCCCTGATTTATCGGGGAACATGTACCTCCACCTGTAGTAAGATTTTGTTGCAAATCAACCTCCTCCAATCTTTGTTTGATGACCTTTTTTGCTGTAATTAGATCTAAATTTAGTATATCGGAAGGAGAGATTCCATAAGACAACAGTTTGGAATGGATTTTTGTTGCCCATGGGCTGGTAAATTCGTCTCTCCAAAGGCACTGAATAAGATGGTAAATGGGCAATTTATGCCAAAGGGACAGCCAGTAATTAAAGGCATGTCTCCACATCAGGATCTCTAAGGAGGGGGTCTTAAGTTCTAAGCGAATAGCCGAGTTGCTTACACAGGAGGGTAGTTTCAAAAGGCGTCTGAGAAAAAGATTTTGTAATGTCACCAGAGGCATGAAGTTTACAAAAGCGCCCCATAAAGGGACCGCATAGGCCATAGTTGCAACCACTTTTGCACTATAAACTTGTAAGGCAGATGGAACATGCATAGCCCCCTCTGTAAAGAAAAAGCGTAATAGAGCGTAGATAAGGGCTTTGCCCTTATTTTGTAAGTATGTGATATGCGCTTTCCATCCCATATTATACTGAAAGTAAATTCCTAGATACTGAAATTTGTAGACTTGTTCAATTGGCTTCCCCTCAAGTTCCCACCTATACAATTTACGACTCCTGGAAAAAATTAGGACTTTAGATTTGGAATGGTTAATAGTAAGTAAATTTGTTTGGCAATATAACGCGAAGATCTTAAAGGCCCTCCTCAAACCGATTCTTGAATATGAGAGGATCACCGCATCGGCAGCGTACAATAGTAAGGGGCAGCGATAGTCTGCAAGCCTGGGTGCATGAATGGTGGTTTGGGCCTCAACTAGGGGAGTTCTCATGTCACTAATATAGAGGTTAAAGAGATAGGGGGCAAGGATGCACCCTTGTCGTACCCCCTTATTTATTGGAACAGAGTTTGTGAGATCGCCCTCAGGTGTTAACCTCACCCTAGCGGCTGTCCCTTCATGTAATTTAATCATAAGCCACAACAGCCTTTTATCTATGCCCCACTTTGCCAATTTTTCCCATAGCAGCTCTCTAGAGATACTGTCGAAAGCCGCCTTCAGGTCTATAAAAGCGGCACATAAAAGACCATGAGTGGGGGAAGAATACTTCCGCGCCAAATGATGTAGAATTATTGCATGGTCAATAGAAGCACGATTAGGTCTAAACCCGGCCTGTTCATGGCCTATCAGATTAGAATCTTCGGCCCATTGGGTTAGTCTGGTTAGCAGGAAGCGAGTATAGATTTTTCCGATGATTGATAATAAACTGATATTACGATAGTTTCCTGTGTCCTCTGGTGGTCCTTTTTTATATATAGGAATTATGATGGACTCCTTCCATGATCTAGGTATCTGGCCCGTGGCATTAATTGCATCAAAGATTTTTGCAAGAATTTTGGCCCACCATGCTGGGTGTTGTTTAATAGGTTCCGCCGGGATCAGATTGGGCCCTGGGGCTTTATCAGTTTTCAGTTTAGCAATTAAATCAGCTATTTCCTCCGGGTCAGTATCTGGCCATATGGGCAAGTGACATGAAAGAGTATCAGAATGAATGTTAGAGATAACTGTCTGGGAGAAATATTTTCTTAGAAATTGTTCCCATGTCGGGGCTGGTATAACCATCAATGGGTATTTCCTCGATCTTTTGTTGATTAAATTCCAAAAACCACGAGAGCTGAAGTAGATGTCTTTCTGGAACTCTCTAGCTTTCTCCATAATCCAGCGCATGTTTGCAATTTGGTCTCTGGTTCCTCTGCCTCTTCGAAATCCAGCTTGCACTACTGGGAGTTCTCGGTCCACATACTGCTTGAGCCTTCCTTGTAGAATTTTAAGCATAACCTTGCTAGCGTGTGAAATGAGTGCAATTGTGCGGTAGTTGGAGCATTCTTTGGCACTGCCCTTCTTTGGGATTGGGATGTAGACTGATCTTCTCCAATCCTCTGGCCACTGCTGAGTTTTCCAAACTTGCTGGCATATTGAGTGTAGCACCTTAACAGCATCATCTTTTACAATTTTAAATAGTTCAGCTGGAATACCATCACTTCCACTGGCCTTGTTATTTGCAGTGCTTTCTAAGGCCCATTTGACTTCACTCTCCAGGATGTCTGGCTCAAGGTCAGCAACCACACTACCTGGGGTGTACGAGACATCCATATCTTTCTGGTATAATTCCTCTGTGTATTCTTGCCACCTCTTCTTGATGTCTTCTGCTTCTGTTAGGACCTTACCACTTTTGTCCTTTATTATGGTAATCTTTGTACAAAATGTTCCTTTCATATTTCCGATTTTCTTGAACAGATCTCTGGTTCTTCCCATTCTGTTGTTTTCCTCTATTTCTTTGCATTGCTTGTTTAAGAAGGCCTTCTTGTTTCTCCTTGCTATTCTTTGGAAATCTCCATTCAATTTCCTGTATCTTTCACTATCTCCCTCGCATTTTGCTTGCCTTCTCTCCCCCGCTATTTGTAAGGCCTCGTTGGACAGCCACTTTGCTTTCTTGCATTTTTTTTTCATTGAGATGGTTTTAGTTGCTGCCTCCTGTATAATGTTGCGAGCCTCCACCCATAGTTCTTCAGGCACTCTGTCCAGCAAATCTAAATCCTTAAACCTGTTCCTCACTTCCACTGTGTATTCATAAGGGATTTGGTTTAGATTGTATCTTACCGGCCCAGAGGTTTTTCCTACTTTCTTCAGTTTAAGCTTGAATTTTGCTATAAGAAGCTGATGATCTGAGCCACAGTCAGCTCCAGGTCTTGTTTTTGCTGACTGTATAGAGCTTCTCCATCTTTGCCTGCAGAGAATATAATCAATCTGATTTTGATGTTGCCCATCTGGTGATGTCCATGTGTAGAGTCGTCTCTTGTGTTGTTGGAAAAGCGTGTTTGTGATGACCAGCTTGTTCTCTTGACAGAACTCTATTAGCCTTTGCCCTGCTTCGTTTTGATCTCCAAGGCCAAACTTGCCAGTTGTTCCTTTTATCTCTTGATTCCCTACTTTAGCATTCCAATCCCCTATAATGAGAAGAACATCCTTCTTTGGTGTCACTTCTATAAGGTGTTGTAAGTCTTCATAGAATTGGTCAATTTCAGTTTCTTCAGCACCAGTAGTTGGTGCATAAACTTGGATTACTGTGATGTTAAAAGGTCTGCCTTGGATTCGTATTGAGATCATTCTATCATTTTTGAGATTGCATCCCAGTACAGCTTTCGCCACTCTGTTGTTGACTATGAGGGCCACTCCATTTCTTTTACGGGTTTCTTGCCCACAGTAGTAGATATGATAGTCATCCGAACTGAATTTGCCCATTCCCGTCCATTTTAGTTCACTGATGCCCAGGATGTCAATATTTATTCTTGCCATCTCATTTTTGACCATATCCAACTTACCCAGGTTCATGGTTCTTACATTCCAGGTCCCTAAGCAATATTTTTCTTTACAGCATTGGACTTTCCTTTCGCTTCCATGCATATCCGCAACTGAGCGTCCTTTCGGCTTTGGCCCAGCCGCTTCATCAGCTCTGGATCTACTTGTACTTGTCCTCCGCTCTTCCCCAGTAGCATGTTGGACACCTTCCGATCTGAGGTGCTCATCTTCCAGCGTCATAACTTTTATATGCCTGTTGTCTTTGTCCATGGAGTTTTCTTGGCAGGGATACTGGAGTGGCTTGCCGGTTCCTCCTCCAGGTGGATCACGTTTGGTCAAAACTCTCCACTATGACCTGTTCATCTTGGGTGCCCTGCTCGGCATAGTTCATAGCTTCTCTGAGTTATTCAAGCCCCTTCGTCACGGCAAGGCAGTGATCCATGAAGGGGTACATTAATCTTACAGATTTGTATGCAAATCTGTGCTATGGACGAAGAGCCAGACCACTGCCAAAAAATATCTACAAACAGGTTTGAGAAAGGATCACTCGTGACAGGTGGGATCAAGTCTCCTAGGAGCACTAACAAGAAGCAAGCCAAACTGCTTCCACCTTCATTTACAACCTGCACATTCTGCTCTGGCAAATTCTGACATACTAACCATCAATGCCAATATATATAAATACTACTGAGCATGCTATTTAATCAGAGAGTTAAATGTGGCTTTTCATTAAACTTCTTTTATTTCTTATTTTAAAAACAAAAATCAGATCAGTATCTTTAGCATTTTATTTGTGGGAAATCCATGTATTGCAATATTGTCACCATATTGTGAGAGTACTAATGGTTATTCTGGACTGCCTTATTATTAAGGAGGAGCAGCAAGAAAGAATTATAAAAGGCAAACACTGCTGTTAAATATACAATTCAGCATCACTGACTATTAGAAAAAATTGTCCTGTTTTAATTAAACAACATTAAGGCCAGATTAATGGAACAATTTTTGTCTCTTAACAATATGAACATTGTGAGATCATTGTTCTCTACAGATATCATCAATTTATTTCTATCAAGTTCTCTTTTTGTTGTAAGACTAATACAAGCAGTGATTAAAACAGGGTCCCCTATGCTTTTTGAAGGAGCTAATGGCCCCCTTTGGAGATGCTAATTGGCAAATGCTGTATCTGTAGGCTTTTGAGGTATAGTTGCCATGGAAAATTTGCTTTGAAGTTGTCAGTTGTGAATATTTGACCACAGGTTTTCCTAGTTTTGAGTGTGGATGAAAAGCACAGTGTTCTGTCCCACAGGGCAGGAAAAATCCTGAGAAAGTCAGCAAAATGATAACCCATTATAGTGGGCAGAGCTGAGATGGATAGAAAAAGAAAAAGCAGGACTATCCAGTCTTTTATTATTTTTCAACCATCTTTGATGCAGGTATTGGTGCCATGTTAGAAAAATATTAATAGGATCTGTTTAACTAAAAATCTGTGAAGAAAAAGATGCTGTATTTTATTTTTTGACCCACTGACATTCAATTTAGAATTGTAAATATACAGTGTTATGTGACATTCCATTACTATGTAATAATAATGCTGAAATAATACTGATCATTCTTATCTATATCTACATCCACACACACACGCATTCAGACATTCAGATACACACATGCGCACACTGCAAATGCAGGATAAGACCAAACTCTACATTCAAGATGTTATGAAGGAAGAAAACAGTATCACAAAACAAATATTTTATATGCGGTTCCTTAAACAGAAACTATAAGAAATACTGGTATCATTATCAAATGGAAGCATTTACATGCATCAGCAGAGAGCATTTTTTTAATTGGGTAGGGATCAACTATCAAAGGCAGCATGACGATTTGATAGGATTTGCAAGCAAGACCCCACACTGTGGGGCTGCATGCAAAAGCCCTGTAAGAAGGACTCCATCAGGCTGAAACTACAGTGGTAATTCTGAGAATCTAGAAACCCCTGATGTAATATACATGTGAGACCTTCCAATGCATATTTATTTTAGTTCTTGTGTACACCAGCTAATTCTAGAAGATCAGTGTGTTTACCATCTTGAAGATTTCAGTGTGTGAGAGCATGAAATACAGAAAAGAGTTGCAAAAATGGCTCCAGTACAAAGAGCAGAATATGTACACATTCTGATGGTTATGAACACTACTACAGTTAAGATTTTTTTATGGTAGAATGATTGTGTTTACGTCTCTTGTTGCTTCAAACTGTAATTCAAGGCAAGACATAATGGGTCAGTCTGAAATTAGTGTGCAGGAGGCACAGGGTCGCAAAATAACATAAGCCCTATTGATTTTTCTTAAGTGCTATAGCTTTTAAGTGAATTCAACTAAGATGCATACTTACTGAATGGAATTTTTAGCTCAACGCTGAAAAGCAGAAAGTGACTGGGAAAAGTGAACAAATAGAGGGACCTCTGGGGTTAATAAAAGTGAAGGCGAATTTCTACAGAATCACTTTGCCAGCAATTGGAAAGGCATCACAACTGTTCAGCCTCACTCCAGTGGAGCACCATGTGCTGAGAACATTATCAACTCTCGTCATCAAGGGTAACAAAGAGAGGCTCAGATAGCTTGCAGGTAATGTTACGCTCCAATAATCCACAAACACAGAAGATATGGCCAGCTCACCAATCATGTTCATAACCTCGAGATCCACATCAAACATATGCATGACAAGAATATCACACACGACAGTGTGTTCACAAATACTGTCACGGAGCTAAATGATCAGATGCAGCTTTCCATTACTATTGCTGTTTCCTTCCTGACAGATTACTGTTTACAGCATCCAACACAGCCTAAAACCCATACATTTCCAAAGCCATTAATGGATCTGGATGGCAGGTCCATTAATGATTTCAAAAAATACTGTGATATGATTATTTTTTTATTTACTTTTTTGGTTAAGGGGAAAAAACAATTATTGAATTGATTAAAAATAAATTCCTAAAACATAAATTTCAGATGGAAGAAGAGTTGCCTCTAAACTCTGGTAGGAACAGCCTAACAACGAGGAAAGTTGACTTTCAGCAGCTAATGATAAAACACCATGAAATGAGAGGTGTCCAAGTTGATATATTCATAAAATATCAATTATGAAAGCTCATGATGCAAAGAAGTACTTTCTTTTATTCTTCTTGAATCTGCTGCCAATCAGTGTCAATAGTTACTGCTAATTCTAATTAATTATTATTATTTATTGCATTTGTTAGTTGTTTTATCTTGCCCAGGGTAGCCCAAAGCAATTTACAACCAGCCAACCAACCAACCAACCAACCAAGCAGACAGACAGACAGACAGACAGACAGACAAAAAGCCCCCCATTCAGACATTAGAACGAGGGGAAAAAAGAAATACATTAAAAACATTCAACCACTTCTAAAAGGCCACAGGTGGTTGAAGGTGAAGGGCTTGGTCATAGAGGAAAATTTTGCATGAAGATATATAATGATGGTGCCAGGAGATCCTCCCTAGGGAGAGCATTCCACAAGCAGGGAGCCACTACAGAAAAGGCCTGTTCTCCGGTTGCCACCCTATGGACCTCATGTGAAGGAGGCACATGAAGAAGGGCCTCAGATGATGATTGTAGGGCCCGCGTCAGTTCATATGGGGAGAGATGATCTTTGAGGTACTGCGGTTCTGAGCCATTTAAGGCTTTATAGGTCAAAACCAGCACTTTAAATTGGGCATGGTAACTATAGTAATTGGCAGCCAGTGCAGTCTGGGAAGGATTTAATGACAAAAGGAAAATGTTCTCTTTATACATTTTCTCCATATCATTAACACTATGTTAATAAGTTTATCATGTAGTCCCCTGACCAACTTTTTTCTAAACTACCACACCGCCTTTCACCATTCATTATGGGATGTTGCTTTATTCCTTTATCAGTTGTGCGCTCCCTGTTTTGTTCCCCTTTTCTAGCTCTATGACAGGGTTAGCCAAAGTTTTGCTCACTAGATGTTTTGGACTACAACGGTCATCAATCCTATTGGTCATGCAGGTTGAGAGTGGATGAAGGGCACCAGGTTGGTGACCTCTGCTCCGTGGTATCATTCCTCAGTTTGATTGGTTAAACACCACACAGGATGATGGTGGGATGTTGGGTCCAATATATATCCATTATCAAAATGATGATAAACAGAAAATGCTTATTAGACGTTGTATCTAATACAGACTACCTTTCTTTCATAAACATCTCTCATATACTGTGATAAACACTGACGTTGCCATGAATATGGCAGCAGTTATGGTAATAGTGTTACTGTATCTATATATTTTCAAATCCATTTCCTCGTATGTTTGGATCTGGCTTGGATTTAGTCTTGGTCTCTCACCAAATGTATTTTATTGCTCCTCTCCTTCCTTTGGACATTAATGCTTAACGGAATTCTTCAATACGATATCATTAAAATATGCTAAGTAAGGTAATGCAGGAGTGGAGGAAGCAATGACTTTTCTTTAAAAAAAGAAAAAGGTTATGATCTGTGATAATGCTTTTTGGCTTTAAGCTGGCTTAACTGAATTAATTGTAGCACTGAAGAAACTAAAGAACAAAGAGCACCCTGACTCTGAATGTTTTAATGGAAGAGTTGTGACCTTTTCAATATGTTAGCTTTTGATTGGCAGACCATGCTATTGGTCTCCTGGAATTGTCATTTTAGGATGATTGGGCTTTTTTTTCACTCTTGGAAAGAGCAGGGCCAAAATGCTGAACTACAGCTGATATGCTTGAATGTATGAAAGAGTGAGGGAGAAAGAAAGAGAGAGCAGACACACTATTCCCAGAAGGTGTTCTTATTCACATCAAAATATTTTTTAAACAGGAACTTTTTTAAAAAAAAATATGACAATTACAATATGTATTCTCAATATTGTTTAAACCAGCAGACTTTGCAGACATCCAACTGGCTCCATACATTTGAAGTGAGTTTACAACTGATTGAAACAGAAAGGGCCATGGCTCAGTGGTGAAGCAATGTTTGCAAGCAAAAGATGCTGCTTTTGATCCCTGGCATCTCCAGGTATGTCCCCTGTCTGAAACCCTGGTGAGCCACAGCCAGTCAGGGTAGACAATGCTCTCGTTCAGAGTAGATGAACTAAAGGTCTGACTTAATATATGGCATCTTCCTATTTCCCCCTCTATACCAGTTTTTCTCATCTCCAGTTGTTACCTCTAAGAATTATAGATTATTCAGCAAATAAGGGGTTTTTAAAAATCATATTGGTATCATGCCTTTCATCCAAGGAGTTTAAGATGGTGTGGATGATGCTGTCCGATTTTATCGTAACAAGACCACTGTGTTAAGTTTTGGCTAAAAGGCACGACTTGGCCAAGACTACCAACTGTGCTTCAATGCTTTTTCCAGTGCAAGTCTAAAATTAATCCTATCCTTCAAGCTCACTTTTCAAACACACACATCTCTTTGTTAAAAGCTACTGAAGTTATATGTTTTATGTGAGCAACTCTTTTCTCATTAATTGATCTTGTTTTTTTTATAATTATGTTTATTAAAATTTTCAAAAAAGAATACGAAGGAAAACAGAAAAGAGAAAAGGAAAAAAAAGAAAAAAGAAGAGAAAAAGAAAAACAGCAGTTTAAAAAGTTTACCGTAATTACATTCCATACCCAATTTCCTTGACTTCCCCACACCTGCCCTTCTTGTATTCCAATTCCAATTTTTAGCTCAGCAATTTTTATCCCCCCCACTTTACCTTATTTCCTCTAATTCAATTATCTTAAACAAATTTTAACTTCTAAACCTCTATCTTTATATTTCAAAACTTATTCTTAACATACTTTCCCTAAATTCCTCCATCAATTTAATTAACCTATTTAAACTTAAAAATCCCAATCTTTATACACGAAACACTTATTTTTGATAATCTTTTGCTAAGGTCGGTCCCAAATCTCTCCCCAAATCCCCATTTTTATGTTAGTGGCAAAAGCCAACTTAATTAAAACAGAATCATATTTTTACACCCTTTAAATTCCCGAAGCCCCCCCACCCCCTTTCCCGGTTTCGATCCCCAACCAAAGTCCATCAGTCCATCCAAAATCAGCCTGGCGATCTCACATCCGAGGCACTTGACCCTCTCTCAATTTCTCTCTGCCGGTTTTCTTGATAGTCCTTTATTTTAAATTCCGAATCTCGAAGAGGCTCTGTTCCAGTAAAATCCATATTTCTTCCAGCCAGACCTCCATATTTAACAATGGAGCCAAAATCTTGTTTCTTGCTTCTCTTAAGTTCAAATGTCGCAAAGGCTCCAAACTCTGTACTGTCCATATTTATATTCCACATGTCTTCAGATCCCCATAAGAGGAGATCTCTCCAGATTCCATTCTTCACTTCCAGCCAAACTTTCATTGTCATGTTCTTATTTTCAATTGTTTCCAACTTAACAGGCCTCTGGCTCTCTTTAGCCATCTGCAACATCCCAGCGCCTCCTTCTTTCTCATATTCTTTAAATAAGATAAGATAAGATAAGATAATTTATTGTCATTGTCCATATATACACAGTATACACAACAACGAAAATCAAACACCCACCCAAAGACCGGGTTCACATACACATTTGCACGTATCTCCAACATTCTCGTCCTATTCAGACATAATCTATAAAACATAACATAATCCAGAATATAACATAACCTATTTAAAGGCATAACATAACCTAAAACCTATCTCATTCCTTCCTACTTCCTGCTTGCTATTTCTTGCAACTGGCCCTAAGATCATTATTTAGTGCAATCAGAGCTCTTGGATAGAAACTATTCAGAAGGCGTGTGGTTCGTGTTTTCATTGTCCTATATCTTCTGCCCGAAGGCAACAGTTCAAAGAAGTTGTGAGCAGGATGGGTGGGATCTCTCAGGATATTGTGTGACTTCTTCAAAGTGCGAGACGTGAAGATCTCATCCAGGGTTGGTAGTTGGAGCCCAATAACATTCTGGGCAATTTTAATTATTCTCTGTAAAGCTTTTTTATCCGTTTCAGAGCTGCTCCCATACCACGATAATACACTATAGGTTAAGACACTCTCAATGGTACTGTGATAATAGGACAGAAGTAGGTGCTGAGATAGATTCAGTCCCCTGAGCATTCTCAGGAAATACAACCTCCCCTGCACCTTCCTCACAACCATATTAATATTTGCAGTCCATGAGAGGTCCTCAGAGATATAAATGCCCAGGTATTTAAAACTACCAACCCTCTCCACCTCCTCGCCATTTATGTGCAATGGTAAAAATACACTTTTCTTTCTCCTAAAGTCAATTATGAGTTCTTTGGTTTTTTTGGTGTTAAGCATAAGATTGTTTTCTTTACACCATTGAATTAACCCCTGTACTTCTTTCCTATAAGCAGTCTCATTGTTCTCACTAATGAGCCCCACCACCGTTGTATCATCCGCAAATTTGATGATTGTGTTGGACTTATACAGTGGGGTGCAATCAAATGTGTACAGGGAATAGAGAAAGGGACTTAGCACACATCCCTGAGGGGCTCCTGTGCTTAACACTAGAGTAGAAGAATAGTGAGGTCCCATTCTCACTGTCTGCGGCCTATCAGTCAGGAAATTCCTTACCCACAGACAGATCTTCTGATGTATACCCAAGTTGGTCATTTTAAGAAATAACCTGTCTGGCAGAATTGTATTGAAGGCAGAACTGTAGTCCACAAACAACAGCCTTGCGTAGGTTCCCTGTCGTTCTAGATGACTCAGTACAGTATGGACAGCGATGGAAATAGCATCATCAGTAGATCTGTTTCTTCTGTATGCAAACTGGAACGGGTCTAGAGTGGATGGAAGACCAGCCTTAATATGATCTAGCACCAATCTCTCTAAACATTTCATAACGACAGATGTTAGAGCTATTGGTCTATAGTCATTGAGAGATACCACCACTGACTGCTTGGGGACTGGCACTATAATCGATGTCTTCAGGCAGGTAGGGACAGAACCCTGCAACAGGGATAGGTTAAAAATGTCCGTAAATACCCCAGCTAATTCTGCAGCGCAGTCCCTAATAACCCGTCCCGTGATTCCATCCGGTCCAGCTGCCTTCCTAATGTTAATGCTCCGAAAGGCACGTTGTACGTCAGAGGTCTGTAATAAAAATGGTTGTCTATCAGTAGTAGTTTCTGATGATGTGCTGGTAGCCAATGCTGTAGTGACGGTAGTTCCAGTTCCCACCTCAAAGCGACTAAAAAATTGATTCAGTTGATCAGCCAGGTGCGCACTGCTACTGGCCAGTTCGTTTTTAATATTTTGCCCTGTAATTTGTCGCAGGCCTTGCCATACTCGACGAGGGTCGGAGCTTTCAAAATGTTTTTCAATCCTCCGGCAGTACATAGCTTTGGCGTTCCTAATGCCCTTTTTCAATTTGGCTCTGGCTTCTCTATACTGTTGCACATCACCAGAGTGAAAAGCAGCATTTCTTGCCTTTAGCAGAAGATACACATCCCTGTTTAGCCAGGGCTTGTTGTTAGGGAACACCCGTATTTGTTTGATGGTAGTGACAACATCAATGCAGCTTTTAACGTAGAACAGTACTGTTGAAGCGTATGTGTCCACATTATTCTCCACAAAAAGCGACCACTCGGTGCTCCGAAAGCAATCTTGAAGTTGCTCAGATGCACCTACTGGCCACACTCGTATCTCTCTAGTTGATGGTCTGATTCTGCATACGAGAGGTCTATATGATGGTATCATAAGTAAAGATATGTGGTCTGACTGCCCCAAATTGGGCAAGGGCTTGGTCTTGTATCCATGCATGATGTTACTATATACTCGGTCCAGGGTATTTCCCCCCCTAGTGGGACAATCAACATACTGGTGGAACTTAGGAAGCACAGTCCTTAAATCGGCTCGATTAAAATCACCAGCAACCACAAATGCTCCATCCGGGTAGGCCCGCTGCTGTTTGCTAATAGCAGTTAGCAGGTGGCCCATAGCTGTAGTAGTGTTTGCATCGGGAGGTATATACACCGCTGTTATTATAACAACATTAAACTCACGTGGCAAATAAAAAGGGCGGCACTTCACCACTAGGTACTCCAAGTCAGGAGAGCAATGCGTGTCCATTTGTTTGATGTCCGAGCTCCAGTTGTTATTTATATAAACGCAAATTCCTCCTCCTCTGCTCTTCCCGGATTCAGCGGTTCTATCCGCTCTAATTACTGGCATCTCAAATGACTCAGACTCTTTCTCCTGTTTGGCTATAAGGATTTTTGTATCAGCAACAACACTTCCCTGTTCATCTGCAGGAGCTTGAATCATATCCTTTCCAGGTTCAGCAATTTTGTTTACTGTTCCCTTCATTGTTATTACACTCATAGTCAAAACATTTGTCTGCTTCTGTAGATTTCCCAAAAGACGAAAGGTCTTTTCCAGTTCAGCCAGTATTTTTCCACTTACAGCCATTTTTGTAATGTCCTGAACCCCCTCTAGAGGGATTCTAGTTACTTAATGACAAATTAACCTTTTCTTCTTTGTTTTTAACAATTTGTTACCAAATTGTATCAGATGTAACCAGCAAAGACAGCAAAGACACAGTTCTCCTTTTTTCCCCCAGCTTTGACAGCTAATTTGACAGCTGTCAAAATCTATAAACCTCTTCCACAGGCTCTCTCCCCGATCGCTCCCGGGTTTTGGGGGAGGGGTGAATTCCGTTCTCTTATCCTCCAGCACAGTCACTTAAATTGGCCCAATATAAAGTTAATTGCACTTTTCCACAAAAAAAAAAGACATTCACACAACCTTAGTAATAAAATCCTTGCTTTACGATGTTTACAAGGCGGACAGGTTGACTTCCTTTTTAGCACCTTACCCGATCTTGCCGAATTCCCAGAAGTAATTTTCCCTTTTAAGTCCAATTACCGTGTGTCAGAGGCTCAGGAGCAGAAGAGCAGGGGAGAGAGCAAATAGAGAGCAGAGGAGAGGAATCAGAGGGGAGCGTAGGGGAATATGACAGTGACCCGAGAGATTCCATGAGCTTCTCCAGCGAATCAGAAGATTCCCAGAAGGGGGCGCCTATGGTAAGGGCGAGGGGGGTCCCAGGGGGGACGCTCCATAAACAAGGGACCAGAGGGGACTCCCAAGGGAGCAGCGGAGGATCAGGACCAGTTCCCCCACCAGAGCACAGTGGGGGGGAAGAATCACATGAGTCAGGACCAGCTTCTCCTCCAGCGGGGAGAGAAGATGAGTCAGGGGTAACCACGCCCCCATCGGGAAGTGGGGAAACGGAGGGAAGGCCAGGTCCAGCTAGCCTCCCCGAAAGAGGGAGCAGTGACACAAGTGTAACGGTCAGAAGGAAAGTGGGAGGCTGCGCGCGCGCGTCAAGTTCAAATGTGGAGGAGCGCGGGACAGCAGAAAACCCGGATTGGGAGCCAGGTCCTAAAGCCCGAAAGAGGGGGGGGAAGAGTCAGGGGACTCAGCGTCAGAGGAATCTAGGAGGGCTGAGACTCCGACTAGCAGGAGGACCCAGAGAAAGAAGGAACAGAGGAAGAGGTGGAGTAAGGCTAGAATCTTAAGCTGGTGTCAGGGGGGAGGAGATTCAGATGGAACTTCTACGGTCTAAGGCATAGACATAGCGTTGCGCGCTGCGCGTCTGGAAATGAAACTGAACTTCAATAAAGACTTTTTTACTTGAGGAAGAAGCAGCGTTGGTCTTGTGTGAGCTGGGACCTTGGGCAGCGCTGACACCGTGTTACTCACGGGTCGTTACTTTTGATCCAAAAGTTCAAAAGAAGAAGTTAATGCTCTCCGTCCATGGCATGCGGCTTCACTCAGCAGGGGAAGCAGTCGAACTCTCAGCACCACACCTCCCTCCGTCCCCCGTTCCGAAGCCTTTAAAAAGGCTTCTTTGCGGGTCGGGGGGGCGCAAATGGTGCCTACCGAGTCACCAGGTCCACAGGCTTCAGCGCCTGTGGTTTCTAAGGGTCCCCGCGTCGCCGCCGCGGCAGAACCCGACCCCTGTTGAGCAGATTCCCTCCGGAGCTCGGAGGGAATCCGCCATTAGATGATGGCGCCAACCCGGAAGTCCCTCTCGTTAATTGATCTTGAATGGTTTTAAATAACCACCACCACCACCCAGGACCGCTTTTCTTTTACACATTACTAATTAGTGGAGGGCACCTCATGAGAAGAGAAGACTCCCTGGAAAAGACCCTGATGCTGGGAAAGATTGAGGGCACAAGGAGAAGGGGACGACAGAGGACGAGATGGTTGGACAGTGTTCTCAAAGCTACCAGCATGAGTTTGACCAAACTGCGGGAGGCAGTGGAAGACAGGAGTGCCTGGCATGCTCTGGTCCATGGGGTCACGAAGAGTCGGACACAACTAAACAACTAAACAACAACAACAATTAGTGGAGGCAGGAAAAAGCTGGCTTGTTATGATTGTAAGCCACTGCCACCAGTAGGGCTGCTAGTCACTTAGCAATAATGTGCTTGCATGGTGCTAACTGAATTGTCCTCTGCATCCATCAGTTCCTCAAGGTGGCCAGTGAGGATCTGGTTTCCTTACTCCAGTCAATCAACCCACAATTATTATTGGCAAGGTACTTCACTGGCCGCTATTGTTCACCACTGGATTGTTTGCCTTGCTTATTCAGTTTTTCAACTATATAATCCAGCAATTATATTCAGCAACAGTGTCTAGAGCAAGGCTGATATCTTCTCTTGCCCTGTTTATATTAGGGCAGTCTTCATTTTTGTTATCTAAGTTTGGTGATTAAGAACTTGACTTCAAATATTAAATTAAGCCCCTAGTACAAATATTACTCCGGAGACACAATGCCAGCCGCTCTGCTGCCATCCTGACCATATCCTTCTTACTAATATAACATGTAATTTCTTTTTGTTTATATGCTTTCTTTCCTAGCACAGAATTTGGTAGTGCACTGGTTAAAAGTGAGATGAATTAGCTCTGGAGAGAAATGCATTATGTCTGAAGACAGGACAGTGAATATAAATGGGGAGAAACCTCACATTCTTCCACTGTACTATTTTGGCCTGAAATCATATGAATTGTTGTGTGAGTATAAATAAATTGAATCCAAAGCAGCATCAGTTTATGGCCTTGTGAATGTATGACTTTGTTCAGGAAAAATACATGGCAAAATGAAAGAGTATGAAATATGGATTAGATGGCCTTAAAGGCTCTTTCTTCCCCAAGGATTTACCTGCATACCTTTATTTATATTCTGATGTAACAGACATCTGGGGGGCGGGAATCATCTGATTATTGGAGAGAGGGGGTTAAATCAATTTGAGGATTTAATGCTCATTCAGATTTAAATAGAAATCTGTGAGTTTAATGGCTTTTTATTTTGTATGCTACAGTAAACCAATGCAGTTATGTTATCGCTTCATTTTTGCCCATATTGCTTTTCATTCATAATACCTTAGGGGAGCTCCTACTGCCCAACATACCATTCAGAGTCCTAGAAATGTGATTTATTTGCTAAGATCTACTGTGATTTATTTACTTTTTTAAGCATGAGAGCATACTCCTAGTGCCTTAGCTAATAAAACCACTTCAAAATGAAATAAGAAAAAAAATAGTCTCAGTAAAGTGTAATCTGTTCAAGATTACAGAACTATGACAACCATTCTGAACAGTTAATTACCAGTTACTTTGAAGAATGAAATATTTAGTATTATATTGCACCCCAAAAGTCTAAACATGCTTACTTAGAGACAAGTTTGATTAATTTGAATGGAATTGATTTGAATGTTGAGAATTTCAAACACAGAGGGATTTAGATGAGGTATGAAATAATTCTATTGCATTCTGCACTGACCTTTGTTACCTCAGTGTTTATGCTAGAAATTAAAACAAAACAATGCTGTTTATCCTTCCCGCCTCATAGGAATTCCTCATCTTCTGTTCTTATAGGTATGAATTCTTCAACCCCTATTTGACCCATGTAAATTCTTCTTCTTCTTTTTACTGCTCCTTTCTCCTTTTATGTTATATCTTTATTCTTACAGCTACAGGCTGTCAAATCCATGTTCAGCTTTGCCTTGAAGCAAGATGCCCTGACACAACCTTGAAGGTGAGAGGCAAGCCGCCGAAGTTATAAAAGTAGCACAAATAAGTGGCAAGAGGTAGGTGACGGAAATGAAGGCTTGATTGATAGCTAGGCAGTGGGAGAATCCAATTGCTAGGAAGTGAGGAAAATCCAAGCTCATTAGGAAAGTAGGAAGACGCTTGTAGACAAGCAGATTTTATTAACTGGAACCTCATACATTATGTATACTGTGCTTATTAATACTACAGTGGCTGTTATCAAAGAGCTACCTGGCAGACCTTCATGGTCTCTTCTCTACCTTCTTGGGTGAAAGGATATTTACAATCTCTGTTCACAACACTATACAGATATTGAGTTATATAATAGATATGTTATGGTGAAAATCAGAATGGTTTGGAGTCCCAACTGTTATGTGCGAGTGTTGACAATTGCTGGAAAATTTGGGGAATATCAGAATATGTGCACATAGACCGATAAATGTTTACCATTGTCAAAAAGTGATTTTTCAGCACCCATGTAGGAAAGGTAGGATGTTAAGTAGGTAGGATTGAGTATATTAGCATGAATGCTGATGTGTGTAGAAGATTGGGTGTATTGAAACCATCTCCAGCATATGTTGTATGCTGGGAATGCCACCTCTACTCAGCCTTCATGTGTCAAGCATGAAGATCTACATGGGGCTTCTAACCACATAAAGCTGATTTCTGGTAGCCAAGGGTTCTTATTCACCTGGAGGCTTCCCATTTCCTTCCCTCATGCGATTATCATTGCATGGTTATGAACACCTGAAGAGGGCTTTGACTTCAACTCAGGATCTTTGGGATTCAACTTTATATTTTGTGCTTTCCCCATTGCACCAGCTCTACTGCACAACCCAAGGAGCAGATCATAGATAGGTGCCTGATAGTGAATCAGACCATTGCTCCATCTAAGCTCAATATACTGTCTTTGATGGCAGACAGTAGCTCTGCAGGTTTTCAGACAGCAGGGTTTCCACCCACCACAGAATATGCAGGATATGCTAGGGTTGGAACCAAGGCCTGATTTAGGTTTGATGAGGCCCTAAGTTACTGAAGATAACGGGGCCCTTTATATGTCCAGCTGTCCTTTGTCAACAATAAATGTCGCTGTTTTTTGTGTTGAATATATGCTATATGGTAATTTATGGACCTAATAGGCATCTAAAGCCATTTGCACATAACAAAAGATGTATTTTATCAAAGTAATTGTTGAACTGAAATACAATTAAGAAGAAGTATATTTGGGGGGGGAAGAGTGGGGGTCTAAGCTATAGCTTGTTTAGCTTATATGTAAATCTGGCACTGGATGGAACCTGAAACCTTTGGAATGAAAAAATGAGCTATTCCATGTAGCTCCAGCACTTCCCTACCAATCATTCCACTTGGCCTCAGGGCTGCTGTGTGAAAAGCAATGCTCATCCATAATAAGTAAAAAACAAACAAACAAAAACAGTTTCTGAAGGACTAACTAAAGCAATAAAAGAAAACACAAAGTCAAGATACTGAAATAAAATGTGTACTGTGTACTTTTTTCAAAAAAAATATTTTGAGATTTCTGCAGCATGTTTGTATAGCCAGGGCCTCAGCTACTGTAAAGCTATGTACTTTTAAGTGGCTTTGAGGGAAAGAGACTGAGGCACAGATCAATTGAAGACTTACTCTTGGATGTAATTCCAAATAAGATATGAGAGAGATATGGGAAGTACTCATCTCAACACCAGTCTGGCTCTACAAACCAGTTTTTATTCCTATGTAATATCTGCAGTGAATCTACGAGTAATCCTCTTGGCTTTAAAAAATTCATTCAGAATGGACACATGGCTCCCAGAAACCCAAGACATTTTTAA
Organism: Podarcis raffonei; assembly: GCF_027172205.1. Lineage (NCBI taxonomy): Eukaryota > Metazoa > Chordata > Lepidosauria > Squamata > Lacertidae > Podarcis > Podarcis raffonei. Next base: position 46,056,866 of record NC_070605.1, on the reverse strand, counting down.
AATAAATGATAGGCTCTTCTCCAAACCCTTATAATTGTCACTCCAGCAAGACAGGGCAGCATTTGGTAAAAGCTATAAAGCAAGTCTAAGGTAAATAAAACTTAGCAAGTGTTTCACAAGGTGAATTGGTTTTTATTTTAGTGGGATACAAGAACAGTTCCTTCCCTTTTGATAGAACTTTAAATCATAACTTGGATATAATCTGACACAAAATGAAATAAAAAGTACATAAAGAAACTTTTTATCTAGTGATTCTTCTGGGGGAAATGAAGTATTTGGTTCTTGCTATGCCCTGTGAAGACATCAGTAGGAGGCAACAGTGTTTCCAAATTTTGGAATTAAGTGCAGAAAACCAAGCTATTTTTAAATTATTATTTTTATGCAAATTCTGAATGGAACCAAGGAGAGTTTGCCCATTACTAGAATGCCACTTTCGGTTTGTAAGTGTTCAATATACATGGTATGCCAGTATTTTGATGTGGATTGATACTCCAGTCCAGTAATCGGTTTTGGGTGAAGGAACTTCAGTGTTCATACAGAGTTCCCCAGCCTATTAACAGCTTCCCCATTCATTGCAACTAAAGAGCTGGCTTATGTTCGCCTTCCTCTGAAATGAATAGGAACCTCAATTCATGAGCCACTAAGCCATGGTAGGTCTATCAGGATTCAGTCAAAATGTCAATTCCATTTTCCTGTACAAATTAGCCAATATCTGTGAGTTCTTTGTGATTCTTCCTCCTCTTCCATTTCCAAAAACAACAATACTATTGTGAACATCATGGCTTTTTAGGGAACCAAAGCCTATTTAAAAAATAATGGAGTACTTCATCACTCTTATATGTCTCTGCTTGCACTTAGCAACTTCTGAGTTGTGTCACTTGGGGCACACTTGCAATCCAAATACCAGTTAGTGAAACAGAAGTTGATGCAGTTATATCTGAAAGGCTGGTCTGAGAAATTTAAATAGCTCTTTATATTCCAGGTTCATAATATTATGCAGTTTTATGCTCAGTATATTTAAGCACTGAAACCTAAGACATAAGGCATATCTGAAAAATTAACAACATCCTGTAAGGTAATGATCATTGGCAAGGGCTATTAAACTCTAAAATGATCTGTGTGGATATTATTATGGTTAAAATGTTTGAGGATTATTGCATTTCTCCTTACAATTACATTTGGAATAGCATTAGTAGGATTGTTTTAGAAGCCTTCTACTCTCATTCGAGAGAACTCATTCAGAGGCGGCTGGCAGTGTGTACACTGCTTTACATAATATCCTGCCTTGCAAAACACATGGTCAGCACTGTCAGCTTTGATCATTTGCTGTGGAAGGTATGTTGCATATATGGCAACATGTCACAGCGAGTTTTCACAGTATTGCTAATACAATATTCTACAGTAAAACCACACAACAACCAGACTGGTTGCTGGTGACCACCATGTGGAAAAAACACAAGGCCATTTGAAGGAAATCTAGGGTTGTAGAAACTAGAGGGTGATGCAGAGGTTCTCTGAGCTGCTTTGGGCCTCATATGGTCTAGGAGTTCCCTACTGATAAGCAATGCATTAATAGCTGTAGGTTAGGAAGACTCATGCATGTACTATACACTGATGGAAGAATCTATATCACCCTTAAGTTCTCAAACTACTGAGAGCAAAATGCTCCTGGTTCAATTCTGAATGGGCCCAGTTGAAATGAAGTATTTGAAAGAATATTCATTAGTTTTCCAAAAAACTAATCTTGCAATCTCTCTCTGCTATGTAATTGTGCAATACTAGGATCAAATAACTTGAAGGGATTCCATGGATCATTCGTGGCATATGACTCTTACAGTCATCTCACTAAGACAAGATGAAGTCTATGGTTACAGTGCACAGAGTAGACCTAGTGATTTTATCAGCCGTCAGCATGCTTACCTCTGCAAAACTAGTGTAGTGTGTGCAGGGTGTGTGCGTGTGCAGTGATGCTATTAAAAGTGTAGCTCCTCCCCTGAAATGTCTCCTTTTGCCAATTTGGCTCTTTTGGTATTATTTCCCTCTGTAGTGGAGAATCTAAAATGACTGAGCTCAGAAAATAGTGAAGGCATATCTCAGCTTTAGAGCAGCTGGTGTTCAAGGGCAAGTAGACTTTAGGTTGTATCCACTAGGGAACGAAGAAAGGAGGGACAATAGGCTTTATCGTAAGAATGCAATGAATCGACAAGCTTTATGTAAGAATCCTTGGAATGAGTTGAGCAACCAGGGAAAAATAAATGCTTGAGACAAAAAATGATCAATAAGGTCAAACACTGGATAACCTTGTGCTTTTGCATATCAATTCTCTGCTTATCCTTCCCATCTCTTAGCATCTCTCTTCTGAAACTGCTTCTCTCCTATTTTGCTTTCACAGACTTGCAGAGAAAAGTGGCACACTGTGAATAAAGGCAGAAGGAATGTGCTCGCAGGGCTAAACTGTCATGATGCATAATCAGGCAATTAAGATATTAAGAGAAAGTAAACAGTCACAGTCCTGATCTCCTGATCATTGCTCTTCAGGCTGTGATGCTGAGTACAGGGAGGAAAAATGAGCTCATCTTTGCCCTTATGTGAAAATTTGTTTGGAGAGAGATGGTGGTGGTGATGGAGTTCTGGTCTGCCAGTTAATCTTACTTCCCAGAGATGTTGTTCAGCTGAAAAAGAAGAACAAGGAATGAAGCACCACAAAGAGTTTATTTCATGAGTCTATCCCACTGTTGAGAGCTGAAGTACAGAGTAAACATCAGGGGTGGGGGGAAGGACCCCTGATGATTGGTGCAATCTTAACGGGCTTGCCAGTACTGTACACATGTGGGAGAGGGATAGTTCCAACAAGGTGACTGAGGGTTTTTTTCCTCCCTCCCCATAATTAAAAACCACTTTTGCTGCTGCTTCAGGCAGTGGCAGATCAGTGTTATATCTTCATTTTGATTAGAACACACCAATGCTGTTTTTTATTTTAGTAAAGGTAAAGGACCCCCTGGACAGTTAAGTCCAGTCAAAGGTGACTATGGGGTTGCGCTGCTCATCTCGCTTTTCAGGCCAAGGGAGCTGGCGTTTGTCCACAGACAGCTTTCCAGGTCATGTGACCAGCATGACTAAACCTCTTCTGGTGCAACGAAACACTGTGACAGAAACCAGAGCGCATGGAAACACCGTTTATCTTCCTGCCACAGCAGTACCTATTTATCTACTTGCACTGGTGTGCTTTAGAACTGCTAGATTGGCAGGAGCTGGGACAGAGCAGCGGGAGCTCACCCCGTTACGGGCATTAGAACCGCCAACCTTCCAGTCAACAAGCCCAAGAGATTCAGTGGTTCAGACCACAGCGCCACCCGTATCCCTTTTATTTTAGTATTTATAAATGGCTCTACATTTTTTAAAAAAGTAGCCAGACGGTATACAAAAAAAGACTATAAAGCCTACGTATTACAAATTATAAAACAATGTTAAAAACATGAAGCTAACAAGAATTTAAAGCTGAAGAAAGAACATTTGTCATGACATAGCACAGCTTTTGCCAACCAGTTTTGTGGACTACAACTCCCATTAGCATGCTAACATAGCGTCACCCCTGGGAGCATTCTTGGGGGGGAAAGATTGCTATTCTCATTTAACAGGCAGGAGTTGAAATGTCCTAAACAAACCAATGAATAAATAAAACTTTCTGGAATATGTAAAATTCTTCCACCTTCAACCATTTGGCTTTCGACATGATCACTTTTGTTCTCATATTTGGACTCACAGAAAAAATGAAACATATATTTGAAATAAAACGAGCATTAATACTAGACACAACATATTTTATAGTCAAAAATGCTTCTGTTCAGCCACATGCAAGGTTATGCCTAGTGGTTCACATAAAAATGTCCTGTGTGTAAATTGTAGTCTTAATTTCTATTCATAGTACAAATAGCATATATTTTACCTAATATATAAAATACCAAACCTTGAAGACATGTTCGAAAGGACGTTAGGGAAAGATAAGCAGCTCCAAATCCCAGCAATTTTATGGAGACTCATAAAGAACAAATGAGTGCATATATTTTTGCATTGATTATTGTTGCTCACTGGCCTTATCTGTAAAAGTTTCATATCAGAAAAGCTGGAACACAGCTCAAAAGGAAAGCCACATTGCTTTATTGTCACAGAAAAGCAACAGAGAACATAATTTTCTGTGTTATCTCTGACTTATAATTAATTTTGCAAATAAATTGAAATTAAATTGTACATTATACTTGGATAAAGGTTTCCTGCAGACTCCTAAAAAAGGTTTTGCTTGTTTTCTGTTTTGCTTTTGAAGGGCATAGATGCACCACTGCATGTGAACAGATCCCAATTTGAAGAAAAAACATGAAATTCCATCTCAATATAACACAATGAGAAAGGTACAAAAGCAGAAATGGCCGTGGAGACTTCACCACCTGCCTTCTTCCACTTTTGCCTTCTTCTGTGCACAAGCATTTCATAATTCACCAATTCATCAAATCCAAACAAATCCCTTTTGATTTCTCCACATGCTCCCAAAGCATTTTTGTGATTTTAAGTTGTTTTAAGCCATTTTTAATATTGTGTAATATTGTGTTTTCATATTAATGTGTTTTAAGTGTTGTAACCTGCTAACAACAACTACTACTTTGGGAAAGTTCATTTCACTGCCTGAGATGAAATGGGAAGGTGCCATTGCTGGCACTCCACCACAGAATCATAGCGTTGGAATCTCAACTACAACATCGGTAGCCACGCAACCTCTGCTTAAAACCAGAACCTCACATACTGGGGTTGTATGGCGCTGGCTTCTGATGAGATCTCACTGGAAACTTCTTCTTCTTCTTGCTTTGCTGGCAGGCACTCATCGGGGCATTGCCTCATGTGATCCTGCTACCCAAGGTGGCTGCCTCTGTCTCATGGGTGGACCAGCCTTGATAGGCATCAACATTAGGCAAAACTCTCAAAATAGACTCTCACACTCTCAAGATAAAACAAATTCTCAATTCTCCAAATTTCTGCTCACCAAAACATGCACCTCTCAAATGTTTGACATAGAGCATCATAATCCTAAAAAAAACCTTAAATAGGCACCTGCAGTCATAAATCACCCAGGTGGCTGCATCTCCTAAGGTATAGCTTTGCACCCATGACAGAAACATGGTTTCTAAGAAATAGAATGTATAAAAGCGATCTGCAACAAAACTAAACTAAAATGTTGTAGCCTACTTCTATATCTAAGAGGACTGTCCTTGGTCATGATTCCAGCCATTCTGGTACACGCTAGTGGAGTTTAGGAGTTGAAGAGGTTGGGGGAAAGACAGGGACACCCCCCTTTCCTCTTCTGGAGGTCTTCTCCTAATGTGCTCTATCATACTAGAGGGTTTAGGTGTGGAGATGGTGCCCAGGTTGAAACTTTAGTGTTTTATTGCTGTAGAGTATGTGTGAGGGAGTATGTTTCTGGATAAAATGGGGAAATAACACTCAGTGCTCCCACCAGAACTTTCCCTCTTTAGTGCTTGGAGGGGTTTATTTTTTATTTCCTGGGACACATCCCCATGTGCCTAGTTCTCCCTCCAGGATGCTTATAAACTGGAAATTTTTGGAAAATTCAGGACAGACCAATGAAAGTGCTTCTTCACACAGCACATAGTTAAACTACAGAATTGCCTCCCAGAGTAGGCAGTGGTGGCCACCAACATGGGTACTTCTAAAAGAGGATTAGGCAGGTTCCTGGAGGTATACCAATAGCTATTGGCCACAATGGCTACGCTCTGCCTTTATGGTAGGAAGAAGTATGCTTCTGAATGCCAGTTGCTGGAATTCATGCACACATCTTGCTTGAGGGTGAGAATAGGATGCTGCACCAGATGGGTCACTGGCCTGATCCAGCAGGCTCTTCTTAATAGCTAAAGGACTGAAGAGAAGAAGAGTTCAGGAGCATTTCCTCCCTTTACTCAAATAGTTTCTTTAATAAAGAAACATTCAAATGCAAAGATATAGCACAGCCATAGCAAAAGTACAAGAAACAAACAAAGCAAAATGAAAGGAAGGATTTATAAACAACTTACTGTGAAAGAAGAGGGATCAACATTGTTAAAGCAATTCTCAAGTTTGGTTGTTGTATGGAAAATGCATTTTTTGTTTTGTTCTAACTCTGAATAGATTCATGATTTTTTAAGGTCTTTACACATAATGTCAGGATGTAATGAGACTGTTATAATAAATTATAATAGAGGTATTAGTCTGGAAGTAATATGGATTTTAAAATGCTTGGATTGCTCAAAGCTGTCAGTGGTAATTCAGCATTTTGTTAGTTGCCAGCTAGAAGGAACTTGCATGGCATTGTTTGTGAAATAGCACTATTTTCTTACATTTTCTTTTAGCGTGATATGAAAGCACATCACACCTATTATTAAAACTGATAAATGAAAAGGCATATTTCCTTCTTTAACTATGGATTACAAATGAGGGCTTAAAAGATTCATGGAGCGGAATGGACAATGGTGTTCTAAGTTATTTTCTATAGCTCTGTGTAACTTTCCCCACTCTCAGTGCTTTTCCTCATTGACTGCAGATACCTTAAATATATTTCCATGTGCAGTATGGCTTGGATCTGGCCACATTAGTTTTTTTAAATAGAACTTTGGATCCAAACTATATAGGAAATAATATTCTTTGATTATTTTTATCTGAGCACTTTTACAGGTGGCAGCAAACACACCTGTAATAAAACCGGATGTTATTTTAAAATAAATCTCTTACCTATACCTCATTCTAGCTGGAAAGGGTATAGGCATTATATTCAGCCTTGCAGAGAGCCAGGACTCACCAACATATAGCACCCTTGAACAGGCTGCTCACTCCTTTTATGGTAACCACCCACTTGTGCCTGGGTACAATGCAGGCTTTGTCTTGTTGTGTACAGGCCAAGTAGGATTTTTTTGTTTTGACACATGAACTGACTGGCTGATATTTGTGGAGTTGTTGTTGCTCCTGCTGTTGGCTACTCTGCATTACAAGCCAGGCAGGTGGTACGGTATATTCCTAATACAGTGGGTTATGTTAGTCACCTTTGGAGAAATGCTCAGGAAAAAAGATATACAAGCAGGGTCAGGAAAACACTGAGGCACATTGGGGAGGTGGGATTCTTGACATTTGCAACTCACGGCTGCAAGACCCAGGGTAAGGCCCCTATTTATGTCCAACCTATGTCAGAGTTTTAGGAGCAGGGAGGGAGTAAATCAGCAAGGCTTTACTTAATATCTGACCAGCACCTTAACACCCAGCTAAGTGGAGGGATTAAGGAGTCACACTACCCCCAGGTCAGGCTTGCCCTAATTTCAAAGGAGCATCTGTGTTGCACCTCTCGTTTGTTGAAATGTAGAACAAAAGTCGAATGAATTGTGGCCATTCAGCCAATCTGCATGTCTCATATCTATTTCAGTTGCTACAGGAAACTGCCAGCAAATCATACAGGAAGGTTCAGAAATAGTTGTGGTGTATGTTTAAAATCAGAATCAGTTGTTAATTTCATATATAGCTCTGTTGCAGTTCAATAAATCGGGAAAGATTGTCACACACTCTTTTGAATTCCACTTAAAATGCAAGTTGGTCTAGAGTTCAGTTCAGATAATCATCTGCAGTTTGTGGTCTAGAAGGCATGAAGTGTCTAATGTGCTATAACGCTAATGATTAATGAGGCTGGCCATGATTCCAGATTCTTCATGTGGGTCTGTACAGTGCATAGCCTCTTTTATTGTCATTTGGAATTCTGCTATTGAAAACGATGATGATACATTGACATTTATTTTAAGGAAAAGGCAACCGGCCTTTTGAAACAAATTACCGCAGAACATTTGGAACACTACCACTTATGCTTCTAAATGACACAAAGCTTTGCCAATACCATTTAAAATGCAGGGACAATTACAATTCACTGTTATCAGCCACCCCAGTCTCTTCATGTTTTGCATTCACATTAGGGTGAACACCGCACATCATCTCTTTATACTTCCAGCAGATATATGTAATGCTGGTTTAAAATATGGGGATTAAATGCACCCAACCCAACATGATAATCACTTTTCACTGGCTTGGATCCCAGTGAAAGTGTCACTTGTGTGAGTAGAAGGGCTACTCTGTTCATAGTAGCGACTGAAATCCAGTAGAAGGAGTGAAAAGGGGGTGCAAAGGCAATTTTTGCATATCCCCCCATCTCATGCCCCCTCTTATGATGTTCTAGAAGGCCCTCAATCTTCCAAGCCAGATTGTGAGGAGGCACAAGTGACTGTAGGGAGAAGGAAGAATTAGTAAATATCACCCCCCCACCACTTCCTTCAGCATCAGCAGAACTCTGGATCAAACCCATTACCTATTTTCCTGTAAATATGATACCTTTGAATAACTATGTTTTTTTAAAAAAAATATTATTTGTAATAATAATGTTCCAGATGCCTTCAAGTGAGTGAGTCCATTCATAACTGTCTTTTGAACTGCCTCACTGCTGAGGGCAACTGAAGCACCATCACAAAACTGAAAGGGTGAAAACAGATATTGCAGCAACCTGTGGTTTTTACATAGGGACACCCCCCCCATTGCATCTGTTCCCTATGGACAGCAGCAAGGAAAGGTGTTCTGGCACCAGCAAGCAGTAAACCAATTGCCTTTGTATGACCTGCTCCCTGTTTGCATGCTTGAAAATTCCACCTGAGGGCGCATTCCAATGAAGGGTATATATTATATTAGTTTTCCTAATTATAATGCTAGTGCTTCTATCCTGTTTTTTAATGTTCCCTTCACACAGCAGAATATATTGTATTAGGGAGCTATGGCTTTTTCACCGATACACCAGCATGTCATACAAAATTTCATTCACACCAGCGAACATCCTTCGACAATGTTGCTACTCTCCCAGCCTTTCTGCACATACATGATTCCCCCATGAAAACACCTGGAAAGAACTATATTCTCGTATACCACCTCAAATTTTGTCACTTTACTCCCATGATTTTCCCAGTGAATAGGACTAAAAATATCCACCCCCACCCCCGGAATCAAATAACATGGAAATGAGTTCTAGATATTTGCTTCTTTCCATTAGTTTTCTGGAAGTGACTTTTACATAATGTGAAAGTTCAAATATAATGTGAAAATTAAGTTTGGGAAACATTGGGGGGGGGGACAGAATAAAGGCCCATGTCAATGCTGCTGAACAATATCAATTTGGGCTATACTCAGAATTTGCATAGAGGAGGCATCAAAATATAGTTTTTATATAGTTAGAGAGAAAGAGAGAGAGAGTGTGTGTTTTTGGTGCCATAGTTTCCTCTGGCTGCTTTTACTTAGATACATTTCTCTGCTCTGTATTTTTTGTGAGTTCTTTATTATTTGTTAAAATTGCATCCTTCCTTTTCACCAAATGATGCTTCTTTCTTCTTTGGATTGATCACATACAGGCAATCTTCTGCAATGGTGCTTTATAGGGCATAATAGGGAGCTGCAGTTTGGTACGCCACCTTCCTCATGCAACCAGGTGCCCTTCCTCTCATATACTTCAGATGCACACTCTCCCTGCTTTCTCAGCTGAAGACACTGGATACTGTTATTGTGGCATGAACTTTCATGGGAAAGAAAAGTGTCAATAGTTTTAGGATTCATAGAGCAGTGATGGACCTCCGCGGATAGCACATGCTTTTAAAAAATTTATTTTATACTGAAGTACTCAGGAGAGAAATTCAAGGAGATGATTGGCTACTCTTGGGGATTCAGACTTCTAAAAGCACAGCGGGATAAAATGACAGTATCCCAGCATGTCTCTGATCAGTTTCAGCAGCATCTCAATAGATTCAAAGAGCATTCTTCTTTTGCCAGACCAATTGGCTTTTTGAAGTACTGATAGCAAGTTGGGAATTGCTGGAGTTGAAGGAGAAGGACATATTTAGAGCTTCAGGAAATGAAATAGTATTTTTTATGAGGAATAAATCATCATCGCCCAAAGTAGATGTTTCATTAGTTGTTAGCAAAGGTCAATAAGATAAAATAGCCTTGTAAATATGAACTGTTGAATGTAAAATTTGATCCTACTAGGAGCTTAATTTGGTAATGTGAAATGAATAGCTGCACCTATAGCCATTTATATGAGTGATTTATATATAGAGAGAGAGATTTCAGTCTGCTGTTTTAATTAGTATCGGAAATACTTCACCACAGATTCTAAGATTCTATGAGTTGTAGAAATGTAAGAGAAAGGAAGGGTTGTGGAGAAGATTATTAGAATACTTAAAGTTGGTGTGGCAATGCTCTCTTGATGGTAAAAGATGCGTGAAGTTCATGTTAGATCAAACTTGCCACAGAGTTGCTTTGACTGCAACCCTCTAGTATTTTAAAGAGGTACTAGATCCTAAAGTAATATTACTGAAAGGTTGTAATACTTCAGAAACAGCTCTGTGCTCATTTGCCCTGAATATGCAGAATATACTCCTCTACTGAAGGACATTACTAAATATGCCACATACCCTATGTCCATACATTTGAATGCAGTTTAAAATGATGAGCCTCCTTATTCTTGCCTATTCCTTATTCCAAAAACCTTTAAATTACTGCTGATGGTGTCAATCTTAACCTCATCAGTCACCATTGTTCCTCAAGAGCATGTGATCGGTCCTTTGACATATTTGTCTATATCCAAAGCAAGGATGGCTTTGCCTGGATAAGGAATTTTAATCTAGTGCAGATAACCATGCAAGTATATTTGCTAGATTTTTTAATTTTTATTTTTTGCATAGGATTTGTTTATTCAGTAGGAAAGAGAGAAGCCATATCAGATACCTACTACAAAGTCGGGGGAGGGGGATATCTTTCTGCATTTCTGATTCAGAACCTCTTATTGGCTTTTTGGAGGTTAGGGTTTGGAGGCAGGTGTCAGAAAGGTTTACCTGAGAGACTTCATTTCTCCAGATCATGGTTTTGTTCTTTGTTTGTTCTACTTGTGCTTTTTTCTATCATCTGTGTAGTGTATGCATTTTAAATAACAAAAGAGGCATAGTTTAAATGATCCAGAATTGTAAATGCTGACCTCTTGCCTATAATGTTGCAAATGGGGATTCCTTTCAGAGTGAAATAACGTTGTTCAAGCCAAAGAATGCCAAGGCATTCTGACCTGCAATACCTCTGCCATTCCAACACTACCTTCCTTTTAATTAAACTGCCACTCATTGCAAATTAGGTACTAAAGTCAGACTAACACAGTCTTTCACTTTTGATCTAATTAGGATTTGAATGTAGATGTCCACTGGTGAAGCACTAATGCATCAACCCATCAGGGGCCCTGTAACCAGTACTCCGATAAAATGTCTTCATTTCTGCCAGGTTCCTATTGACCTATATAAAATTAGATCTGAGTTATGCATCCGATTCCTAACCTCTATTAACCCATCCTGGGGAAAGATAGACACCAATATGCAGAGAGATGGCTGACATTCATTGAGCCTGACAATGTGAAAAAAACCAACCTATGTTACAGAGATGTTTTCTAAGGGCTTGGACACTTTTATTAGCAATATGCCACCCATCTGTTTCAATAAGGCATGGTGTTGGTGGCAACATACACACGTAGCAGATAAAGATAGTGATGCCATTAGAGAATCCATAAAATGCTGAAGTCATATGCCACTGAGAGTGCAATTTAATAGTTTTCAAGAAAAGTAATTACTTGCTGTAGAAGTGAAAATTAAGAGAAAGGGCATCTTGTAGAAGAATTAATATCTGTGTGTCATGGCTGATTGCTACATGGGATTTTGTTGCTACTGATACTACTTACCTATGGCAATGTAAAATACCCTTAAGATTAGTTTTCTGAAATTCATTAATGGACCAAATATTTGGTTCTTCTTTATCTAAAAATTCACAATAGAAATAAATTGTTGCAAATATGCTTATTCCCATTTCCCGTCAGTGCCCAATAAATGGCTTGTCGTCATCATCATCATCATCACCACCACTGACTCCTGTTTCTGTCTGATTTGAAGGATATTTAGAAAAGCCATCACATTATTCAGTGTTCACAAAATTAAATGATCCACAATTGTACTTGTAAATGCTGACCTCTTTCCTATAAGGTAGGAAATTCTTAATACATGATACCTATAGCTAAAAACAACATACCAAAAAAATCAGTATGTTGTAAAGATTGATTACAATATGCATTATAATAGAATTGAATTGTGGTTACATTATATAACTTGTGCTGTATCCAAACTAAGAATATTGTGAAAAATATCTAGGGTCTTAGTCAACTACAAGTTTAACATGATTCAACAGCTAATGCTATTCTAGATTGCATCAACAAAAGTATACTGCCCAGATCAAGTGAAGTGGAAACCAAACCTTATAGGGAATGGTTGAGGGGGTTGGGTATGTTTAGCCTGGAAAAGAGGAGGCTGAGAAGAGATATGATAGCCATCTTGAAATATCTAAAGGGTTGTCCCATGGAAGATGAAGCAAGTTTGTTTTCTCCTGCTCCAGAGGCTAGGACCTGAACCAATGGTTTCAAGTTAAAAGAAAAAAGATTCTGACTAAACATCATTCATAACTTTTTGACAGCAAGAGCTGTTCAGCTCTCCTTCCTTGGAGGTTTTTAAGCAGAGGTTAGATAGTCATCTGTCATGGATGTTTTAGTTAAGATTCCTGCATTGCAGGGGATTTAACTAGATGACCCTTGGTATCCCTACCATTCTACTAGTCTATGACCTAATTCAAAAAATGGAATATAAACAGGTGGATCTGCACACTACAATCCACCTCTTTTAGGCAAGATACAATGCTATTCCCCACACTTATTCTAGGATTTGGGGAAGGCAATGCATTAATACAATTAATGCCATTTCTGTTTTGTCCTTGATTTGAACAGTTTAAGATACAAAGGGGGGAAAAAGGTGTTTGCAATGTTTGTATGCATGCTCAAAGAACTGACAATGTGGGACTGAAATGAAACAGACTCATAGATGCCCTTGTTGTCCTTATTTGGATGACATCTATGGACTGTTTTCAAAAGTTCTTTGAACAACATGTTTTCTGAAAAATTGTGTGATTTTTTATTTTTTTGCATTATGGCAGCAGGACTGTGGGAGGTGTAAAGATACCACAGTTTTCACTGGGTGTCCATATGTTTTTTCATTCTTGCTAAGCCATAGTTTGGCTTAGTGGTATGTGCAAACCAGGCCTTATTCATCAGATTACAGTTGCATTTAAAGAAGGTGACCTCATTAAGTAACCAAGAATGACTGAGATATGCATTTTGTGAATTGACATAATTTTGATGCAACAGTTAAGCCAGAAAAAAGAAATGTATACCCGTCCTTTACAGGAATATTCCAAACCCATTCTGCTTAAGTAATAAGCATAACATACATATTTACTATTAAATAAAACAGGTCTGTTATCCATAAAATTACTTGAATTAGTTCAAAAATTATATTCTTAAACTAGTAAAAACAGCAGAGCATAATATACTGACATAGAAAATGCTTTAAAAGAGATAGACAGTTGCAAAGTGGCTGCCAACTTAATATTTCACTTGGAAGAATTAAATCCTTATGTGTGTATATCTGCTGAAGGATTATGATTTATTCTCAATTTCAAGAGGGCATTAAGGTTACTCATGGTCTAGAATTGATGTCAGTGGTGATAATATCCAAAATTATATTCAAAGTGTTCTATCATTTCCTATCATAAGCCGATTGAAACTCATTAATGTTCTTCTTTCTCGCAAGACACAGCTGGGCAAGAGGGATGCCCAGAAGACTCTTAACAGCAGAAATATCTGCATCATTAACAGAGGTATAAGTCTTCATAGTTTATTGTAACATTCTAGCTGGAAAATGAGAAAAGGAAAATCACAACATGTTTTCTGTAACCCAGTTGGGATATATTTTGCGGAAAGTTTGGATATGTTCAGTAACATAAACAGAGTTGTAAAGAAATTGTGGTCATTTTAACACAAGACATGACAGTCGTATTTATGTGACTGTGTCCCCAGGTTTATCACTCTCAAGATTTCATGCAGAGACTAAGGATAAGTTACTGAGCTATTTTTGTCAGAGTGGTTTTACAGTCCATCCCTATTCCAATGGAACTCTGGGAACTGAAGGTCTGTGAGGGTAATAGGTAAAGGTAAAGGGACCCCTGACCATTAGGTCCAGTCGTGACCGACTCTGGGGATGCGGCGCTCATCTCGCTTTATTGGCCGAGGGAGCCGGCGTACAGCTTCCGGGTCATGTGGCTAGAATGACTAAGCTGCTTCTGGCAAACCAGAGCAGCACACGGAAATGCCATTGACCTTCCCGCCGGAGTGGTACCTATTTATCTACTTGCACTTTGACGTGCTTTCGAACTGCTAGGTTGGCAGGAGCAGGGACCGAGCAACGGGAGCTCACTCCATTGCGGGGATTCGAACCGCCGACCTTCTGATCGGCAAGTCCTAGGCTTTGTGGTTTAACCCACAGCGCCACCTGCGTCCCATGAGAGTAACAGGGGTCTCCTAAAACTATACCCATCTCAAGCTTCCATTGTGCCCACGTTACACAGCCTGAATGCAGCCTTTCAAATCATCAATGAATAAAATGACTCAGCTGGTCTGCCTAATGGGTGGCTTGAATGCTGTCCTTGGAAAAAACACACATCATGCAGCATGGACTTCTGGCTTGTCACTTTATAATGCTTATAGCCTTTATCTTGATAAAAATTTACTCACTGCTGACTCCTTATCTCATGTTGCTGTTTGAAACAAGAGGAAGATGGCAGGTTTTCATCGTGTTTTCAGGGATTTGAAAGTTCCAGTGTGTCTCATAAAAATATCCTATATGCAGGTGCATTCAAAGGTGCTTCCAACTTGTGACAAGAGATTCTGCCCATGGCATATGCACTAAAACAATTTCAAATATCGATATAATTCAATTTTGTGTTAAACAGGATTGAATTATTGATTAGTTTAGTATAGAATTTCTACAAAGAATGAGATTCCTTAGACAACTGTTATTAAAGCAACATCTATCTTTTCTTTCTATGAATATTTCTTCTGTAGGACTGCCACTGTCCCAGAGGGGAAAATATTTATGTGCATGGTTCTCATTTATTTAAATATGTTCCTTTGCAACCTTAAATCAGCTCTGGTCTAGAGTTTAAAATAAGTTGAAAAATTGAAATGTCTGGGAAGGTAGGAAATCAGCAAACAGAACTTGTATGGCCAAAAAAAGAAAAGAAAAGAAAGTAAACAAAAAGGTTTGGTTAAAAGCAGCATTTTTTCTCTGTTGACAATGTGTTAACAGGTGTTACACTTTTTCCAGCTGCAATATACTTCTAAGTTTGCTATGATTTCTCCATTTTTCCACATGGATGTTTACTTCAGAGATTTCAGCTAAAAGGAGTAAAGAGCTGAGTAAATAAGAGAACAGCCAACAATCCTATATGCTTACCTGGAATAGTTCAGTTGGTAGAGCACGAGACACTTAATCTCAGGGTGGTGGGTTTGAATGCCACGTTGGGCAAAAAGATTCCTGTACTGCAGGGGGTTGGACTAGATGATCCTTGTGGTTCCTTCCAACTCTACAATTCTATGATTCTATGAATTAAGCCCCATAAAACTCAATAGAACTTACTTTTGAATAAACCTTAGCTAGTGCTACATATGCCTCCCCTGGATTACGCACATCAAATAATAGCTGGTAATCCTAAATTTTACTCCAACCTCCAGCTGTTTTCTTTGGTACTTATACTGCTAACAGACTTTATAGATACTCAACTGATACATGTTCTAAATCTGATTTTACTCATAAGGGAGCTGAGGATGAAAGCCATTTAAGGGTCAAGGTCAGAGATTATTTGTGGCAAAATGAAGATTAAAATCCAATCAAGGGCAGCTAGAAATATCTACCTGGTTACAGTGCCTTCCAGGAGCATAGTTTAACCCTTTTATGTATATCCATTGCTTTGTGCGTGTATGAAAATAATATATAACTATGCCTGACCACAGCTTGGCTCTTGAATATTTTCAAAACATTACTTACAGAGCAGATAAAGGTTTATATATAAAACACCACAATTCTGCCAGATTATCCGCCGAGTTAACCATGGTAGTTTCAAAAACATTTAAAACTCAAGAGAAAAAACAACACCTAAAATTCTGGATACTTTAAGAGCTGCCTGTCATATGATATTTCTTGGACAAGTGAGAACAAAATCCTCATGTACCACATTTGTTTTGAAGGACAAACTGAGTTTTCACTCCCGTCATGGGAGCAGAATTAGAGGCTACAGGGAAGGAGAATCATTATGGCTGCGGGTCTGATCCCTTTGTATATGTCTGATGGACTTGCAGCTTCCCCTCTGGTAGAGGTGCCTAGCTTCAGGTATCCACATGACAGGTGATGTTTTGTTTTGCTTTCAGAAGATGAGCTTCCTAGGGCACCCTGGGACCATTTCGGGAAACACTTTGGGCGTTTGGGACCATCATGCAGGTAGTACTGAATTTGGTCACCCCAGCCACATCCTAATCTTCTATCACAGAAATTGAGTCATTTTCCTGTTTTTTGCCAAGACGACATTCACCTCTTACAGTTGAACAATGATATTTGGCTGACTGATATCTAGAATTGCCTGCAGAGATGGTTGCAGGCATAGTAGGTTAGGCAGTAAGTCGAACAGTGAAGCTGCCTGTTTCTTGTGGCAGGGGAGGTCACTAGCTTACAGGGGTCTTAGGGTGGCACTTCAAGAACTCACCACAGTTCAGGGAGCCAGGAGTGGCTGCCACATACCCAGGCTGCTGGCAGGTGTCAGGTGCAACCTGTGCCATATTGGGGCTAAGAGTCTAGTGACTCCCTCCTGGATTCTGAACAGGAAAGCTGGGAGAGGTATAGGCAAGCAGACAGGCTGCCTGATAGGCATATCCTTGCCTGATCCTATGTCAAACATGATACACTGTAATCAATAAAGCTGTATCCATGTTTAACTCCAAGTGTGTCTTCATATATTCATTGCGTTCCTGAGCATCACGCTTAGGTGGTACATGATGAAATATCATTCTAACCAGGACCTGTACTTCATGAATCACATTCATATCTGTTCAGAAATTCAAGGATCAATGTGAATGTTTATTCCTTTAAGTAATACAACATCACACACACAAGAACTGTATATAAAAGAGCAAAGACTATGTAACT
Source organism: Podarcis raffonei (assembly GCF_027172205.1). NCBI lineage: Eukaryota > Metazoa > Chordata > Lepidosauria > Squamata > Lacertidae > Podarcis > Podarcis raffonei. The sequence continues at coordinate 46,039,644 of NC_070605.1, read as the reverse complement.
TTCAACTTAATGATCTGTCAGATCTGTCACTAAACCATTTGGTTTGAAAGGAAAGCAATACAGCAATCAGAACTGTATCTGACAAGAGACACGAAGTGTGTGTACATATATATATATATGTATATATATATATATATGTGTGTGTGTGTGTGTGTGTATACATAGCTCTGAAAACACCAGAATATGAAATAACTAGTTTATGTGGCCTGTGACATTACCATGTGATGAGCTCCTGTCTCAATACCTCCTCATTTTATGACTGGAGGGGTCTTAGCTCTAAAGTATTTATTGTCTGGAAGCAAACTAAAGAATTTAATCTGTCAAAGTGTATACAAGTATCTCTTATCTTTCTCCATAAGTACTTCAAAACATTACAAATCCTATTTGAGATATATGCTACAAATGAAAGTTCAGGTTCAGGCCGAATTTATTCTTTCATAAAACAAAATGTGAGAAAAGCCATTTTTACACAGAGTTGAATCCAAAAGTTGCCATCCACATAGGGATGAACAAATCTGTCAATATTTGTTATCTCAGTTTCTCATATTTCCACTCTGAAATTCAGTTTTCCACATTTCCACAGCAATTTGCTGATTAAAAAAAAAATCCTCATGAAAATTCACCAGTATTTTTGTGCAGTGGGAAGCAGCCCAAGGTGAGTTGGGGTCAAGAACTATGAATTAAGTCAATGGTGAGGACCAATGAACAAGACAGGCGATGGGACAAAGCAGGAGTTAGGACCATAGAGCAAGGCATGACTAGAGGACAAACCAGGATGCTGGGCCAAAGAGCAATCAGAACTATAGAAACACTGTAGGTGACCTTGTTGCTCAAGCAAGGCTTAGCTAGAACAAGAAGCTCTAAACTCCTTCCTGTCCAGAAGGATCCAATGATCAGTCTGGGTGGATAGAGTCAGTCTGAAAGGTTCCCCATGGAGTTGGGTGCCAGCTGCAGTTCAGTGAACTGCCACACAGGGGAGACAGATCTCACTGCTTGGGGAAGTTGGAACAAAAGTAGCAATATTTTAAGCACTCCTACAAAAAATAAACAATTTCTTTATCCAGAAAAGAGACACTTCCTTTTTCATGGGTTTGCCTAAAAAAAATCTTCTTTGGTAATTTTATTTCTTCACATAATTCTTTATAGAACACTTTATATATTACACGATCCTTCCCTGAAGACCTTGAAGCCTAAACTTTATCTGTGGAGGAGATGAGAAAGGTAAGGAAAAGGGGCAGAGGAACACATCTGTGTTTTCAAAACCTAACATTTCAGAGGGACTTCATTTGCATTTTAGTTAGTGTTATATGTTGTGATCTGAATACGAAGGTAATTTTGAGCATCCATATGTGTTGCACTGCAAGTACAACTGGCGTAAATACTTTTTAAAGCTGCAACACATTGTAGCTTCCCAGTACACAGAACAATATCTAGGTAAGTGATAATCAAACATGATATACTACACGTGAGTTACTATGATTTCACACTCACACACACAAATGGCTTTTGTTTCTTAATTTATGGATATGCTATTGCTTAGTGTCCTGAGTCTGTAGTCATTTTTAAAATATATTCCTAATAAATTAGCACTCCATAATTTTTTTTCTTAATTATACTTTGAACACTGTTTTAAACTAGCTCTTGGGTAGTAAAGCTGCACCATATATGTAAGTGTCCAATTTTCTGCAGTAGCAGAACAAGAGAGCTCAAAAGTCTTCATTCCCTTTGCCATGAAAACTCAGAGGGTGTAGATTTTCATTTCATTATTACCAAGCAACCTTCATATGCCACTGGAGTCCTGAAATGTGAATTTAATACTGGTTGGATGAGTAGAGAAGTTATCATGAATTTTCATGACTAGTTCTTAAGCCCAGTTCCCTGGAGGACAAGAGGCTAATGTACTGGTAAAGTACTGGAGCAAGGAGTTATGCTAAAAGCTAACTTTCTGCTATAATATTTTGTAGAGCTTATATTCCCACCCCCACGATGGAGCTGAAATGTTTTCTTTGGGTTTCACAAAGGAACACTCACCATTATGAAAGCATTTTAATGTTTTGAGCCTCCCTTGGCTAGAAGATATATGTGCTGGCAATCTCAGATGCTGATTTTGACATGTTACAAGTTTAACTAGTACCTAGCCATACTGCAATTAAGATGGGAAAATCCACAGAGTAAGAGAAGGATATGTGAAAGTAGAAGCAGTTTGTTTTGTTTGGTTGTAATTTACATCAAATTCATTACATTGTGTGCTTTCTTTGTCATTCTAGGATAACGCCAAATAATAGATACAGTTTTCCTGTCCATTGTTTCTAAGCTGTTCCTTGATTTTGTATACATTGCTGAAGAAGTAATAGGCAACCTTTATGGCATATTGGACCACTTTTACAGGTACCTCTGCACAATTACCTCCATACATATATATATATATATATATATATATATATATATATATATACACACACACACACACACACACACACACACACATATATATATATATAATATTTTGATTTATTTAACTGTTTCTGTCTTGACAATTTCTCCAAATAGACTCAAGGCAGTTAATGAACAGCTGTTAGCAGCTGGTGGGACTGCATTGCTCTCCAATGTTGCATACCACTGTTGTTTACTGAGTTGGAGAGCAAGAGGGTCATGCCAGCATGGAGCTCAGACGCAGAGCAAATTTAATGCTTCCAACACTGTGACTGTACTGTGCTGAGCTCCCTGCTGCCTTGCTCCTCCTCTTCTTGGTAACTGGCACCCGCCCAATCGCCCTCTAGGTTTTGCTTGAGCTCCTGACCTTGCTATGGACTTCGGTTGGTCACCTTGGTTGTCTGAGGGGCCTGTTAGGAATTTTTTCCACTTGGCAGATTGGCACCAGCCACTTGGTTTTTCACCTACCTCATAGCAAATCATCACAACTTTTTAAGGTTTGGCGGTTAGACATTGGAAAATGTGTTGTGTGTTGGAGGGGAGGTTGTGGCCAACACCTATCCCTCCCCTTGAAGGGTATTCTGTTAAAGGAATCCGGCGGTCATGGTTCCTGTCTGATGCCTAGGTGATGGGAAGGGCCATGGCTTGGTTCCCAGTGACTCTAGGGGAAAGCTTCCAGTTGATTAGCATCAGCAAGTGCCCCCTACAGGTTGTTAACCCTTGTGTGACTCCCTGCAGAGTGGGCAGGAGTCAAGTATAATCTGTTCGGATCCAATGCCTAAGCCAATACCACTCACATTCTGTAACCAATAAAGTTGTGGCCTTTTTTAGCCCATTAACCCAAAATGCTTGTGTCCATGTGTCTTATTTCATCACAAAGCAAGGAGTGGGGCCTTGACTCACAACTGGCAGTGACACGTGATGATGTCAGAAGAGCAATGCAGCTGTTGGGATTTGTGTACTCACCAGCTGCGTGATAGCAGCATATTGTTTACATCATGTGATGTTTCTGATGTTACTGAACATGAGACAGGATGTCCTACGCTGTTGCCAGGGTTGTGTTCTCAGTGTAACTTGAGACCTTCCTGTTGTTGCTTCAGAGGAGGATGCAGTGAGTTGTACGGAGGCTGCTGAGAGAGCAGACATGTTTGTACTAGCTCCGTGTACAGTGTACAGTCTGTGAATAAAGTAGAATGCTAGTCTACTTTCAGACTGTCTCTTTCTTCTGCTGAGATGCAAGGGGAAAGTGAGTGTGCATCTCTCAAAAAGGAAGTGTCGCTTATCACCGGTCTCTGTGGACTGAGCGAAGACCAGCCAGAGGCAGACCAGAGGAGAGAGGCCCCGGTGCCTGGGAAGAGGAGTCAGCCTTTCCCGAGGGGGCTGATCGCCCCACCTGCACTGCCTCACACACCACTACTATGAACAATAATAAAAACAGAATAAAACAAAGCTTTAAAAGTTTAATATATGCTCAGCTCAAAAAGCTAACAATATCCAACCAATTTAACAAATTTCAGCTGCATAAGCATAATATAACTGTCAGCAAACTTTTCACAATCAACAAACTGTCTTTTTTTTTTAAGCCAGTCTTTGTCAGACATCTGAATCAGTATAGTAATAAGGTGGGTGCCCCAGCAGAAAAGGCCCTACCTTCAACTGACACAAGTTTTGCCTCCTAAGGTCAAGGGTTTTGGAGCAGGGCTTCAGAGGATTATCAGTGTGTGTGGAGGAGCACACAGGAAATGGCCTTTTAAAAAGTACTGAGGTCCTAGGGTAACCAGCTTCTTTTTCCTTCGAAAATTGTTGTTCATTAATCCTGACTTGTGAGCCTCCTTTGTATGCCTTAGGCTTTTGTCACTCTCTCTGTGTGTCTTTCTCAGGGAAGACTTCCAAAATTGTACTTGGAATACAGATGTGTCATTCGGACATGATAACGGAAAATCCAGAAAATAGCAAGAAATTAGACTGAGTTGAGTAATCCAGTTTAATAAATTCATGCATCAAGATCTTTTAAGGCATGACATGGGCGTAGCCAGGCTTTTTGTTGGGAGGGGGGAAGGCCTTTTGTGGGTGGGGGCAGAACTCCAGTTAGCTATGTATTTTTATTGAATTGGGGGGCAGCTGCTATGCCCATGAGGCCTGACATCATATTTGTGACTATTTTAGATTTGAACCTAAAATATTGTAAAAGACATGCTATTTATAGCACTGTCGGATGAAATTTAAATTGAATATAGAAATTAAACTATGGGTGTGAAATTCTGAAATTAACTCACAGTGGCTTTTCTGAACTGTTTTTTAAAAATGTCCCAAATAGAATGAAGTGAGCATCATTTTATAATAAGAAGTATACTGTAATATGATCATATTCCTACAAAATATGTTAGCTATCTTATCTTTCTCCCCACCCCCCATCCCATGATCCTTGGGAACATCAAGTTATTAAGGAAGGCATTCAGAGAATTGTCATCACCCTAATAATATTTAAATCTGTTGGATTTCTTGAGTGCAGCCCCATTAACTGTAGTTTCAGGGAGTAGGGGAGGAAGGTTGAGGTTCGCAGTGTAAATTCCTCCATGTTGCAGGACAAGAAATGACTATTTCATTTCCTTGTTTCCAAGTTAGCAAATAGCTCTGAATGAAATTAGCATGTGGCATTAAGCCTTCTAGCCTAGGCTGCTGTGCCTAGTGTAATAGCAGAAAGTCTTGAATCAGCCAGCCCTGTGTGAGTGAGCTCCGTGCCTCGATCATTGGTCTTGTAATGGCAGGAAATGGGACATTGCACACCAGTGTGCTTCATTTGTCTCCTGCATGCTGGGATTGATCTGGCTGTGTGCTTCATTTCCACAAGCATATGAAAAAGCCTTCCATTTTCTAGGACCATAAATCTATCTAGAGGTTCTGTATCTTGTTGCTGATAAGGAAGACCCTGTAGGCAATATTTGAACACAAGCAAGTTATTTGTTTATTCATATCTTACAGCTTTTGTCTCATCTCTCTTCTCTCTGTTTCCTTTGTTCTACACACACACACACACACACACACACACACACACACACACACACCCTTCCCTTTTTCCTACTAGGGCTTCCTAGGGACAAATGCCTGAAATAAAAACTGGGAAAGAGTTGCAGCTCTAAGGATACAACCAGAGGGTTTCAATGCTGCTGTGTGAAATAACGTGGTTCCAAACCACCAACTGAGAAGGCAAGCTGAATTTTTTTTAGCAACAGGTTTCCTCTCAATTCCCCAAAGCTTCCATTTCCCTAAGTGATAAAAATGTATAGAGCCAACAGAGGGGCTGAAATGGGGAAGATACAAAATATAATTACTGCAGCAATGAGGCTGTCAAGTTGCTAACTTCAGGAATGTTTTCTTTTTGTCACTATCGCATAACCATTTCAAACCATCATGAGAAATAAGAACAAGTCTTAAATCTTAAACACAGTGGTGCAGAGTCTTCAAAGGTCCATTTTGCAATGCCCTCAGAATGACGGGAAGTGCTATTTTTAGTTGGCATATTATCCAGTGGAATTATCCATTCATCAGCTCGAAATAGTTGGGGAGAGGGGAGGAATCACTTTGCGTGTGATGTAAAGAAAATCTTTTTTTCATATTGGTAAAAAGCTTCAGCGAGCCTCCTGAGATGGATTAAATGTCTCAATCTATTAAGCAAAATGGCATTTAAAGTGATGAATACCAAATGAGACCGGGAAAAATCAGACACACACACAAAAAAACCCCCCTACAAATCCATCTCTGAGATTACTGACACACCTTCTACAGCTCCAGAGAGTATTGTGAGTTCAACTTAGGCTTTCACCAATGCTTGAGTCATTTGGGATGTCGAACAACATTTGCAATTTAGAATAGCTACAACATTGATCTAACTTTTACTGGATGAAATGGTTCTCAGGAACTGAGCCGCAGTCCCTCACAGTGCTCAAAGCCCACTTTTAATTAAACATCAGAGGCTGTAATCTGCCCAGGACTCTGCAGAGGCCTCTGGCATCACCTCTATGTAGTGGGTCACCAAAGTGCCATCTCCCAGGAGCAGTCCTATCCCCATGCCTCGCTTCCACGCTGGTTCTTTCACCTCACCCTGCTCAGAGCCCGAGGCCCTGGTACATACAGGTCACAACAGATTACACAAATGGTGTATGCACTGCATTCGAACTTATTTACCAAGGATCCAGAAATGCTGTTTAAGTTGGGCTTGGTCTAGTGTGCCTTCCTGGAAAATGCGTTCTATCTATCCATCTCACTTGTGAAGGAGAATTGCATCCTTAAAGTAATGGGAATTTTCAATATAGAAGCTGAAAAATTGTCACTTCCTTAGGAACTGGAAAATCTTTTTTAAATGTACATTCAAAATAAAACAGCCTGGCCATAAAACCAGGACAGGAAGGCTGTATGAAGATAATCTGAAAATCCCTATTCCTTGGGATCCCATTTCTGTTTGTGTTTAAAATATAGCCATGTGTGTCAGCTGTGAATAGCATGTAAAATCCAGAGGCTGTCATAGCCATGGGCTGCAAAATCTTGCATGCCCACCGGAAAGTTACAGGAAAGGCATTCTCTTCACATCAAATGCAAGGCGTGAATAGATACTTTCATTCCCATCTATAATGCATTGAATAACAGAAATTCTGATAGAGGGGATGTAGCTAATGCTCACTGTGAAATGTATAGGCCAGCTTCCCCAATGCACAGTGTATTCACAGGCAGAAGAAAGATAATTGAATCTGCCTTTCCTCCCCTGTGCAGGTTTTTGTGTGAGTGAAGAAGGCTGTATTGCAAGCAGAAACTCCTACTATGTGAGCAAATGGGTGCAAGCATTGTGCTTAATTCTTCATTACCTTCTGATTGTGGCATTAGCTAGAATCTTAACCTAATCTTCTGGCAGCCTGGCCACAACACTAATAAAGATTGATATTTGACATTTGTGGTGTGCTCTCCCTATTGACTGCTCATTATTCTGGTATGCTAAATAACACAGTCGCTCACACACCATTTCTTAAAGGGGGCTATTGTTAACTGCTTATGCTATTTTTACCGCTTGCTTTCCCCCTCCTCTCTTCAGGGCTATGCTCAAGCCTATATACTCCTGAGTGCTGACATTTAAATCTTTCTATAGTTCAGCACATCCTATCTGCCCGATCATTTCTCAGATCCTGCAGTCCCCCTAGACACTATCTCGGCTCTTTTGTTCACAGTCAGCAGGTCTCTGATGTGTTACTAAAACTGGAATAAAATATCAGGAGGATAGCGTTTGCTTCTTGATGAACATGTCTGCAGCCATAATAAGTTCAAAATGACTCCCTGCCCTACATTCCATCATGACATCTACAGTCCACTAAGAGCAATACCTTGAAGCTGTGCTGTGCATGACAAGGACACATCTAACGGTACTTGTGGTAACTACTTACTGGTTCAGTAATACTTTTTCACCTGAACCTCAGCCTCAGCTGGTGACAACCAGTGAGCATACTGCTAAACAGTGGACTTCATGGATAGGAAAAGGGAGTGTGCTTAGTGGTTAGAGTTGGACAAAGGAATGTAGAGTCCAAATCTCCACTCAGTGAAGAAGCTCACTGGGTGCTCTAAGGCCTCATGTACACCACCCTAGGCTCATTGGAGAATGGGTGGCCCTAGCTGTGACTTTAACAATGGAAGGTGGGAGCAAGCTCACTTATCAAGAAGTTGTTGGTCAGGACACTTCCAGCACATTTTGTCTCATATATCTGATTCCACTACAGGAGGAGACTTACTTATTTTAAAATTGAAAGCTGGGAATCTAGGTCCAAAGATGCACTAGGTGATAGGTCCAGAATGCAGACAAAACCTAGAATTTGGGTCAAATTGCAATTTGAAAAAGAGAGTCTGGGTTCCCCACTAACCAAATCAAAGTAATGACTATACCACCTTGGTGCTGTGCTGAGAAAGCAAGTGAGCAACTATAATGTAAACTGTTCCGGCTGCTTGAGATAGAAGGGCATAGAATCTCGATAATATGCCTCAAGCCTAGTTTCAAAACCTGGTTTATTACAGCTCTATACAGTTTTTCTGTGCAATCTGTATTATGGTCTCTTTTGGGATGTGAGCCAAGTTAGCAATGCTTGAAACCTTCACTGCCTCAGCCTTCTGAAGTGTTGCTGCTGGCTCAAGCAGTAAGACACTTAATTTAATTAGAAGAGTCTGCCATAGTTGAAACTGCTGAATATACTATTTTTCCAGTGGAGCCAAGGTAAATCTAATTTATTAGAAGTTTTAAACTGTGTTGTATCATTGTTACTGTGCTCTTTGGCTCTCAGCAGCTGCATCATTGAATGAAATGTCCAAGTCCCACTGAAAGCAGTATTTCATCTTTCCGACCTGCATGTACTGCTAATGTGCTTGGCATCTTTTCTTCTGCTGAAGTGATGGTGTACATTGCATTATTCTCCTCCTGCATGGTGACGTGATTTTCCACCTGTGGAACCATGCCAAGTTACTGGTTTATGGGACATTTGTAGATGCACTAGTGTCTTTTTGTGATGCAGTTATGAGGAGGCATAGTAGTCCTGCAGTTTGTAGCAGTCCTTATTGGTGCCCAGTACATGGTTGCATGGGGAATTGTTTGTTCAGGTTGACATCCCATTGAGAGCTGAGTTGTTGTTTTTGAATCTCAGCCAGTAGGTGAACTGTTTCACATCAGCACCCTGTTCTCACAGTGGCCAACCTGAGGCCCATGGGAAACTGGCTAGCAGGACCCAAGCACAATAACACTGTGGCTTCCACCAACTGGTGTTCAGAAACATCCTGCACAGTCTGCAACACATAGCAAGGGACTGTGAGACACAGGGCAGGGAGCTGAAGAGACTTGGGACACAGGTAGTCTTTTCATTGCTCCTTCCTGTTGAAGGTTGTGGCCCAAGAAGAGAGAGGAAAATACTTGAGGTAAACCTGGTGTCTTCAGGAAGGATTTGGATTATTAGATCACGGTCTCTGCTTTCTTGAGGTAGGACTTCTGGCAAGACATGGACTGCACCTCAGCAATGAAATACTGATTGACAGTTATGGGGGTGGCAGAGAAATTCGAAAATAGAGTGAGGAATGGGAATACAATACCCCAGAGGAAGTGAGCTGACTTGAGGAGGAACACAGTGGCTCCACACTTCAACATTTTCTTGCAAGTGTCCCAGGACATTCAGGATTAAGATAATTACACCGGTTACACAGATTAAATTCTGGCTTTCTTTTTTCAGTGGAACTTCCACTATTTTTTAAGGTCCATATTTTGGCATGCTTTGTGCTATGCACTGTGACTACTTCAGAAATTGTAATGAATGAAGCTAAAACATGATGTTTTGTCCATCACACAAGAATACCTTATTCAAATACTCTACCTGGCATGGGATGCTCATCTTTTCCTGTTATTATCTTACAAAGGTGGCTGGACTTTTTCTCTCAGCACAGCGTGAACTCATCAGTGGATAAGCTTATTACAGATAATCTTATTTACTTTACTGCCTCTTTCCAGAATAATCCTGTTATAGTTCTCTCAAGGGCTTATCACCTTGAATCCATCATGCCACCATCATTGCATAGGTATACAAAAACCTGTATATATAGCTCAACAGGCAAGTGGTATTGTTGTTTAACATTCATTCTGTCATTTCTAAAGAGAACTATATAAGGAGACGGCAACTTGGATAGCTTTAAAAGCAGATTAGGCAAATTCATGGAGAATAAGGCTACCAATGACTATAGGCTATGCTACTTCTCCACAGTCAGAGGCTATATATGTCTGAACATCAGTTGCTGGAAATCCCAGGGTGGGAGAGTACTCTTATGTTCAGGTTCTGCTTGCAGGTTTCACATGGGCACCTTGTTGGACACTAGGAGAACAGGAGACTGGACTAGATGGGCCATTGGCCTGAGCCCACCCACTCGTCTCACGTTCTTTTGTTCTTTATGACATTATTTTACCTGAACTGTTTGCCTTGGTACCTGTACGACAAGCACTCTATTAATATGAATTTTCCCTTTCAACTGAGCTCCTATTCAGGTGGGTGTGTTCCATGCCTCCGTAATGCATTTGCAAAAGTTAACTTTTTTTTGTAAAAAAGTAAGATCTTGGTACAGGAATGCGTATTGCAGTAAAGACATGCATGGTGGGATGGAACTGCCCTCCTGACACCACCAGCCCTGCAGCTTACCTGGAAAGGACTGGGGTGGGACAGGGTGGTGGCGATGTTCTGGCTGCAGGGGCATCCATTGTGGTGTTCCTGCCAGCCTTTCTCGTGCAGTCAGGACCTCACTGCTGCCCTGCCCCACCTCACCCATATCTAAGTATCAGGATAAGCAACAAGGTGTTGCAGGAGCCCTTGAAAGAATTACAGTTCCCATGGTCCCATAGGACCTTGAACTCTTGCATGCTGCTATTCAGTGTATCAGGACAATGAAACAGGAAACAGGGAAGGAACAAAACTCACTTCTTACTTCTCTCCTTCCCTAGTGCACTGCTGCAGTTATTGCCACCTGCCAGGTAAGGAAAGCAAAGGCATGGGGTGTTTTGAAAGTGGGGCCTGTCACAGAAAGCATTGGTGACATGTGGAAATGGAGGAGAAAAGGCATCAAGCCGGTGCAGAATCTGGGGGCTTTAAAAGATAAGTGGGTGTATAGGGTGGAATCTACACACATGTTAAAAACATTGTGAAAATGCTTTTAAAAAACCAAAACCGTTTTGAAAAATGCCTTGAATTTGCTATAGCTCACCGTTGCCCTCCGGTGTCACAATTGTATATTGCACTTTGCAAAACATTTTATTTGCAGCTGTATAGTTGAGCGGCTCAACTTGAGCCCCAGGATTGGTTTAGGTTTATTAAACTGATATACTGCTTCCTACTACCCAAGGTCCATTAAGTTCTATTCTCTTATTCCCTTAAAAATCTTGTGAAGGGAGTTGTATAGGCAGTATTTCATGTGATGCTGTTAGTTGAAATATGGCCCTACTATTTAAAAGTACTGTTCTTTTCTCTTAGACCATGTTTAGTTTGGGACGTGTATTGTAAACCACTGGAAACAAACAAACAAACAAGCAAACAAGAAATAAATCCCTCTTTTTCTCCAACCCATTTTTATATGGTTTTCTCAAAAAAGTTACATATAAAACTCATTTAAGAGTCAGCAAATTCTCATTCATATATGGAGTGCATTAACTATATTAAAATAGTCTTTTAAGGTATTGCTCAGTTAAAAAAAACCATGACAGCAGGAATAAACAAATCTTCAGCACTTTAATTTAATTTAATTGTAGCAAAAATGCTGTATTAGCTGCTGATCCATTGAGAAACATTGAGCCAGAAGGAAATATGGCCATTCAGTAAAAACCTGGGCAGTTTCCCGCTAAGTTCTGACACCCAACATATATACATCAAACAACCACTAATTTATTAGGCCATTCATTAAAAACTATAACAACTTAAAGAGAGTGGCAATTGTATGCTCTAAAGATTTTTGTGTGTGATGTAATAAATAAAACCACACAAGGAAATTCATCTAATAAAAATTGGCTCCATATTCCTGCTTCCTAAAGAAGGTGCTCTCTTAAGTATTGCCAACCATTTTTCTTTGTTTCTCTCTAGTCATTCAAAAAACCTGGACATTTACAAGTCAAGCAACATTATGCACTCCATGAAATAAATTACTCCCCCTCCTGATTGCATGCTGTGTTGGCATAAAACTTGCACACTGTACAAACAGGTAAAAGTAAGTCTGGCAAGTGCCTTTCATGGGCATCTTTTGCAGTGCTGAAAAATGCTTCCGTTCAACAAGTCATGTAGATTGCCCTCATTCTCTTTCACTCTTAATTAATTGAATTTGTTCTCTGCAATGTTTTGCAATGTTCTGCAATGTTTTGCAGATGATTATGGGATCATCTTGCTTACTACATGGTCCTGATTTCATGTGATTTCCTTTGTTAACTGATATAGGAAGCATTGTTGTAAGTGATATGGTTATATACCCAGCTTTGATTGGCTTTATAACATCATGACACTATCCAATTGACTGTAGGAACCCTTCCTGACTACTCCAGGAAGAGAAAAGGCCACTTCCCCTTTCCCAGTGAGATCCCTCCACTGGATCAAAAGCCTTTTGGGGTCACTAGGCAAAGTCTGAATCCAACTCATATGAACCAAGCAGTTTTTGGGTCTGCTGAGATTTTGGACACTAGCAATGGAGTCTAGTGATAATATTTTGTAGGTAGACCTTCATCTTGGTATTTGTCAAGGCAGGAGCTGGGAGCTGGTGAGCAATAAATGACAAGGTATCAGTTAAGTTAACTCTTTATTCAAGAAAACAAAACAGCTCAGGCCTTGTGAACACAGCAACTATTCCCAGCAAGTCTTGCCCCAGAAAGTGTGAACTGGGTGAGTTTAACTTTAAATGCAGACTTAATCAAATTTATACCCCATGCCTACTTGTGAGGCTATAACTGACGCAATGGATAGATGAAAGATCAGCAGACTTTGCAGTAAGAAACTAGACTGTAAGGCCTAAGACTCATAGCTCAAATTCTTGAGTACTGCTCTTACCTTATGTATAGAATATTTAGATAATAATTTGTAAGTATCATTATGTGAAAGGGTCACATTTAAATGAGAATTCTTATCTTTCTTGCGCTCAGGAGTCAGTTGCTAGCAATTTTGCCACATCTTATGAAATATCTTACTGTATTGATTTAAAGCCTTGATTACAATAACCATATCCTCAAGTAGAAAAATCTTTTTTTTATTGTGTTTTCCTCAAAGGACAAGTAACAATTATTTTGAAGATTTATATCTTTGGTAAGAGCACCTTGCCAAGAGAAGTTTTTTTAAAGGAAACCTCTCCATTGCTAAATTGATGTTTACAACCTTTCTACTCTTTTCACTTCTAGATTTAAAAAATGGTCTTTGAAAACCATAAATTAGCTGAAGAAAAAGATGCACTTTTCTGTGAGTAGGTCATAATTTTTACTTAAATTTGCATTAATAATTTCTGCAGATCTGTTTCTAATATTGAAGAAACCCTTTTACAGTGTTATTTATGAGTTGGTAAATAAATACCACTGACTTTTACCCACACTGATCTCCAGAATGTGAAAGCAAGGAGGAAACACACAGTTGTGTCCATGAATGTGTGCAAGAGTTTCTTCTTCAAAAACCTGACTCCAATCCATTGCCATTTTGAATTTGTCCAGTTGTATTTTATCTCTACAACAAATGTAAACTTATATTCATTACACATTTCATTAAACACTAATAGAAAACGCCTCTCTTCACATTGTATCCTTTTCCCCACAACAACAACACCCCAAAGTAGTTTTGACTGTCCTCCTTCCGTTTTTCAAGCTCGGGTGCTCTTCCTCTCTCTCTTTGCTCCTTCTTCCCATTCTCAAATTGCATTGCTTGGCTTGAGCAATCTGTAGTTTGCTGGTAAATCCAAACTGGCAAACTATGGCTTGTGCAAACAGAATATGCCTGTAAAATGAAAACTAATATTTGATGCCACAGTATATTCTTCATGGGTGAGTAATAGAACCCAGAAAGATAATGGAGTTGTCTTTCCAGATGCTTATGAAAGGGTTAGTCATTACCATGAGTGACTTCAGCTTTATGGTGGTGTATCTTATGCAGGTTTGGGCTAGATAAAGCACTGGGTTCCTTTCAACTCTTACGGTTTTTACAATACAAGGAGTACCTGAATTTTGCATGTATTTTTTATCATGTGTTTTCTCTCTAGCATGCTTTGAAAAAGAGAAGTGGATAGATCACTTTGCATATAAAGACTGTTTCTGGAATATCATGTCCTCCCTAAAAGAGAGCACGTGTTGCAGTGAGACCTGGAGTCTGACCTCCTGTGTTGTGGGTGGGTAAATTGGACAGCCACAACACCCGATTGGTAGGTTCCTCAATGTTGGGTTTAATCTGGCCAATGGGGCGCAGTACAAACAGATTGAGGACCTATATATACCCATGCACATGACCCAGAGTTTCCTCTTTTGGCATGTGCATTTGGAACACCCGCCCACCTATCCCTATTTTTAGGGCATTTTGCGATTGACCTTGCTATGCCGTCGTGTGTCGTCTGTCGTTGCGACAGGGGCACGGCAGGAATTTCCCCCACTTAGCTGATTGGCTTTTGCCATTTGGGTTTTGCCTGCTGTGTAGCAAATTCTCACAACTTGTAAGGTTGCGGATAGGCACTGGTTCAGGTGATAGGGATGGGATAACGGTCTCGCCATCCCTATGTGAAGGGTATTCCATTAAAGGAATCCAGGGACTAAACTGATTTGGTCAACCCCCGTGAGGGGGTTGTGCCCATGCCTGAGTCCAGGTGAGCATCTGGGTGGTGAACAGAGTCTGTTCCCGGCTTTTCACCTTCCCAGGTGTTCACCCTTGGCTGACCTATGCTGCTGCCCTGGGTCAGCGCTGCCTGCAAGGGTGCAGGAAGCTAGTCGAACCAGAGCCTATGCAACCACTCACTTTTCTCTAATCAATAAAGTTGTGGCCTAAATTCTGCCAAAAACCAGAATTAAAATTTGAGTCAAATGTGTCTTTATTTAGGGGGGAGGTCTCTGGGTCTGAACACGCAAAATGTGCAACTTGCAGAAATCTTATTTTATAGCCCCTGTCTTTAGGTTTACCATGGAAAAATCTTCAGAATATGCTTGATGATGATAGATGAGAGAAATTATGTTCTAATGATACTGTTTCTAAATCATAATTTATAAAATTTAGTGGTTACTACAGCAATTGAACCATCCATCTGATGCATACTCATTTGACCTTTCTTCATATTTGCAAAATGTGTGCACCTTTCAGATTTTCATCTTTTCATAGTCTTCATATCTTATTCTTTGAAAAGTTGCTTACATAAATCATTCTTCTTGGGTTTAGTCATCATACAGAAGACACAAGCAATTTTATGGCAATCTAATCCTATTTTGCAAGAATATGGAAGGCAGGTATCTTTGAAATCTGCCTGACCTCATTTAATTTGCCTCATATCAAATTTGACCTAATCAAACCTCCTTTATGCAACTAAGTATCAAACTGCTGCTCTTAATAGATGTTCACATCATGTGCATATTTGAAACTGTTGTTTGATCTCGAAAGCTCTGCACTTTCTAATTTTGAGTCTTCCAGTCAAGTAATTGCATTATGAACTGCATAAGTAAATGGGAAATTCCTGCTTAGCACATGAAAAATGATTACCTATGGTCAATCTGTGGCCAATTTTAATTGACATTGTGAAATCAAGGATCCAGGTAGATCGCAACAGATCAAAATTAAGGTTAAATGGTGAAGAACCTTAGTTCCTCATCCAATTTCAAGACTCTGCCCACTACTTAATACTTTCAAAACTTCAATAAAACTAAGATAAACATAATACTCACAGCTGTTTTTCTAAGAAGTTAAAACTTAGCAAGCATATCAGATTATTCAGTCTAAAAATAATTATATTTTCTTTCCCCCACTGATCCTGGCATCTTAATGTTAGGAAAAAACAGCCCCTCAATTTGCAATGAATTATTTTATTTGAGGTTGACAATGATGAAACGGAAGGGCTCATGCTACAAATTCTGTGCCTCCATTTGTCTTTGTTGATAAAGAGAGCACTGTCAGACGCTAGGGAGGTCAGGCTCACAGCAAATTTAATGTGACTGTTTATCTGTGCATTGAATAAGTTTGCACAGAAATGATAAATGCAGACATCACCATGACTTCTCTTTGCATAGTAACTTAAGAAGAAAGAAGGTTACATCCTAGCATTTCTTGATTACAGCCCCACCCACTCTGAGCCCGGTTTTGACAGGGGAGGGCAGGGTATAAATAAAAATATTATTATTATTATTATTATTATTATTATTATTATTATTATTATTAACTTTCAAATATAGTATTTCCTGTTCAACACATTGTCAATAACCTCTCTTCAAAATCCTACAGTGCTGAATTCTGCAAACAACACAGAAGTATTATGCGATTCCATTTTGAGCTTGAGGATAATTATGGTTGAAACAAATTTGCCTGTGGAGATTCAGTGCTACTGGTGCTGACACCACCTCTGCCACTCCCAAATCCATATGCTCTCCCTCCAGCGATTTGCTGCCAGAACCACGTATGTGCTTCATGATTTATGTGCCTACAATTCAAGACTAGGTAGGAGTGTGACTGTATCATTACATGCTCCTTTGCTGTTTAGTGATCACTGAGGCACACACACAATCACTATTGCAGCCCAATTACAGACAATAGTGCATGTGCAGTCCAGTAACAAAAACTTGCCTAGTGCATCTGAGAAATGGGCACACAGCAGGTGTGCAGTGACAATAAGAGTAGTAATAATCAGGGTTTTTCTTCCAGGTGGAACTCACCAGAACTCAGTTCCAGTACCTCTCAGGTGGGCGCCATTGCCATTCTAAGAGAACAAGGGAGTTGCAGCACCTCTTTTTCTAGAAAAATATCACTGGTAATACAGTGGTACCTTGGGTTACATACGCTTCAGATTACAGACTCCCCTAACCCAGAAATAGTACCTTGGGTTAAGAACTTTGCTTAAGGATGAGAACAGAAATCGGGCTCTGGCAGCGCAGCAGCAGCAGGAGACCCCATTAGCTAAAGTGGCGCTTCAGGTTAAGAACAGTTTCAGGTTAAGAACAGACCTCCAGAACGAATTAAGTACGCAACCCGAGGTACCACTGTAATAGGCTGATGACAATAGATTGATGAGAAGTGAAACAAAAAATACTCAGCACATACACCAAGCTATAATAATTTACAATGCTAAGTAAAAAATAAATTTAAAACACTCTCTCAAATCAATTTTAAAAGTCTCTCATGCACATCTCTCAGACCTGAAATGATTTCTAAAGGGAAGGGGCTAACACTGCCCTCTAAATTAAGACAAAATGAAAGAGCGGCAAGAAAACAAAATCAAACAGGATGAAAAGAAGGATTACTAGATAATGAATGACTAGAAATAAAACACTAAATGGAAAAGAATGACAATAAAAGAGAATGACAGAAAATATGATTGGACAGGAAGTTCATCAGAATTGGTGCTCACCAGAACTCTTTCTATAACATGCTGCTCTGGAGAAGCAACTTGCAAAAGACCAAGGAATATTATTATTTCCATGAACATCCCATACCCAAAGCACTGGGATTCAACAGCCCTTGTGAAATCATTCACTCTTATTACAAGCTACACCTGTCAATCACAATGATGCTATCCATCCCACCAATCCCATGAGGTGCTTTGGGAGGTTTCTGCTTTGACTCAGGTTGCTTTTTTACTACACAGTGGATGGCGCTGTGATCTAAACCACTGAGCCTCTTGGGCCTGCCACTCAGAAAGTTGGCAGTTTAAATCCCCGCAACAGGGTGAGCTCCCATTGCTCTGTCCCAGCTCCTGCCAACCTAGCAGTTCAAAAGCATGCCAGTGCAAGTAGATAAATAGGTACCGCTGCGGCGGGAAGGTAAATGGCATTTCCATGTGCTCTGGTTTCCGTCACGGTGTTCTGTTGCGCCAGAAGTGGTATAGTCATGTGGACCACATGACCCAGAAAGCTGTCTGTGGACAAAAGCTGGCTCCCTTGGCCTGAAAGTGAGTTGAGCGCCGCAACCCCATAGTCACCTTTGACTGGACTTAACCATCCAGGGGTCCTTTACCTTTTACCTTTTTACACCTCAGCAACCAGGAATCTGTATGAAACAGCCTACTTCTTCTTTGAAGGATTTGTCTGAACATACATAATATTTTGAATACCTGCTTTTAAATATTTGTATTGAAAATTGCAATGTTTTTTAAACCACTTCTTTTTCACAATCAAGTGGTATATAAATCTTGTCAAATTAAATTAAATACAATACTGATTTGCCTCTGAGTCTTTATTTGAGGGTTGTTTGGAGACACTTTTTAAAAACACATTTTGGGAATGCTAAGTCACACCTTTTATTTAACAACCTCTGAGTACCTCCTTTTTTGGGAATAGCCAGTGAAGTTTCATTACTGTGAACCTCCTACTTCACACAGTTGAGGCACCTCTATTTTATTACTAATAGCTCAGATGCTATTACAAGAATGGTTTTGAGAGGTTTCTCATCACTGCTTAGATGGTAGCAATCTCTCACACTCTATTGGCGATAAATCAAAATTATTTCACAGATCAACCCTATTCCACTTTTGATTCTGAAAATGTGCCTCAGATAATACTTTTTGAACATGCTGAAGAGAATAATCATTTCTGAAATCTATAATATCCTTCTGAAGTGTGTTGAGTGCTTTTCTCCAATGTTCAGTGTTATTCTTTCTAAACAATCAATTTGCTCTATATTGTGGGTGGGGCATATAGGACTGTACAAATTGATATTTACATAAGATATGTAAGATAATGACTATGGCAGCTCTGCTGCCACATTTTGATGTTCATTTTTTAAAATGTGTGGGCCTTTAATCAATTAATTTGTTTGTTTGTTTCACAACATTTATATAGCACTTGCTTGCAGTAACACCTCAAAGCAGTTTACAAAAAGAATAAAACAATAAAATTATAAGTTAAAAACAAGCATTTAAAACATTCAAAAAAGAATTAAAATCAACAATAAGCTAAAGCCAGATTAAAAGACATGACAACTTCTATATATCTGAATAGGTTTGTCAATACAAACATGTTTTAGCAGCCACCAAAAAGAGAACGGAACTGGTGTTAGTAAAATACTTATTTCTTACAAGTATGGAACAAGTATTATGTGGCATCTCTAATAGGACCAGTTCCTACGCAAGTGGACATATATGAGGTAAAATTATCTCAGAAGTTCCACTTTGTCCTTAATCAAGATGCTTAAAGGGTGTTGTTTTTAATGTTGCTCTTTAAATATGGTTCAAGAGAGGCCAGAGGAAAACCCAAAGTTCATTAACCCCATTAACATCAGGCCGTAAACCACATGTAGCCAACAAGGTGCTGTGCAGAGATTGTTGGACCACAACTCCCATCAACCCCAGTCAGTTTGCCCAACCACCAGAGATCATGGGAGGTGTGGTCCAACACCTGAAGGGCATCAACATTGCCTGCCCTGCCTTAACCCTTTCACCCAGCAATCTCTTCCAGATCAATCTAAAGAGAAGCTTAAGGAGGGAGGGGAAAACGAAGATTTTGAGCCACTCTCTGAAGAACTGACCATATTAATGCACTTAATGCAAGCACCAAGGTAGTCCTTCTAACACCCATGAGAAGAAAATCCAGCCCAGTAGCCAACCAGGACTAGCAACCCCAACCAATATACCTTGTTTCCCATGAATACTGACTAGTCAGAGATGGTGTTTGTGCCTCACTCACAGGGGTAGGCTGTGATTCCTGCTTCCCCACGGATAATGCAGAATAGCAAAGAGGGTGATAATTCAATTACTAACATTAGCCTGTAACTGACCTTAATGTGGCCATCCTTGAACAAAGGAATTTTAAACCAGTGAATAACAGTACACCAATAGGTTCGATGTCGTAACTTTTGGATTGTATTAGCAAATTTTTTAATTTCTTTAAAAATCATATTTCATGTGCTAAGTGTGCTTTGCAGTCCACAAAAGCTTATGCCATAATAAATGTGTTCGTCATTCAGGTGCCATGAGACTATTGTTGTTTTCTCAATAATAACTTTTTTTGGGGGGGGGACTGGTCTCATCTCGGTCTACTTATGAGGCACTCTACAAGGGTGCTCTAGTATCCAGGCATTGATCAAAGGTTATTCCTGCTGCAATCATTTTGCTGTGTATTTTCTGTGTATTTTGGCAAACTTGCTACTTTCTGGACCAGTTCTACCTGACAAACAACTAGCGGCCTTTCTTCTGGCAGAATAGAGTGAGTGTCAGAGTAGAAAATAGGTCCCTTAACACATTTGAACTAATTCTTCTCAGGCATTCATGTTCTAGAAGAGCTTATTCGCAGGGAGAGTAGTTTGCAGAGGCACACATCTTGCGCAAGTGGGGTTTGAATGCTTAAATGGTAGTAAGCACTTGTTGAGTCTGATAATCTACCAGCTGGCAGGTTTGAGTCTGTCTGAAGTCTTGATTAAGCAACACATAATTGCCCACTCACACACTCTTTTTTGCTTCTTTGTATTCATTTTGTGCCTTAACATCAGTCCAGTTGCTGGACCAAGTCTCATTGATAGTCATGTCAATTACTACTGGAGTGAATGTGACTCCATGATATTTTTAGGGCAGGCATGGATTCTCTACTGTGCTTCAGCTTAGCTTGTGTCAATTGTTACAAACAGTTAAAATGATGAACTATTCATTGCTATTCCAGACTTCTCCTTTAAGGTACACACAGGATATAAGATCTGTGATTCAGGAAGCGAGACACATGTTAATTCCTGTACAATGGAAAAATCAATATTAAAATCAGAACTTCACTGCTGCAGAGACTGTGCTGTGGTGATAGCAAAATATTGACTTACCACTCTCAGCCTGGAGCACAAAAAGGCAAGCATTTGAACTTTAATTAATATGCGCATAATGCGACTGCAGATCAACCTGACTGGCTTCGAAAGATGTTCTAAAAGCTTTGCCAAACAGCAACCTTGATTTGAACTTTAGGGGAATATTAAATTAAGTTGCAAGCTCCTTGTGGCCTGAACCTTGCCTTATCTTCTGTCTATGGAGCGTCATGCCGTTTTACGGCAATGTATAAATAACAATCATACTGTAAGCAGAGATGAGCCAGGAGTGCCGGGAACAATATTAAGGGCTTTTAGAGGTGAGAAGTCTAAAAGAGCAGAGTGCTGAATTAGGCTGCTCTCTTGTGTGCATTTTCCTGAGAGTAAGTTTCACCAAACATAGCAGAGCTTGCTTCTGAGTAAACAATTGGTAATGTAGTTAGATCAGGAGTTCCCAGACTGTGATCCATGGACGACTAGTGGCTCATGAATGTCAAGTCACGTGGCCTGTGGCCTGTCTGCATTAAACAGGTTTAATTAATATTGGGTTAATTGTATTTTAATTGCTTCTTTTATTTCTTGTATTGTATTTTAATGTATTGCAATTTGAATTCTATGGAATGAAAACTGCAATACAAAGCAAGAAGTATAAATATTTCTTATACATGATACAATATAGTGTGTTCTCCCTCATGGAGAGCACAGGTTGCGGGCGGAGGTGGCAAGACACCTCACTGTTACTAGGCAAATGGTTTGGCCATCCTTTAAGCAGGGGCGGGCTGTTACCGGGGAAATCTAGATGTTGTCATTTGTTGATTGACAGCCCTATTTGTTAAATACAATGCTCGTAGCAAGGAACTTCCTCTTTTCGCTGCTTACTTTGGATCACCCGCCCTCCCTTCCCTAATGTTAGGCTGTTTGCTTGACCTTGCTATGCCTGTCATGGGGTCGTCTGCTTTGGGGCAGGGGCCTGGTAGGAATTTTGTCCATTTGGCTGATTAGTGTGTGCCACTTGGTTTTTGCCTACTGCGTAGCAAATCGTCACAACTTGTAAGGTTTGCGGTTAGGCATTGGTCTTGGAATTGGTTGGTGGAGGGGTATGGATTCGGCTGTGCCTGCCCCTCCAAAATGCTGCTGCTGCTGCTTCAAGGGTTTTCCATTAAAGGAACCCAGGGGCTCCCCATGCTTTTGTCCAAAAACCCCTGGCAAGGGGCTAGGGCCACGCAAGCCCTGGGAGCATTCTGGGGAGGGGTGAGGCATGGTTCCCAGTCCTGTCTCTCTCCCCAGGTGACTTACCCTTGCTGACTTAGCGGGGGGTGCAAATGTCAGAGCTGTCCCCGTGCGGGGGCAGTTAGTGCTACCAATGCGTAAGCAACCACTCACATTACTGTAATTTGAATAAAGTTGTGGCCAAAATTATGCCAAAAACCTTAAACAAAAATTAAGTGTCAATTGTGTTTTTCTTTGGGGGGGTGTCTTGGGGACCTCGACGCGCAATAAGAAGCAATAAAAATACAATTAAAAATTTAAAACCATACAGCATCAAAGGGGGCAATCCTATTGTAAGATCTGCCAGGATGGACAGCTTAGGATGCAGCAGATCTCTGGCTCAGCTGGCTGATTCCTGGCTCAGTCAGGCTCAGTTGGCATTAAGTCTCCAGTCACAGATATGCCAGTGTAACTTTCTCAGCTGGGGCGCAATTGGTTGAGCCAGGGCTACCGGTAATTTAGAACACTGTTTTAAAGGCTTATTTTCCCTCTGCCAGATTTGGGCAGAGCAGCAGCAAAGTCTTGCTTCTGAGTAGGATTTGGGACTAGTCTAACCTATGCTGGCATAATTTATACTGGTGTGTTTTACACCAGCTTGTTGTGCATAGGACTGCTTACAGTTGCTACAGCAAGCAGGAAAATCATTAAGAGGTCTACCATGACCCTCAGCAATTGTCAGGTGGTCTTTGGGGGGTGGGATTTAGGGAAACACCAAATTACATAACTGTAGACTCCTTCCTAAGTAGTCCTACTGGGGTGGGTTAGAGCTTTTTAGGTAGTTATACTCATTAGGTAAGGTAAAGGGACCCCTGACCATTAGGTCCAGTCGTGGCCAACTCTGGGGTTGTGGCACTCATCTCGCTTTATTGGCCGAGGGAGCCGGCATACAGCTTCCGGGTCATGTGGCCAGCATGGCTAAGCTGCTTCTGGCGAACCAGAGCCACACATGGAAATGCCATTTACCTTCCCGCCGGAACGGTACCTATTTATCTACTTGTACTTCGTGCTTTTGTCCCTGCTCCTTCCCACCTAGTTACACTCATTATTTCACTTCAAAATATGGTTACCCAGGTCTGTTGTGTTTGGCGCATTTCCTGCTCTTCTGCCCCAATACACATTCTCCGGCGAGCTAGGGACAAAGGTGAGAGTTGTTTCCTGGTTCTGCTGGATCTCTCAGCGGCCTTTGATACAATCGACCATAACATCCTTCTGGACCGTCTAGAGGGGCTGGGAGCTGGGGGCACTGTTATGCAGTGGTTTCGCTCCTTCCTCCTGGGCCGTGTTCAGAAAGTGGTGGTGGGGGATGAGTGTTCAGACCCCTGGGCTCTCACTTGTGGGGTGCCTCAGGGTTCCGTCCTCTCCCCCATGCTTTTTAACATCTATATGAAGCCACTGGGAGAGATCATCAGGGGGTTTGGACTGGGTGTCCATCAATATGCAGATGATACCCAGCTCTACCTCTCTTTCAAATCAGAACCAGTGAAGGCGGTGAAGGTCCTGTGTGAGTGCCTGGAGGCAGTTGGAGGATGGATGGCGGCTAATGGATTGAGGTTGAATCCTGACAAGACAGAAGTACTGTTTTTGGGGGACAGGGGGCGGGCTGGTGTGGAGGACTCCCTGGTCCTGAATGGGGTAACTGTGCCCCTGAAGGACCAGGTGCGCAGCCTGGGAGTCATTTTGGACTCACAGCTGTCCATGGAGGCGCAGGTCAATTCTGTGTCCAGGGCAGCTGTCTACCAACTCCACCTGGTACGCAGGCTGAGACCCTACCTGCCCGCGGACTGTCTCGCCAGAGTGGTGCATGCTCTGGTTATCTCCCGCTTGGACTACTGCAATGCGCTCTACGTGGGGCTACCTTTGAAGGTGACTCGGAAACTACAACTAATCCAGAATGCGGCAGCTAGACTGGTGACTGGGGGCGGCCGCCGAGACCATATAACACCGGTCTTGAAAGACCTACATTGGCTCCCAGTACGTTTCCGAGCACAATTCAAAGTGCTGGTGTTGACCTTTAAAGCCCTAAACGGCCTCGGCCCAGTATACCTGAAGGAGCGTCTCCACCCCCATCGTTCTGCCCGGATGCTGAGGTCCAGCGCCGAGGGCCTTCTGGCGGTTCCCTCATTGCGAGAAGCAAAGCTACAGGGAACCAGGCAGAGGGCCTTCTCGGTAGTGGCGCCTGCCCTGTGGAACGCCCTCCCATCAGATGTCAAAGCGATAAATAACTACCTGACATTCAGAAGACATCTTAAGGCAGCCCTGTTCAGGGAAGTTTTTAATCTGTGATATTTTAGTGTATTTTTGGTTTCTATGGAAGCCGCCCAGAGTGGCTGGGGAAACCCAGCCAGATGGGCGGGGTACAAATAATAAATTATTATTATTATTATTATTCTTTTGTAAGAACAACATACTTACTGGGGGGGGGCGGGACGGACCTTCTTCTAATAAGATTAAATGTTTATAGTTGTCCTAATATTTACACTTGATAATGAAAGAAGTTTTCAATGTGTCCCTTTTCACTTTTATTTGTATTTTTAGTTCTTTCTTAAACCTTTCTTCTACTATCATATTAGGTAGCAGAATTTTTGCAGTCTGATAGCTTGAGTATTATTATTTTAATAAACGATTAACTCAGAAAATATCCCATTGCTAAAGGGTAGCTTCTCCACACACTGCCCCCCTTGCTAGTAACATTTAAAGGCTACCAAGAAATAGAGAGAGAAAGAGAGAGAGAGAGAGAGACTAAAATATATTGAAATGTAACATTTAAAATAAAATAAAAAGGTGGCCAGAAATAATTGATGAACTCAGTAATTGTTAATAGTGAGGGGGAGGGAATGTTTTCCAATTCAACAGCTCTGAACTGTGCCTGAGACACTGTACTTCTGGAAAACATTAATGCAGACATTGCATTAAGATGTCTGCTGTCACCAGACCAGATGATTGATAAAAATGATTCTGGGTGCAGACAGCCATTGTACAGTGCAGAAAAAGGGAAAAAAAGTGGGGAGGGCAGGACCTCTTTTAGACTGACCTTTAACTGATAAATTGATGATGTCCTCATTAACAGCAACCCTGCTGCTTGCCCTCAATAAAAGATAATGTCCCGCTGTTAACACTATTCCCATTTCTGTGATTTAATACTACTATTACAGTACAGATACTATTTAAATGGATTAAGGTTTAAATTAAGATAAAATATTATTGTGGCCAGCAGTGTTTGTCTCCAAAGCCAACTGTATCCTTCCAATAAAAGCATTCAGCAATGGGGAAGATGCAGTGACAGCCATCAGATGATGGAAATCGTGGAACTCTAACTATGTACAGTCTGCACAATAACGAAGCTATTTCACCCTTGATATATAGCAAGAGATGAGAGTTTTCTGATTCTTAAGGTTTGGGCTGCTTACTGTAGTTTAAAGGGACTAGTATTATTTTGCTCGCGGTGGTGGAAAAATCTCATCATTTAAATGATGAATCTCGGATCTTTAATTCTTTTGTTACAGGTTGTTACACTTATAAAGGCTATTCAAATATGGAACAAGAGCAGATTAGTTGCTTATATAACTTCCTTTTCTAGCTTCCAATGAGTGCTTAGAACAAAAAGGGGGGTTGGCAAATTATCTACCCCACCCTTCAAATTCAAGAAAATGCAATTTCAAACTTTTTCACATGTGTTCCTTTCTGTATACCAATATACAGATTTGTGTGTTGCATTTATTACTATTCAAATTTAACCATTTCTTCAACAATCTAACTAAAGGCTACACACAAAAGTCTCCCAAGGCAATCTCCCATCCAGGTGTTGACTTGACGCAGACTTTTTTTTTAACCTTCAGATCATGTCCTGGTCTATAAAAACTAAGAGCTCTGAATTTTGCCCCAGTCTAGCAAAATTTATTGGTAATAAATCAAATGGATTGCATTTCTGGTGTCCCATGTAGGTATTGAAAGTAATCTGATGGATAAGAGTTATTTTATTTCTGATATTTGTATCTGGTTCTGTTGCTTATATGAATTGGGACATAATGTTTTATGATTTTAATCCGCCCTGGGATTGTTAATCGATGAAAGGTAGGCTAGAAATTTAATTAACAATGATATTTCCAGATCAAAACTAATAGGATTCATTCATCCACAATAACAGTGTGATTTCCCTACATGAAAACATTGCTAGTATAGTGAGAGAGACATTCCAAAGTTATTTATTTTAAAAATTATATCCTGCTTTTTGAATAACTACCTCCAAAAAGCAGCTTACCATCTCCAATAAAAACAAAGTCTGCCTGAAAATAAAATGTAAGCATGCAGTGCAACTAAACAATAAATGAAAAAAGATGTAATTTGGGAAGGCTTGGAGGGAAAGCGTTCAACAAACACAGAAAACCAAGCAATGTTGGAGCTTGCTTCCCTTCTAAGGTAAGAGAATTTCTGAGAACTGGAGATGATCTACAAGCAGCAAATGTAGTGAGTGGAAGAAAGTGTACTATATATCCTCTATCTGGCTCTGTAGGATGGTGGCGTCTCCAAACTGTGGGGAAAATTATATATACCTTGCCTTCTTTTCATCTCTAGCTCTTTTTATCTCTCAACTAGGGTTGCTCACATGGGACATGGATGGTGCTGTGAGTTAAACCACAGAGCCTAGGACTTGCCGATCAGAAGGTCTGTGGTTCAAATCCCCACGATGGGGTGAGCTCCCATTGCTCAGTCCCTGCTCCTGCCAACCTAGCAGTGTGAAAGCACGTCAAAGTGCAAGTAGATAAATAGGTACCGTTCCGGCGAGAAGGTAAACGGCATTTCCGTGCGCTGCTCTGGTTTCACCAGAAGTGCCTTAGTCATGCTGGCCACATGACCCGGAAGCTGTACACCAGCTCCCTCAGCCAATAAAGCGAGATGAGCGCCGCAACCCCAGAGTCGATCACGACTGGACCTAATGGTCAGGGGTCCCTTTACCTAGGGTTGCTCACACATTCCACTCCCACATCTTTGTTCCCAATGAAGCTGTACCAGCAGAGGAAGGGCAGAGAAGTCATTTGAATTTTTGAATTTGGGGTAGTGGATGCACTTAGTAAAACTCAAGAGGTGGCTTAATGACTTTTTATCCCTTCCTTCTTCTTTTCAAAGATTACTGAAAGAGGAACACTGATTTAAGCCGCTCCATCATTTCCAAAGGGGACTAGAACATGCCTGGAAATCATGCTGCACAATAACATGCTGTTGTTTCCAGGATATTGAACAGAAAAAGATGATTGTCTCCATGATGCAACACAACCTTATGCTGCTGTTGTAGATGCAGCAGGGAAACCAGGTGGCATGCAGCTCTTTCTCTTTGAACCCATTTCTACTCATTATGTTTCTGAAGTTTATAACTCCTTGGCTTGAAATACAAACTAAGGCAGTTCATAATGCTTGCTTTTAATAGTGAAGAATACGTTATGCTACTCAAGTTTTAATCTGAGCAGCAGGTGCCCTTGCTCCAGTTCTTCCTGTCCTTTCCTACCCTTACATGGTGGTGGTCACTGCTGGTATGACCGCACCCCTAGCCATAGCAGCAGGGAGGAAATTTGGAGTAAGAGATAAAGACCCCGTCTTCTCTTCCTGCCATGGTGGCTGCTGTAGTCATTGTGGACTAGGCATGCAGGGAAAACCAGCCTGCTTGTTTCCTCTCATTTTGTTTTGAAATTATTAATTAATTCTTCTCCATGAAGCAAAAGTGGCTGGAAGCAAATACTGTGCCCAAAGTGTAAAAATCATATTAGATGAAATATAATTACTCATTTCATATATTTTTTTAGTATCTTTGACTTAATGGAATTAATGGCAAGAGCTCAAATGATCATTTACACACTGATGACTTCCTTCTGATCATATTTAACAGTAGGAGGCTATTTTATGATGTTACTAACTTACCAGGAGGGAGAAAACATGTTTTCTTTATATTAATATTATAATCACCTAATCCATCATATATATTATTTAAACTTCATTTGGTAAGTGGAACCCCTCACAGAATAGATTTGAAATCCATACTTGCTTCGTAATTAAAACTGCAGTCATTTTATTGTTGTTTAAACTTTTTAAATGAATTATCTGATCCAGTTTCCCATATTCGATCAATATATTTTTAGATCCTCAGCTCTGCAGTGACAATCCAGAAAAAGGTAAACACATCAGTTCTAGCAGTTTCACATTTCTTAACTTTCTCTAGATTCTGGCTTGAATATTTTTCAATCCTTGTTCTGTTGCAGTGGTTTCACTTGCACGATTCCTTTTATTTCCATTCATTTGTCAGTCTGGTTTCATATAGTAATTTCCTGGGGTATCCTTGGCAGAAAGTGCTCAAGGCAGCTAGATGACTGGTCTACAGGACAGAAATAATCGTGGCGTGAAATCTGAAAAATTGGGCTAGTTGCTTCCTGGATTTCTAAATGAACTCCAAATGAAAGTTCCCCCAGGAAAATCGCCTGTTGCTTTAAATGTTGGTTAAATCCATTTGGACCCATAACAAGCTTAGCCTCAAATATTAAGCCAAATCAAGATGAGTGTCCTGATCTTCTACCTGTCCAGAATGATTATCATGAATTATTCATGCAACAAGGAAAGTGTATGGACCACAATCTGACATTATGACGAATTGTATGCAGGGAATACCAAAGAGATGCTCAGATCATTTTCATTGTCCATGAGGTATTATTTTGGTAGGAAATGTTGATGTGGAGGTCAAAAGGTTCATATTTTAATAAAACTGCCTTTAATAACATTAAAAAGCCACACACAATTCACATATGCTCATGGAAAACTCCACACCTTATCTAAGAAAAATCTCCTAAGGGAAACTCAGTTATTTCACATTGCTATAATGATAGCTTGCCAGGCTCAAATTAATGACTTCCTTGGGGGAAAAAGTAATAACATTTTCTCTGATTAACCAACTGGCTGGAGGACTCTGCTATAGTTCTGCTCAGATTCATTGGCAAAACCATTTTTTCTTGAATTGGAGATTTTTTGAGTCAGAGAGCCAAGGGGGAAAGATGGCAATAGCTGGTGTTCTGCAGGCTTCTGTAATTAACTATGATCACAAAATGGATTTGCTCTCATAAGATTTAGCAAAGATATAAAAGTCAGTGATATGCAATAAAACCTCAAGCTTCATGATACAGTCTTGACTCTACTAAAATCGGGAAGAGTTTAGTATGTAATGCATTGACTGTAATGCATACAGGAAAGTTCAGACCTAAACTTTGTTTTCTCCTGAGAATTTACACTGTATACCTTTTCATGAAAAGGTGTCCCCTTTATTAGTCTAGTAAAATAATGATAATCCTACATTCTAAGAAATAAATTAATGGGTGTAGAGCAGAGATACATCTCAAGAGCAGTGGGCAAGCTATTTATTCATAGTTGTCTATATCACCTTTACCTTTACCAAAACCCCATCAAAAGGAACTGAACAAAAATCACCTTGAATATTTTGCAGAAAGGCAGCATAGTATTTTCATCTGTGAACAGAATTTTTAACACCAGAATTAAAGGACTGAGCTGAATGAAAAACAGTTCATCCACAGGGCAGAAATCCGGACTGTCAGTTTCCCACACAAGATGAGGGAAAGATGTGATTTGCCAAGGGAAGTATTGGCAGGTACTGTCCCTACCCAGTCTTCTAATATTCCCCTGCAGCTATGCTCCTAGCCACCTCTTCCTCTGAATTCCATACACTGCCCTGTAATTCTTCAGCTGTCGCTCATCTTGTGCTGTCACTCATTACTTAGAAAAGAGAGAACTGGTGTGTGTGGGTGTGTTGGTGGTGGTTGCACCCAAACATCAATTGTGCTGTGGGCTCAGGTTGCAATCTGGTTTAGAGTGGGGGAAGTCACTTATGAGTCTGCAATCCATTCTGAACTTTGAAAGCATCACTAAACTACACAACATTATCCTGTCTCCTGACTCCATGGTTAGGCTTCAAACTAGATTAGAGTTCTGCACTGTCAAATAGGAAGCAGCGTGAGCAGGCCAAATCAAATTCCAGCTTCCTTCTGCCAGTAAGCTTACACCATGTTGTTTACACATTAATTCTGCATGCTAGGTTAGGCTTGTTAAGGTCAAATGGACACTCCAAGGCCAATGTATGAGTTTAATGGGTTCTCCCAATTATGTGTCCTGTGCAAGTAGTATTACTTTTATTTACCATTTATCAGAGTATAGACTGCTCAATGCCAAATTAGGCTTCTTAGTGGTTAAAAGGAGAGGGAAATTTGTCTAGATAAGCAAGAAGCCCTTATTGGTCTTGTAAGGTTAATGCAAGTGGCAACATGCATTTGCGTGTGTAGGTCCCCATGCCACCCCTCAAATAACTTCACACATAACACGTAATTTTAGTTTTGGTTTTTGGGCACTATTTTGGCCACAACTTTATTAAAATACAAAATCAGTGAGTGGTTGTTTAGACATTGGTTATGACTATCTGTCCCCCCGCCTGGGACAGAACTGACATCCCGAGGTCCGATCGGTAGCCAGTAGAAGGGAAAGTCAAACTTGGGGGTCATTTGAGCTAAGTGTCGGACCTACGCCACTCACCCCAGCAGCTCCCCGAAAGCTTGCCGGCCCTAGTCCCATGACAGGGATTCCCATGACAGGGATTGGGCGGCCCTGGTCCCATGACAGGGATTGGACGAAATCGTGGCAAGCCCCAGGATTCCTTTAACGGAATTCCCTTCAGCGCAATAGGAGGGGCAGGCACAGCCTATCCTGACCCCTCCACCACCAGCATATTATAACCAATGCCTAACCGCAACCTTACAAGTTGTGACGATTTGCTGAGTAGTAGGCAAAAACCAAATGGCACAGCCAATCACCAAATGGCAAAATTCCTACTAGGCCCCTGCGCCAAGGCAGACGACCCCATGACAGACAAAGCAAGGTCAACCGGAAAAGAGGGCGGGCGGGCGGGTGATCCGATGCACTCTGCAAAGAGAAAGAGAAACCAGAGTGCACCAATATTTAAAGACTATGGTCCCACCCACCCAATTTGCAACATAAAATTTGCCCCAGCAACCCGGTTATCCAATCACAATGCCAGGCAACAACTATTAACCTGCCTGGCAACAAGAGGCCTGGCCCGGTGGCCCACACCGCAACACGTGCTCTCATTTATTGGAGAACACGCTTTGTCAAAGATTTTGGAGAAAACTCTTTTTCTCCTAATGCACCCACCCTCCCTCTCTCTCTCTCTCTCTCTCTCTCTCTCAGCTTCAGTTCATGTCAAACCATCCCACAAATGGTGGGAAAAGAGCTGGTGAAAATGTTGGGCACATCTCTATTTGAATTTCTCGATAGTATTTCAGACTGTAAAATTCTATCTGTTCGAAATGGCAGTTGTAGAAAAAGCTTGTGATGATTATTTTCCTTGCTCTTTTAATGGAATTACCACACATAGCAAAATACATTATTTGTCATTACTCTTTTTCTAACATACTTTGCCTTCTATTGGCTTTCTTTATAAGCAGGTATTATGGCACTCCAGTAGGATTTGTAAAGTGCAAATACAACGGTAAATCATTTCAAGTATCAAACCATTTACATAACCTGAAAGCAGTATGGATGGAAATCATTCCAATTCTACCTGCTTAATTTAAAACACTTCATTCTCCTAAACTAATACAAAGGTGAGTTAAAAAATATGAAATTGCTGTCCTTCTAATGGAATCGCCATCGAAATAAGGCTATTTCAGCAAAGAATCATTAAGTTGGGAATCCATGCTGAGGGGGGAAAGTGAATTACATATTTCTTGATAAATCATTCCCTGAGCTGTTATTATACCAGAGTCTTTCTATCCAACAGACTCATCATTTATAGCTCTACTATCACTCCAAGATCATAATCTTACTCCAGTTCAATTCTATAAAGAGTTTTGATTGAGGAAAAATAAAGAAGCATCAATATGAGCAGCCAGTTTTTGAAAAGGAAAAAAAAGGCAGTGAAACCTAATAGCTTGTATACTCTCCCCAATAGATTTTGTGTAAAATAATAATAATAAACCTTACTGCTATATTCCCTCCTATTTCTAGCACCAAGAGGACAACACTCTGCTAAAACCTCTAAAAGGCTGTGAGTAGAAGAAAAATTACCACTTGCAGAGCTACATGCATGGATGAACAAGTATTACTGCAAGATGAGGCAATGGAAGGAATAGCCTCTACATTTGATGAGGTAGATTTTGTTAGTGGGAACAAAAATTCTGTATAAGGCTTTATCTTCCTTAGCTTGCAGGAAGTAGGGGAGGGGCCTGCCATAGGAGTGGAGCATGGTATTGCAAATAGAACGTATGTTGATCATAACCACCCATACACATAAGTGCAATTTTAGTATTAAAATGCCAATGAAAAGTTATTTTAAAATAAATTCAGCATGATACTAAATGGTACTCAGAATGTACACCATGAAATAAACGCAATTAAATAAAATGTACCTACATTAAAAAATCAACAAGATATTAAATGGTACTCACTATGTTTAATTAAATAATTTTCTTCTTCTTTACTATTTTGTTTCATGGCTATCCTGCAATATTTTTCTGTATATCCAAGTAAGAAAAATACAGCTTTGAATTTAGATTATATTTTTAACAAGACTGTTAGTTCTAGCAGCAGCTTCAGTAACAGCGTTATTAGCTATTGATCATTCATTACCTCAGCAAACAAACTAAAGCGGATTGATTTAAGGGTAGGAATGGTAAACAGCTTTATGAGATAAAGGAAAGGAGAGAAAAATAAAGAATCAGACTTTAAATACAGGTTTTCTTGGCTCAAGAAACAATGAATGAATGTATCTCAAAGCATTAAGCCTATGTTGCTTTGTCTGGATTTTGACCACTGGGCAGGCACTGAATCAAAGTTGCAATTAATCTATGCCACTAATGAATATTGTAACAAATAGCTATGATTACATATAGATTCAAACAAGTTTGCTGAAGTCTCAACACAGTCAGAGGTATGGTCAATAAGTAGTTAAGAAAACCGGGTGAAACTGAGCTATTGACTTACTGTACGTATTGTCAGCCTATAGAAAACATTGCAGCTAGTGATGCTGCCAGGGTTCAGACTGGGGTAATTAGCAATACTGGACTCAGAGAGTTCACTCCAAAACTATTATGAGCTGAGTCCCATATACTGATGACATCCACCTCTATAGCCTTATGTGGGCATTCACTAACCTCCCCAGGATCAGGAACACTGCATGGGAATGCTTTAATAGCATTAAGTTGAATTCGCTTACAGTACTCTTTCAAACCTTACAATATGGTAGAGGACATGGTCAGCATACATGGACCAATGGTCCCTTCATGGATAAAATTAACCAACACCTCATTTTTACTTTCCATCTGATTCAGTGTAAATGTTGAACTAATGTCTGGAATCTATACTGGGCTGGATGAGCACCAATCAAATTAAGGTCAATATAAACATGATGAAGCTGCTGTTGGCCAGTGGTTTCTCTGCTTTAGATTATGCTGTTCAACCACTTTGGAATGAGATCACACTCCCATTGAAGTTTGCTGCACTCACTGATCCAGCTTCGTCACTTAACATCCAAATGGTCTTTAGAGCCAGTGGCATGGAAAGCGTTCCATCAGCATATGCTGGTGCGCCATCTACAATTCTCTTTGTACAGAGGTAGCATAGCCATGGTTGCCAGTGTTCTGGGAAACATAGCTGCTACTTGGAACTGGGAATTGGGAGCATATCTTCCCAATCCTTAAACAGCTAAAATAGCTTCCAGTTCATTCCCAGGCACAGTTCAAAGTGCTAGTGCTGAGCTTAAATACTTTTGTCCCAGATGACTCCTGTACAGCAAGTGGAACACGTAGAAGCTCCTCTTAGTGGTGGTGCTCCTTTTCTGGAATGATCTTCATTGGGAAGGATACCTACCTTATTATCTTTTCAGCATCAGGCAAATCTCTCACCAAACCCTCACACGCCAGGCATAAAGAGCCTTTGAAAGAATTTTAATCTCAAAACGGATTGGTTTTATTGTGCTTGAATCTGCTTCTTTTAATGTCATTATTATTTTATTGTATTTAATCCCATTGCAACTGGGATGTTTTGACAATTGTAGTTTCCTTCTACAAAGGTTACAAAGGCAGGGAGGACTGGCAGGAAGTTTCCATAATTCCAAGCCTCCCTTGGCTGTTTTAAGATGAAAATAGTTTTCCCAGTTCAATAAAATTCTGAAAACCTGAGCTAATTACAAGTTGAGCCAAGAACAGTTCTTTCCAAACAAAATATGATGCTAAAAAGAACAATGGCAGTGGAACTTAAAGATCAACTACAGTATAGCACATAGCACAAATATTCCATGCCCAGACACTCCTTTCCCAAACTCATCTCTGCTTGGTTCATACTAAGTACTGTGTTATATAGTACATTCTCATTAGTCACATGTACCTTAATTTCCCCCTTAATTGTGTTATTTATAACAAAATTAGTGCAGATAAGAAAGTATTCTACGACTTACCAATGTAAAAAGAGCATTATTATAAAACAGTTTGCACAAATTGCCAACCCTGAGCTTTCTCTGCAGAAATGTGCTATTGAAGAGCATCAGCTGAACACCCAGACTGTCAAAATGGCTTCAAAATAATAGCGCTTTTGTAACAAGAGTTGTATTAACAACAAGGCAGTTATGGTATTTTCCTAATCTTATACAGTGGAACTTACTCTTATATTATACATGTTTATGGGACTGTAGTTTTGCAGTGTGAGTCTAAGTATATTTATTCAGAATTAAGTCCCATTAAGGTCAATTATTCCACAGTAGTAAGCAGTTAGGATAGCACAGTGAGACCTAAATACATAACAATCATTATTCAAGAATGGAACCAAACTGCTTTGGTTAAAAAAACAATTATTTGTTGGTCTTTTAAAAAAGTAATTTAAATACCAAGTACCTAAAATATAATTTTTTTCTTATTAATGCAGGCACCCCCTATTTACACTGGGACTATGTTCCGAGGCACCTCACGTCACAACTTTGGAAGGTTTGGCGGTTAGGCATTGGTTTAGGGGAATGTGGGGAGGTTCAGCCATCACCTGCCCCTCCATTTGATAGGGTATTCCTTTAAAGGAATCCTGGGGTCTGGATCTCGTCCGAAGCCCAGGAGGGGCTAGGGCCATGCTAGAAGAAGACTTTGGATTTGATATCCCGCTTTATCCCGGAAACCCCAGGGGTGAGCACTAGTCATTAGCCATTGTTGGAGCTCCCTCTGCTGGTAGTTTACCCTTTGCAGGCTTCTTGCTGGGTGGGCGGGAGCCAGTTATAGTCATTAGATACCAATGCCTAAGCCAATACCAGTCACACTTGTGTATTCAATAAAGTTGTGGCCTAAATTTGCCCATTAACTTTTAAACTAATTTCTGTCTCCTTTGTGTCTTTATTTCCACGGGGGCGGGTTTCGGGGCTTGACACGCAACTAGCCACTACTTGAACAAGTGAATCTGTTTATGAACTGGAAAATCCCTCCTGTGGCCAGCAAAACAGAGACACAAAAAACTGATTGGGGGAATACATACAATAACTATGGTGTATGTGTGGTGAAGATGGGCCATAAAATAAGAAGATGGGCCTAAAAATAAAAATAATATTCACATCTAAACCTAGATAAAGGAAGAAATTAAATTTCCTTAGATGGGATTAAATCATATTTCTTCCACAGTCCTTCCTTTGTCTGCAATGAGTGAAACAGGGAAAGGGAGAAAGCCCCTACCATCAAGGTCTTTCCTCTCACATTGTTAAATGCTCGCTCAGGAAAAAGAACGTGTCAAAAATAAAAATCCATGCCATATTGTTCCAGTTTCAGCTAAGTATTTTTACTAAGATGGAAACTTGCCCTTGAATCTCTCACATTTTATATACTTCCAGACCTTTATGATTTCATCCACTTGACCTGTTGGCCCCAAGCTGTTCTTGCAATTGAACTTAAGGTGAGATGTAGCTCCTGTTTATAGTTTAACTTCCATTTATAGTGGCAATTCTTCCATTGGCCCTGAAATTTATGAAAGGAGCACTCAAAACAATAAAGTAGTAGGACTCACTATCTAAGAATACTCTATCGAAAGGTCAGAAGAAAGGTGGTGGCTTGATATCATTGGTCTAGACAGAATCAAAATGATTGTGTTTCTTTGTATAAGAGAGAGAATCTTACATTCATCGTGGATCTTCATAGCAAGTTTGCCCAGGGACTTTCCACCAGAAATATTGGATGCATGAACATAGCATAGGAAGAAAGGCCCCAACCAAACCATTATTCACACAAACCTTTTGTCTCATTTGATCTTTACTATTTTTTATGACTCATTTGCTATTTTACTTACTGCTGTTTCTGTTTGGGTTTTGTTTTTACTGTAATGGGTAGTGTTTTTTAAGAGAGAGGAGGCGTTCCAGCTTTGCCACTCTACTTTTCCACAGTGCAGCATTCCCAATTGTGTGAAGGCTTGTAAATGGGTTCAAATGAGCACACTCACAAGCCCCTTCAGATCTTGCTGCTGAAGGCAAGGACTGAAGAGGGCTACAGTAATTAACTTAGCATCTGGTGCTGAAAAACATGAGGAGAAAATTTAGCTTTAGAGTTAAGACTTGTGGTATTGCCTCTCTGTAGCACTGGAAAGTTAACTACAAATACTGTTGTACTAAAAGAGAGAGAGAGAGCACCATATTTTTCAATTAGCCAAAGTTCAAATGTTATAGATTTCACATTAAAACTCAAATAACACTATTTCTCTCCTTAGCAGAAATGCTGAGCTGATTGTAATTCCCTGATGTACAACTTCCAGAAGGGTAGATATTTGAAACTTTCAGTTTAGATGCTGTATATTAAGAAGCACACTGTTGAACAAAATTTATTATTCCTCCTGGTTACCTGCTCAGTGCATGGATGTTGAAGCTATTGCTACACAGAGACATTTCTGCCATCAATAGGCTATATCTGGACACATATACATTAACAGCTTTTTTTTATCTTGGTTATGAAATAATTTAAAAAGAAATCCTAATTTCCTCAGCATTAATTTCTTATTGATATAAAGTTGGAGAGTATTTTTGGGAAGCGTTTACACACAATAAAATTCTGCATTAATTACCCACTACTCATCTTCAGTCAATGGACACCTGAGTGGTAGTTCTTTGTTTCATCTCTCTGAACAGATGCTGGAACATTGTAACAGGAATTTTGCTGAGCAGGAAATGATATACAAATGTTAACGAAGCATTCATTTGTGATACAAATTGCAAAGACTGCAGGAAAAGCCTGCTTCTTGTGTGAGACGACCATGATATTTTAACATCTTTATTCTTGATTAAAAACGAAACTAGTGTTTGATTTGAAATACACTCCCTGCCCCCTGAATAATATTTTTAAGTCTGATATTTACTCAGATGGGATTTCTGAAAGTATATACTGTAGGTTTTTTTTGACAGGGTAAAGGGAGGAAAAACAGAAATAGTAACGGAAATCTTAGTTTCATTAAGGAGATTGCCCCATAAGTTAAGTGCTCCATTCCATGGTATATGGAACCCTGCAGGACACTTGGTAACCTCCAGGCTGGATTACTGCAATGCAGTTTATATGGGGCTGCCCTTGAAGTTTGTCTGTAAGCTGCAGCTGGTGAAAAATATGGCAGCTTGACTGCTCACTGGGGCAGGATATTGCCAACATGCCTGGCATTGACTGTCAAATACCTACCATCAGAAGAACCAGCTGCAGTCCTTTCCTCATCCTCATGATGACAGATCTCCCTTTTCAAGCAGGAGGGGGTGATTCAAAAGATCCTATGCCTCCTAGGATGTCTTCCCAGAGACCACTGGATTGCAACTTCACCTGTTTTATTCTTTATATAAACTGCTTGGGAATGTGATTCAAGGGTGGTATAGACATAGTTTTAGCAAGCAAACAAAGAAAAGAGAAATTCATAGATTCAATCAGCACACTAGAAGAATGAGATACTAATTTTGGTGGACTAAAATACTGCTACATTTTGTATGAAAAGCCATATAGCACATTGTGTTTTCAAGATGTTCCAAACAGACAGCATGAATAATAAGGAAAAAAATGTACTCCACAAGCTCTGCCTGTTCTTGCAGCCGTTGTAATGAAACTTCAACTCTCATCATAATTATAAAATGTATTACTATGCAAAATTAGTTGATGAATCTTGCACCAGTGATCCATAACAATGCAAAGACGATCTAAATATTTATTTATTCCATGATAAATAAATAATGTTGGTTACCATTATGCATTTATAAAAGATATATTAAATGAACCAAAACAAATTATTGCAAGATCCTGCCAACTTCCAGCTAGGGCACAATTAGCATTTAATTTGTTAGCCATAGAAACAAATATATAATTATTTTGTTAAGAATTGCTAGCTGCCAAACAATATCTGAAAAGTAATTCTAGATTAATTAGTAGCTGATAACATTCAGATCAGCCTGTCTCTGGGGTGGAAAAAATGCCCTTTTATCATTAAGTTGTTATTTTTTTCTCAACAGTGAATTCATTTTAACCATATTGTGCAGACAATGCAAGGCAGAATATTATGATCAGTACACACGTTTAATCTTTGCAGCACTGAATTTCGTTACATAAATGAAATAAATGCCAGTGGGGGAAAAATAAGCACATTCTTCTTTCCTGTGCTTGGAGTATGTTCATTTCTTTCACATTTAAAAGAAAAACCATATCCATTAATCAAAATAAAGTTTCCCCTGCAAAACATCATATCTAGTTTAGCTTTATTTGGAATATATTCACTTACCCGTCACTTCAATCTTATTGGTTTCCATGGAACTTCTTGCCAGTACAATTTGTCCTAAAGAAAAGGACAAAGTTAATATTTTCTATAGGTTACAAGAAAGTGGGATTTCAAGGGCAGATACTCAATGAGACCAATGAAATGTCTCAGGGAGCTTCAAGACATTTCTATTCTCATTTCTTAATCCTTAGATGCTTGTTACAGTAAAATTCTATGCATGGGTCCAATGGACTTACTTCCAAATAAGTACATAGAGGATTGCAGCCTGAGGCAGTAGAAAATGGTGCTTCCTTCAAGTGTTCAAAACTGAAATATGAAAGCTAGGAGCTAAATGGCACCTTAAACCTAGCTTATGGGCACAACTAGTGATATTAAATACTCCAGAATAATCTTTTGGAGAATATTCTCAAGAATATTCTCGATTAATGAGAATATTGTACCATTGAATGGCACTGAAAAAACTGGTTACTGGCACTTATGTTACACATAATTGTATAGGCCTAGTTACTTTAAGTGTATAAAGCATTAAAGCTACTTTCTGGGGGGGTAAAATCACACTGTATGGCCAAGGGTATAGAATTGCTATGAATAAGGTCACACCAAAATAGAAAAAAGGCTATTACATATAGTTGAAATAAATACGAATTCAAATGTTCATCAAATTAAATGAATAGCATCTTTAAAACTAAATATACAGTGTGTGTGTGTGTGTGTGTGTGTGCGCGCGCGCATATATATATATATATATATATATGTGTGTGTGTGTGTGTGTGTGTGTGTTTTCTGAAGCTCACATTTCAGAACTGCCAATGGTGAATGACACAATGCTCAGTAATGCAGCTAGATCAAAAAAATCATTATTCATTACTTACACAGGCAATATCACAGCTTTACTTATTATTTACTAGATTTTTAAAATGTGGGTTGTAAAACTGGTTCTTACATCAGAATTTACTGTTTGTGGAGAATATTCTCCGCAGAATTTTCTAGCAGAGAATATTCTTGAGAATATTCGCATTCTCGAGAATATTCTCCGGAGAATATTCTCACCTCAAGCACAACAAGCTGAAAATGAATGAACTGCAGCTAAAATATTATGTTCAATTTTCACATGGTCTAGTCCTTCCCCTGCCCACCCCCCTAATATTCTTAAAAGAGTCTCTTCTCCAGTCTTCAAAGAGTAGTTGGAAGTGGGAAGGCAGAAAAAGGTCCTTCTTTACTTCCACTCTGCAGTTTTAATCTGAAATCTTAGGTGCAGTACTGTGCCCAGAACTCAGAAACCGCTTGCACTAATGATATTCCATGTCGCAAAATGCACCTAGAACAATGCTTCCTCCTGAGCCTAGATTACACTATAGGATTATTTTACACGCCATAGTAGAGATCGGCAAATCAGTCTATTTCTGTTCCATGTCACTTCTGCATTTATTTTCTTTTTGACATTTCTAACCCATCTTTTCCTCCCAGGACCTCAGGGTAGCACATATGGTCCTCCCCCCCCCCCATTTAATCCTCACAACAATCATGTGAGGTAGGTTTGGCTGAGAGGCAGTGACTGGCTCAAGGTTGCCCAGTGTGCTTTATTTATGGAGATTTGAAGTCTGGTCTTGCAGGTCCTGTTCTGTTTCTGCTTAATCTGTGGCAATTAATCATGCATCATCTAACTAAAGCATCCATCATGTTGCATATCATTGTTCTATTCTCTGTCTCTGTTTCTCACACACATCACTATATACTTTTCATATTTGTTAACTGTAATGGCATTTTCACGGGTCCATGTAAATATGCACCGATAGCATCTGCAGGCCATAACACTTGTTGTCCCTTTCCCGTGAGCAGGAGCTATACACAAGGGGTCAGGTGTAACAACACTGAAATGTGCTAAGATTTTAAAATCTCTGGTGTCTGTTTTCTAAGCATGATGGAAGGCGATGGCCTAATGAATTATTTATGCAGTAACCTGTTGCTGTACGCCATGGTGTTGCAGAACAGGTTGCCAACAATTCAGGTTATGCATGCAAAAGTCAATTCTGAAGTTGAGATTTTAAGGGCAGATATTTGGCTAATGCTCAGAGTCTCTCTATGTGTCTTGGCATAACCATTTCAAAAGCTAAGAAATTATTTCTATGCTGATCTTTACCCACCAATCTTCAGAAGGATCTCACATCAAACTCTGATCCGAAAGGAATTGTATTTACATTTTTCAGCCATATTTTGCAAAACAAGAAATCTACTAAAGATTAGAGAAGGTTAAATTAAATATTGATGATTATTGATATACAATAAAGGCGGTCAGGTTTCATTTCAATAGATTAAAAAAATTAAGAGGGTGGAAAAGTGATTTCCCCAAAGCCAAAACGCATTTAATATTCTCTTCATCTTATTTTCAAATGGATAATAATTCCCTGAAAAATTTCAAACAGCTTATATTCACCCAGAACAGTCTGATTATTCTGCCAGGTCATGAATGCTTAAGGAGAATGTTGACAATGTTTGAAGCTTATTCTCGTTAAATACATATATAAAAAAATCATTAATTATATTTAGTTTAAGATTGTAATCTGAATGCCGCAATCTTTTTAAGGTATATTTTCATCTGTTTTACAGAAGCAAGGCAAACAACAAATCACTAGTGAATTGTGAACACAAAGCAATAAACAACTGATGAGTAGAACAATAATGTGTATGCATGAGGCAACTATTGAGCTTCTCCTCATACATATTCATATGGAGAGAGAGAGAGAGAGAGAGAAAAATTATTTTCTGTACAGTGTATATTAAGATGGTGTCTCTTTGATGGAAACTTTAAGCTGCAAGTCAAAGCATACCTCATCCTAAGCTAAGTAAAGCTCAGACCACAGATCAGAGTACACATACGTCTCATGCACACCGTATATTAAAGCGCTCATGCCACTTTAAAACTCACTGCTTTCCTCAAAGAATCCTGGGAACTGTAGTTTGTTAAGGGTGCAGAGAGTTGTTAGGAGACCCCTCACAGTTCTATGATCTCCAGCACCCTTAACAAACTATTGTCTCCAGGATTGTTTGTGGGGAGCTATGACTATTAAAGCTGTATAAGAATGTTTTAAACATTTGGTATATATGTGTCCATAATCACCTCAGTATAGCTAAGTCCCAACAACTCCATCTGCACTCTTTTCAATTGGAGTCACAGAAGAACAAGGTTCACAACCCTTTGTTATCCAAACTCTGTAAGTGTCCATATCTGTACTGCTCTATGAAAATAGTGATTTAAAAGGGGAAAAAGAGGAGTAATTCATGTCTGCTCCAGTGCTGAGGATATTTTCATTTGATTTTCATTTTCATTAAATGTAATGCCCAGTATGTGTAAAAAGCTATCATGCAAAGCAGAGTACTTTGAATTTGGTGCGATGTCTAAATCAAGTCACCTTTGCATGTATGCTAGGGATTCATCCTTGGTGTGTGTGTGTCTGTGTGTGTGTGTTGTGTCAGCATGCTAATGCTGCATGTGTAGTAGGCAGTGTCAACAACATGGCTTAGACATTACATGTTACTAGAGGTGTGAGATTTGCATGGGTAGGATTTTTTTAAACAGGTTTCAATAAAGCAGAACAACTAATGCATATGACCATTTAGATGTAAATTCCACTGGATTAGTCCCAGGGATATGGTGAAGACTACAGCCTAAATGAATATATTGTGTGACCTGGAGCTGTTTGTACAATACAGTGGTACCTCTGGATATGCACACTTCCGGTTGTGTATCCTTCAGGATGCGAACGCGGCAAAACCAGAAGTATTTTTCCAGGTTTTGCCACACGCGCATGCGCAGAAGCAGTCCCTCTAGTTGCGGAAACCTCAGGATCCGACCGGAGCTCCAGAACTGATTCCGTCTGCAACCGGAGGTACCACTGTACATTTATCATATTTGAGAGTCCTCCCTTTTATGCAGGGGGTCACCATACTTTTTGGTCAGCAGACACATTTGGAATTCCAAAGAATTGACGTGGCACCAGTCACAAAATGGCCGCCATGCAGGCATGGCATATCACAAAGTATCTGCCAAGCCTAAAATAAAAGAAAAAGAGTCAAGACCAGAAAATCATGCAGATGCCCCCCATCAGCTGTCCCAGATGCCACATTGGCACCCCTTCTAGTAAGCCCACTTCACTCTGCGAGTTCATATAAGTATAAAAACCAACCATATCCTGGAGAAAGCTGGAGAAAGCTAGATTCTATATAGATACAGTGGTACCTCGGGTTACATACACTTCAGGTTACATACGCTTCAGGTTACAGACTCCGCTAACCCAGAAATATTACCTCGGGTTAAGAATTTTGCTTCAGGATGAGAACAGAAATTGTGCGGTGGCGGCGTGGTGGCAGCAGG
The DNA here is from genome assembly GCF_027172205.1 of Podarcis raffonei. Classification (NCBI taxonomy): domain Eukaryota; kingdom Metazoa; phylum Chordata; class Lepidosauria; order Squamata; family Lacertidae; genus Podarcis; species Podarcis raffonei. The sequence goes on along the minus strand of NC_070605.1, from coordinate 45,996,291 downwards.
AGGCCCCATTAGCTAAAGTGGTGCTTCAGGTTAAGAACAGTTTCAGGTTAAGAACGGACCTCCGGAACAAATTAAGTACTTAACCCGAGGTACCACTGTATACATATGTCCCGAGATGCTGTAAGATAACATATACATGTTTAAGTTTAGTCTTTCATCTTTCAACAACTCAAGAAAGGTCACATAAAAGTAGTCACATTAAATGAACAGTAGCATTTTTTGGGTGCGGCCACCAAAAAAAGCACCAAAAAGCAAATCAACCAAATGCTTTCTGGAATGTACAAAATGTACATTTTTTTTACTCCTTCTAGAAGGCAGCAATAGAAGAACTATCTGTAGTCTTTAAACCAAAGCAGTAAAGTCCCCGAGTCTCAGGGATTATGTTCTATTCAGGACATTGACTAGCTGTGTGTAGACAGTATCAGGCCTTACATCAACAGAGATGACCCCTAAAGCAACGTAAGATTTAAATGTAAGTATTAGCACTTAGAAATGGTCCCAGAAGCCAACAGTCAGCCAGTGCAGATTCCATAACACATTCCTCTATCTGTCAGGAGATGAGCTTTGTCTGCTAATTACAACTTCAGAGTCATCTTCAAATGCTGCCCCACATAATCCGCATTGCAGAAGTCAAGCTTGTAGGTTACAAAAGTATTCATAAGTGTGATTCTTAAAAAAAGGCAGAACATAAACAATAAAAGGCATACCTGGCCACTACTGCTACAGTACCTAGAATTCCTCTCCCTGAAATATTTGCTGTCATTGGAAAGCTAAATACAGAACTATGCCGAAAGAGAAGACATTCAGAAGCAGTGCAGATTAATATGATTATGGAAAAAGAAGACATGCACAATTCCACACTTGTTATGCGTTCAGTGCAGAGTTGTTACTAATTTGTTGTAGCAAATCCAGGCACCTATTCTCCAGAAGTACTTCAGTTTTGGGGACTGCACATTTTCTAAAGTATTATTTTGCTGTTGGAAACATGCAATTTTCCTCTCAGTCAAGCACATCAATTGTGACTCTTCATGCTGTGTGGCGTGTGATTATATGACTGTCATGGGTACCTATTATACTTTGCCTGTGACATTGCAAGTGACCAATGACCTAGTCTTTTTCTTTTGCCAGCATCCTTTAAAAATGTTTTATTTTACTTTTGCTTTATTCTCCTATAAATTTCAGACAGTGGGTGCTCTCTTGCCAATTAAGTACAAGGGCATTCATGTAAAACACAGCAAGAAGGATAGTAATGCTATTGCCTTCCTTTCTAGAATTCCTCATGAACCTTTTGTTTTCTCCTATTTTTTGTTTTGTTTTTCCAAAAATGTACATTTTTCTCTTTCCAGTACTAAAATCTAAATATCTCCTGGTTTAAACAATAGCAAACACCAGCACACCTGCCCTTCACAGCAAAAGTCCTGCATTTAGGTATAAACATAAACACAGATCAATGGAATAAGTATAGAATGAGGTTGGCAGCAGTACACACGAAACGGATCTAAGCATCTTAGGTGATCATAAACTAAACATGAACCAGTACTATGATGTGGCTGCTAAAAGTGCTAATGCTATAGTTTGGCTTAGTGCTACGTGCAAACTGAATTCCTGGAACAATAAAAGCCACTTTATGCTAGTATGTTATTTTTATGTTTATTATTTGATGTGTATAGTTTATATTAGGACATTATTTTTGTGCACATGCACACACATTCGCACACATACATATATAGCCTCTCATCAAATCTGCATATAGGGAATTCTTCCATTGACCTTAATAAATCCACTATTTTATGTTAAGGATGGGATACAAAGACTGATATGCTCATTTAATACCAAATGAAAGTTTAGCCAGTGGCTTTTATTAAATCAGGCTAATGAATATTCTCAAAGAATTGGAGAGTGAGAGACTTGAAGAGAAAGGTTAGAAACTGACTTTAAATAATTCAGCATGAATACATTCCTTGGTAGGGAATGTTTGATTATGAGATACACCTTTTATACAGCAGAAAAAATTGCAGATGAAAGCAGAATTCAGGCCAGTTTTCCAGAATATGATTCTTTTTAATCAATGGAGCAATAAGGGAACTTCTGTGTAAACAGCGTACAACCCATATTTTCTTTCATGTATATCTGAAATGCTAGATTCAGGAGCCTTCAGTTAAATGGAATCACAGTGTCCTGGAACCGCATCACTATACAAGTTAAAGGTGTGTTATGCTCTTCTACTCCTCCTTGGCAAGTTACAGATCTATGAATATGAATAAACATGGTTGCAAAAGCATGCAGATATGCTAACACTAAAACATGAATATTTTAACACCCACTGGTACAAATTATAAGGGGGAGCACCTGCCACTGATGGCATAATACAATATCCCCCCCCCTTTCTCTGGAGCTGTTAAATCCCCAACTAAGTAAAGTACTGTCTGGCAAGTTGTCCCCAAAGAAATCAATTTATATAACTATACAGTTTCTATGAAAGGAACTTGGCTGAAATCCTTAAGCTCACTTTGAAACTATGGCAGTTGACTGCTTGAGCCCTTCCTTGAGGTCATTTTAATCCTTTAGATTAGCTGAGTGCTTCGAAATGCAAGTATGGATTTTGCCTGCAAGACAACTTTTTTAAAAACTGAGTTAGCATCTATCTTTCCCCCCCTTTGTAACTCAGCAGAAGTTAAGGAGATAGCAACATCTATTAATTAGAAACAATTAGTTTATGTGTGCCATATAATTGCCTAACATAGTTAGAAAGATAGTCAATCCAAAAATATTTGTGTACAGTGCTTTGTACACACCTGTTCAGAGCCTCCAAAGAGATGCCCAGTTTTCAAAAGGCCTTAGTCCCATTTACCTCCCCACTGCCAGAGTAACTTGCACTGTAAAACCTAAAGGCACTATTATTCTGTTGGTGTTGTTGGTTTTCACCCCTCAGAACTAAACACTTGGCGATATAAGGAAAACTGCACATTGTCTACAGGTTTATAATATAAGCCACTGGTGTCCAATCTCACCACCCCAAAAGACCACTTCAAAATTGCTGAGACTCTTGATGGACCACTGTATTTCTTATATATTGTATTTTCTTGTATTACAAGTTGAATTCTATAGAATTCAGTAGAATTGAAATTGTAGCTTAACAATGTACAATATAAGACATAAAAGAAGCACTACACATACAATTAAAAATAAATATGGGTATTAAACAAATGCAGTTTGGTGGTTGTGTGTGTGTGTGTGCATGTGTGTATGCATGCTCACTAATTTACACATCAAGTCTTGGAACTTCTTATCTACTTCCACATAGAAAAGAATGGAAAAGTTCAGAAGAGACTATAGAAATGCTGAACTGCAGAACGAAGAATGTTTTTCTATTTGATGGAAAAGCAAAGTTATTGGAACTGAAAATAAAGTATATTTGCGTGACCAAAAAAAAAAGAAAGAAAAAAGTTCTATTAGCATCAATGATAGCTTTGAATGCAAGGAGGCTAACAGCAGTACAGGGTAACATTTTCATGAGTACCATGGCCAGAGAGGAAATAGTTAAACATACATGTGCACGCCTAAACACACACCTGTTGTTGTTGTTTTACTGCATTTTCTAATGACATATTTGGTATTGTTTCGTTTGGCCCTTAGGGTTGTATCTAACTAAAGCTTCAATCCTCCTAATCCTAGTTACCTGGGAGTAAGCTGCATTGAATTCAGTATGACTTACTTCTGAGTTGACAAGGTTAGAATTACACTGTAAGTCATATTTAGAGCAGACCCACTCAAATCAATGGACTTAGCCATGAATAGCAATTTGCTGTTAAACACCTTATTTAACATACAGTGGTACCTCTGGTTAAGAACTTACGGTAATTCGTTCTGGAGGTCCGTTCTTAACCTGAAACTGTTCTTAATTTGAGGTACCACTTTAGCTAATGGGGCCTCCCGCTGCCGCCGCGCTGCCACCACACGATTTCTGTTCTCATCCTGAAGCAAAGTTCTTAACCTGAGGTACTGTTTCTGGGTTAGTGGAGTCTGCAACCTGAAGCGTCTGTAACCTGAATTGTCTGTAACCCGAGGTACCACTGTACTCTAAAGCATTAATTCTTACAATTTCTAAAATAATCAACAACAATTAAAACACACAAAAACCACTGTCGGTTTCATCATACAATTGAGTCTAACAAGTATGATGGATTAATAATAATAATAATATCAATCCAGTGGTTCGAAGGAGGAGGTGTTGGTTGGCTTTCGAAAAGTTGCAAGCCAGACAAAATTATTTTGCCAGGGCCATATTTCAAGGAGGAATCAATTAATCAATATCTACTAGTTTCCATCATATATATTCTTTGATGTCTGTAAAAGCAGATATAAACTTTTGCCAGTTGGAAATTTTAAAATGGATGAAACCTATACTAATATTAAAGCTACAAAATAGTTTGAAAACTATGCTTGCATGGGAGAAGAAAATGTTATAATGTTTCATAGGTAACTGAGATCATACACACAATTTCTTGATACTTTGTACTTTTCAAAAATAGGTGAATTAAGGATGCTATGAACTGGACATGTACTGCTTGGCTGGCAATATGTCAAGGTGCCAGACTATGCTGTCAAATTTAATGGTTTTGTTATAAGCCAAGGTATTAAGCTCTGATATCCTCTAGTGAGAGAATGGGATTTGAAAGCACTGAACACGTTACAGCATCAAGCACATAATGCCAATGTCTTCAAATATATCTTAATAATTTAGAAGCATGGAAGTCCTTTCCATGCAAGTTTTTGTGAAATTAATTGGCTTTGTACTGGCAGGACAGCTTAACATCAGCCAGATACCCCTTTTAAGATGGCATAAGCATTCAAAGCCAAAGCCATGATCCTACACACTGCTTCTATTGAAAGCAGTGATATTTGCATTTATGCAATGGGTTTCGGAGCCGAGTGCTGCCAGTAGAATTGATGAGCGATACTCAAAAATTCCAATCTGATTTTCATTCAGGTTGTATGGAGCGCACTCCCATGTGCATCAGTTCATGTTACTAACAGGAGAAAGGTCTTGATCTCCCTATCTCCTCACATACTGCCTGTTGGCTTTCAATTTCCCATTTTTCTAATCTTACGTACAGTTCTCCACATTTCCACACCAGTTGGCTCTTTTCCAAAAATCTTCATGAAAATCCATCAGAATTTTAGTATACATTTCTCCTAATATGCACATCCGTATGCAATTTTCCCCAATATACATGTTTAGCAAAGCATTTTCCCCCTGACATAGTGGAATTTGTTATTTTTGCTAATATACTGGCATCTCCCCACTTACCTGGAGGCTACATTCCCGGGTACCATATGTATACCATCTTAAAAGCCTGTGAACGTCCTCAACGCCAAACTGCCAAAAATCCGCTAAACCCCACCATAATTGCTCCCTCTAAACCTCCTTTCTCAAACTCCAACTCTCCACAGGACTCAAAGGTCAGTGCAAAAGCTCATGGGATTGCAGTTGCAAAGGCTTCTGGGATTGCTAGCTGTTTTCCCCATAATTGTTTGCAGTTTTCCCGCTCTTTTTGGGCAGTTTTCGCACCATTTTGCAGTTTGAACTGATTTATTTAATTATTTCCTGGTGTCATGCATATACACAGTCATGCGCAAAGTGAAAGTGCAGGAGTGCGGAAATGCCAGTATGCATTTTTATGTAAACATTACCTTAGCGTATGCATTTTTTTGTACACATTTAGGCTGAAGATGTATTGCAATATTTGTAGAAGTGTGAACTTTGAAGGATGGCTGTGTTTCTGTATGTATACTATTGCGTATCGAGGCCCCATGACCAACTTTTCCCCTAAGGTGCGAATAACTAGGCAACACATGGCTTAGTGGTTTTGGGATCAAATAAGGCCACAACTTGATTGGTTACAGATGTAAGGTTTGACCATAGGCATTGTGGTAAGCAATGGCACATGTCATTCCTGTCCGCTGGGAGTGTTTCTAAGGGTGAAGCTGGAGGGGATGCCCTATGACCTACGTGAATCAGGGCATCCCCCGAGCAGTCCCCTTTGGAGGAGTGGTATGGCCCTTTCCCCTGTCTGGGCATTGGACAGGACCCACTCCTCTGGGATCCTTTTAACAGAATACCCTTATCTGTGGAGGGGCAGGCAGAGGCTACAACCTCCCCTCCAACCAAGGCTAGGTCTACCCAATGCATATCTGCCTTACAAAGTTGAGATGATTGCTATGAGGTAGGCGAAAACCCCAATGGCAGTGCCAATTAGCCAAGTGGGAAAAAATTCTGCCCAGCCTATGAAAATTAGGTGACCAACATTGCCCATATCATGGTTGTACCATTCGTGGAAAACCCCCTGATTTGAGGGAGGGAGGGTGGGAGATCCGGCATGGTGAGATAGAGGCTGAAAGGCCCTGCAGGTCAGGCATTTAAACATCCCCTGGGCATGGTGGCAAGGGCTACAATTTTTCAGTTGGTCCTGCGCCCAGGGGAGTGCCCCCTAACTCCTGCTGCCATTGGCTGATTTGGTGGCAGGGAGATGATCCAGCCTGTGATAGGTTGGCTTACCAGGGAGGCCCAGGCACCTGCAAAGGTGCCCGCCCAGTAAGGGGGCGAATGGATTCTGTAAAGTGTGAATTAGGAAGGTTGGCCTATAAAAGTGAACTGAATTAAACTGCCCCCTCCTACACCGTCTGCTTTACAAAAAGCTGAGAGTAGCACCTGTGGCTGCTGTTGGCAGCAAATGATTGGAGGCAGTGTAAAGGATGTGCAGCTCTCAGTCTCTGCTCAGTTGGGGAGGCTTTGCCTGGATGCTGTGGCTTCCCCCAGGAAAACACAATCTTCCTGCATACCTCAGTGGTCCTAGAACCTCTGAAAGTCTCCTTGTGCCCTTCATGATGCTCAGAATATCTGCATGAAGGTCTTTGTGCAGCAATCCTCTTTCTGAAGCAGTGTCCAGTTCAAGTCCAGTTTGAAAACAAAGAACCTCAAGAGGGGAGGCCAGGGACCCATGGGCAGTAAGCACCTGACCAGCAGACAGAGCAGGCTCCTTGATCACCTGTTCACATTCTTCCCTGCCATGGTGATCTATATTGATTCATAAATTTGCATATCACATAAAAATTATCTAGGCCCTCTCTTTTGGTAGAATACAAGCAGCAGAGTGATGGGCTGATTGCACTTACTTACTATTTGATGAAATGTCATAAGAGGAACAGACTGTTTAGAAGTGTTTCTGAGGCTCGCAGACAAAAGCATACAGGTTGGTGTCTGCATTTTCAGTGGTAAACGTGCTTGCGGTGAGCACAAAATGAACACAAAAGACTGTCTAGGGTGTTGCTTCATACAGCTCTGCCTCTTAAGAAGAAACATCCCTGATTTTGGGAGAGAGTGCGGTACAGGAATACTTGTATACATAAGTAAATAATTTTTACTCTCTTGTAAGAGTTTATAGCAGCCTTAATCCACTTTGTGGTGTAATGAATAAAGTATGGATATGAATGAAAAGTCCTACACCAAAGATACATGCACATTGTTTATGTGCACAGAACTGAAGGGAAAGGGGAGAATTAGTCGGGCTAGCGTTTTTTTCTTATAGCTTTTCAGAATAAAATGTTAAATACAATTTTAATTATTGCAATGTTGCTTATATCCACTTCATATTTGGATGAATGCCTTTACACTCATGCCTGTGTCTGGCATTAAATCTATTTGTTAATCCGTTCATCTTCTGCAGCTTCATTTTTTTCTGTTATAAAAGTAGTGAACTAACATATATGCATTTTTCATTCTTTTAAACATAAAACCCGCAAATACTTTTTAAAAATACATAATTATTCTTCAGTATTCATGTCCCTGAGACTGAATCCAAATGATGATATTTTGAAAACAAGAATGAAGCAAAGCAGTGGAGAGAAAAACTAATAGAATTGTTAAAATTCACAACCTGCACTGGTGGACATGGCTTAAATATTCATACATGCTTCCATATGACCTTCAGTTGTAAACAAAGAATATTAAGCATTGTTATTTATCTTCTGGTAATGAATATATATTAGTCTGGAATCTAATGAATAAGTAGAACAACTTTTTCATTAAATATTTATTAAAGTAATATTTTCTAGGCTTACCAATTGCAGAGGGCATCATATTAGAACAGCTCACTTTGAGAATTCCTGGAAGTTCAAGCCATGAATGCGCTAAACAATTAAGGAAGGTCTTAGATCAATATACCCTATTGACTCAATATAAATAACAGCAACAAAAGTAAACATAGGGCTATAATAAAGCATCATTTGTGATGGAATAAATAACCAGTCGACGTACTAATTTGGAAGAGTTATTGTCACTTTCTTTCTCTTTGTGTGCTTATATTAGTCATTTTCCTAAATATATGCAATGCATGCGGTGGGCTTGATTCAAATACCTGGAAAGCAATAAATATATTATCTTAAGAGCAACAGCTCTGAGTGTAGCCCACCAGAATGTTCTCATATATGATCCCCACCGAAACAAATTGGAAAGGTGCAAGAGCACAAAGGTTCCAGCTTTTTAACTGGCTTATGCAGGAGGTAGGGCTGTGTCTACAATGAACAGTAGGGTTGCTTGTAAAGATTTTGTGGCGATCACACACAGGGCCCCCGGACGTTTGACGGTCTATTGACCCTGTGCCGCCACTGCGATTGCTTTTTCCGCTGCCACCACCCCATATCTCACGGGGACACACGGAGTCCAGTCAGTTGTTAACATAAACAAATAATCAAGTTTATTTTTAAATGCAGGAACAAGCTTATGGTTTCAGTTAATTTTTCTCTTGTCAGTTTCTTATTCTTAGTTCCTAACAACTCCAAACTGATTATTCCAACTATCTATCTGACTCCACCTAACAATTCCTCTCACTCTCTCACAATACAACTCTACCAACCCACTGCCTATTCGTCCCTCTTCCTTCTTCAACTCCCAAACCTCAACTCCCAACTCCCAAACCTCAACTGACTTTCAAAACCTCCCACTCTAACTTTTATTCCTCCCTTGCATTCTCACTGGCCAATCACATCACACCTATTTTAACCCTTTCCTTATGACCCATCCTAGGAGGCAAATGCCACAGATATATATTAGGGGTGAGCTGAAGCATCGCCTACAAATTATTTCAGAATGAGAAATGCACATTTGGTGGTTTGGGTGGTGCAAACATGCCTTTGGAGCATCCACTCCCATGAAAAAAAAATCCTGTGTCTGTTCATAATCACAGTGTTGTGTTCCCCCTCTATAACTTTTGTGCCACCATTTTATCCTTTTCCTCACTGTAAGATCTTGGCTAATCAGGTAGGAAGTGAGATTTCATATTACTTTATAGATAGTACAGTGGCATGAAGATAGGGGGAGTGCTATCCTTCCCTAGTGATGAGGAAGCACAATCCATTTCCCAAGGGTAAGCACCATGTCTCAAAGGTAGAGCATCTAATTTGCATGCAGAAGGTCCTAGGTCCATTCCCCAGCATCTCCAGGTTGGGCTAACAGAGATCCTTATCTGGAACCTGAAAGAGCCACTGTTGGACTGTGTCAAGACACTACTGAGCTACACGTTCCTCCACTGTCCTGTAAAGGGAAGCAATTAAACTGCCAGAGTGTAACTCTGGAAGAGAGGGAACACTTTGTATTTGAGCATTGCACTGAAGTTGTTCTGCACAATGTTCAGTGCCAGAAGAGAAAGAAAATGTTTTCCAGTTTCTAAAATGTTCTTTTCCCCTATACATGTATGAACTTCATTCTTGTTCACATAACTCCACCAGCAGTGCTTTTTTCTGGGGGTACGCATGGGTACGCATACCCCTAGATATTTTGTGAATCTAATGGGAGAAGAAACTAAAATTTTAAATAAATTAGTTTCTTCTCTAGCACGGTGAATCTCATTTCCTGTCACAGTGTTTCCTGAGTTGCAGATGGAATGAGAGCACCTCTAAACATTTTTTTAAAGTAAAAAAGCACTGCTCACCAAGTATCACCAACAGATGGACCATTTCACAGGAACTGTAGTGTTATGTGGCTAATGTGGCCCAGCCCTAGTATTTTCCTCCCAGATAGGTCATTGACAATATGAAAGTGAATGCTATTCAGCCAGCACACAGGCATGAAAATGAAGGCAAGTCTATCTGTTCTTAATGAGAGCGGGGGCATTGAAGTTGTGAGGCAACATTCACAGAGTGCATCTAGAGGAGTGCAGGGGGAGCGTACCGCCCCAGCAGCGCGATCCCGGTGGGGTGCCATTGCGGCTGCCTCCCCACCCGCTCTGGGCACCATGCCCCCGCCCGCTCTCCGCCCCCCCAATGCCAGAGCATGAAGCTCCGCCACTGCCCTCAACACCTAGGAAAGGTGATGCATTATGCTCACTTCAAGGGGAAGGTATTAGATCTCTGTTTCATCGATTGGATTTTCAAGATACTGGTCAGACAGAACTAGAATTGCCTCATTAATTTCAGCTGAGACATTTTTGTTGGCCCTGAAAGATATTGGCCCTGAAAAGTGGCATGGGATAGAATAATTTCAGTTGAATAATAATTAATGCTACATGGTGGTTGAGAGATATGGGTGTTCTTTTTTAGTACACTCTGAGGACGCTCTACAGAGACTCGTCAACCATTTTCCCCAATCCTGGGTGGAGTTTGGCCTCACCATCAGCCTAATGAAGACCAACATTTTGTATCGGGACATTGCCAGCTGATGAAGGATGTGAGAAATTGACAGGTCTCTTAGCAGTGATTGGCAAAATGGAGCTTCCTGCTCAGATGCAGTGTACCTCTGAGTATTATCTACTGAGGATAACCAGGCAAGGGTTGTTGCCTTCATGCTCTGCTTATGGCCTTCTGAGTCTGTTAGAAAAATTATATTGATGAGATTGACTCTCCTTGTGCCCTTCTGAAATCTTTAGAGAAGTTTAAAGGATTTCAGTAAGGTTAACTTGGGAAATTTGATTTCTGTAAATTCCAATGTGGCCTGTTCTGCATCTCCCAGACATGTAAGGAGCGCAACTAAGATTTCTCCAAGATCTGTGCTATGATCTTTGCCTCCAAAGCATACAAAAATGCATTAAAATGTGTATTTTAGGATAAATTCTATTTAGAAATGCATACACTAGCATAGCATACCTATGAAAATACGCATTTTGTGATATTATTCAAATGAAGAGAAATATTTAAATACAAATGTTCATGAGTTGTTGTCTTTTAATCCCCACCCCACCCCCAGGCAGATTAATGCAGAAATGGGGTGGAAGAAATTTACGAAGGAGCACATGTGAAATTGATACAGATTGGAAACAAATTGATCTCCATTCCAAGATTAACATAATTTCTCAGAAATTATGAGTTCTGGGGGGAAAATGCACATTTCTTATTTAAACCTACCTTCTGATTATTACAGACCAAAGGCTTTATGACAGGAGAAATCCTCATGTTCATGTGAACACTACCACTGATATCCTGGGTCTTGCTAAAAAGTTTCCAGGATGTATATGCCACCAATGCCAATACTTTGGCAGCTGCTGTGCTAAACTACTTTTTTAGTCAATTTCAGAAAGATAAGTAATGTTTTAAAACAAGGCTTCAGTGAACATTTTCTTTCGTACTATTAAGTTTGACTTTTTGTAAGTGATTGCTTTCAAATAATAGGTTTTCATTGTTGCTTCAGATCTATGACTCACAAGGGGGATTACTGTATAAAAGATAAGTATAATTTGACAGTGCAGTAATTATATTTCAAAAATAACATGCAACATTAAGTCCTTATCATTAGGGATGTGTGTTTCGTGACTGTATGGCATAGCATGCTAGAAATCCCATTTCCATAAGAAATATGCAGGAGCACTATCCAAAATATTCAGTCTTACAAATATTTTTAAAGACCTTTTACTGTAGTATTCTTGCATTATTTCAGGAATCAGAAATGAGGATTTAATGTTACAATTTACACAAAAGCTGCATGCTTGTTCTGCATTGTAGGTTACGGGTGCCCTCTGCTGTCTGGAAAATGCCTTTCAATTCCATTTGCTTTCTAAACTGTGGCAGCTTCCATTGTGCAATAATTTGTTTGATGTGAAATATATTTGTGCTTCTCTTAACAACTGGATAACATGCATATTCATTTATTTGTTTAATTTATATTCATTTGGTGTGCTTTATTTGGTCAGTATGCTATTTTTAGGTATGACTCACACAATTTTTGTTGCCATCTGCAAATTGAAGACTATACAAGGTTTATTTTCCAGTTGTTTTTGGAGGATAGGTTTACTGCATTTTCAGCACCAAAGTGACTGCTCCGGGGTCCAAGCCTAGACAGTGTGTATTAAGGTCCTTGGCTACCCAGATGACAAGACCCCCCTCTCTGCCTCATTGATGAGGTCCAAAGGGAAGCAAAGCAATACGTTTGGCACCAGCTTGGCTATAGGAGCTGCCAAAAGGAGGTGTGCAAGGCACCATCCAACTGTCTTAGGGACTTCACTCTTGATTTGTGTAGGGTTTATTCCTTAGCCTTTTCTTCTCCCAAAGATGTCCTGCAATGCAGCAGGTACAGATTTTTCTCAACGCTTTTCTCATGAATGAATGAGTACAGCCACAAGGCAGTGTAGATTTTGGATCAGAGTTTTCCTTCTTCTAGATGGGCTATCTTCCCAGGTTGACTATCTACCCCTCATTTCCCTCTAAGGCAGGCATCCCCAAACTTGGCCCTCCAGATGTTTTGGGACTACAACTCCCATCATCCCTGACCACTGGTCCTGTTAGCTAGGGATGATGGGAGCTGTAGTCCCAAAACATCTGGAGGGCCAAGTTTGCGGATGGCTGCTCTAAGGCATATGAAGTAACTGCCTTCCTGACCACTGGACCCACTATTGGTCTTGTCTACTCAGTCTGCCAAAGTCTTGCATCAAGACTCATCAAGAGTTTCAGACTTTACCCTCACCTGATTTTGTCCACCAGTCAAAACCATTGCCTGGGTTGTGGCCACTGTGGTATGCTGACAGCTTCTAGCAGCCACAGATGAGAGCTAAGTGCAGCATGGGGACCATTGGTGGAGGAACTACCCAGAGAGGGCACAACGTCCCAAACCAGAGATACTGCCGCTCCCCTAACACCTCATACACCCGAGCGTGGGGTAGGAGAATGAAAAAAGCACTTGCATATTTGTTTACCTATTTATCACACCCTTGCCCAAACAACTTTCTGAAGTCTCTGCAGCTGAACATTTTTACACAAGTGAGGGCACTGAAAAGACTGGCATTTTATACTGTGGATTCTTGCTGAAAACGTCAGGAAACATAAATTAGATCTCATATGCAGATCCCTAAAAAGGGATTTTGAGCAGCTTGAGCAAGGAAATCCACTTCAGGAGATCCAGACAGGTAGGAAACTGGACGATTATTGGAAAAAGCTCTGACAAACAGTTTCTATATACCACTGGGGGCAAAAGCTTCAAAGCAAATTCCAAAATTGATTGGATATAGCCATCAGCTTTACCATTTCCTATAACCTAGTAAAGCCCTGTGAGTACTCAGCAGGATGGGCCAGTTTCCATCCTGATAGGATCTTGTTACTTTTGTGGAGACCGTTTTACACTGTATAATTCTCAGGCCAATATAATTAAATTAGACTCTTGATTAGTGGGCCCATCTCTGCAGGGGCACCCTATTGTAGTATTGGATTGATTGGATTACATGCCGAAGCCTGTGACATCACCTCTGTTGAGGTAATCCATTTAACTAGTTTGACATTTTTTTCATGATGTTTCTAGCCTTTCTACTTTCCTTGCAGAGGAAATAATAATGAAGCCATTTAAAAAGTATAAAGGCAATTCTGGAGTGGAGCATCCACCAGGTTATTGTAACTAGCAGCCCGACAATAGGTTGTGGAATGGATAACCCTTCCCTGATCTTTTCCGGGGAAAGCTATATTATCTTGGCTTCTTGGTTTGAAACATTACACTAAGAGTTTGTAGCTTTGGTTCTTGGTGTTGGGTGTTAGAAAAAAGTACAGTGGTATCTTGGTTGTTGAACTTAATCGTTTCTGGGAGTCTGTTCGACTCCCAAAATGGTTTGAAAACCAAGGCGCAGCTTCCAATTGGCTGCAGGAGCTTCCTGAATTCAATCGGAAGCCGTGTCGGACATTCGGCGTCTGAAAAACATTAGCAAACCGGAACACTCGCTTCTGGGTTTGTGGTGTTCGGAAGCCAAGCTGTTCAACTACCAAGGTACCACTGTACTACACTGTCCCACAGATATCAAGTGCAGCTCCTAGCTTCAGGTGCCAAGAAGTGCCTCCAGAATCTCATTCTTTTGCAGGATAGATTCCAGGACATTCCGGAAATTCGGGTTTGTGTGGATTACAGTATTCTGTTATTCTAGGGGAACAAATCCAGTCTTTCTTTCTTTTTAAAGTAAAGTGCCAGAATTGCAGTGAAAAGTTTGGCATGAATAAATGATTAATTGGAAAGGGTATAAACACCCCACAAGCAAATCATTATGAATGTTCATTGCCATCTAACTACCCACAAAGAAATCAGAACAAGTGCTCAATAAAGACTAGTCTAACCTCCATGTAAGCATTGTGCAAGCAAATCAGAATGAATAGCTTAGAGTCAACTGGCCTCTAATCACATACTCCTCACTCTGTGGTTCACCACTGGGAGATGTAGGTCAGTGCAAGCCAAGTAATGGAAAAGTGCCAGGTTCAAACATACATGTTAGGAATAAAACATTCTTTCATCAGTCTCCCCTGCTCATAGTTCCCAATGGCATTATGAGAATGACATTTTAGCAAGGAAAATTGGCAATCCCGTATTCAATTTCTCTGACTACAGGTGCCTGAAGAACTTGCATGAGCTGTAAGCATCTGCTTAGAAAAGAAGGGGGGAAGCAGTCCCTCCCCTTATCAAAAAAATATAGAATACCTGTTGCTCCACTTATACTGGAGCTCCTATTTTTGCTATGAAGACCATATCATATTATATATGCAAAGCATGCAGTTACTGATATAAGACAACTGGGAAGTATCTGCTTGCTTATTGATCTCTTTGAGTGCTTAAATGTTGTTAAGGCTGAATCTATTAGCTCCTCATTAAAATATCTGGTATGTGAACAGCTTACTGGTTGTGCTGTTTAAGGTTGATTACTTGCATACAGCTATACATAGGCTGGTATGGAACTCAGATACCCATTACTTTCACCACCATATCATAGTACTGATTTAAAATAAATACACAAACACTAAGTACTCACATGGAAATATGCTGCCCATGGCAGATACTGGTTAGCAGCTTGAAGCTTTCCGGTGGAACAACAATAGTGGCATACTGTTAATTTTCCTTTATGCTGAAAGAAGAAGAAAAGATAAATAGCCGTGTGTGATTTTCTTGCTATTGAACCATATTTCCCAATATGTCAAATAAAATGTATACACCATGCCTCTTAATATGTTACATCACTGAGTGAGGCAAATAAAAGCTGTAATGAAAATAAAGCTATCTTTTGCTATTGATTCTTTCAGGCCATTTCACTCTGGCTTTTCATTTACAAGCCACAGCATTTGTTAATGCACTATTTGTTTTCATCACTCAGATATTGAATTCCCCAAGACATCCCACCTAAAAGAAGGTCGGTGCCATTTTTTTGTATTTGTACAAGTATCGCAAAGACACTTGTCTTGCTTTGTCCATAATATAAAGTACATTACAATGACCTGCGCCAATTTCGCTTGAAGATGTAGAGATACAAAAATTATTCTCTGGCTTTTAGACAGAGGCACAATATGTCGTCATCTGCTTCCATTAGAAGGGGAAGAGACTCTGAATTCAAAACACATCTAATGGCTGTGGGAGCCATTCTAACTGTCTTTGTCTATCAGCGAAACTAATTAATACTTTCTCATATAAAGGCATTTAAGAATCTATCTGGAGACACACATATTCTCTCAAACTATTCAAGAGGCAGAATACACACAGAGAGACATCATGTATTGCTATATTTTGCACATATAAATCCATATTCAAAACAAGTGTCATATTCTTTAGTTTTCATGTTAATTTGAACTGAAAGATATCTAACTCTGAAGGTATTCCCACTTTCACCTGAGCAGACCAGGTTTTCCCTTGCTCCTTATTTTGCATAACAACCAAGTGCCAGAAGAATTAAAAGTAGGTATTAATCAGCTAACATATCCTTAAACATTAAAGTTGATCAAACTTGGCACTAAATTATCATCATTTTATCTGTAGAATGTGCTTCGGTGTTCATACTTCCAGCATCTGTTGATAGTTGATCTCGTATGAAGGGATGAAGGCAACAGCAGGTGGTTTAATATGTGGTTTAAATAAAGCAGCAGAAAACTGGATCCTGTCGTGGGCCAGGTTTGAAAGATGAGCATGTAGGCAAAAAGTGTGTCTGTGCTTCCCAATCAGCATATTATTGGCAAATGGACTTTGGAGGCACTGTCAGTCCACTGAGCTCTGGTGCTGGCAAACCCCCTCTTGTTCAAGCCCCGTTATTTACCCCACACCTGTAGAGTATAGCTGTAGAGCACACTTTATCTGCAGGACAGATGCACGTGGCTTGTCCAAAATAACCCACCACACCAAATGAGGAGAGCTAGTGGGCCTAATTAGGTGAGAGGTAAGTCTGGCCCAGTTTCAGGTTCCTTCTATAGATGCAAGATGCAGACATACTTTTGTTACTGCCCTGATGTTCCTGCTTATGATCCACACTTACATTTAGCTTAAGGTTATCAGACATCCCTGGTTCCCAGGGACAGTCCCCGGATTTGCAAACCTGTCCCCGGACAAATTCCGTCCCCAGAATGTCCCGGATTTGCAAATCTGTCCCCGGGAAACATGGCAGTGGCAGCCCAGAGCCAGCTTGGTAGCGCAGTTCGACCTGGATGGCTTCAGGAGCTGCTCGCTGCCACTGCTGAAGGGGAACCAGGGAAGTCCAGCGGTACAGGTCTCCTGTTGCCTTCCCCCTTTGTTTTGACGGATCAGGAGAGGCCCAGGAGTCACGGGCGGATGGGCGTTGCCCAGGAGGGGTGCAAGGCGCATGGTTTCTCTGCCAGGCAAGGTGCAAAGCCCTCCTTTTGCACCCTGTGAAACATAAATCCACTTTTTTTAAAACAACAACAACTGGGCAACAGCCACCCGCCAATGACTCCCAAGCCTCCCCCGATCAGTCAAAACAAAGAAGGGGGCAGGAGATTGGGGGAGGTTCAGGAGAGATGGGTGTGCGGCGCGCTGTTGCCCAGTTATTTTTAAAAAAGTGCGCATTTATGTTTCACAGGGTGCGAAAGAAGGGCTTTGCACCTTTATACAGTATGCATGTGTGCTTGGGCCCAGGGTCTTTTGCCTCACCATCCCCACTACTGACTTCCTGTTGCTACTCAGCTTCAAAAAAAAAAAGAAAGGAAAAAAAAGTGTCCCCTGATTCATTGAAAAAAAATCTGGAAACCCACATTTAGCTACTCTTTTCAGGCATGGTCTGCAATTTAAAGCTACATATCCAAGTGCGCTCTCTCTCTCTCTCTCTCTCTCTCTCTCTCTCTCTCTCTCTCGGTTTCCCTGGAGAAATCCCAAATTGAGATTTGCTCTGATTTGTGGGGAAAGCTCAGACCAACATGCCCCACCCCCAAAAAACACCACTTGGACACAGAGCATTAAAGCATGGAGCTCTGCCTGGAAAGAGCAGAACAAAAAGCAAGTGTGGACAAACCCTTCTATTGTTTGTGCCTCTTAGATGAAAGAATCAGTTACTAAAAGTGGTTGAGACTGCCACCTTGTGGACATCTTCACAACCTCCAAAAGCACTTTATATTCTAGTCTTTAAATGAATGAGAATGTGAAGAGATTAGGCAATCCACTTAAAATAATGATTAAGTAGTCATAATTTGTTTGTCTATAGTAAACTGATAATAAATGTACAGTAGATTAATTGTTAACTCTTTCCTGGTATAGAGTCTGTTAAAGAAGCTGGTAAAATGCGGTCTTGACTATGCTACCACTCAGTGGATTTGTAACTGGCTGACAGACCGAACCCAAGGGTGCTCATCAATGGTTCCTCTTCATCCTGGAGAAGAGTGACTAGTGGGGTGCCACAGGGTTCTGTCTTGGGCCCGGTCTTATTCAACATCTTTATCAACGACTTGGATGATTGACTCAAGGGCATCCTGATCAAATTTGCAGATAACACCAAACTGGGAGGGGTGGCTAACACCCCAAAGGACAGGATCACACTTCAAAACGACCTTGACAGATTAGAGAACTGGGCCAAAACAAACAAGATGAATTTTAACAGGGAGAAATGTAAAGTATTGCACTTGGGGGGAAAAAATGAGAGGCACAAATACAAGATGGGTGACACCTGGCTTGAGAGCAGTACATGTGAAAAGGATCTAGGAGTCTTGGTTGACCACAAACTTGACATGAGCCAACAGTGTGACGCGGCAGCTAAAAAAGCCAATGCTATTCTGGGCTGCATCAGTAGGAGTATAGCATCTAGATCAAGGGAAGTAATAGTGCCACTGTATTCTGCTCTGGTCAGACCTCACCTGGAGTACTGTGTCCAGTTCTGGGCATCACAGTTCAAGAAGGACACTGATAAACTGGAACGTGTCCAGAGGAGGGCAACCAAAATGGTCAAAGGCCTGGAAACGATGCCTTATGAGGAACGGCTAAGGGAGCTGGGCATGTTTAGCCTGGAGAAGAGGAGGTTAAGGGGTGATATGATAGCCATGTTCAAATATATAAAAGGATGTCACATAGAGGAGGGAGAAAGGTTGTTTTCTGCTGCTCCAGAAAAGCGGACACGGAGCAATGGATCCAAACTACAAGAAAGAAGATCCACCTAAACATTAGGAAGAACTTCCTGACAGTAAGAGCTGTTCGACAGTGGAATTTGCTGCCAAGGAGTGTGGTGGAGTCTCCTTCTTTGGAGGTCTTTAAGCAGAGGCTTGACAACCGTATGTCAGGAGTGCTCTGATGGCGTTTCCTGCTTGGCAGGGGGTTGGACTCGATGGCCCTTGTGGTCTCTTCCAACTCTATGATTCTATGATTCTATTTGGTGGTTCTTCCAAATCAAGAAAGGCTGCATCCCTAATACATTTCTATTGCATTCACAGTCAGAATGCAAAGAAGCAATGAGAGAATTATGCAAGTATAAGAATGCTGTTTGAAGGTGCACTATGCAGTGTGACTTTAAATAAAACTATTGTTGAAACATCAAGGCTTAGATTGAAACATTTTAAAAGTAGGCCATACTGGAAATAGACATATGTACATGGTACTGAACAAATGTCAATATTCCACCAGGCTGCAGAGACAGAGAAAGGAAGCAGGGTTATTCTATCACTGCTGCTCAGAGCTGCCTTTCGCTCTTCCACAACTGTCACCTAGCAGCAGTCTAGCTCCCTGCACTGTTTCAACTCCAAATGGTCATTATAACTTTAATAACTATTGCCTGAGCTTGTCTCTTTTCTTCTCCCATCCCATTCCCTTATCCTTTTATGCTATATAATTTAGATTGTTTTTCATTGATCTGTAAAACTACTCTGGGGATCTTTGTGAATATCAGTGCTGCCCTGCCAGAGGTGTAGTGCAGCTAGTCGAACCAATGCCTAAGCAAACCACTCACAGGAGCTCAGGCTACTCTCAAGTAGGACTCTGGCAGAGATACATGCCCGACTGGCATGTTCTCTCCCTCCTGGTCGATCATTCGGGAGCATCAAAAGCTTTCTTCAGCCAGAACATCACAGCGACCGATGCCAACAGACACTGGCACACTTAGGGATTCGCAGAGTCTTTATAGCTTGCGTAACAGACCTCAACTCAGTATTTTGGCTAATCTACTTTATTTACATATAAACACACACGGAGCACTGCAACATGACTCCCTCTCTCTCTAGCATCAGACAGCAAAGAGAAAAAGAACAAAGGACAATAGTCCCACTTCACGGAACACAGTAACACAAACATCCTATCTCCATCATGTCCCACTCTGTGGAGTCAAAACATACACCATCATGTGACAGACAAAAATCCCATGACTGCAATCATGGAGCAGGAATTCTAACATCACATTCTGTAATCAATAGAGTTGTGGCCAAAATTATGCCAATAACCTTAAACTAATATTGGTGTCAACTGTGTCTTTCTTTGGGAGGTCTTGGGGGTCTTCACACGCAAGGCAGCACAGGGAAAAATATCCACATCAGCAAAGATCCTCTGAAATTAATAATTGTGACTAAGGGGTGGGACACCGGCTACAGTACTAGCTCAAAACCCTTCTCAGACATTAAATTCAGGGAATTTAGAAGGTTGTGCCAGAGTGTTGGATTTTCGGCACTTTGGCATAATCTCTGACAAACCTGGAACACCAGTGGCAGATGAGAAGGCTCACTGAGTTCGTCAGCACTCTGGTCCAGCATTCTACTGAAGAGCACAGCATGTCCTCCCATCCGTAGCTGGCACTTTGGGTTCATGGAGGAGGTCAATGGTTGGGAAGGCTGACCATCAGAGGTCTCCTCCATCCCCTCAACATTGGGAGGGCCCGGCCCCCCTTTCCCAGAGATTTTGAGGGGGCCGAAGACACCTTGGTTTCTAGGAGTTGGTGCTCCTGCTTATTGGGGTGTTTTGGGTTTTCACCCATGTAGGATGGGAGCTAGAGAGATCCACTCTTGCAGAATTAGTTTACTATTTTTCTGTTTTTTAAAAGTTGCTGTTTATACAAAGTTATTCTGGCACAGTCTAATGTTTGCTCCCAAGGAGAGTGGGAAATCAAAATAATGAGTTCAGGCTGTTTTGTTTTCTCTTTGTAAGGTTCTCCATCTGAATGCAGCTCTCTTTGCCGAGAGCACATGTATGTTAGAGGCTTTATTTAATAAGCCAGTGTGTGCGCGTTCACCAGGCTTTCCCCTGAAGCTTTTCATAGTTCTAAATGCATCTGTTAGAAGGAGGTGACACAGATGGCCTAGTGGGGAACAGCAAGCACATCAATTGCAGAGACAGCTGTTTGCCTCCTTTCATAGACAGCGGAAAAAAGTTTAATAGCAGCTGTCAAACAAAGATAAAACAAATGAAAGCCAATAGAAGAAACAAACACAGGGTGCAATTATACAAAAAGCCACCAAAGAACAATATTTTTATCTTGCATAAAGATTCATTTGTTTTCAAAGACTGTAGCTGTTTGATAATACAGTTTTGGTTTCTATTGGGCAATTTAAGTATGCATTCTTGAAACTGCAAAACCTCTTTCTTTTTTAAGGCTATGGAAATGATTGAGCCAAAGTTAAGCATCCTTGTCTTATTGATTGCATTGGAGAGAGTTAAATCCACAAGTAGACTTCTCATTGAAATGCTAACGTCTCGCTGCATCATATCTAACAATTAAGGAATATTTGGCATGTGAGCCATCTCATATGAGTTTTGAGTACTGCCCTGAAGTATAGGTTCCTACATCCCAGGTCAAAGCCCCATTCAGCAGCAAGTGAAAAGACATAAGGGACAGTGAAAGCAGAAGAATAGATTTATTTACACATCCATAATATATGTAGGCACATAGCTCCAGAAGTGGAAGAACTGGGGAGAGGTATAGAATCCCAGTTCTAAGACAATTAACACATGGCAACCTAGTAAAGTATTAATCCTCAAATACCACTGAATAATGCACCTGATCATTCACAATGCAAATGAATGTTTGAGATCTTATGCACATTCCACATCACCTGACTCCTTGATTAGGATAAAGAAGCAATAATGCTGAATTACTTAACATGTCACATTTTTTTTCCTAGAAGGAAGAGCTTTGCCCCTACAGTATTAATAAACACAGGTTCTCACTTATAATAAAGCTCTTTCCGACCCTTTCCCCCAATGCTATTTTTGTTCTAAAGATCAAAACAGGATAAAAATTTCTTGCAGCTCTGGTTAATTTAAGACTAACTTGTTCCATTGATTTCAATGGGATTTAGTCACTGTAGTCTGATTGGCACCTCCGGTCTGCTGTAGATGAAGGATAATGATATCACTATCCTGTTTAACTAAGGATGGGTGAATCTGTCAATCTCAGTTTCTCTTTGCTTCTCATTTTTCCACTCAAGTCATCAATTGCAGACCAGTTTGCATTTTTTTATAATAAAAAAAACTCAAAAAAATTCTCCCAGTTTTTGCATGCAGTTTTGCCTAATACATACATTTTTGCAAAACACCTTCCCAAATATAATGCATTTTTGTATGTTATTTTCAACAACATATGCATTCAGATACACACCTGCCTCTAATATACACATTTTTGTACACATTTTTAATTGGGGAACTGTATAGCTAAATTTGGAGACGTGTTAATTTTGAAAAAGAGATATATTTGGGTTCACATATTGTTCAGGTTAGCTTTCATTAAAATGTGAACCAAACCAAATTCTTCTTCCATCCTTGAAAAATAGGCAATCAAGCTTCAATTTGCAATAATGTCACTAATGGCCAATGGACTCAGTTGAGAGTACACCTGCAACAATTAGTCACATGGGTGCCAATTGCACCACATGGTCAATAAACGTTAGTGGCAGGATATCACTGAGAACAAATGGAGTAGACAGAGAGTGCAACCTTCAGAAGTTAGGAAAATAGACAGGTAAATTAATATTGCTGGGAAATTGTCCAGAATGTGAGGCATACTTTGACACTGCTGTAATGTTGCTGGAAAACAGTGAGTCATTTTGGTTGAGTCCCAATAATGATAAACAGTAGGACAAGCAGTCTACTTCTAGGCATGAAAGCCCCCTTAGATTTAATGGGGTTTGCTCCCAGATAAATGTGCATAGGGATTCATCAGTAACATTTGTTGGGTATTTGCAACAGAAGAACATATCAGTAAACATGACAGTGTCATCAAATATGTGGTAGACAATGGTGTAGACAGAACGTCCTATTTTGTATTTTAAAAATCTAAATGTTAATCATTCTCTGTAATATGATTAAGGCTGCAGTCCTATGCATACCCCATTGAGCCAAATTACATGTATAGAATTTCACTGTATGTGGTGTTTTAAATTTTTTCTGAGATGCTGGAACTCAAATATTGATAAAACTGCCATGGGTACCAGCACAAAATGGTTGCTATGGGCACCAAAATAACAGACGTGCCAGTATTCCATACTGGTATGTTCTGTCAGAAAAAAGCCCTGGTTTCTGCATGTAATTTTGATTGAAGTTTACAATTGTTCTCACTTTACAACAGGGAATTCAGTCTGAGGGACTATGAATTGCCTAAGGGTATAAAATGACGTATATGACTGAGCAAGGATTAAGTAGCCTAACCTGATTTATTGCTGCCTTCAGTTGAACAGATTAAGTGAATCATTATATATATATATATATATATATATATATATATATACCACAATCTTATAATAAATGATGAGGACTTGTCTCTGCAATCAGCTCTTGGTCCAACATTTTTTCCATCAAAACTTTCATTAAAAAAATGTTACATGTCTGAGATTTAACAATAGGGTGCAAATGCCTTACCTGTAGCCTTCCAGGTGTTACCCCCCCATAGGCTGCAGAGAACATGGCCAACACTTAGGGATCGTGGAAATGGTAGTCCAGCCTTTTGGAGGGCCATCTGTGCAATAGAGGAGGAATTTCACCTTTCAAAAGATCCACCCTGGGGGCTACCCACCATTAGGGATAAAGTAAAAATCAATTTTAAGGATCCATCCAAGTGTGCACAAAAATTATATGCAAAATATGTATATTTATTTCTGAAGAAATGTTATACTATTTTATTAAAATATTTTATTTTTTAAATAAATGTTATTATATTATTTTATAATATTTAAATATATCTTATACACATATATGCATTTATGTATGTATCTGTTTTTTTACATGTTCAATAAGCCAATAATATATGTGTGTCATATGCATATAATATGTATAATAATGAATTGTTAGCATTTTTTTAATAAATTTTTAATTAATTTTTCAACACATTAAAAGACAATACAAAAACAATACATAAACAAACAAACATATAAACACGTATAATTTCTTAACCTTCTTTTCCTTAAACCTTCTTTCAGCGACTTCCCCATACCTCCTTTTTCTGCATCCCTGTTTTAAATCTTTCCAGCAACCCCTGATTTTAATTACTTATAACACTTCCTTTAAATCCTTTTTCTCATGTCCAGTTGTTTATCGCTGCAATTCTATTTTGCATTACTCAAAACATTTTAACACTCATTAATTTTACAACAGTTCTTAAGATAAACTTTAAATTTCTTCCAATCTTCTTCCACCGTCTCTTTCCCTTGGTCTCGGATTCTGCCGGTCATCTCAGCCAGAATTGTTAGCATTTTTATTCAAACCTGAAAAAAGGGGTGATATTGGGATTAGGGGGAAAAACACATGCAAATAAGTTTGTTACCGAAATATGCAGAAAATTCCATTCCCTATCCATCATATTGCATCATCGTTGGTGGGGTGACACTGAGATTAATATTCATTAGAAATGTAGAGTAACCTTAAACTGAAGCTATATTTTGTTAATCTGCTGGGTTCCCATATTCAACATTTAAAAGCGTATGATTTATTCTTTATTTTCTGCATTAGTAATAGAATTTAAATGAAAAGTGAAAATAAGAGTATAACATGCATATTAATAAAGTACATTTGCATATACATGACAGCTTCTAAACTATAACAACGATAAGCTCTAATAACGATAATAAACACATCTAATTAATGTGGGAAAACACATCTATGTTTGCATCAGGAGCATAATCTAAATGGTTTGTTAGAATCTGTATCTTTTTTTCTCACCTTGTCTTATCATCCTTCCTTATAAGCTATTTAAGTGGGGAAAATATATGTTAATCTGCTATAGCAAGCAATTATCAAGAAGAGGGAAAGTGGAAACCTAATTGTTTCAAACTGCCCAGAACACATTTCTAGTCTTATTTTGTAAATAAAAGTGTTCACATTCTAAAAATATAGACAAAGTGTGATATCCAACATTACTCAGACTTGGAGTAGATCCATGGAAATTAATGAATTTCAGAAACGTGTTCATTGATTTAAATGGGTCTGTTCTGAGTATAATTTAGTTAGACATCACACATAAAATGGACTCCATTAAAATGAATCTAATTGCAAATCAATCACATTCTATTGTTTTTCATTGTATTGTTTGACATATTGTGATGTTACCCTAGCAACAGGAGGTAATTAAAGGTTTCTTGTAAGTGAGAAAATGCTTTTCTTGCAACTTTTATTGAAACTGTGCGCTGCTAACCAAAGTCATCAGAAGAGATGGACAAAATAGCAGTTTTAGCACATGAAAATACAATATTTTGCCAATCTTTTCAGATGACTTTTATTGGCTTTCCACATTTAGTTTTGGGGCTTCCTTTGAGAACTACCAAAGCAGGCCCAAACCATGCAGCAAAATAAATGTGTACAACATTCTGTTGTGTCTTTTCTTAACATACTAGGTTGGATAGAGACTAGCACTGGCCAAAGTATTTGGCCCACCCAGATTGCCTTAGTTTGTGATTTGGAGCAAAAGTATCTCCTGACTGGTGTGTGTGTGTCTGTGTGCAAATATCAAGAATCAAGTACAGTGGTACCTCGGTTTTCGAACGTCTCCGTTAACGAACGTTTCAGTTTTCAAACGCTGAAAACCTGGAAGTAAATGCTTCAGTTTTCAAACGCCCCTTGGAAGTTGAACTTCTGAGGCGGCTTCCGCTGAGTGCAAGATCCTGTCAGCTGTGGAGTCCTGTCGGCTGGGAAATCGCACCTCAGTTTTTGAATGTTTCAGAACTCGAACGGTCTTCCAGAACGGATTACATTCGAAAACCGAGGTACCACAGTATTATTATTTTTGTGGGGAGGTGTCCTGCATTAAGATACAAAGATGGCAAGGGTTTTTTCTTCTTTCACACACACCTCTCCCATCCAAAAAAACACTTCACCATTGTGTTCCTGGGGGAAAATGTGTTAGGAAGATGAGAGAGTAACCAAGCTGCTGCTTAAATAAAAATAAAAGTCTTTTGCCACCTCAGATTTTAACGAAAGACCTGTTGGCTTTTCCTAAGTACTTAAAAGGTTTAGGGGATCATGGACTCCTAGTGGAGCCTCATTTTGAGTGAAAGCTATTTCAAAAGTAACTAATTTGAGCCCATTATTTTCTGAACTGCTAAACCCCCTCTCCCAAAAGAATTGAGATGGTTCAGAACCTCATACTGAGTCATACTGAGAAAATCAGTCACAAAATTTGTAATCTTACTTCTTTGGTTCTGACCCGGTAAGGCAGCTCTATGTGCAAACAAGCAGTAGTGTATTCTGCTTCCATCTTTTGTGAGCTGGAAAAGAAAGGAAGGAAGAAAGGAAGGAAGGAAGGTGAGCTGGTAATTCTAACAACCTAAGGCAATTGCATTTGCCAGGAACATAAAGTTGGAATGAGCTTCTGAGGCTTCATGAGAATACTTTAATGCACTACATAATCTTACAGAGCTTACCTAAGTAGGTCTGAAACCATTTTTGCGTATAGCATCACTTCAGAAATAGAGGTTATTCAGTAGATGAAATTATCGTATTTAGTATGGAGCCATTTTTTATTGAAATAAAAAGCATATTCAAACCCCTGGAGTGTGGCATTAAGGGGTATATTAATGCAGCTGGTTAACATGCATCATATGTCACAGATTAACAGACATGTACCAGAGGCAATGAGTTGGCCCATGCTTGCTTGGAAGCAAGTTTACTTAGAATCAATAGCCCTTACTTTAAATTAAAGTAGTTTAGCCCAGTTTTAAGTCATTTGATTGCAATTTGACATAAAAGTGTTCAACTTCCTGTGGGTTGTGTCCTATGGCTTTGCATAATGTTGAAAACAAACAGTTATGACATTTAATAAAACAGTACCCAAATACACCAAAATAAATGCTGAGCATCTACTTTGACCAAGCTGAATTTGAGGGTGTTTTTTTTAAAGTGTGCAGTTGGACACAAATTGCACAAATGGGAAAAGGTTTGTGCAGTTGGAAAAACGGGAGGAAAACACGATACATTATATGTATACAGTGGTACCTCGGGTTACATACGCTTCAGGTTACATACGCTTCAGGTTACATACTCCGCTAACCCAGAAATAGTGCTTCAGGTTAAGAACTTTGCTTCAGGATAAGAACAGAAATCGTGCTCCAGCGGCGCAGCAGCAGCGGGAGGCCCCATTACCTAAAGTGGTGCTTCAGGTTAAGAACAGTTTCAGGTTAAGTATAGACCTCCGGAACGAATTAAGTACGTAACCAGAGGTATCACTGTATGTTTAAAAATGTCTGTGTTGAAAATGACAGGAAATGTCAGGGACATTATATATACAAATCATATTTAATGTGCCAGGGGTAGCCTGAGGCATTTTGACATCTGAGGTGAAACGCCCCACTGCTGCCCATGCTGGAGTGAGGAGGCATTTCACAGAGCTTTGCCACCAGTCCTTCTCTGCCCCTAGAAGCCAAGGAGACAGGGGGCACAGCTGGGTGGCAGAATGGGCGTGCTGGCTGAGGTAAGTGTGTCAGACAGCCTCATGGGTGGGCCAGCTCTGTAATGTGCTCAGTTTCCATGGTTAAACTGCCCAAAGCATAATAAGCCACTTTTTTATTTTTGGCCAAGACTTCTTCTACTTTACCTTTACCTTTAGGCAGGTAACACTATGTCATTATCCTTAAAGTACTCCTTTTTTTTGCACCTTAGGCCTATCTTGCACCCTATGATACTTCTTCGGCAGCCAATGCAAAACAGCTGGTCTGTGGCTGCACTCAGCATAAGGTAAATGGAATTAAAAATCTCCCACATCCATAATCAAGCGAAGTGTGATAGGAATTTTGAGGTCTTAGATATATGTTAAATGTTCATAAGTGTACCAACCAAGCACTTACATAGATCAGCACAGGAGGACCGACCTGAAATCATTTTTGATTCCCAAATGTTTTTTCTGCAAGGGGGGGGGTGTCAGGGAGCCTTCCCATTGTCTCAGGAATTGAGTAATCAGCATTTTAATGGGTGACAGACTATTAGGAAAGGCAATCAGGACAGGCAGTCAGATAACCTGGCAGACAGGAAAAACAACACCACCTTTTCTGTGATGTAGGTGTGATGTATGGAGGGGTGGTCTTGAGCTTCAGGGCAGGGAATTTTAAATGTCTATATAAAGCCTTGTGCGTCATTGTTCTGGGTTCCTCCTCCCTCCTGCGTGTGGTAAGTGAGGACCCTATTGCAACAGATCAATAAAGATCAGGCTTACTAGCTGCTTTGCTTCTCAATATTCTCTGGTTGGCCTCTGTTATTTTCTCCTACCAATAGGGAACCTACGTAAGGACTCTATATGGGCTCTTGGATACCCCATAAGGGAAAAGGGCAGATTTTTGTTTACAACAGAAGGCACTGTGGAGTATCTTTGGATTTTTACTTCAATTTTTATTTAGGGTTTGTTCAATTCTGGCAGCTGATATCAGTGAGAGCAGGGCTGGGATCTTGACAAGGAAGGGAAATCTCTAAATACACTTTCTTTAGACACTGTCAAGAGACCAAGCAGACTCAGCATGACCTGAAAAGGCCTGAGTATGTTTTCTGAATGAGAAAACTCAAGAGCCTCTATTGGGAAAACCTGAGAAGACTTCTGAAAATTTAAGGGAACTAAGTGAGGCATGAATGCTTTGGAAACTGGGACAAATGTGTTTTCCCACAGATAAACCTTTACACTGCTCATTATATTGCTGCAAATGCCTTCATATCCCACCCCCTTTCCCCTCATGATTACCTACCAGTGAGGCAAACAATCACATTGTTTATTGGATTCCATGAAGGTTTTATTATCCTTTTGTCCCCACCCCCCCCACCCCAGTTTCTGACCTGCAATTATCTCCAAACTTCAGCCATGGAGGGGAATATTATCCAAAATGAGACTACGCTAGTACAAGTTAAAAATAGATGGGAATAACATCCACACCAGAGAACGAGAGACAACAAAAGTGCCACCATGTAAATAAATGGAAGCCTATATGCCAAGAGTCCTGTCATTTACAGCAGTAACAAAGGAAGCTCTGTACCCAGCAGTCAAAGTAGGGAGGATATTCAAACTTCCTTGATTGTCTTTTAAAGAAGACGAGAACAAAAGTAGCTTAAAATCTGTCAAGCACATCATAGACAGAAGTAATAGCAGCTTGGTATCAGCCACACCACAGGGAAGCCAACTGGTAAATTGCTCATCAGCAAAGAGTGAGCAGTGGAAGAGAGAATGATAGGGAAGAGTAGACTGAACTAAAAGCATTAACATCCAAATAAAAGTAATGTCATTTAATGAGTGACATTAATGAGTCCTACTGCTAAATGACAGGGGTTATTATGACATATGCATAAGAATGTGCATTACTCTCTGTATTTTAAGGATATGACTGACTAATAAGATGAATGCTAATACACACACAAATGTGCACACACAAAGTTTCTCTTAAATTTATTAAAGCTGAAATTTTATCCTAATTATCTTATCAGTTTCAAGGAAGTAGGGAGTGTTTTCCTGTGTTAGAAGTATTTGTATTCCTCCCCTGCTGTGCCTCTTAAGTATGTTGATGTTGCCTCAAACCTAATTTGTTGTTGTTGTTGTGTTGTTGTGAGCAGGGAATAAGCTTTTCTTTCCAAACCAGAGATACTGTGCTCATCAGAATTAGCAACATGCAGCTCCCTCTGTCATGCGATCTCTAGAGTCCCATAATGCAAGCCACACCTTTATAGCTATGGTCCCTGTAGCACTTTGGTTTTTAGAGGTTTACCCACTGAGAGCCACAGTAAACAGAACAAAGGGGAAAAGAAGACAAGACAGAGGCAGGAATGAGAAAACAAGCAAACAGTTGAAGAAAGGATATGCCTTATTAGGAAGGCATAGCCCATCAGACTTGGAGGATGGGCTATGCCTTCCTGATTAGTCTCCTTGCTGTGTGGAGTACATTGTCCTTCCAGCCCAATTTCAGGTGTGCGGAACTGAAGTTCATGATATGCACTTGAGCCTAAAGTCCTGAAGCAAGTTACCAGTAAGGGTTCAGACAGGACAAATGCCATGGGATCACAGGAGCTCCCTTATTATTCACCAGGCATATTGTCTATCTAGCCTAGTATTGTCTTCTATGACTGGCAGAAAAACACCATCGTCTTAGGCAAAGGACTTTCACGTTGTTTGCTACCAGATCCTTTTAACTGGGTATGGATTGAACCAGTAACCTTCTGGGTACGATGCATGTATTCCTTAGTGTAAAAGCATTCCTATCCTACCAAGCAGACATAATTCAGAATAGGACTAATTTCTTGGGTATTGGTCTGTAGAGGTTTGAGGGTGAGGTTATGTGTTTTTATTTAGTTTCTAGGTGCCTCTGCGATATGTGATGGTATGTGCTTCAGTTCACAATACCATTTCCCATAAGGAGATGGAGCCAGTTTGCAGATATCAAGCCAGGCTTACTTGTCTAGACCAGGGGTCACCAATGTGGAGCCTACAAAGGCTTTCCATGGTGCCACAAGGTCTCCCCGCCCTGAAATTAGGGCTGAAAGAAGCATTCTGTTATAGCCAGTACAATAGTCTGTAGTGTGTAGTTTGCTGCAGTCTCTGTCTGATGCCTACAACCAGTTTCTCTGGCTTGCAAATGTGGCCACAGGCTGCAAAAGGGTGGTAACTCCTGGTCTAGGACATGACTCCTGACTTAGGCTTGATTTCCTGGCAATCCTGAAGGAGAAAGGGCATAGGTTCTAGACTGCCTGTTTTTATGCACCTGGGCCCTAGCTCAGTCCCTGGAAACCCCAGCAACAGGTCTGGAGAGACTTCTGCCATTCAAAGTAAAAAGCATCACAAGCCATTGCAAACTGTAGATTAGAGAAAATGTATTCAGTTTTCCATTGTTTGGCTACATGTACTGCATACACTATCTGGAGAGAACTCGCTAGGTTCCCAGGTAGGATGCCATTGCTAAAGTCTGCAGGAAAACTGTTAAGAAGACTTTCTTCTTCAAGATGGAAAAGCCCTGTTCTGTTTGACCTGACCATCTATCGTATGCCAGATTGATTTTATTTCGTTGCAAAAAACACAAACTTGTCTTTTCACCACGTTGTTGAGCCTATCCTAGGCACCTGCTGCCATCATTAAGCAGCAACTGACTGGCTTGAAAGCCATGTTAATGTACAAGTGCTGCAAAACTAGTTTTGCAGCTGTGAAGAGGCAAAGATAACAGCTGAAAAAGGCAGCAAGACACACTAGACTTGGGTTTCATAAAGCACAAAATGGCAGCAGGTGCCACAGTCATGCCGTTAAGGATCATAGATTTAGATTTCTATGCATATAAGAAATACCTAACTGCAAAAGAAAAATCTCACTAGGAGAAAGAAACAAATACTTTGCCTTTGCCTTCATGTTATTTGCTGTCCTGAGAAGCTTCACCCATCAGTAGCGGTGTAGATTTTGCTGTGCAACATGTCTGATGTTGAATTCAGGGTATGTTTATACTGCTGGAGATAAATAAGAAGTGTAGATTCAAAGAAGCAAACTGTTGCAGCTTAAATATCTATCCAGTTTTATAGCCGGTTTCTAGCAGAACTGCAAAATGCAGTGTTTATGATATCCCCCTTTTCCTGAAAGATGTTCAATTTTTTAAAAAAGGCAATAGAGGGCACCAGCAGGCTGCTTTCTGTGTAATTCTCCACAGAGAATGCTTTTCCTGCTGAAATGGCATTTAACATGGCAGGCTTTTTACTATTTTACTTTCAAATTTGAGAGGAAAGGAATGGTGAGGGACAATCCATAAGAGAAGAATACCTCAGTATTGCTTTAGGAGAAATAGGCAAGTAAATCTCAGCTTTAGGGAAATCTATATTGTTATATAATTCTGGATCATTGAACATGCTTATTCAAAATAAGCACAATTACATTTTATACTTTAGACTCATCCAATGTGGTGTATCACTAGGGTTGATTTTTATCCCCAGTGCTGTTTAACATTTACCGTACATGAAATCTCATCCAGAGATTTGGTGTGTCTTGTCATCAATATACTGATGACACACATCTCTGCTTCTCCTTTACATTGGCAGGTGTCGCAGTGGATGTGTTGGACCGGTGGCTGGCTCAGTAATGGACTGGATGAGAGCCAGTAAACAAACTCAATCCAGATAAGGCTGAGGCACTGTTCATGTATGGTTCCCTAGATTGGGTTGGTGGAGTTCAGGCTGTTTTGGGTGGGGTTGCACTGCCCTTAAAGGAGCAAGTATACAGTCTGGGAGTGCATCTGGATCCACTACTGTCTCTGGAGGCACAAGCTGACACTGGCATGGAGTGCCTTTCATCAGCTTTGGCTGGTAGCCCAGCTGTGACTCTTATCTGGACAAGGGATAGCATAGCTTCTATCATCCACACAGCTAACCTCTAGGTTAGATTACTGCAATGCATTTTATTTGGGATCTGCCTTGGAATACAGTCCATAAACTGCAGCTGGTGCAGAATTCAGTGGCCAGATTAATAACTGGTACCAGGAGGTCTGAACATATAACACAGATCCTGGCTAGACTGCATTGGCTGACAATTAGTTCAATATATGGATACCATTACTCTATTATACAATTTTGTTGTGCAACCACTAGCTGTGATGGTTGGGCTCTACCTCCATGGTTGGAGGCAGTATGCTTCTGAACATTAGCTGCTGGAAACCGCAAGAAGGGAGCGTGCTCTTATGCTCAGCTCCTGCTTTTGGGTTTCTCACAGGCATCTGGTAGGCCACCATAGGAACAGGATGCTGCACTAGATATGCAGTTGTTCTGATCCAGCAGGCTCTTCTTATGCTCTTTTGTCTGTTAGTGGCTTTTAGCTATGATTGTTATTATTGGGAGAGTGTGTTTCTGTTTTTAGCTATCACTAGCATACTAGCCTTTGACTGTGTTGACCACAGCAAACTATGGCAAGTTCTCAAAGAAATGGGAGTTTCTGATCACCTAATCTGTCTCCTGAGAAATCTCTATGTGGGAGAAGAAGCTACAGTTAGAGCTGGATATGGAACAACTGATTGGTTCAAAATTGGGAAAGGAATACGGCAAGGCTGTATATTGTCTCCCTGCTTATTTAACTTATATGCAGAATTCATCATGTGAAAGGCTGGGCTGGATGAATCCCAAGCCGGAATTAAGATCGCCGGAAGAAATATCAACAACCTCAGATATGCAGACACAACCTTGATGGCAGAAAGTGAGGAGGAATTAAAGAAGCTTTTAATGAGGGTGAAAGAGGAGAGCGCAAAATATGGTCTGAAGCGCAACATCAAAAAACGAAGATCATGGCCACTGGGCCCATCACCTCCTGGCAAATAGAAGTGGAAGAAGTGGAGGCAGTGAGAGATTTTACTTTCTTGGGCTCCATGATCACTGCAGATGGTGACAGCAGTCATGAAATTAAAAGACGCTTGCTCCTTGGGAGAAAGGCGATGGCAAACCTGGACAGTGTCTTAAAAAGCAGAGACATCACCTTGCCAACAAAGGTCCGTATAGTTAAAGCCATGGTTTTCCCAGTCATGATGTATGGAAGTGAGAGCTGGACCATAAAGAAGGCTGATCGCCGAAGAATTGATGCTTTTGAATTATGGTGCTGGAGGAGACTCTTGAGAGTCCCATGGACTGCAAGAAGATCAAACGTATCCATTCTTAAGGAAATCAGCCCTGAGTGGTCACTGGAAGGACAGATCATGAAGCTGAGGCTCCAATACTTTGGCCACCTCATGAGAAGAGAAAACTCCCTGAAAAAGACCCTGATGTTGGGAAAGATGGAGGGCACAAGAAGAAGGGGACGACAGAGGATGAGATGGTTGGACAGTGTTCTCGAAGCTACAAACATGAGTCTGACCAAACTGCGGGAGGCAGTGGAAGACAGGAGTGCCTGGCGTGCTCTGGTCCATGGGGGTCACGAAGAGTCGGACACGACTAAACGACTAAACAACAACAACAGCATACTCTCCTTCTGGGCTTTCCATAGGTGTTTAGTTAGCCCCTGGTGGAGACTGAATGCTGAGCTCAGTTGAACCATTGGTCTTATTGTTAGGTATTACAAATATTCATAAACAAGCCTCTCTACAGAGACTGAGATGCCCTGCTTATTAATGTTAACAGCTGACCTAGCTTTTTGTTTTCTGAATAAATTGTTCAATCAAATTATCTCCGTTTGCAAATTGTCCACTAAAAAAAGAGCTTACTGGCTTTTGCACATCTGTTTGCTGTTGACATCTCCCCCACCCACCCAATGAATAGCATATGCTTATAATCTGAACAATGTTTTTGGTGAACTGAGCATTGAGTAGTAATTGTGTCTGCCGCATAAGAAGCCACATTGTAACCTTTCTGTTTTGTGATTAGGTGAGCAAATGCTGATAATTTTCACACAGAAAAGGGAACCCTGCAGTTTGTCTGTGATAAACAAAATTAGACAAAATGGAATAGACTAGTCTGGACATCCTTTCATTCTACTATTATACATATATTTGCAGGCGTCTCTCTCTTTTGTTTTTGTTTAAATCCTGATGAATGTTCTTGAAAATAAACCCATTTATCTTAGTATTCATGAATAACAGAATTGGAGAGATAATGAAAACAGACAGAATTGGCAAGTCTATTCAGAAGCACCATTTTATTGTTAACCAGTATGGGAAAACACTGCCGTGGAAAACACTCAGATTTTACTACCGTTAGTACATTTATTGCACCTATATTAGTCTTGCTTTGACTCTCAGTCCTTTATCTAGGATGTTATAGTTTTGTTTAACAGTTTAAACACAGTGGGTGGAACTGGTGCCCTTGCACTCGTAGAAGGACCTTTGATGCACTTGAGGGCTCAAAGTATCAGCTAACAGACAAGGAGAGGGTGTGATTCCCTCCCCCTCCACTTCCCCTCTTCCTTGTAGCCATCAGAGCCCCCTGACAATCTGTGAGTTGGGGCACCAACCAGAACAAGGTGGGAAATGGTGTGGTGGGCATGCCTGTTAAATTGGCATGAAAAATGCTAAATGGCTCCAGCTGCCAATGCTGATAAAGGAACTGTCCTGCTTGTTTCTACCACTGTAACAAATTACTTAGATGGGCCTTTGTGATCTTTTTACAGCAGGGATCTTCTCATGGCCAAAACACTGCTTCTATATCAATTTCAAAGATGTGAGGAAACGGCCTGCTGCTGTGTTTGGCTCTGTGCTTTAGCTCTGTTCGAGAAGTGGCTATGCAGGCCTCCCTGGGCAATAAATGCCAAAGCTGCAGTTCTGCCAAAGACAGAGCCCTGCACCAGATCCTGCACGTTTTCACTTCAAGTAGGCAAAGGAACCCAAAACAATTCCTCCTTGGCAGGTGTCAGTGGGAAACTGCTATGAGAGACTTTCAAGACTCAGCTATCTCCTGCTGCAGAGGTGCATTGCAGAACTGCTTGTGTAGTTCCACAAAAAATAATGGCGGCTCATATCAGCAACCTCACTGTCAAGTACCAGGGAAGTAGACTCATATACACTGCAGATCCAGCACAGCTCTCCTATTCCCCACAACACAAGAACTGTTGGACAGAAGAGATGTTGCAGGATATTATCAGGATGAAAAATAAGACCAGGGCTGGACCCATTGTTGAGCAACCCCAAAGCAAAGTGCAACCCTGTGGGCCTCTCCCACCCCTCATGCCTGACCTGCTTCTTGGACTCCACCAGTGCCTGGCTTTTAGCTATGGTGTTGGATTTGCATCCCCATCAGTGCCCCAGAAGTTAAGTAAGCCTGGGGGTAGGGTGGAGAGCAGCTGTTGGTGGCCACCACTATTACTCAACTCCAGACAGTACTTAGCTAAAGGGATGAACACTTAGCTCCAAGAATTAATGGACAGCACAAAGTAGGAAAAGCTGGCTGTATAGTTAGAGCATTCCCCCATCTCTGCATTGATACAAATGCCCAGGGGCAGCTCTTTCCAAGCGCTGCCATAATCCTTTGTATAGCGATGCCTCTTCATTCTATCATTCATGCTGTAGTGGGCAACTACATTTTCATTGTATGAGTGCTGGGATTTTGGTCACTGCTTCTTTGTCATACAATGAAATGCAACAAGCTTCCTCCCCTAGGACTGTGATAGGTAATTAATCACACAGAAACATTCTCAAATGGAAACATATATTTACTGATAATGAGCTTGGCTGAAGTCTTGGAGGTGATTCACACAAGCAAGCATGTCACTTGGTAATGCATCCTGGAAGGCTTATCATGCAGGAACAATTCCAAGGATATGTGAATGGCAAGCTTGCACAAAACCACAGCTCATGTGAACAGATAAAGGCAGGGTAGCAAACCCATGTGAGTTCACCTGCTCAGTTGAAGGACCTGCTCACTGACATGGAAAATGGCAACATGGAAGGGACGAGAAAATTGTCAAAAGCAACAGTGACCCACAACTTTCAGGAACTTCTGCTCCAGTGTTTGATCTGTGGTGACACATAGATGTTGCCACCTTACACTGTGGTCACCAAGCATGTCTGTTTGACTCCTTTTTATAAGTGGTTAATCAGCCCTACATTATGAAACACACCCATTTCAATATACAGTGGTACCTCGGTTTTCGAACACAATCCATTCTGGAAGACTGTTCGAGTTCCGAAACCGAAAACTCAGTACGGAAGCCTCAATGTGGAAAACTCAATACGGAAGCTACGTGGCATGTTTGACTTCCGAGGCATGTTCAAAAACTGAAGCATTTACTTCCCAGTTTATGGCATTCGAAAACTGAAATGTTCATCAATGGAGATGTTCGAAAACCAAGGTACCATTGTATATAGATATAAGGCGCATATTTTTGTACTTAATATATTTCAGCCACTCCATTTCCCCCCCTGTCATCTGTTGGAAATTCAAACTAAAATAAAAAACACACACCGGTTTTAAGCATGGATCAGGCTGACACCCCAAAGTGAAGGGGAAGTAAATGACCTCCTGCACTTACGTTGCAATATATTTTTTTTTCTATTTACAGTGATAATGCAGATTTTTATTTATTTATTTTTTAAAAAGATGCTTAAATTATTAATTTATCAGGCATACACAGACTGTAAGCTGGAGTGTTAAAAGTACCACAACAGTGGGAGGTCAAAGCAATAAAAAAGAGTAGCCTTTTTATACACCTCGGTTAATAGCTTTCCCTTCCTATCTGTTTCACTATGAGACATCACTGCTCTAAGCTGGCTAGGTTTTTTTATTTTTTGTTTTTTTACCCCAAGTCCTATAGCTCCCTATGTCATGCAGTAAGTCCAGGAGATAAAATTTGAGGATTCATTCATTAAGCCCTTTCCTCTGAGGGATATAAGCAATTTTTATAATCTCCAAGGGGAGTTCAGTGATGATATTTTGTCAAACTGTGATAAGGGAGGGTTAAACTGCTTTCCTCTTCAGACTGTATTCATTTGTAGCACAGAGCAATAGCTAAAGGGTTATTACTCAAACTTGGGAGAAATGGGGCCAAAAGGAAATCCATCATTCCAAGACCAAAGGCAAAAAAAAAGGCAGAGGAAAAAAGAACTCCACACACACGCATGTGCGGAAGTCACTGACAATTGTATTAAAATAGGTTGTTTTTAATTACAAAACAAAATACAGCTAGAGAAAACAGAGCCCAAAGCATATATGGTTTTTAAAGGAAGGGCCTAGATGATACGTTTATTTGTTAAAAGACAAAAGCAAAGCAACAGAACAGAACAGAAATTCTACTGTATCATTTGGGAAAGTAGATATATTGTAATCACCACAATTCCTCCGCTAAATAGAAAGTGCCATGGAAAGTGTCATAAAAAAACCGAACAAAATACTGTTTGCTGTTTTCCATATTCTAACATAGTTACTGTACATATTCTAACATGGCTTGTTTTGAAGGGAAAGGAGAATGTTAGCCACTTTGAGACTCCTTAAAGGGAGTGAAAGGCGGGATATCAAATCCAAACTCCTCTTCTTCTTCTTCTTCTTCTTCTTCTTCTTCTTCTTCTTCTTCTTCTACAAAATCTGATTATATGCTAGTATAGCGATACCTTGGTTTACAACCATAATCTGTTCTGATGGTCCGGTTGTAAACCAAAACAGGTTGTAACCCAAGGCGTGCTTTCGCCAATGGGGCCTCCCCCCAAAAATGTGTTGTAATCCAAAAAAAGGGACACACACTTCTGGGTTTGATGTGGTTGTAATCCAAAACGGTTGTAATCCAAAGCAGTTGCATACCAAGGTACCACTGTAGCGGACAATGCTTGAGAGATCTCCCTTCAGATAAAACACTAACAATTTTTACATTAATACTGTTAGACATTAAAACAGTAATACTTATTTGAGAGGACAATTGCTTGGAAATTTACTGATGAAGGCAGTGATTCTATGTTCTTCAGGAGGACATCCCCATAGAATCTGACAAGTCTCCCCCTGCAAGAGCAGAGAGGTCATTCTTCAGAAAGGGGTGCCTGGTGTCAGATGCCTCCTCCATAAGACTACAGAAAGATCCGCAGCTCTGAGATCAGAGGTGGTGAAGAGGAGACATTCCATAGGGAAGTTGAGGGCATTCCAGGAGCTGTTGCTCCATAAATTCCAAAGTTCTCCTGTTTCCCCAATATGCCTCTGGAAAGTATGGGAAGACTATGCCAGCTTGGCACAGTTTATTTCCCTCCAACTGATTCCAATGGGAGCAAACTCATTTTAAGAAAGCATCAACCCAGAACAGAAAACAAACAAAAAACAAAATCCCTACTTGAATAAAATATAGAGGGGGGCAGGTAATCCCCACCCCACATGATAAATCACATGCACACCATTTGTTCAGGTTGTCGTAATCTTTCTAATGCTTTTCTATCTAGAAATGTTGGAGAAATTCAGTTTGGTCTGCATTTCAGGGCAAACCTTCCCAACTCACACTACCCAAAACAATAAGTGAACGAAACACAGACTATCCTTTGAAACGAGCATGTGTCCAAATTTTGCAATTTTCCAACAAAAAACAACAACAAGGGAAAGTGTGTATAAAATTGCATATTTCTGTGCTTGCAAAAATGAGTATGTTCGGCCAAATCACATGCAAATTGTGTGTATTAAGGAAAATGTGCATTAAAATGCTGATAAATATTTGTCAGGGCTTAAAAAATATTGCAAAGTGATGCAGAAGTGTGGTGAATTTAAGATTGTAAAACAAAGAATAGCTGAGCAAAAGCAGAAATTGCCAAATTGATCCAGCCCTGCTTCTATACATACACTGCACGGGCAAAGCTTTCTAGGATGTTGCAAGCCATACATCCTTTTCTCCATGATAATCAAAATGGAACAAAAATTCCTTAGCAACATGTAATTTTTTGACATTTGTATCTCTCTCTCATGCAGACTTAACACAGAAATAGATGTCTTCCTACCTATTCTTGAGTGCACACCCGGGCACACAACTGTTTGTTTCTTAATGCAGGCGTTCCCTTTAGCTACCATGTGAGCTAAATCTTCAGAACATTTTGGTTCTTGCTGTTCCTGTTGTTTATTGCTACTATGGCCAAGAGCATGATCATAAAATTATCACACCACACTGGGAGATAGCTTGTCAGGTAAATCAAAGTTATCTGATGTCGGAGGGCATGGTAGAGGTACAGAAACCTTTGACAGCTGTGGGATATCCCTTCTCAAGACATTAGCTGCTTATTTCAAAGAATTTAAATCATAGCAAACCAATTTATTCTAATACAGACTGGCTCATTCCCACCTGTGGCTTATATTTTGCCCAACAGTTACAAATGCTTATCACCATATGTTTGAACCAGATGATGTTTGAGTTTACAAATGTCCTCTTGTCCCCCAAGCCTGAACCATATGTTGAATTCAATACGTGCAGTGAAAACTATTGTCCTTGAGAGATGATCTTTCATCTACTACTCTGCATTTCAGTAAGTAACTTGTTTATAAATTCTATCATTGTTTATAAATTCGGCACTATATCTAGTATTATATTTCCCACTAAGACTGCCTTTTATTTTAATGCTTATTTGGCTTCTGGAAACTCATTTACCATTAAGTAAACTTATATTTGAGTTTTAACTTTAAGCTTCTCTTTCTCCTTCTGCTTCTACTTCTTCCTCAGATGGTAGAGCATGAAACTCTTACTCTCAGGGTCATGGATTCAAGTCACATGTTGGACAAAAAGATTCCTGTATTGCAAGGAGTTGGACTAGATAACCCTTGTTGTCCCTTCCAACTGTACAATTCTATAATTCTTTTATTATATATATTTTTTCCTTTGTAACTGTGTTTGCAGCTGTTTCAGTGACAACTGCATTTGGCTTTAAAATTTCCCAGTAATACTGGTAATATCGTTGCCACAAATGTAATACAGTAGCAAGGTTTACAACCAGGGAGATGTTGATACCCACTAATGATGGTAAATCTTCCTGGGACCACTACTGACAGTGATACCTGCAAGGGCCTCCATTCTGAGTCATATTCTTGTGGCATCCACCTTTTTTTACCCACAATGCCGTGGAACAATAAAGAAATCAGGGCAGTGTATTTTTGAAAAACCACTATGGCCACCACAACTATTGAGAGCCAATTTTATGACAAACACCTTGCTACATGTCCTTATATCCCTGGAATCAGCACATTCTGCATCTTTTGAGTACAGAATCTTCTATTATTATTATTATTATTATTATTATTATTATTATTATTATTATTATTATTAGCTAGTGTCAAGACAACCATTTTTTTAAAAAAAACAATATTTCATTAAATGCTAACATCGCTGTATGTGATATCCATGGATTTTAGTGTAAAATTGAGATGTTGGAATAGTTGGACATTGCTTAAAATGTTCATTCCTTCCTGCAGTGAAAAGTCTTTCTATGCCTTCAGGAACTTCTTTGTGTCTTTTTTCATTGAGTAGTTAGTGGTGTTCAGATTCTACATGTCACTGAACACATATCTGAAATTTTCCTCTTGTTTACCATTGCTGCACAGTTCTCGTATTCAAATTTGCATTGAATCCAAAAGGGTGCAAAAGAAAAAAAAAAACTTTAGAATTGCACTGCCACTGAAAATATGATCTTATCAAAAATACAGCCAAGTCACAAATATGAACATCTCAAAGTAAATAAAGTGATATGATTACTTTATAATACTGACAGTAACATTTCATGAAAATTGGCAAGTTACATTGCATGGCACCCCATAAACCTGCTTTTCTCTCTTCAAATATGGCAAGACCAGCTATTTTGACAGCCAATTAACACTGAGAATCATATGTAGCACCAGAAAGTCTATAACTTAAGATGGGTGAGTATACCAAAGATGACCCTAGTTTTCACTTGTCATATGTTCAGATTGCTCTTCTGAGGGAGCATAAGTGCGTACATTTTTCAGCTCACTTCACTGAATTCTGAGTGATGGTGAGTGACAGAGCTATCACACCTTCTGCCAGAGCTGAATAAGTATTTACTCAGCCTTCGTCTGGCAGCATCCAGGAGATCTTGTGAATGGCAGGAGGGTCTGCTTTAAGACTTGCCTTTCCTGTCCACTAGTCTTTACAAGATCAAATTAAATGATACACAACAGTATAGAAAGTGTGCGCTGGATCTTGTTTGGCATCAGTCGCGGCTAGTTTAAGTCATAGAGATCCTTCAAGATGATGCTTGAGGTATCTTACCAATTCTTGGATTCTGCTGGACCATCATTTTGCATAAGGACTTAGAACTTTGCTAGTGTATTGCTTCCCTATTCACTATAAGCCTCTCATTACCTCAGGGGTTTTTTTATTATAAAAAACAGAAGAAAACAAAATTTGAAACCATGATTTGTTAATTAGGATCTCTCTAAACTAAGTGAACAGGCAATAACATTGTAAATATAATTCAATCTAAGTAAGTGTAAAGTGGTTCAAACTGGGGCATAAAAATCTTAATTTCACATAAAACTCCAGAAGAGTGACTAGTGGGGTGCCACAGGGTTCTGTCTTGGGCCCGGTCTTATTCAACATCTTTATCAGCGACTTGGATGATGGACTCAAGGGCATCCTGTTCAAATTTGCAGATGACACCAAACTGGGAGGGGTGGCTAACACCCCAGAGGACAGGATCACACTTCAAAACGACCTTGACAGATTAGAGAACTGGGCCAAAACAAACAAGATGAATTTTAACAGGGAGAAATGTAAAGTATTGCACTTGGGCAAAAAAAATGAGAGGCACAAATACAAGATGGGTGACACCTGGCTTGAGAGCAGTACATGTGAAAAGGATCTAGGAGTCTTGGTTGACCACAAACTTGACATGAGCCAACAGTGTGACGCGGCAGCTAAAAAAGCCAATGCAATTCTGGGCTGCATCAATAGGAGTATAGCATCTAGATCAAGGGAAGTAATAGTGCCACTGTATTCTGCTCTGGTCAGACCTCACCTGGAGTACTGTGTCCAGTTCTGGGCACCACAGTTCAAGAAGGACACTGATAAACTGGAATGTGTCCAGAGGAGGGCAACCAAAATGGTCAAAGGCCTGGAAACGATGCCTTATGAGGAACGGCTAAGGGAGCTGGGCATGTTTAGCCTGGAGAAGAGGAGGTTAAGGGGTGATATGATAGCCATGTTCAAATATATAAAAGGATGTCACATAGAGGAGGGAGAAAGGTTGTTTTCTGCTGCTCCAGAGAAGCGGACACGGAGCAATGGATCCAAACTACAAGAAAGAAGATTCCACCTAAACATTAGGAAGAACTTCCTGACAGTAAGAGCTGTTCGACAGTGGAATTTGCTGCCAAAGAGTGTGGTGGAGTCTCCTTCTTTGGAGGTCTTTAAGCCGAGGCTTGACAACCATATGTCAGGAGTGCTCTGATGGCGTTTGCTGCTTGGCAGGGGGTTGGACTCGATGGCCCTTGTGGTCTCTTCCAACTCTATGATTCTATGATTCTATGATTCCAGAGCTCTGAACTAGTCATGACTGACCAGGAATGAGACCTTGGGGTCATAGTGAACAGCTCAATGAAGATGTCAGGCCAGTGTGCAGGAGCTGTGAAAAAGGGCTTGAAAACAACTGCCAAAATCATAATGCCATTTTATAAAGCTGTCCACAGTTATGGATTCCTCACATCACAAAGGATATTCTAGAGCTGGAAAGGATCCAGAAAAGGGCAACTAAATGATAAAGGGATGGAGCAACTCCCCTATGAGAAAATATTTGGGCCTTTTTTATTTTAGGGAAAACATGAGTAAGAAGGAATATCATACAGGTGTATACATGATATGGAGAAAGTAGAGAGAGAGGAAGAGGTGTCTCTCCCTCTCTTGTAACATTAGAACCTGGTGACCTTCACATGTCTCTGGAAAGCCCACAAATGGGACAAGGAGACAATAGCCCTCTCCTAATGTTTATCTCCTGTAGCTTTGAGGTATACTGCCTCTGAACCCTGGATATTGCATGTAGCCAATATGACTAATAGATATATCTTCCATGAATTGTTCTAATCCCACCAACTTCCTTCAGTGGTCCAAGCTAGTGACCATCAAATCATATTATGAGAGCAAATTAT
Organism: Podarcis raffonei; assembly: GCF_027172205.1. Taxonomy (NCBI): domain Eukaryota; kingdom Metazoa; phylum Chordata; class Lepidosauria; order Squamata; family Lacertidae; genus Podarcis; species Podarcis raffonei. The sequence goes on along the minus strand of NC_070605.1, from coordinate 45,952,664 downwards.
TTTCTTTATTTTTCTGTGTCTGTCCTGAATCTTATGCCAATCACACTTAGCAGATGATCTCAAACCACTCTGGGAAATTCTTTTTATTGGCTGAGGAGCATGATAAAAAAATTATTTAAATAAAATAAAAGTAAATACTGTATTATGAAAGAGATTAAAACTTTCCCTCTGTTTACTCTGTCCATATCATGCATCGTTTTATGAGCCTCTGTCACCTTTCTCCACCTCTGTAATCACCTTTTCTGTAAATAAAGGAACCGCTGTACGCCGGCTCCCTTGGCCAATAAAGTGAGATGAGTGCCGCAACCCTAGAGTCGGCCACGACTGGGCCTAATGGTCAGGGGTCCCTTTACCTTTTAATTGTGTAACACTGAAAGTCCCCCAAATTGCTTGCCTTCTTCCGCACCTCTTACAGCTCTGTGAGTTTCAGACTTGGTGACAAGATCTGTTCTCAGTAGCCCATGGCAGCTCATTCAGCTGTTCCATGGTCCAGAATTCAGACACTCCAAGTGGAAAATTATTTCAAGGAGCCAATTAGCTCTCCTTTTACACCATATATTGTTAACCTGATTTCTAAGTTTCTGTGCAAATTTTCTTTTCCCAAACAGTTTCTCACTTCCATATATTTGCTATCAGCTGTCAGGATACACTAAAGAATCCCTGTTCCTTTCTCTGAAATTAGTTTTACAATCTAATTGAGAGATAACTGAGAGCTTTTGCTGTCCTACATAAATGAGCAGAAGCTGTGACAATCTAGCTCATGTCTTTTATAGCTGATGTCTATGATGTCTCAGTACATTCATGGTTTATAGCTTTTGTTTTCAAATATCATCACTATCCTCAAATCATTAACCAAACAGATTTTTTTTTATATAAAAAACAGCTCTGAAAATGTGATAGCACCATTAAGTTGGCAATATAGATTAGACGGTTGTTAGTGCTGTATAAACTCCAGTGTTATTTCCTTGCTTCTGTTCTGCTTCACAAAATGTACATAGTGCCAATGCTTTAGAAAATACCTCTGGGGGGAGACAAAGTCCAAAAAATGTCTGGTGTCTAATGCAAAAGGAGAGTTTTTGCATTTCCCAAAATGCTGCAAAGATTATTTTAACACTGATATTGACACACAGTAGTGTAACCTAGTTATAATGTGATATTCCTGCAACCCTTCATTTTACTCTTCTTACAGTGTGAGACTTGGAAGAAAACATCAGCAAGTCGGAGAAAAAATCCACAAGGCTTCACATTAGCCATTGAAGTGGTTACTTCAACTGCAAAGATAAACCAAGTGATTTGAAAGATCTGTACAGTGGTACCTCAGGTTAAGTACTTAATTCGTTCCGGAGGTTCGTTCTTAACCTGAAACTGTTCTTAACCTGAAGCACCACTTTAGCTAATGGGGCCTCCCACTGCTGCCGTGCCGCCGGAGCACAATTTCTGTTCTTATCCTGAAGCAAAGTTCTTAACCCGAGGTTACTATTTCTGGGTTAACGTCTGTAACCTGAAGTGTTTGTAGCCCGAGGTACCACTGTATTAGTGTCAAATCATTCAAGACTAACCAAAAATTACCAAATACATATTTAATGAGAATACTTAAGTTCTGATAAGAAAACCAGATGGAACTAGATTTCTTAAAAAGAAAAAGAAGCAAACCTCTTTTAACCTGCTCTGAAACACAATAAGCCATAGCAAGACCAAACCCTTTATTACAAACTACCGTACTCAATAGCATATCATGCTACTTTTGGGTTTTCATTGCTAATGCAGAGAGAGCCCTGATCATATTTGCACATAGTTCAGTCTATGATCACCGCCCTCAGGACCACATTTAAAACCTGCTTGGACCTCATTCAAATGTTCATTAACGTTCTAAAGCTTCCCACAAATCTCTTATGTAAGTTTGACATTTTACCAGATTTTATTCTGGTTTTCCAATAAAAATGGATTAAATTTATAAACCTCACTGTCCACTATGTTGCTGTCTTGCTCCTGATTTTTTTTTAAAATAACCTATGATTGATCTTCAGATTACTACTATATGTTAAGCAAGTAATCTATTTATATTTCAGAACTTTGAAACACACCACATTTCAGTATATATCTACAACAGCTCCTTCACAAACATCTGTGATTGCGTCAAACCAGGATTCTTGTTTTTTTGAATGACTTTGTGTAATGCTGTGTGGATTTTTAGAAAAAGAGATACCGGTACTTAGAAAATGCATAAATATATCAGGTCATTTGCAATGCTGACTTATTAAATAAAGTATTCCATTAGGAATGTTTCATAGATTTAAGAGCATTTACATAGAAGATAAAATCATTCTTCTCAGTCTATGCTGTGCCAATTGTATGTTGAGAACAAAAAATAAAGTACAGCATTCAACTAGGAAGTTAGAATCTTGTGAACAAAGGTATATTAGCAGCCCTTTCTTTTAAAGAGGCCAGTCTTGAGTCAGTGAGAGCTGCAATCTCAAAGTTTATAATAACCCAAGCAAATTTTTGATTTTCAAAAGAAAATAGGAAAGTACTTCAAAATGGGAGAAGGTGATGCAGGACATTCCTAACCCAGATGGATGTACTCTTCACATTATAAGATAACAAGACAGAATCCATCTCAGAAGTTATCTTACTTATCCTCAAATAAGAGAGCTCTTATGGCATGTACTTGAAGTAGTTTGTCTCTCCTTTTCTTTTTGTGTCATATTTTTGATAGAAAAGGGGAGAAATATAGAGACATACCAGAAGCCCATTGTCTAACACCACTTACCTATAGTACATGGGACTCTTCAGTACAAAATATGATGAATAAGACTATATGTGTAAAGTCAATTTTTTTAAAAAAAGCAACACCACCGCCACCCAAACCTTAGTATTCAGGAATGGCTGAACGTGGTTCAGAACATTGAAGAGGTAAGAACTACATGACTAAGTACTGTATCCTCCCCCTGCCCCCCGGAGATACAAGGCAATCGTGCCCTCCCATCTCACCAATATATCCCACTATTTTGTGCATAGTTTCCTTGCACAAGTTTTAGTTGCTTGAGAACTGTGCATTTTCTCTTGAATAATAATAATAATTTTATTATTTGTACTCTGCCCATCTGACTGGGTTGCCTCAGCCACTCATGGCAGCTTCCAGCATATACAAAAATAATAAAACATTTAAAAAATTCCCTATACACAGCTGCCTTCAGGTGTCTTCTAAAGGTTGACACTTGAGTGTCAGGACTTACCCGATGTCTGAAGGAAAAGATGGCATCCCTCCCTATTTCGCAGACAGAAGCCAACTGGACTGACAGTTGAATCCTACTTCAACACTGATGATGGAATAGCATCCTCACCACATGCTGTTTAGGTCCCCAGAAAAGGCTGAGTAACATGTCAGCTCCGTCTTCTAACACAATGCAATGGCTGGGAGGCTCAGAAGCAACAACAGGTAGCTGCCAGTGCTGTCTGCCCAGCACCAGGTGTTCCCTTCATTCTACCAAATGGTACGGTGAGTCCTGCTGAGCACTAAGCTCCCCTAATTTCCTGTGAAATATGTGTGGCTATTCCCATATAGGAGATAATCTCTCCACCACCACCATATGGGCATAGAAAAGAAATGTGGTCTTGATTGCGGCTACTTCAGATATATCACTAAGGAACAAAACTTTTTAAAGCCTCTTACATGAGTATCTATAACCTCAACAACTTCAGATTTTTGCAACAACTTTTTCATGTCCACAAGTAAGGTGACTATAGGGTGTGTGTGTGTGTGTGTGTGTGTGTGTGTCCCAACCTGGTGCCTTCCAGTGGTTTTGTAACCACAACTTGTATCATCCCTCATCAAGCTGGCTGCGACTGATGAGAGTTATAGTAAAAAAACCACAGGTTGTTTTAAAGGCCAGTTTAAAATATTGTAATTAAGCTGCTAACATTTAATATACAGCACTAGGTTATTTTCTGATCTTTTCAGACCCAGTATTATGAGTGCTTATTTTTCTTTCCATGAAAACATAAAGTAGGTTTGAATTCATATGTGGGGCCATTTGCCTCAGACATGTTGCTCTTCAGTTGCATGAGATCAGAATGAGATCTAGAAAATATTATTACTTCTGATTTGTCACAGGGAAGCAATATTTGCCGGAATTTATTACTAGCACTTAAACCTGACAGTGGATCAGATTCTAGCATTGGTTATACCTGGGAAACCCTATTAACTTCAGGTTAATGAATTTTTCATGAACGAATTTTGAAAAATTATCACACACACAGATAGGAGAAAAAAACTTCTTTGTAAACTTGATCTAGAAACTCAAGAAGATTATTGAAACAAAATTAAGATACATATGCTGGCAAACGTGTCTAAGGATAGTTAGCACTTAGCTCAGGAATCCATAGTCTTCAGACACAGAAAAGGGTTGCAAAAATGGTTTCTTTGGGATATATAACATTTTGTAGATCACTTAATCAAAAAATAGCTCTAAGAAATAAAATCAGCATTACCAAACTATAGCTAAAATAAACTTAAATTACCAAACTAGAAATAAAATAAACAGCATCCATAATAAAATGACATGTCTAGGTAGGTTTTCCTAAATTAAATGTTTTAGGAGGTATCAATATTAATAGTCAAGGAGTTCTAGAGTTTAGGTTATGCTGAAGAATATTTTCAGATTCATTGGAAATAACAGCTGGGTGTCTGGGACTTTAGCCTGAAGATTTAGAACATCCTAGTAGAGGGGCTTAGAACAGCGGAAGCAAAAAGGTCAGGTAATTTTACATTTATCTGCTACCCTCTAGGTTCTTTATCCACATGCTAACCTAGTTAACAATAATACAATTATCAGTATATCGTGAGGGTGCTGTTTGTAGTGAATGACAAACAGGTGGAACCTGTGGCAGGTGTAGAAATGCAATTCATCCCACCCTATTAAAATATCCCATTAGCAACAGTCACATCAATCCTAGCCTACTGATTTTCACCATGTTGAGTAGGGGTAGGCAATATGGTATTCTCTGGATGTTGTGGAATACAACTACCATCAGCCTTAAACAGTGTGGCCAGGGATGATATATAGTCCATAACATCTGGATAGCAGCACATTGCTGTCACGATACAGTGTTAAAAATGTTTTCTCTGAAGAAGCCCTGTTCTGTGCCCAATAAGCACGGGACGCTTTTGCCCAGTGGCGCTGTGGCCCATAGATTACAGCAAAATACTGGGCAAGGTTTGGTCTAGTATCTTCTCTGTGTGATAGGCTCATGGGGAAAAGCTGTCCCATGAGCCCTTGCTGAAGAGGGGAGGGTAAAGCCTATATAAAGTTGCTTCCCTGGCAGCTCGCAGCCATTCTGCTTTGAAAGCTTCCTGCCCACCTACTGTTGGGTTAGAGCTTTCACTGAGCAATTGGGGGTCATTGGTTGACAGGTCTGGAAGGATTTTTCTTCTTCTTCTCTCAACATGATTGGCACTTGGTTGGGGTTTTTTCTGCCTTTCCCTCAGTGAAATTGTGGCTTTCCTTTGTTAGGCAGAAGAACATTAATTGTATGATGGTGGAAATGCCACTGGTCAGGATCAACATATTATCGAGGGGGCCCCATAAGGGGCCTGAGGGGAGGACTGGCCATGGCAAATCCAAGCGTGGGTTTGGTATCTGCCTGGTTGGAATCTGCACCATGGTCCCCCAGTGAGACCTTGCTTGCTTGGAGTCTACCACGGCAAGGTTCAACACTGGCCAAATCCCATCATACAGGTTTAGACTGATCCAAACCCAGCAGCTCCATTCCATCAACATGGGGCTTGAGGAATGATGAACTGATCCTGGGACCTAATGTCATGCCAACCCTTGCCCTGCCTGCTGCCGTCAATAAAGATTTGGCCTGATTTTATCCCATCACTGTTGTACAGTCTGGTTATTCTGCTGCTCTCATAATGCGCCTGCCTGAGCAATGATTCTTCATAAGACAGTAACTTGCTTTCTGTTTTTCTGGTGGATCGATGCTGTCCTTTTGCTCTCATCTGTTAATTTAATCAGCATATTGCCTAGATTTTGAAAGTGGGTGGATGGTGAAGCATGCTTCAGCAACATATGAAATCATGTATGTCTGTTCCTGTATTGGGATATTAATAACATCAATAATTCTCCCCATTTTCTTGTCTCTAATGAACGCCTCTCTGTCCCACCACTCATTTTGATAACAGAATGCTCTTTCATTAAATCTCACCACATGGAACAAAATCCACCAGCGTGGAAGGGAAGCAGCTGCTTTTCAGGGCTGCATCATCACTACTGATCCAACAGTTTCACACCATTTCACACACCAAGCTGAGACTCTCCCTGATGTCCTAAAGAGAAGAGACAGAGAAGAGAAGCAAAAAGCCATCCCTCCCCTGACAGCCTCTGCTATCCAGTGGTAACAGCTAATTGAAATCTCCAGGAACATGTAACACTGCTACTGTTTCTCAAGATGTTCAGTTTGTGGAGAGAGAAATGTATATATACCACCGGACTGTAACTCCTTCCTTCCCAAAAGTGAAAGAATAACTAAAACACAAAACAAACAGGGGAAAAAATAGTCCAAAAGGGACAAATAATGGAGCAATCAGATCCAAAGGAAAGGGTTACAAGGTATCTGCTCTATGCTTTTCAAGCTCCCAAAGTATCAGGACCTCACCTGTTACATCCACAAGGTCCTTTAGTATCATTGGGTGCAGCACATCAGGCCCTAGAGATTTGAATTCATTTAAAGTAACTAGGTGTTCCCATATCACCTCTTTTCCTATCTTGGGCTGCAGCTCCCTCCTTGCATCATTTATTCTGTTATTACCAGGTTGGTGATAACCACCTGGAAGTTCCATGAAGTGATTTCTTCCTGACAATCAAAATGGTGAGACTGCAGGCTTACAAAACCAGGAGGTTCAATTGCTGTCAGTCATTAGAATTCTCAGGAGAGGTGGGGTTTGTAGATGCTTGGGAAGATAGTAATGTCTACCCTCCTCTCACTAGCTGCTATTGCCACCTCACTTTCATGTAGGAAATAACACACTCCCACAACACAGGATGCAAGAGGTGATTCGAAAAGGGTAGCATTGGGGGCATATGTTCCTCAGAGTTCACTTCCTAGTCCTTCAGGTATTCTTGCTGTCAGTGGAGAAAGAAACTGAAACAAATTGGTTTCTGGCTCTTGTCCAGGAATATGGGATCATATTATACTGTAACTTTTAATACAAAAATACTAAAAACTCTTTCCACTGCATGAAACACAAATTGTGGTTACAAAGCTCAACAGCAAGCATATATATATTTCAGGGAAGCAGGAGTCATTTTATTACTCAGTGGGATTAAATTACTGTATTTTTCTTACTAATGAACAAATTACTGAACTAATTTGGAATTATGGACAACTCCAGGTTCAATTACATTTGGTCATTAACAATCCCAGGGCACAATTCATGGACAAAAGATTAGTAGCCTTCCTGCTCTTGCCAAATTCCACCTCAAGTGATATTTAAATGTCACATTAATATAAATCATATAATTCAGGCTGTTAGTGTTCTCTGTGTTGCTTTTGTGCCCTGTCAACAACACATTTTAGGGATGGATTGTTGTTTTCTTCTACTACAGTGGATATTGTCAGGCTACCATAACAGTGTGGCTACTTGAAGTTGTCCACCTATAGGGTTGTATCTAATGCTGCCTTCTATTCATGGACTCTTTGACCCAGAGGAAGCTTCTATAGAAATATGAGGGAAGGAGGTGGATTTCACAAGACCTCTCAATTTCTGTAGCTCCCAAAACACAGGGTCTCCCACAGTATTTCAGAGGTTCCCCAGTCCTCGGGAGCACTCCCATCCCCAGGTATTGAGAACCTCAGAGGGAAGGAGCCAAACAATCACTTCTTCCCATTCTTTGTTCACAGAATTCTATGCTGCATCAAGAGACCTTCTACAATTCATTATAATTCATTTTACCAGACAGTCATTTGCACTTAGTGTTAACAGCCATAACATATCTACACACTGAAAACAAGGAAGCTAGACTAGAACCCTACCCCAGTTAATTAATTTTATTTGTGGAGGAAATGTGTATGGAGAAACATTCAATCATGTAAACCATTATCTATAATTTGAAACAGTATAGTCCAGACCCAGGTTTACCATCATGATAAGAACTAGCTAAAGGCAAAAGAATAATCTAGGTATGTTGATTATGTTTTTTGTTCACCAAACATGATTTTAAGCATCTAATTATTGCATATGTTTTTTTTACCCAAATCTGTAAACAGTGATGTTGCCTTTACTGGTTGAAGTGCAATGTTTCAGGTCACTGTGGAAAAGCAGAGTACATTAGCTAGCTAGTATTTAACCAAATGTATTTCAGTTCTAAGGCAGGATTACAGAAGGCCACCATCTTACATGTTTCTGGGGGGGGGGAGGCAGCAAATTAATATTACCAATGTATCAAATACTTCAAACAAAAGAAAAAGGAACAACATTCCATTTTTTAAATGATTCTTGTTTGCTAACTAATTTTTAATCCAGTTTACATTGCAGGTATAAACACCTGAACTATGTGGCTTAATTAAGATTAAACTAATGATCACTTACAGATACTGTTCCCATAGATCTGTGGAGTTGAGATAAATTCTTAGCATCACAGTGTGGAAAATCAATAGCATAAATAAATACCTTTCCTCGTTTCAGTTACAGGCCATACACATTATTGATCAAAGTAAAAAAGTTTTTTTAAAAAACCCTCGGAAGGACAAGAAAGGCCATTTCTCTGTCATGCAACAGTTCCAGTATAGACCATAGAAATCTTATAGAGATATTAATACCTCATAATTTATAGACACCCAGTTATAGATTATTTTAGTAGAAGAGATCTCTTTTCTTTACTGTGTTTATATAATTTCTCTCTTTCCACTGGCAGAAACAAAACATTTTTTATTTTATTTTTTTACATTTCACACGTTAAAATTACGTAAATCATAGCATCCTCATGACTGGCAGAAAATATGTGGTTTCCTTCAACTGCACTGATGCTAAACAAATTAGTTTGGATATAAGCCACCAGTTTTTTGTAGAAAAAGACGATAAGTAATTTTAAAGTAAAAATAATAAAATGAGTATCCGTAGAATACTAATTTTATCTGTTGATGAACGGCCGCCCTGACTCGGCCCCGGACACACTGACCAGATGCTTGGAAGCTGTGGCTGGATGGCTGGGTGGGAGCCAGTTGAAGTTAAATCCTTCAAAGACAGAGGTCCTCTGGCTGGGCCAACTCCCATCTCTTGCAGGGGCTCAATTAGTGCCAGCGCCTTCTGTCAAGAGCTTGGGTGTAACCTTCAACGCCTCCCTTTCCATGGAGGCGCAGGTTGCAGCCACAGCAAAGGTGGCATTTTTCCATCTCCGCCGTATCAAGCAGTTGGTCCTTTACCTTTCTTGTCCTGATCTAGCCACAATGATCCATGTGACAGTCACCTCCAGGCTTGATTATTGTAACTCGCTCTACATGGGGCTGCCCTTGAAGCTGACCCAGAAACTCCAGCGGGTGCAGAATGCTGTGGCGAGGTTCCTTATGGGGGTCCTTGCCGTGGGACCACATTCATCCAGTGCTTTACCAGCTGCACTGGCTCCCAGTACAGGGTCAGGTTTAAGGTGCTGGGTTTGACCTTTAAAGCCCTATGCGGCCTAGGACCCACGTACCTACGGGACCACCTCTCCTGGTATGCCCCGCGGAGGACCTTAAGGTCCATAAATAACAATACTTTGGAGGTCCCGAGTCGCAAGGTGCTTAGATTGGTCTCAACTAGTGCTAGGGCCTTTTCAGTACTGGCCCTGACTTGGTGGAACGCTCTGTCACAAGAGACCAGGGCCCTGCAGGATTTGACATCTTTCTGCAGGGCCTGCAAGATGGAGCTGTTCCACCTGGCCTTTGGTTTGGACTCAGTCTGACCCTTATGTTTCCCTCCCCTTATGGTTTTGATTTATGGGCTACTACTAAAATGAGGCTGCATTTTAAATTGTATTTTAACCCATATTTTAATTAACTTTTTTTTTCTTTTTCTTTTACGTTTTATTGTAATTTTATTGGTGTTAGCCGTCCTGAGCCCAGTCCTGGCTGGGGAGGGCAGGGTATAAATAATGTTGTTGTTGTTGTTGTTGTTGTTGTTGTTGTTGTTATAGAATGTACATGCCCCAGCTACCTGCTGACTATAAAATTGTTTTTAAAGGAGGGGGGCAGAATGGTGTAGAGTGTAGTGTCAGCTGTGGTAACTGATGGTGTGTCAGTGCTGGTCCAGGTGATTATACTGAGACTCTTGGAGTCTCTGGGCTGCAGAATTCTGAACTTCAGTCCAAAGATTTGGTGCAATCACATTAATGAAACATTATTCGGGGGGGGGGCATTTAAAACAAAACAAGAAAACCTGAACCACAATTTTGCACATAGATGTGTGAAATAAATGCTCCAAATACACAATAAATTAGATCTGGAACAAAAGTTAAGTGAAATTAACTTTAAATATCACTTAGGGTCCACTTTCTAGATTCTAAGGAGGCTATTTTTAAAAGAAAAATCAGTCATGCATTAGACTACATCCAACACACAGCAGTAAAGATCCTCCTCCTTAATATTTCATATACATAGGACAACTGCTAAATGTTCTGTCCCACTTAATAGTGGCTGAGAAGTCAAGCTTGGCTTGGCACAGTGTGATGCAGGAAGGTTTTGCAAATGCAAAGCAGGAAAATTATTCTGGGGGCAAATTATGGGCTACTGCTATAAATCTGAACCATATAAGTGATTGATTGTAAAGCAACAGAAGTACAGGAAAGAAAATTGTTTTCTCAGAGCTTTCATTAACACCCCCCAAAAGCTTCTTTAAAAAGAGAGAGAGAGAATGAAATCTAGAAATACCTGATAATAACTGTGATGGGAAATTGTCTTACATCAATAAATGCTTTAGCAACTCTCCCAAGAGATATGCCATGGACTAAATGATTAGAAGCATTTCATACATTATACTTATCCTTGCTTGACAAAAATGCACAAAATACCACGTTTGACACAGATGCAAATTATGATCTAAGTTACAAGCTACAGCCAAATCAAGGAAATTACAAAGTCTAGTTGTGGATCCATCCTATATTGTACTTATTGGGGTGGTAGAATGTGTAGAAAAGAAAACAGCATTATTCAAATACTTCACAGACTTCTTCCATTCCGTTAATAAACTTATTATTAGTGGAGGCCAGAAAGAATTCTCTAAAATGTAATTTATAAAAATGATTTAACTATACCTTCTGCATGTCTGGAAATGTATGTAACTGCCAGGAAACAAAGTGGATAGGGAAAATAATAATAATCCTCTCTTATAATAGCACTCAGCATCATCCAATGAAGCTGCATGGTGAAAGTTTAAGGGCAGATAAAAGGAAACATACCTTTGGAAAGTGCATCCTTCAACCATCTTGGCTGTCTCTTAGGGTAGACCCAGATCATCACGACTGAGCTTCCACAGCTGCCCCCCACCATTTAACCACCATTGGAAGGATTAGAAGCAACAGCAGCAGATATGTTCTGTGCTTATGATTATATTCTCTTGCTAATTATGCTATTTTAAATGCACATTTTCAATTTGGCTTCCTTTAGTAATGTTTTCTTTTGAAATGCTTAATATAATATTTTAGTTTCCTGTTAATTATGTTGCTCGGTAAATATACTTCATATTTAATAACAATAATTTTATTACTTATACCGTACCCATATTTGACTTTCTTTATTCTAGATTGCTTTTACTTGATGTTTTAATGCAATGAGATTTTTCTTCCTTAAAAATACAAAGTGGTATAGAAATTAAATGAACAACAACAAAAAGCTATGGAGGAGGTAGTGATGGCCACCAACTTGGATGGCTTTAAAAAGGGATTATACAAATTCATGGAGGATAAGGCTATCAATGACTACTAGCCATGAAGGCTATGTTACTTCCAGTACCATAGACAAAAGTCCTTGAATACGACTTGCTGGGGGGCATGCGAGGAAAAATGCTATTGCCAGAAGCATCTCTCTGACCATTGTGGGAACAGAGTTGGCCTTGGGCCTGATGTCATAGGGCTCTTTTTACCTCTTAAAAAAATGATAATAAATTGTCCACTTTTCAGTCCTCAGGTATGGAGACCAATAGTAGGGATAAGTTAAATATTCTGCTTAGAAGATCATTAATTTCTCATTCTTTAGGAACTCTTAGGTACCGTAGATACTGTCTAGACCTAGTGATGTGTTTTTAATTCACTGACAAGGCCCTCAGATCATGCATTTATTTAACATCTTAATTTACATCCTACATTTTTACACCTGGCATTCAAGGCAGCTGAGTACAGTAAAATATGCTCTGAAACATTACAAACCTACATAGCAACATAAACATAAAAGAATAGCTAAAAACCAGTTAAAGAGTCAGAACAATAAAAAGGATAAAACACAGAACAGTGGCCAATTAAAATATATTGAGCAGCAGTACTGAGACCATTGGCCTTAATTATTCAGGACCAATGAATCCTTTGCCTTTTCTTTTGCAGAAAGGCTGGATAATCACCACATTCAAAGCCCTTGGCATTACAGTCTCATTTTAGGAGGCTTTTACTACTACATCTGAGTTTTGCCACAAATTCTGCATATAGAATCAGAACAAAATTATAATGAATACATATGTACACTCATGGATACAGATTTTTCCACAAATCGTGTCCTCCAAATCATGGAGAGGCACATGTTGTGGTGAGATCACCCAACTGCCTTCTTGTTGCTGGGGTGGGCACATTTGGATGACCTCCACACCTCATTGGTCGCCCCTTTGTTACTGGGGCAGATTTTTGTTGGTTGGGGCTTGATTGGCACATAAGGGGCTATTTAAGGGACTGCACATGGCGAAGTACTTCCTCTTTCGCATCGTGTAGCGGATCTCCCTCCCTCCCTCCCTATAATTTTAGGTTGTGTTTTTGACCTTGCTATGCCTGTCTAGCGGTTGTGTTTTTGGAGCAGGGGCCCGGTAGGAATTTTGCCACTTGGCTGATCGGCTGATGCCATGTGGTTTTTGCCTACCATGTAGCAAATTGTCACAACTTTGTAAGGTTGGCGATTAGGCATTGGTTCATTCTTTGGTGGAGGGGATTATGGATTGGCTGTGCCTGCCCCTCAGTTTTGTTGCTGCTTCTAGGGAATTCCGTTAAAGGAATCCAGGGGCTCGATTTGCTCTGTCCGATCCCCTCTCAGGGGTAGGGCCATGCCAGAGTTCCTGGGAGCATCTGGGGTGAACTAAGAGGCAGAAATCCACCTCTGTGCTCTCCCAGTATGTTTTTCCTTACTGACCTCTGGAGGTTCCAGTTGTCAGCCCTGTTCCTGGTAGTCCGAACCAATGCCTAAGCAACCACTCACGTGCTGTAAACAATAAAGTTGTGGCCAAATTAATGCCAAAAATCCTAAACAAATATTCTGTTTCCTGTGTGATTTATTTTGGAGGGGGTTTGGGGTTTCTTCACATGCAACAGAAGACCACCATGTCCATTACTGAATTTACTGTGACCTAGTACATAGCTGTCAAGTGTCCCTTATTTGAAGGGACAGTCCCTTATTCCAGCACCATGTCCCGCTGCTGTCCCTTATTGATGGATGTCCCTTAAATGTCCCTTAAATGATGTCCCTTAAATTTCAAAGGAAGCAGCTCCTCTCCCTCCCTCCCTGCCGGCCAGGGAGGAGGGAGGCTCCAACTGTGTTGCTCACCCAATAAGAAGTCTAAGAACGACTGGGGGGTGGAGCTTGCATGCCTTGTGTGTGGCTAGTTAATGCAAGCTGCGGGGTTTTTTGAATGCTGGACGCCATTTTGTTGCACGTGCTGCTGCAAACTTTGCAGTGCAAAGCCAGGCCGGGGAGCCATCTTAAGTTGAGGCTGCATAGGCCTTGTGGTGCAAGTGATTCAGATTCTATTCAGTTGAACCTCTGGTTACAAAGTTGGTTGGACAGTGTTCTCGAAGCTACCAGCATGAGTTTGACCAGACTGCAGGAGGACAGGAAGACTGGAGTGCCTGGAACAGGTGAGGCTGCAGGTCCCTTATTTGGGCTGCTGGTCCCTTATTTTCAAGGCTGCTAGTCCCTTATTTTCAAATCTGTAAGTTGACAGCTATGACCTAGTAGCATGCTCCAAGTAAAGTGTTGTAAAAGAGCAATCCTAAGCATGCTTACTCAGAAATATACTATTGAGATCAATGGCACCTCCTTCTATTGTATTGTATTGAACTTTATTACGGCCATTGGCCCATCACACGACAGTTTCCCATACCAACATAATGTACTTAAACCTCCAAATTTAAAACCGCCAAAACTTGCAAAAACCAGACAGCACCTCCTTCTAGTAAATATACTTATTATTTCAGTCTAAAAAGAGGCTACAGTACATGCTTAATGAAACATATAACGGGAGCCTATCTTTCTAGAGCTGCAGGAAGATCCAATATTTCCTTGTCATAGAGGCTGTACTAAGTCAAGTTTGAAAGTCTTTGCAGTTGCTTGGGTAATAGCAAAATTCTGTAATTGACAGTTTCCTTGTGAGGCAATACATTTTTAAAGCTTTAAACTGTTAGCACACTTTCCATCTGAAAGGTGCAAGCACCCATGCTTGGTGGAACACACTGTTAACTGGGAAAATAATTACCTTTTTCTAACTGCCAGTGCTATAATAACAGCCCTAAACTCTTTGCCAAATTTGTTTTCTAGGGATTTAACTTTCTGTTCATTAGTTCTATGCAAATTGATTAAAGCAAATTCTTTGTCAGCTTACAGCTTGTCTGACTAGAAGACAATGTCTTTGTTACAGTTTTCAAGGAATAGTTTCAGTTTAAAAAACATTTCCCCTTAAAAAACTAGGTTTTTTAAAGCCCTATAATTTGTGGTTAGCTGTGGGATATGGGGAGGTTATAATCTCTCTCTCTCGCTCTCTCTTTCTCTCTCCCCCACCCACCCACTCCTGTACCATTCTCAGGGCTGATCCAATACATTTTAGCATCTGAGACAGATCCCAAAATGGCGTCCCTCTCCCTGCCAAGGAAGGAGGGGTGAGGGAAGAGCTACATCAGGAACACCAGACACCATTCTTGGTGTCTTCCAGCTGAAGGAGGGCATCTCTGTGAAGCAGGAAGCCTTGTGACTCCATAAAGTTAGGGGTTAGAATTCAAAGTAAGAGGAGTCTTCAGGAGAAGCAGGAGGCCCCCTGCTTCACAAAGTCACCCTCAATAAGTTGGGGGTGAGGAGGTGCTGTTATTGTTCTTGTCTTCACTTGCATTGTAAGTTTACCCTAAGTAATACAATAATTTCAGAAAAGAGCTGTGCCCCAATTAGTGTGATTCTTCCCCTCAGATGAATAGAAGATGCCATGCTATTTGGGGCACAAATATGTACTAATTTATTGTGCAGAACAGGCACCAATGCCACTCTTCCAACGTGTAAATTCTGATTTGTCGGAACTGATCGGCACTTCCTGCTGTGACACATGACACAAGCTAGGTGGTTAGAAAGAAACCTTTTTATTAACACTGAGGTCTTTGTGCATTGATTGGCTTTTTCCAGAATGATTGATTACTAAGTGTGTTTAACTGAGGCAATGCCAGTCCTAACATTTCTAGGATAAAAGCTGCATCTTGGTTGTTGTTTTTTACAGTTCAACTTTATTATGATAATTTCTTAGTAAAAATAATGCACTCCATCTTTAGCATACCATGTAAGCACATATACCCAACCTGCTTGAGGAATAGGAGTTTCCTTCATAATTGGAATGTTAAATTTATAATTATTTAGGGATAGCTTTTAATTTACGATAGTGTTATATTTAATATCACCGTAACTCTCTATGACTCATAGATACAAAATGCAACAGGAGGTGTAAGCTTTCATTTCCTCCCAGGGCCACAACCATTTCCCACATTGAGCCTTGCGCATCATGTGTATTTAATCAAATATTACTGTGACACCACCCTGTCTAATAAATCATATAGATATGTCATCTGGAACCGATTGTGTTTCAAATGTAAATAAGAGTAATAACTGTACATTTTATTATTGTCAAAATAATTAATTCAGAAAACAAATATCAGAATAGAAATCCAATGAAGGCTTTATGAATAATAAACCTTGCAAATATGGTAATGTTATTAACATTGCAAAAGGCAAAGTTGTTATTCCATAGAGGAAGAAATTAGAGGGAATTATATTCAGAATTCAATTAAATAAATATGATTCTTTTTTATTTAGCTCATCTATACATAGATTCATCTAGACCTAGCTATATACATAATTAATCTGTGACTACGGCCTGATGCTATGCATGTTCCTCAGAAGTAAGCATTTTGTTATTATTATCTGGAAAAAAGTTGAAAACCAGGCTCTAAGAACATACAGTGGACACTCGGGTTGTGAACGTGATCCGTGCGGGATGCACGTTCACAACCCGCAGTGTCTGCAACCCGCAGTGGCGCATCTGCGCATGCGCAGGCTTCGATTCGGCACTTCTGCGCATGCACAACCGCCAAAACCCAGCAGTAACCTGTTCTGGTGCTTCCGGGTTTTGGCAGTCCGTAACCCGAAGAAACGCAACCTGAAGCGTCTGTAACCCGAGGTCTGACTGTACTATTAACAGTATAGCATTACAAAGTTATAAGACAGATTCATTACATAGATCATCACTTGCTGATCCTAATCATGATTTTCAACATTGATAAAATAGTTTGGAGAAATAAATATTGAGATAAATTAAGTGTTGATATTTTAAATGAATGTACTTTTCTCCCACAACAGTAGTTAAGTCTTCTGTCATCAGTGGTAAGGTTCACATAGAGTTAATATCAGAATGATTAAGAATTACCAGCATAAAGTTGGCAATCCTCATTTGTTATCCCTATTTTAGGCATATTGCAGTGAAAGTGTGGTGCATGGTTTCCATGAGTGGGACCAGGGCTTTTTTTATACCTGGAACTCACAGGAACTCTGTTCCAGCACCTCTCAGGTGGGTACCATTGCCATTATAAGAGAAGGTGTTCATGGTGAGTTCCAGCACCTCTTTTCTCAGAAAAAATATCACTGAGTGGGACGTAGTCATGAAGTTATTTATACATGTAGGTCCCAGTTGTCCTGACCATCTCTGTCCAACAAACTCAAACTCCCAATACCATTTCTGCGAAAGATCAAATCAGATCAGTATGTAAGGCAAGTTAAAGGTTAGGAGGATGGGCAACTACATGAGAGGCTAAATGTATGATACCCCCCACCTTTTTGTTGAAACATGTGGCAGGACACAGCTGGAGTCCCAGGACTTGGCAAGCAAATGGGTATTTCTCCTAGTGGGTTGGTTAAATGACATTTGCCTGTGCCAGCATCTCTGTGTATGGAGGTGGAATCAAGGTTGGCTTGGCATTAGAGTCACTTCCATCTACCTCCCACAAAGGGGAAGGCTCCCAAGTGACAGGAGGAAGTGCTGAAGGTGGCTTGTCAACAGAAGGCAGTGGACTAGGCATATCTGATGTGAGAAGAGTGCAACAGTCTTCTAATAATTTGCTTGAGCCCTTCTCATCCATCCCCCAGATCACTGGGTCCCTCTCCAGGATCAGACATATGGTGACACTCAGAACCGATGATCAGCAGCCCACCAGAACTCTCATGATCTTCCAGCACGAGCTCTCCAAGCTTCTCCCACTTCTCCTGATCCAACCATTCATGGCACCTTCACAGAATTCATGATACCAGTTCATATCCTACACACAGCAGGGAAAGCACATGGGCTAAAGGCTTGTCCTGACTAAATTTTATGCCTGAAGTGTCCCATATTCTTAACTGTACTGACCAATACATGTTCACTTCTTCTATTGATCCAGATCACTCTATATTTTTCTAAGAGGAGGTGTTCACTTGTGAGATGAATTAGGAATAAGTTTGTTTTGAAGGGTAGTTTCTCAAAGTGGGACAGAGAACAAGCTTACACACGTCTGCCTCATAACATGGTACAGAGAGAGTGAGAGAAAAATAAGAGAGAGAGAAAGAGAAAATACGTACTAAATCTTCACTTCCTTTCCAGAGGGAGTCTATCTAGCAATACAACTCTGTGGTGCTTTACCCCTTCAAGCACTAACTAGCCGTCATACAAGTTATGTTTGACTGCAATTTCTCATAAGTCCCAGCCCCAAATGCATGCAGATACAGGACTCAATCACCTCACCCTCTCCCATGTTGAGCAGGGAGGTTTGAAAGTGATTTCTAAGCATGTTGTAGTCAAACTGAAAACAGTGTGAGAGCATACAGGATACCACATTGTGTCTTTGAGAAATGCAGGCTCAGTAATTTTGCTGCTTACGTTTAGAAACCTTCCTTTTCTTGATAGGCTCCATTTGTAAAGAAAACAAATACAATGACAGCATAAGTCTGTCTGAAAGGAAACCCAAACTCTGTTGCCAGCCTTTGGACCCTTTGCTTATTGGAGTAAATGAGGAGCTTATCTTATGCTTATATCTCATAGTAGTTAGCTTAAAAACCAACAACCCTAAGTAGTGCGTCTACATTTGTCTCTTCTTTTACGATATTAGATAGTGCGTACTCTAACAATGACACAATTGCTGGTAAGTGTATTCTTAACTATCATTTGACAAAGAATCTCATTTTCATAATGCCTTTAGTCCTTTGAGTATTTGAAGATTGTGCACTGAGGGTGGGATGGGGAATCCAAAGCTTAAGAACTAATGACTTGAAATAGTAAAAGATTTAGAGAGGATTTTAGCATGCAAAATAAAAGTGCAGAATTCTAACAAGATTAGTGCTCCAGTTTTTCAATCTGCTCTCTAAATACAGGAAGGAGTTACAAATAAAATTAATCCAGGAATTGAAATATGCCAAGTTACCACATGCCATGGCCTTTTAGTAAGCCAAAGGCAGTGCGTGCCAGCTCTCATGCTGCCGTAAGCCAGTCCTTTCTACTGTCTAGCAGAATGTAGTATCGTGAAAAAGCCATTTTCTCATTGCGAGCTCAACAGTCAGGCTGCGCACTCTGACCCAATCAACAACGTGGGTCAGAGCCGACAGACTCATTTATGAGTTAATTGCTCAGCAGCAGCTTTTTAGGGCATCGTAACAGCTTCTGCCTCCTGTCATAAGATTGTCACAAGCCTTGGCTGTAGAAGTTGCTGAGAAAACTGACCATTTGTCTATTCTTTACATGCAAACCCAATGAATAGAAAACTATATTCCCCCTTTTGTAGTGTGTGTGTGTGTGTGTGTGTGTGTGTGTTTTGTAGCATATATATGGTACTGTGTATGAAAGTCTTTCCTAGAAATATTTTTGCATATTGATCTAAAGTTGTATACATAAATATTACACTTCTCCCCACATTCATATCTTTAAAAAGGTCATCTGTTCTACTAGAACTGTTTTACCTGTTTTATAATTGTAATGAGGTTTTACACACACACACACACACACCTCTGGTGTACCTCTGGTTATGTACTTAATTCGTTCCAGAGGTCTGTTCTTAACCTGAAACTGTTCCTAACCTGAAGCACCACTTTAGCTAATGGGGCCTTCTGCTGCTACCGCGCCGCTGCCACCGTGCAATTTCTGTTCTCATCCTGAAGCAAAGTTCTTAACCTGAGGTACTATTTCTGGGTTAGTGGAGTCTGTAACCTGAAGCATATGTAACCTGAAGCGTATGTAACCCGAGGTACCACTGTGTGTGTGTGTGTGTGTGTGTGTGTATACCGAGGCACTATTCACTAAGAATGACCATTGCTATCCACTTCCCTGATGTTGTGGATCAGTAAATATTTGTCAAATACTTTAAGAGGCTGTACTAGCGATGGATGAATCAGTCAATTCCTAGTCCGTGTCGATTTCATGTGTTTATGTCTGTTCCATCCTGTTTCCACATTAATCTGTTATATCCATATTTAAAAAACATATTTAAATACATACTTTAATACATTTTTAACACAAATACATATTTAAATGCACATTTTATCTCAATGTATGCATTTCTGAACTATTCTAAAATATTATTATTATTATGCATTTTGATACCTTTTTCTCCTTAGCCAAGAATTATATTGCAAAATCTTGAGAAGTACTAAATTCTGAATGGTAATGGTGTCCCGAGTCATGTATTTTTCTAGGAGTGTGGATTAGGTCAGTTCCCTTAAAAATGTAAACCAAATAATACTCTCTTATGCCCCTCTAGATGTAACAGGAAGGACTTACAAAAAGCCAGTGAGGAACTTTAGCCCAGTTGCAGGTTTGAGATTTCAGATGGAAAGGGGGAGTCTGAAAAAGGAATCCAGAAAATACCCCCAGCAGATTAAGGGGGTGATATATAGCTACCAATTACTGACTGTTACAGATGGAAATGCACAAGAAAGTTGATCACACACATATAGTAGAAAGCAGTTGCTTAAAATAAAGGGGGTTATATTTCAGGTGCAGTTAAGATGACTAAACCAGAGCCCAGCACTTAGCAGAGCCTGTATTATCACTGTGACCTAATTGATAACTGAAAGGACAACTTCTTGCTTTGCTTGAGCAACGAAAGTATGAGAAAGAAAAACTATAAAGAGTGATGGATGAAAACAATAAAGGGAAGAACTTTTTTTTAAAGGAACAAGGGGGCTAAAACCACCACACGGAAGATCAAGGAGAGAGATTTAATGAGACAGAACTGACAAGGAAGTTAATTATTTATTTGATGGGCCACTCAGACATGACCTGCTTCATTATCCCTCATTAAGGCTTGTACAGTGCTAAGATCAGCCCTGTTGCTCAGTATATTCCCACACCTCCATCTCTATCCAGCAGGGCCTCCTGATCAAATAGGTAACAAGCTAATTAAAAGGAGCTGGGTTTCTCACCCCACCCCCGCCGCATTTTACACATATTGGTATTTTGCTGCTTTTTCAACCTCACTAAGGTATCCTGCTGTTTTTGGCTTCCTTCCTTCCATAGGTCAGCCCTTCAGCCACAGCCACAACTTTCACCACTTCAACGGAAACAGATTCATAGCATTGACACATAAAACTGTTAAGGTTCCATGTCTAATCCTACCTTGCTGTAGAAATGTACGAATATATTGGCTGAACTACATGGTTCCAGAAATGGATTCCAAATGCTAGGTCCTTTGCATTATAAGAGCTAGTTCTTTGAACAGTAGGAAAACATTCATTTTTAAGCTAGAAACAAGCATATCTCACTTGATTATATAGCTTTTTCATAAAGGCATTATCCAGTTCTTTGGTTAAACACTCTGAAATGAGTCAAAATAAATCAGTATGTTTGTTGTGTGTTGATTCCCGTCATAATGTGCACAGAATTGAAACCTAGCAGTGCAATTCTATATATTGTGCCATCTGCACTATATTTTTTAAAGCATTATCATACCACTTCAGCTTCCTCCAAAGAGTGCTGAGAACTGTAGCTTGTGAAGGATACTGAATGATGTTAGGAAACTCCCATTTCCCTCACAGAACTATAGTTTTCAGAGTGGTTTAACAGTAAATTTCTTTTCACGGGCAACTCAGAACTGGGAGGAGGAAAAGACACTCTTAACAAACCACAGTTCCCAGCATTCTTAGGGGGGAAACCATTATGCTGAAGCAAGTATATTCTTAAAGGCATGTTTCTCTATATGTGGTGGGAGTGTCCTTTGCTTAAAGCTTTCTGGACCCAATCCCTGGTGTCAAAGGAAAACGATATCAATCCATATGTTAAGCATAAAGAGTTGGTCTTCTTATGACAGCAGCAGGAAAAATAGCTGCTTCCAATTGGAAAAGGATACCACCACAGAAACCCAATATGTGTGGAAAATAGCACTTATGAAATACTTAACTCACCATCAGAGGGTGATAAGAGGAAAACAAAGAAAGATGGGTTTGACTCTGCATGATCTTGATTTATATCATTTATTAACAATACTAATCTCCCTTCCATCTTGGTCACAGCAGCCATGATGCGGAAATTATCTTAACGTTTTAGATTGAAGTTACTCTGTAATGTAAAATATTTCCCAAGTTCATTTTGATGCTATGTGGATGACTGTATACAAAACTTAACATCTGTACATGCATTTCTCTTGGAAGACAACACTTCATATTTGGTAATTGTTTTTAAATTTTCCAACAAGGTTTGTAAATGAATAAATAATAATGTTTTAAACAGTGTTTACATTTGAAAGCATAGTTCACATGTTGATATAGAAGTTGCTGATCATTTCATTTTCTTTTGTTTCCTAACAACCTAATAAGATGTTGAATCCCATAATTTTCTGGAGTCCCGTAAAAGTCTTATGCAGCAGAACAGAATATGTGAGTGCCTCTGAGCGTGAATGCCACCACCAGCAATGCTCATGGCCAATGCAGTCACTTAAATAACACCTCAGTGCTGTTGCTGAAATCTAGAAACGATAATTTGCAGGGTTTTATAAATAGCACAATTTATTTTTGAGAATTTGCTGAAACTATTTAGACATACAGATCTTATCACTTCTTTTCCTCTCAGCCAGAGAAGAAACATTACATTGCTTTACTGGTGATCAATCATATCAGTGATACTTTGGGAAAGTCTAATCGCCTTTCTTTGTACAGTTACTATGCTAGGTTTGAAAATGGATTTTTGTGACTGATCTTTTGTCCAGAATTGTCTATGGCTATATATACCACCCCCCACTGTACGGCTAAGATACTTTCCCCTTATGCAGATCCTTTGTATCTAACCCCACAAAGATATTGCTTTTTTCTGTGCTTTCTTTATAACAGAATCATTCTCTCCATTCTTCTGCAATACTTGCATAGTAATTTGACACTGAATGTCTATTTTTCTGGAAGACAGGGATTCCAAATTACAGAGGTTGCATAAATTATGGAACTGGGGCTTAAAAGTCTTCAGCACAAGAAGAGGCATTAATCATGGCTGAGCACTCAAGGCACTGCTGTTGTTTCTGTGGCACAGTGGGCACAAGCAACACCACCAAGCATAGTCTTCAAGAGTTCAACAGAAATACGGAATTGGTCAATTATATTTGCCTTTCTGTAGAACGTTTTCCATAAAATGGTGAGAAGGCAAAACTAGATCTGAACTTAATACACAGTAGGCTTTTAAGCCAGTTTAGAACCCATTTTGGCAAATAAGACACACACACACCCCTACATATTGTTATAAGTTTGGGCAAGGGGTGGGGGGAGGAAGTAGACTGTATGCAAGATCCCTCTAACTCCTGGATCCAGCAAGTGTTAAAATATAAGGCAGACTAGCTTCCTGTGTTGAGGTGATCACCTAGGTGATGGGCCATTGAAAGAGCAAAGGAAAGGAGGCTGTGAGATGACAAATCAGAGATAGCTAGAAGACAAAATCACACAAAGCCGAGAGTTGCAGTGATATGGGTGCAAGCAAAGCAGCAAGTAAAAGTAAAAATAAAGCAGCAAGCTGGAGAGAGAGTCAGAGCAACTTCAGAGAGCAATGTTTGATTTCTGTTTTAACTCCTTCATTGTAGGTTCAGGTTATATATGTGTGTAAATAAATCACATATCATAAAGACAGGTTATGACCCTGGAATGTTGCCCCGGTAATTACTCCATTGGCCCCCCCACCTGATGAATTTTAGGTGGATTGTTAACTTTCAACACACAGTTTTAAATTCTTGTCTGCAGTTTCTTATCTACTGTTATTTTTTGCATTGTATGATTTTTACACTGTGAGCAACTTCAGGACGTCTTTCTGATGGCTGAAAGGCAGGATTCAAATAACCATATAAAGTTGAGGGCTGTTTCAAGGCATTTTTAGAAAAAAGTGGAAGGAAAGCTTCAGGTGGAAAATAAATTATTTGTCCCTCAGGGGCACTCCTAAGCAGAACTAATTTCAGCCTTAGTCACTTTATACAGTTGCAAAAAACAATAACAATAAAACAACCAATTATTTCTCAGTCTCATGCAGAATTTATTGCAGCCTCATCTTGTTGTCTCCCACACTATGCCTCTGCTACCATTGGAGGTGGACGGATCAAGACCACATCTTTGCTTAATACAGGACAGTGTATTAAGGGCCAAATTCTGAATTTACTTCATATGAACTAGATAAACACGTGCTATCTCTGCAAGACGTATTTCCTGCTTGCAGATACTTCAGAACAGCTTTATAGATGCTTACATTATTTACCTTACTTTGATTAATTGAGAAGAGTTACCGTATTGTCAAACTAAGTGCCACGTTGTAGATAGTTTATTGACAGTGATGTTGTCAATGGAATATGCCGTTCTACACAAGGTTATGCTGCTTAATATTCTAAAAGGAGATACTTCTGCTGTGAGATGTATTCTATTCACATTTTGTAGTTTGAGGAAGATTCCTGTACAAAAACATCCCCCCTCCAAGTCATACAAACTGTATCTTCAACATTCAATATCCCAGCTATAAAAATCAATTACCTTGCCTGTAAATAAAGTCTCTCAATGGTCTAAATAATTTAAAATACGAACAGTATGCTACACCATGCTAACAGCAGCAAGATTGATTTCACCTGGTAGTATCTCTGCTCTACAGAAATGGCCTCTTTAGTTAAGTTTCCCAAAGTTATCGCAATACAGCATGAGTCCATACTGTGCAATGCAGGAAACATCTGTAATTCTCAAGTCTGATACATGACTCATTAGTCAAAGTAAAAATGGAGAAAACACTGTTTCGCTTCTTTTTATTTTTGTTCTGTTTTTCAGAACAGACCAGGGATGCATTGACAAAATGCAAAATTCCATTTAGACACTGCTGTCTGAAGAAAGAAATACATATTTAAAAAATCTGTTTTTGATATTAATGGAGCAACTTTGAGCAACATGATGGTTAAGGTTGCTTAGTATCTTGAAAATACCTATCTTAAGATGTAGTGCTCTGAGACAAATTTAAGAAGTACTTTGTGGATTAAAAAAACAACTTATTCATTCCATTTTAGGGAGGGCATTAGACTATATAGCAGAGTAGTTCAGAGCCTGATACCTGCAGCTTTTGATATATGGATTGAAGCCTTTCACGCTACAATTTTTCCTGTTCAATATTTCTCCACATTATCTTGGCTTGTTAAAAGGCCAAGAAGTTATTCATTTTATTTGGGAAATTCTTGATGCACTTACTATACATGGGAGTTTAGATTAGACAAATTCATGAACAATAAGCCTGTCAATTTCTTCTAGTGGCTATATACTCTAAGATAGTATGTCTCTGTACACCAGTTGTTGGAGAATCACAGCAGGAGAAGGCTGTTGTGTTCACAACCTGCTTGCAGGCCTCCCATGGACATTTAGTTGACCACTGGGAAACGAGATGCTGGATTAGATTGGCCTTTGGTCTGATCCATCAATGCTCTTCTTACATTCTTACATCTTTTTATGTGGAAAGCAATGTCCTTAGACAAAGTCACACATTTGCAAACTCCTGCAAATCACATAATCTAGGCTTTCAGTGCTTTAAAGATTTTATTGTGAGACCTGTTTTTCTGTGCTCAATTAGAAATTGCTCAAAAAACTATAGAATTTTCTTTCATCTGCTTGAATGCCCAATTCAGATGTGTGATATATATATATATATGAATGACATGACTGCGGGAAGACTGCGGGAGACAGTGGAAGACAGGAGTGCCTGGCGTGCTCTGGTCCATGGGGTCACGAAGAGTCAGACACGACTAAACAACAACAACAATATATATATATATATATATATATATATATATATATATATATATAATTACCTTTCAAGTGCCTTCTATAAATATTACAAATTTGACACAAATTCTCTGCAACAGCTACATTTATACTATTGGTTGCTGCTGAGAAATTGATCAAAAAGTGATAAGAACCGTTCACTTAGGACATTTGTATCTTGAAACTTGCTTTATTTTCCTACTCTGAAGCCCCAGGTCACAACAGTCATTCTCGCTGCTTGTGGTGCAAAATAAAAGGTTTTGTTTGCTGGTATGTTTTTAAATCAATACCTAGCTATTCTTAGCACAAGTGGGATCATTCAGATTCCTTGTGACTGGAATTGTGCCGTTTCAGGCCCATTTACACTTAATATCTCACTATCTAAAATACTTTACTTACTGAACTACGTTTAAAGTCATACTTGCCCCTCACTCCCCATCCGCATGTCCTTCAATTTTGAGAGGTACAGCATTGTTAACGTTTTCCCTCAATACTTTCTCTGTTTTAAGGAACAAATGAAACTTCAGAACTAAACAAACATGCATTAAATTCTGATCTGCCACAGCTACAGATGTGCAAATCTGTCTATTTTAGTTTGTCATTTTTGCAGCCTTAAGTTCTCCACAGTTCCACTCAGTTTGGAATTCCATGCCTCCCGCCTGACCCAAAAAGATCCTAATGAAGATCCATTAATTTCTCATAACATTTTAAAAGTTTGAATGCCATTTTGCCTAATGTACACCCCCCCCCAAGACTGATATAATGCAATTTTGTATATTGTTTCCAGCAATATATGCATTTTTATTTTGTATGTAATACTTGGAGAACTGCAACTGCAAAATTCAGAGAAGTGTGGAATTTTGAAGGATGGCCATATTTTGGTTCATGAGTGTTTCGGAAAGTGTGTATTAGGTTGGTTCACCTTTAAATATGATCTGAATTAGGTTTCTTCCCCATCCCTAGCCACAGCACAATCACTCAGAAATTGGGTGGAAGGATCTGGTTTCAGAAGCAAAAGCATTGCAAGTGAGGGGACCTGACTCATCTTCCTCATGCTACAGCTTGCTTTATCTAGGCCCTCTTCCCAGTTATGATTCTCTTAGCCAAACCAATTTTCAGTAACACAGCTACAACTGGGAAAAGGTGCTTGAGAAGAAGCCAGAAGAAAGGTAAACTATGGCTCATTTGGAATGTTCTGCAATCCTCACTTTCACATACCCTTTCTTCCTAAAATCAGAGCCCCAGTCCACTCTTTTCTACATGATTGTGTCATATCCAGGTTTTTAAGTAAGGCTGAACTAAAGTATCATCCATGAAAATAAAGGGTGTATATCTTTTTATTTTATCTGGCAATTTTATGGTATTGCACATGTCTTGGTGCTACCCATTTCCCCTTTACCATTGGTGACATCTTGTGATCTATGTCATTCTTCTCTGCACTGAAAAATTTCAGCAAAAATATGGCTAAAGGGGAGGGGAGCATGTAACACCCCTTCAAAAAAAATAAAAATCCCTCAACCAATCAACTAAATGGGCAATGCACTGCCCTCAATGGCAAATAAAAGAAAAAGCAGGCAATTCCTCACAAACAGCTGAACAAAACATCAACTGAGCCACACCATTGAATACCCCATTAGACATCATTTTTAATTAGGATGCCTATGTCTTTTGACTCAGCCTTGTGCTGGTCACCCCTCACTTCTTAAATGTCAGTTCCCAGGGATGTGAATTAATGCACAGATGAATAATGATCATTCGTCTTTAGCATTATATTAATAAAAAAAAAGGCTTTGTAGCAGAAAACAGTGGTAAGATCAGAGAAGTGTGCAGCATCCAGAACCTCTACAGCAGGACTTTCCTAAGGGGACAAGTTAATTGCTAGTCCAAGATGAATTAGTGTAGCAGAGAGATGATACCACTTGAAGAAGAAAAAAAGAAATTGCGTACTAAGAAAAGTACTGTTGGCTTTTTAAGGAAAGTCCTGATGATACATCAGAAGCATAAAATAAGATTTTTACATAAGAATTATAACATTATTATTAAAACAGCATAGATTTTTAAGCGTGAAAGAGGTGTCTAAAATAATATGCACAATGTACTAATATTCCCATATCAACAAATATTTTTCCCCAGATCAGTTCATAAATAAGACACTGCAGAAATAGCTTGGCATTGTTCTGACTGAGTGTTCCCAGGCATCAAATTTGTATCAAAAGCTATAGAAGATCATTTATATTGTAAAATTTTAATGGACTGATTAATGAGCAAAGTTCTGAGGAGAACAAATTATTTAGGTGGTAAAGAAAAAAGATAGGGAAGAGCTCCAAGGGGATCTTTCCAAACTGGGAACGTAGAAACTAAATTGACCGATGTGGCTCAGTGCAACCAAGAGCAGAGTGATCACACTGGGTCAAAAAGAACAGCATCAAAGCCCCCAATACATTGCTGAAATCTAAACTGGCAGTGGATGACCAGGAAAACGATCTTTGGGTTATGGAGGATAGGTTTGATGAAGGCATCAACTCCCTGTTTATGGTTACTGTGAAAAAGGCAAATTCTATATAGGGGGTTATTAGAAAGAATTCAAAAATCAAGCTGTCAGTATCATAATCTATGATGTGGTTGGATGATGTCAGCATTGGTGTTGGATGGCTGAGGGGGCTGGTGGGATTGCCTCCCAAAATTTAAAATGAGTGCCCTGGTGCTTGAGTGAAGCTCTGGTAACAGATCTAGCAGGGCCAGTCTTCTGTGGGGTCCGCCACCCAGGCACAAAAGCTGGCTGTGCCTCTGGAGGACAGTGCAGCTGAGAAGCAGTCATACCACCTGCCCACCCTTTTTGTTGTGGCTGGATGGAGGTAAGCAGGCAGCGCTTTTGTATGGCCTTACTGTGGAATTATTTGGTCAGGTAGGAATTCACCAGTAATTATTTAGATTTTCCAAATCCAGGAAGGGTTACTTGAGGAGTGGTTTTACCACTGCCTCCTTCAAGCAGGCAGGGACCACCCTCTCTTGTAAGAAGACATTCATCACCTCCCTTGTTCAGCTAGCTGTCCCCTCCCTGCTGGTTTTTATCAGCCAAGAGGAGCAAGGTTGAATATGCACATGGGATTAGGCCATGAAAGTGGAGTTTATACAGAAAACTTTTCAATTTAAAAATGGCTATTTGTGGAGTTTGTGGTGCAAAAATGTCTGTCTTAGTCAGACATCTTCGAGACTCTGATGTGTACCATTTATGAACATCTATTTGAAGGCACCCTCATGAAGCAGTTCATTTGAATATGAATTGATGGGCATTTCAAAAGCTTTCAGCTTTACCTTGTTTCTGATCTCTGCCTATAGGGATTTTTGGGGTGAGGTTTTTTTTTTTTTTTGCAGATTTCCATTAATTTCACGTCTATTATTAAACTGGGCTTGGGCCTCAGTCTGCTGTGCATTCAGCTGTATAATTGCAAGGAACATCTGGTATCAATCAGAGCTCTTCAGTGTTAAATTCCAATAATGACAATGTCAGCAGTATGAACTTAGTAGAAAATGTATGATACTTGCAGTTCGGTTGATGAGGAGTCCTCTCTGCAGGGTAATCCCCGCTTACTGAATCCCATTCTGATGATCTCTTAAATTCTTTCAGGCACTTGGCATTTATTTTTTTGATTAATTGGCAATGGCTCTTCATTATTGTTTTATTAGGACTGTAATGTTGTCATATAAAATAGTGTGATATATATGGAACAATAAATTACTTTGCACTTTAGAGGGCAAAACACACAAAGCACTATAATTTAAGACACCGAAAATAAAGAAATCTTTCTATTTTATTTTTTTTGTAAGGAAGCAAGACCAATTTGATGTACCTAGGAGGTAATGGGATTCAGCAGCTGGATGGTACTTAAAAAGAACTTCTGAGATGTGAAGAGATTCATGCTCTGTAATAACATACGTCTGTAATGCAGCTAGCAATATAAAATTACATATATAGAAATAATGCAGTAAAGTATTATTAGGGTTATGATTTATTCATATCTGCTTTCCAAATAGACAAAATGTTTTAATTTTCAGTTTACAGTCACCAGAGTCCACTTATATTCAGGAACATGATACTATGGAAACCTCTCACATAAGCAATGACCCAATAAGGGCTCCCTTGTGATTAAAGTATTATTTCTTCATATTACAACAAATACAGTGGTAATAATAATATCCAGGATGCTTGCAGAAAGAGGCAGAAAGAATACAGAGTAATGAAATACAACACATAAAAGCAGTCTGAGTTCAGGGAATGAGAATGAAGTTCCTTTAATGTTCTCAAGGTGTCTTGACTAGCAGAACACTTAATCACATTGTTCTAACATCTTGCCCCCACCTTTGGTAACAAGCGGTGCTCTGTGCCCTCCAGATGTTAAGCAACTGAGCATTATAGCAGCCAATGCTACAAAACAAAGAGAGGGTGCATGTCGAAATAGAAAACAAACAAGAATGAGACACTGTTGGGGGAAAACCATCCTTGAAAAGAAGTTTGTTTTTAAAAACTGAAGTGTGTGTGCACACACAAGTAGTTAGCTTTGCTTAGGGCACAACATCGCTTTGCCCCAGCGCTACTTCTATGTCTTCCCAAAATTTGTTCTGGATTAGTGGAGAACCCTATGAAACTTGGGAGGTGGCACAAAGAACTACAGGGGGGAATGGTAATAATCACCCCTGCTCCTTTCCTGCAGTAGACTCACCCTGAAAGGAACTCCACTTTGGAGCTGCTAATGGGAAGAAAGTCAGTTTCCAACCCAAACATTTCTGCAGAATCTTCATGTCAAAGTGTTTGGATTTTTTCTTTGTCTAATCCTTACAACAATCCTGTGAGGAAGGCCATAATTATTTCCATTTTACAGATGGAAGATGAGTTAAGAAATGCTGAGCTCCCAAGGTCATTCTACGATTGAAATTACAATTTCAATTGAATTGCTGCCCTCATCCCCCTCCCTCTCTAAGCAGAATGTGCTGAATGTGTTTTCAGCAATGTGCTGAAAGAAAGGGCTAGGTCAGGACACTGAGGGTTAAGGAAAGAACAAGGCTTTCTTGGGCCTTGTGAGAATTGTCTAAGTATGGGTACTATTGCTTTCAGTAGGCCTGGACTAGTGCTATTTGGGAACCCAGGCAATCAGACCTAAGATTTATTACCTGGGAGAAGACTGAGAGGTGATATGATAGGTAAAACTAAAGGGGCCCCTGACCGTTAGGTCCAGTTGCGGACGACTCTGGGGTTGCGGCGCTCATCTCGCTTTACTGACCAAGGGAGCCGGTGTTTGTCCACAGTTTTTCCAGGTTATGTGGCCAGCATGGACTAAGCCGCTTCTGGCAAACCAGAGCAGTGCACAGAAACACCATTTATCTTCCCGCCGGAGCAGTACCTATTTATCTACTTGCACTTTGACGTGCTTTCAAACTGTTAGCAGGAGCAGGGACTGAGTGAGGGGAGCTCACCCCATCACAGGGATTTGAACTGCCGACCTTCTGATCGGCAAGCCCTAGGCTCTGTGGTTTAGACCACAGCGGCACCCACATTGATATGATAGCCATCTTCAAATATATGAAGATGGAGCAAGCTTTTTTTCTGCTGCTCCAGAGGGTACGACATGAACCAATGCATTCAAATGACAAGAATGGGGATTCTGATAAAATCTTAGAAAGAACTTTCTGACCCTAAGAGTTTTTGACAGTGGAATGAACTACCAAGCAGAGGTAGGCTGTGATTCCTGCATTGCGGGGGTTGGACTAGATTACCCTCAGGGTCCCTTCCAACTCTTCAATTCTATGATTCTATGAATGATGTGTGGTAGAACCAGACTAAATAAATTGAGTCATTAGATAGCAATATTACCAGCGGTATATGAAGGTTAGTAGTTGCAGTCAGCATCAACCTCTGTGAGAACAGCTAGACAGCTGGGGCGATTTATTTCAGGGGGGAAAAGGGAATTTAATATGAGTAGGCAGAGAGTTTTAGGTATCCCTGTAATGCTTTCCTGGACAGGGGATGGCCACTGTGGAATAGAAGTAAATAGGTAAAGGGCTACGAATAGTTCTTTGCCTTTGGAAGCAGACACACATACTCCTGTAATCTCTTCGTTATATTACCTTCTTCATATAGCCTGGAAGGTGTCATGTTATTTATATGGAAGGTCAACCAGTTCACCCAAATGCTCATATAAATTGGTTATGTTTGATTATTACACGTTGCACTTACTGCTCTCATCAGCATTCTGCACCTTACGGTGAATAGAAATGAAGAGAGAAAGGGGGGCGAAGAATAGGGAATAAGAGCAAAATGCTGAGCAGAGCAGATATATGTTGCTTTCTCCATCAGTGCCCTCAGAGGACTCTCATCTTACCTTTAGCAAAGCATCTTTCAGGCTAATTAAAAAAAACAACCACCATAGATATATTGGCTGGCCCCAAAGTACCTGACGAGTTGGGATATGCACTAGTTAGCAAGCAGTTCAATCATTTTGCTATGCTGCTTTCTGAACTCTGAGCTTCTGAAGGGATGCAGGAGAGAGATGGTTCCAATTTTATCTTGCATTGCTTTGTTTGAAACTAATATAGAAGTCCACAAGGCCAGATTGGTTCCCAATCTCCTTTCTTGCGATTTCTGTGTTTCGTGGGTTCAATACACCTGTCCTACTCTTGCGCTTCTTTAACAGGAAACCTTAAGGCACTGGAAGATGGGTGAAAGAATACGACCATCGCACATGACACATTTCAGGTGTAGCAACAATGCTCCGGCCTCATTTTCCTTTGTGCTTCGGTACTGTATATATCCTGTTCTCGAGCCAAATGATTTTTCAGCTCTGTGACATTTCAGCTCATGCTGGAAATGATGGGAACAGAATTAATTTGAATACGCTTCAATTCACATGATGCATTGCCACCGTATATACACACAACAAAAGATATGTATATAAATTGTCATCTGCAAATGCGCTACCTGGACGGTGTTCCCGCACTTTGTCGAGGGTGCGCACTTCACAAATCATGTTTCACAGTTGGGGTTGATTTCATCTGTTGTGATGGGGCATATCAATGAATCATCTTGATGGCCTGTTTTGATATTGGATCGCAAGTGATGCACTTGCAGGAGAAGCTGGGCTGAAATGGCTAAGCCTGTTTATATCTCAGAGGAAGAACTGGTGTGGCATAGTCTCACCACCCTATCTGCTCAATGAAATATAAATTGAGTCTAATGAGTTAGCAGCCAGTGGGCTAAATCTATGCCTGGAGCACTGAATGTAGTGTAATGGTTAGTCTGATAGAGTAGCACTCACAAGGTCCAGGTTCAGCTCCCCCTTACACATAAACCAGTTACTATCTCAGCCTCACATACCTCACAGGGTTGTTCTGAGGATAAAATAGGCAGCAGTGTCCTGTGTGGTGGGACAGAGCTGTCATCTCTTCATTGCGACTTAGCTGGATGGAGCAGGACAGTAGCAAAGGTGTGGCTGTATCCTCTGATGTACTCAGCACTCTCCTCAGTGTGCTAACACAGTCCCAACTATTTTCTACCACAGCCCTGACTAGGTAACCTGCAACAACTCAGGTGCCAGGTCTCTGCTCCACCACACAGGCTGTTATTGGACAAGGGCCCAGTCTTCCATTTCTTAAAGAGGGAAGTAGCTGTTGGCAGCAAAAGGAATCAGACTGCAAGCAGGTTGTAGCTTAGTGGTAGAGCATCTGCTTTTCATGTTTGTTTACAGAACATCTATCATCTGGCTCAAAAGATCATCTGGTTTCTCTCCATTTCATGCACATGTACGTATTACAGCTTTCCTAGCTGGCATGGAGGAAGAAATACACACATGCCCCCTTCCCAGTGTATCCTGGCCATTTATGAAGCATCCACTGGTTATTAAACTAGCAATTTCCCTAACAAAAGAAAGGTATAGACACACTAGGCAGTCAGTCTCAGACAAGTCTAAACAGCCCTTCTGGTTCCATTAAACCTCTACTGTCCAAATCACCAATCTTATAGCAGGAAAACAGACAGGTGATGCTTATATTCTGGAGCATTTGTGACATCTCTGTGTGAGCACCTCTTCCACTATGACAGCTCTATCTCCAATCTTTCAGGGTGGATTTAGATGACTACACTATGTATATATTATCTTTGCAAAGTGTCCTTCAAACAGCAATGACAGTTGCAAGCCTCTTGAGAGGTTTAACGCGCCAATCTTGGACTTCACTATATTCACTAAAGTGGTATATAAAACCAGTTGTGTGTTAATGCAACCGTGCATGTTTGCCTCAGTAGGTTCGCTCTCAAACTTCTCTCATTGGAGAATTACTGCTTGTGAATTCTTCTTGTCAGAGGGCATAAGTATCCAACAGGATTGAAGCCTAGCATGCCAGAAAGAAAGAAAGAAAGAAAGAAAGAAAGAAAGAAAGAAAGAAAAGGTTGCTTAGAAATTACTCTCCATTTTAGTCAGAAAAGAGACTAAGAGACTAAGCCAGTGAAACACTTGCAGAACAGCCCTGGCTGAGCTAGAAATGGGATTAACTAATAATAATAATCTGGTCCATGCATGCATTGATGATTACAGCCATGGGAATTGCACAATTGGAGGGTAATCAGTGAGCTCAATTGAATTTAAAGCGCTTTACAGAATTAGAGTTAGCTGCTCACTAAAACAGGCATATATGTTTTCTTTTATTTGTGTTCACAAATGGAAATAAATGATGGCAAGACAAAGGATGCAAAGCAGCAGGTGGTTATCATTTGGTGAGAACATCCTTTTAATCTATCATTTATTACGGTTTTCACATTGTTTCAATAAAACAGTACAGCTTCTTTTTCCCTTCCCCTCCTGATTACTCTCACTCCCTTAGCACTCATGCCCTGTTCTTAGTGTTACATCACTTTTCCTTCCTGACATCCAAATGTTTTGAATATTATACTGGGTTCAGGCTCATGTGCTCAGAGAAGGGTTAGGACGCATGAGTGTCAATGCTTTGCTTGTGTCTCAAATTAAAAACCATTAAACTCAAGAAGTTCCCATGACTGCATTGTACCTCCCATTTCTTCTAGCTGTGGGTATTATGCAGTGAAGACTTCCAAAAATCCACTCCAAATCACTTGGAAATTTGTCTTTTAATGTAGTTTATAGAGCAGAATTTGCTCATGGGCTGCTAGCTGCAGGAGGTCCTGCATACAGTTTTCCATACTTCGTGTGGCCTGGGCTTTCCCCCCATTGTGAAGATGTTACATGAGCTTCTAATTCTTGTTTGTAAGTGGCAGAAGACTTACTATCATATTCGTGGAGAAAGAATTAATTATCTTGTACTAGATGGGTTGGGAAAGTGTCCCGATAATCTTGAGTAGTTTTGACTTCTGTTGTAACATTTTATGAGCACAGTTACAGCTTGAGTTGATTCTTAATCCTTCTCTTGTATGCACACACACACACACACACACACACACACACACCATGGTTTGTAAATGATTTCCTATCCTGGTAAATGCCTGAAATAATTATGCATTTTTCTTCTTAAATGATCACCTCAATGTTGTTTTTTTAAGAGTCTAGATTTTCATAAGCCACAGGATGGGTTTGTTTGTCCACTAGGAACATATGAAACTGCCTTACACCATTGGGCCATCCATCTCAGTATTGTCTACATTGAATGGCAGCAGTTCTCCAGGGTTTCAGACAGCATTTCTACCCTATCTGGAGATGCTGGTAATTGAACCTGGAAACATCTGCATGCCAAGAAGATGGTCTGCTACTGAGCTATGGTCCAACAGATAAAAAAAATCTTATACCTGAAATGTTTGAGACCACAAAAATGTCACTAAATGAAAAGGGGAAAACATAACTTCACTAAAACTGCAGAAGCTTTACCCCAAATTAATAGTTTTATATGTAATGTGACATCCATTTAGCTTCTGCAGTTTTCCTGCAAATAACCTTGAATGATCCACAGTTGCCTGGTCTTCTCTAGGTTGCAACACTTTTATCTCAACAACAGCAGTAGCAGTGCGTAGACATTGTCCCATACAGCTTCTGGGTGGATTACTGAAGTCAGCAGGACTATGGTAATGCTGATAACTTTTCTCTCAAGTGATATTGGAAGTAAAATTCTTGTGTAGGGTTTATTGTAGCTCTGGTCCCTTAGCTTGAAATAAAATACAATTTAAAATCTAATTCAATATAAACTAATTTCCTGTCACTAGCTGGTAGGAAAAGCTACAATGTTTACAACCAAAAAGAAAGGTGATTCTTTCTCTTTTTTGGTTATTTCTACTTACTTGGGGGGGGGAGGGGAGGGACACAAATAAATTTGCCAACCACTATGGACCCAATTAAGAGTGGATGTTCTAATGATAGCCATAAAATCGCCATTATGCAATTGGCAATACATTAGTTGAGTTATGTGGTCTAACTTGCAAAACTGTACTCTCATCATTTATTTTAATGCTAATTGAGGGTCAAAGCCAAATTCATTTGGTGTGTTGCAAACCCTTTCTAAAATTGTGAAATTAAACCAGCTATTTAGTTGGCCAACTGCCTGGCTCATACAGAACACAGAATATCTGCAATCTGTCTAGACCAAGCATCTAATTTGATAACTTTACAGATGCAATAGGTTACTATGTAATGTTCTATGAAATCTAAGGGGAAGTTCTAATTTCCCTGTCAGATGAGCTACACTATTAGGGAGGTAAATCTTAGCAATTATATTACCTATAATCTAATATATTACTGGTACCCATAGCCTAACATCTCCTAACACAAGGATGCATTGAATTTCTGATAAACCTTGTCCAATAAACCCCTACAAGGTTGTACTTTTATTGATCGGTATTATGCCATCCATATCTCTAATAGCCCAAATTAAACAGAGACATTTTCGCCTACTTTCCTCCCTAAACTTCATTAAGCAAGCTAAAACCTATTCTTGCCAGGTTGCTTTTCTCATAATTCGCATTGTGCTTGCTATGTTAAGCCTGTGCTTCTAAACTGAGTGTTTTGTCATTGAAGAATAAACACTATTCAAGTTCCTTTACAGATGGCTAGATTTCATCTTAGTTTGTAGAATGCAAATAGGGGTTGGCGTTGGTAATAGCAGTCAACAAATCATTCTCATACATTTCCTTTTTTTACCTAGTAAACTTTTATATCATGTGTATAAACTCTGTGTTGGGATAGCCAATCATTCTGCCTTTGGATTTCCTGAATTTTTCAATGTCATCAACACTAGAACAATGAACAAGAACTAGAAATGTCCCAAGGCAAACTGTATTTCTCCATAATAACAATCTTCTACCACCTGCCAACTCTGTGCCCCCGATTTTGGTGGCATTCCTCTGAAAAGAAGGCATCTTTCTTTTGTTGCTCTTGTGGGTCTTTGAAGTAGCAAATCCATTATGCAGCCTTCACCAACCTAGTGCCCGCCATGTATTTTTATCTATAACTTCTATCAGGCTCAGTCAGAAAGCTGTAGTTGGAAACACCTGGATAACTTCAGGTTGGGGAAGACTGCAATGATGCCATCTTTTTTTCTTGCCTGTCAGTCCAAAAAATAGGACCTTAGGAGGACCTCCTAGCAATCATATTGCATCTCATTGTCTCTAGCTGCAAGTTAATAATGTAATAATCATTAAATAAGATCTTGAAGAGGAGAAAAATGACTTTTACCTCATTATACCTTCCAGGAGAGGAACCTTGTGGAAGTGACAAGCAGAGCTCCACTGGTTCAAGATCCTGCAAGCTAATTCAAGCAATATCCTCCCTCCAACCCCATATGGCACAGCCCATAATGTTCAGTGGATCTCCTTTGTTAAGGATAATTATTTAACTGCACACTAAAATGGATAATGGCTGTATGTATATTGCTGAAAGGGTTTAACATTGAAAAAAATCCCATTGAAGCATACTGAAGCTCTCTCTGAGCTCTAACTGAATTGATAATTAACTGTTGATGTTTTCTGCTAGCACTCATGTGAATGTTTAACCTTAGATCACATGACGGCATTCAATTGAAAATCTCCATCTTGAAGGAGATTGGCTGTTAGTCTTTCTTTGGTTACCAGGGACTGCAAGAGGGAGGAGGGGAAAATGTGTGTGCCTGCTTCATCTCATGCAACCATTGGATCCATCCCTCAGTACTCCAGGAAGATTCCATCCTGTCTTCTCCCAAAACACATAAGAGTCCTACAACTCTTGTAACTCAGTTTGTGGCAGCAGGCTTTTCAATAAAAACAAAAACAAAAAATGGGCTGTTTTAAGGTAAGTTTAAGGTGGTGAAGCTAATGCAACTAAACACCCATTTAGTTCAGTGTGTTACATACATCCAGGGCTAAGGAAATATAAGAACTCTCCAAAAGACCCAAGGGGTCACAGAGTTGAAACTTGTTTGATAAATAGTATATACATTTTAAAGAAAACAAATAAAAAACAGAAATTCTGCCAGGTTTTTCCCCCCTTTCTTTTTTGCTATGCTAGCTCCAGACTGCTGAACAGTAGCTCTTGGAGATCTTAAACCTCCCAATAGTTAAGGCAGTGGCTCCTTCCACTCAGCCTGCCCTTTGTACAACTCCTCAGTACAACCCTCATTCACCTCTTCTTCTTTTGTTTCACCTCATGAAATACTCCACCCTTTCTAACCAACCCATTAACCTCTTTCACATATCTGTACCCACTCTAAATCCCTTTCATGACATTGCATGATACTGGGCACAATCCACCTGACTGTGTCTCTCCCTGCTGCCACTACTTATGGCAAAGCCCAGAAGAAACCAATATACTAATGATACCAACAACAGTAAAATGTCTGGTAAGCAAACATACTTGGCAAAAAACCCTGTAAAGCACATTGCTGAAATTAGGCCAAGATCATCTTGAATCATCATGTTGTTTTAAAGGACAAAGATAAGGAAATCGATAATGTGCTCATTTAGTGCACTGATGGTTACCACCATATTCTTCCTATTATTCAATTTTATTTCATGATGTTTCTACATTAAAAGGAAACTAGTTTGCAAATGCAGCATGGCAAATTTTTGTTTCCAATGTTTAACTGCCAGGGGAGAAAGGGGTTTCATTGTCTTGATCATATTTGTGAATGAAACAATGACCCACATTAGCAAGATAGCATGTTGCTGTTTTTTGTTTTTCAAAATCCATGGTCCTCATTTCATAGTAGCAATATGTATTTTAGTATGGATAACAATTCAGGGATCAGCAAACTTTTTCAGCAGGGGGCTGGTCCACTGTCCCTCAGATCTTGTGGGGGGCTGGACTATATTTTTTTGGGGGGGGAATGATGCAGGAGCCCCACGAGCCCCGGTGACTGCTTACCTTTGTCTTGCAAGCGGCAGGGGTTGGTGTTGGTGGGACAATGAGTGGTGCGTGAAAGGGCTCTGGAGAGGGGCAGCTTAAAATGGCGGTCGCTCGAGCGCTCCTGCTGCTGGCACCAACAAAGCCCAGCCCCCTTCCTCTTCTAGGCAGGGTGGGGAGAAGCCAGGAGGAGGGAGGGAGGAGGTGCCACCGCTGTGTGAGGGAGAGGGAGGGAATGGGAAAGAATGTGAGTGCTGGCGATCCATGCGGCGATTCCCGGACCATCTGCAGGCCGGATGTAGAAGGCAATTGGACCTGATCTGGCCCTTGGGCCTTAGTTTGCCGACCCATGGATAACATCATCATGAAACAAAAAGAGACCGCAACCTTTTAGAAACAGGTGTGTTCTTTTCTTCCGTCCTGCAACATCCTGTGCCTCAAAATGTCTCCCGAGGATTAGGCTGCTCTTGAATGGTGGAG
Source organism: Podarcis raffonei (assembly GCF_027172205.1). NCBI lineage: Eukaryota > Metazoa > Chordata > Lepidosauria > Squamata > Lacertidae > Podarcis > Podarcis raffonei. The sequence continues at coordinate 45,913,119 of NC_070605.1, read as the reverse complement.
GTGTTTTGTATCAGGCAGCAGTTTTTAGCAACTTAAAGCCTTTAACACTTCAGCCTTATATATCAAGAAGCCACACCCTCTCTAGAGAGGTTTTTTTTGGGGGGGGGGTTGTAAGAGAAGTCTAAAGTTAAGTTTCAAACCCATCAAGGATTTCACCTGGTATGGAGATTTTTGAATGCTTCTAAAGTGTTTAGGAAAGAAAATCTCCCTGACGCACAGCATGATTGGTGCTCTTAAATCCCTTAGGCACTTAAAAAAAAAAAAAAGAAGTCTTCCTTGTTTCCCAGACATGGAAATGAAAACAATGAAACAGAAAATAAATAAATAACCAGGAGTAAGAAATCATGTTTGTGCTTTTTTATAATCCAATATCCAGCCAATGCCATGCAGCAGAAGAGAAGTTAACAAGCCTTGGGGTAACCGAATGAAAGAGCAGGTAAACAATTAATACAACTTGTCAAACAAGGAGCCTGTAGAGACTGCCTAAGAATGGAGCAAGAGAAGTAAACAATTTGCTGTTCATTAAAAGTATAGCCAATTAAGTCCATGGAAATTAGAGACAATTTAGAGAAATAGCAGAAAGACCACTCAAGATGAATTGTACTGTTTCACTCTGGAAGACATGGGCTTGTCTGTGTGCTGACAGGGAGGGTTGGTGTAGTAGTACAGTGATTGTTATGTAAGGAAGATTCTTTTATTAATGGTTTGAAGCTAAGATGATAGGCATTAGAATAGCAATTATTAAGTTTTTTTTAAAAAAATTACCACATATATTGAACATTAATTTCCAAGAGTAGAATTGGGGGGGGGGGAGGCAACAGATTAATAATTTTCTTAAATAAGGACTCTAAATTAAATTCAAATACTGAAATTGGTTTCTATTCCACTACAACCTTTTTGTTTCAACTGAAGAATTTTGTATTGCCTCAGAATTCACGTGTAGTAATAATCATTTATTTGAAAGTATTTCCTCAGAGATGTCCTGCACTTGGAAATATAGATCTATAGATCTTGCATTTGCAAAACTAATACTATCTAAGGTGCTAGTTTTCCGATGGGGGGGGGGGATGACAGGAACAACCTTAGCATTCCATGTGGCTAAAGTCACACATGGAGATTGTGCCATATCAGACACTTTCTGTTTGAATGGGCTCTTAGGGCCTAAATGGTTGACCATGTTCCATCTCTACTACCAAAGTCAATCTGCCTTTAAATACCAGTTGATAGGAATCACAGGTGCGTAGTATCATAGCACTCGGGTCCTATCCTCATGCTGAGCAACAGTCTCCTAGTACTACTTTCTGGTAGCAGCCCTACTGGTAGGAACTACCATAATACTGTACAGTACCTCCAGCTCTCACCCCTCTGAGTTATTCCAGAAGGACAACGTGGCCAATGGTGTCAAAAATTGCTGAGAAGTCAAAGAAATCAAACAGGGTTGCACTCCCCTTGTCTCCCAATTAGGATCATCTGGGAAGGTGATCAAGGATGTTACTGGGCCTAAAACCAGTCTGGAATAGATCCAGACAGTGTGAATGCTCCAGGCATAGCTGCATATGACTGGCCACCACTCTCTCAATCATACACCCTGGAAGGAAATATTAGAGACTGGATAGCATAGCGCTTCTCTCTTATTTCATAAGATTTTGCTGAACATGAGAATGTTCATGGTCCTGTCAAGCAGCCGAATTAAAAGTTCATAATTCATTTGCTTAAGAAGACACAAGATTTGAATGGAATGTATTGTCACTTTATACTGATTAATACATAGAGTCATGTGAGCAGCTTCAAAGTAAGGAATGCTTGGTTTGTGGTCTACTCATGAGCACTGATGGAAATGACAACAATCTGGTTTTTGCTGTATTCCATGTGTGTATCAGTGCACATGCAGAGGACATTTGTTGGTCTTTTTCTTCTAAAATGTAATTTAATGAACATCAAACCATTTACTTCTTTTTTTATTTATAAAAGCTGCATTCAATTGTTTTTAAAAATGTTCTTCAGATATGAAGAACAAAAAATATTGATATTTTGCCATTGGCTTCAATGAGGACAAAATAATCATAATAAATCTTCAAGCCTGTCCAATCCTTCTTTTGTGAATGGAAGCACCGACATAAAGTGTGATATGAAGAAGATTAGCTGTGTCTCAGGTTCCCCTGGCAGGACTTTATGTTCATGTCATGTTCCTGAATTTCATTTACTGATAAGCACTGTTGAGTAATTGTAACATACATCTCAAAATTGTAATCTGCTTTTGATGCATGGAAACAGAGGAAATGAGATTGAGAGCATCTTTCAAATGACTTTGTATTATGTTTGACTTTAGTTTGGTAAAGCAGAGCTGTTTTCTAAATCATATGTAATTAGCATCATGTGATATCAACATATAATTCTCTTATTTTTACAGTTTGTCAGTAGACTGACAAAACAGTGCTGATTTGTTAAATGACCAGGCATATTTCTTTAATATAAAAAAGAAAACAAAAATTTTTAATTATCCTTAATATTAATTTGTTATCTGATAAGCATGATGACTACCAGTAAAGGTAAAGGGACCCCTGACCATTAGGTCCAGTCATGGCCGACTCTGGGGTTGCAGTGCTCATCTCACTTTATTGGCCGAGGGAGCCGGCATTCAGCTTCCGGTTCATGTGGCCAGCATGACTAAGCCGCTTCTGGTGAACCAGAGCAGCACACGGAAACGCCGTTTACCTTCCCGCTGGAGCAGTACCTATTTATCTACTTGTACTTTGACGTGCTTTCAAACTGCTAGGTTGGCAGGAGCAGGGACCGAGCAAGAAGAGCTCACCCCGTCGCAGGGATTAGAACCACCGACCTTCTGATTGGCAAGCCCTAGACTCTGTGGTTTAACCCACAGCACCACCTGCATCCCAAAAGAACGAGGCGACACCCGGACTACCAGTACTTCCCATTAAATGACTGCAATTACACTTTAACTGACAGTCGGCCCAAGAACAACTTTCCTTCCTTCCCCCTTACCAGTGTTGCAAATCAATTCATTCGTCACTAGTTCTTCAAGTAGGCCTGAAGTGTTGAAACTAAATGTAACAACACATGTTAATTTACTATCTCTAAGAGAGGCTGCAGAATAATGATTGACAGAATGCTACAATATGATACACTTTCTGACAGGATGTCATGGACTGGCTGGACGCAGAGAAGTGGTGGGATGCCCGAGCTGGGAAACCTGCAAGTGAAGAAGGCTCAGAGCCAGGGACTGGTGGTGAGACAACAATGAGTGGTCAGAGGGAAAAGGGGGGACGAATTAGGAAGAGGAAATGTCAGAAGCTGAAGCGGTAACAGGATTTAGTGAGTAGGAAGAGTCTGTGGCAGAGAGCAGTCCAGAACCAGAGGCAGAAGAAGAAGCTGGAAAGGAGAAGGGCCAAGAGGCAGCAATGAGTCAGGCTGGTGAGGAAGCCAAGCTGTTTTCCCCATCTGCAACGACCAGCTCCCCTCCTTCCTGGTCTCCCAGAGTCTGAAGAGCTATGAAGAGGGTGGAGCAAAGACAGACGAGACTAAGGAGCCGCAAATTGCGTGGGAAGGTACCAGGAGAGGAGAAGACTTAGGGAGCTGTGTGAAGTTGGGGACCATCAGTCCTCACAACTGCCTCATAGGGGCAAGTTCTACCGGGAGAGGTTGCTGTGCTCTCTAGCCCTGGCCTCCTGAGTTTTCCTGTTTCTTTGAATAAAGCATTAGCTTCACTGAAGCCATGTGAGTTATCGCTGACCTGTTTTTGGCACCCATTGCTGTCACAGGCTTAAGTTTGGGTTAGATTTATTACATTGGCCCACTACAAAAAGTAGAAGTACAGCCAGAGGTGCTAACTCACACCCCAGATTGATTTGTGCAACATGACATCATGACGTCACACACACACAATGCTGGGCTCCATGCTTGGCCTCCTCCTGATGCATGGGCAACATGGTCCGCTGCCTCCGTCCCCCTATCTGCAAACAACACTGTCCAGACCGCCACCGCCCACCCTCTTCCTTACCTCCACTGCTGCTGCAAGGCCTCCACTGAGGCCCGCTGTGGCCACAGACATACTTCTGGAAGCTTGGCCTCATTGACTGTTATACAACAATATCAGGACTACCGTCTCCGAGAACCCTTGTGGTTTACAAACATCCTTCCACGCTCACTCTGCCCATTATAATGAAGGGCATTAATATATGTTAGTTTTTACAGAGGTTAATGGGAGTGTTCTGCTGCATTCTGAAGTGCTAATTTCCTCCCGTCTCACTGCAGTAGGCAAAGTCTGAGAGCACTCAGTATTGTGCTAGGTAAGACCTCAAAAATCAACTAAGCAGGGTAGCATTTTTTCTTGTTGTCAAACACAATTCAAAGTTTAAATTCAAATGGTTCTTCAACCATTGTGAAACGAATCGCAAGCTGATGTGAACCCTTAATGGCATTAGAAATGATGCTATGCAATGTGCATCTGAAATTCCAAATCTCATGCTGCATAACAAGCAGCATGGATGGTTTTGTTGAACCGGAATAGCAAGGAAATATCTGAGATGTTGCATTTATATAATTTTGTACAGAAATCCAGTAATGACTAGTCTTACACCTTTCTCCTTTTTCAACAGTTGGGTTGTTGATCTCCCAAATTATATTTCTCTTGGTAATGAAAGGTGTCCCACTCCCAGCATTTTCTTAGAAATAATGACACACTTAACTACCTCTAAGTGCTGACTGAGTGCTTCTGTCTTTTCTTCCCAAGGTGACTGTAACACAGATTGATGAAAGATTCCACAGGCCTGCAAAGGTTAAAGAAGCAGGCCCAGAGCAAAGTAGGCAGCCTTGACACTGATGGAATACAGTACAATGAGAGTGCCCACATTATTGTCCTCTCCTCTGATAACGGATGTAATATAAAAACTGACTACAGAAGAAAAGAACAAATTAAATCCATTAATCAAACATATCTGTGCTAAACAGTTGTTGTAAAGAGATGAACAAATGAAAAATTTACTGTTTGTTTTCATGCTGGCCAGGATTCAGGAAGAAAATTAATTATAAGACTGCTGCTACGCTATTAGTTAAATTTTTCTTGAGGAAACTATTTATTGCTTTGTCAAAGAACAAATGAACCTCATTAGTGAGATTAGTTTCCGTCAGTAGTTTTGCATTAGGAGAGACTAATAATATATACTTCAAAAGATATGTTGTGGAAAATAACTTCAAAGAACCCCAAGTCCATTTGTTACTTCTTAATTTATTAGACTGCACTGAAAAAAAATCACCACTATACGGTTTGTCAACCAGTTAAAAAAAAGTCTTCCACATATGTAATAGCTCACTAAGCTGTAGAAACAGTTGGCGAGGTATGGGAAAAGAGCCTGGACGTCACACAGAACTTCTGCTAAATACAGATGATTTTGTAAGTTTTGAAGTTGAACCACCAAGTTCTTGGTGTATCTCTCTGATATCACAAGGGAGATAGATCTCTAAGAATAAATAATGATATAAGGCTTATAGTGATTTTACACCATCTGGTGACATTTCCCTCTTTTAAAAATGTAACAGGACAGGCATATGTTTCTTTCAATGCAGGCATAATCTGTAGAACCCTAGTCATATTCTATACTGTATTCTTTACTTTATAGAATTAGCACATTAGTTTTCTAACGGCATATCTTGATTATTATGGTACTTTTAAAAATTTAAACTATCATTGACATTTTTTTTACAATCAGTGGCACTAATACTTTATAAAAATATACAATTTCCTATCTTTACCTTTATAAGAGCTAGGAGTTAAGTATTTATATTGCTTTATAAATCTGATTGCATTTTTTAAAGTGCAAAGTTACACATTCTGAAATAAAGTCTACTGAGTTCAAGTGTGAATGAGACTGCAGCCTTATGCAACAATGTTTAGGAATAATGTTGCTAGGGTTTTTTTTTAGTTCATAGCATTCTTTGTGGTAACTCAACAGAACCTTTTGAACAGGAAAAAAGTTGCATAAAATGACAGCATCCTCCCAATGTACTCATGCTTGTAATGAAGTTATAGTTCATTATTCTCAGTTTAGGCTCAGGTCAAGCATCGCTGTGCCCCTAGCTAATATTATTTTCTGCCATTGGCTCAATACTGACTCACAGTCAAAATACCAATTTACTTAATCTCTATCTCCTCCTAAAGTGTTCTTGTCACTTTCCTTCCAAAGTATTATTCCACTCAGACACTGCTTGCCTTTTGAAAGCTAAGCAAACTTTTTCAGCAGGGAACTGGTCCACTGTCCTTCAGACCTTGTGGGGGCCGAGCTATATTTTTTTTGGGGGGGGAATGAAAGAATTCCTATGCCCCACAAATAACCCAGAGATGCATTTTAAATAAAAGCACACATTCTACTCATGTAAAAACACGCTGATTCCTGGACCGTCCGCAAGCCGAATTTAGAAGGTGATTGGGCCAGATCCGACCCCCGGGCCTTAGTTTACCTACCCATGGCTAAGAGGATAACATATTACATGGCTACTGATTAAAAGACAGCCTTTTCCTCTATACCCTCCTCCTGTAATAGCTGTCCCTACTTAAGAAAACATCTCTCCTCAAGCATCTTACGTTCACAGTTCTGGTATACTGAAATCAATGGGTTGTATCCAGTGGTGTCCCTTTGTTGATGGGAGGTACTTTGATTGAGTGGAGTTTTATGTCAGTGGGAGGACTGTGTCTCTGTGGTGGAACACCTTATTTGCATTCAGATGGTCCCAACTTCAATCCCTGGCATCTCCACATAGAGCTGCAAATTGCCTCCTGCTGCTGTCAGTCAGATTATGAAGCTAAATGGCATACCTGCCATCATAAAGGGACTGTACCAGGCTTCATATATGCCACTTTCCTGGGTGTTAGATACCACCTACAAAAGTCATTTCCCACCACACTACCATTGTTTGAGTTTAAAACCCATCAGTTCCCAATAACATCTGATACAAAGAGGTTATCTTGACTTTATCCACTCCACCAGCATACTAGTGACACCTTTCTTCAAACTCCATGTTGACTGCTCGCAATGGCTTCAAGTAGATGTTAAAAAGCATTGGGGACAAGAAGTTACCCTAAAGGACTCCATAGTGCAAATGTCAGGAAAGTCACCCAGACACTCTATGAACAGTCTTGCAGTTAGAATGGAACCACTAAAGTGCAGTGCTACCAGTTCACATCTCAGAGAAACAGTCTAGGAGGATACCATGGCCAATGGTATTGAATGCTGCTGAAAGGTCAAGTAGCTACAGCAGGGTCATTCTCACCCTGTCCCCTTCCTGATAAAGGGCATCCATCAGGGTAACTAAGGCTACTTCAGTCCCCAAACCACCCCTGAAGAAATGGGGCATGATAATCAGTATGTTCCAAGAATGCCTGTACTTGCGCTGCTGCTGTTCTCTCAACTGTCACATAATAGCATCTTCTAAAGCCAGATTCATCACCTCCTCTCATAATGAGGCCTTCACTACTGCCTCAACTCACACTGTGAAATCCCTCCAGCTAGCTTTGATCAGTCAAGATGGGCAAAAGTCAAGAACATACACTGTGGACGGATACAATGAGCAAGGACCTTGTCCATGTTCTTGGATCATATTGACTGAACCTGATCCCATAAAAATCAACTTAGCTGGATTATTGAACATCTCACCCAAACTTACTGTAACAAAAGGGTCAATGCCATTGTGTGGGCAAGCGATTCTACCTTCAAAGTACCCTGGATACAGGTTACAGCAGGTGACTGAAGGATCCACTGCTTCACTGATTGAGGTACAAGTCAAGATGACCCCGGCTACCTTAAAAAACTTCACTCAAGGATGTGGTGGTGGTGAAGTTTCCCTACTTTTTGTTCTTTCTTTTAAAAAACCCTTATAAATATTAGTGACTGCTATCTACAATTCACTCTACAGCTATGCACCTTTTCAGACCATACTGAAATATCCCCATAATGCTTCCAGATAAGCTAAAATTCATAGACCAATAGGAAGTTAGATCTCTATGTTTTTGCCCCCAGGCATTCAATTAACTGAGCTATTCCCTCAGCTTATCAAGGGGTGATAATGAATATTTCCCCAAACACACACACACGCTAGTTACCATTTTGGAATATCTGCTCATAAAACCTTCTACAACATAATTTTCACTATTAATTGCCGGAAATATGACTTGAAACACCAGGGTTCATTTTTTTCAACACATAAAGATTTTCCAAAATCTGGTTCTTTTGTCAAGGGAAAGCAGAATATGTAGAAAGCATATTCTCATGCATGTGTCCTCAGAAGTGTGTTCTGTGGAAACAAGACCCTGGGTGAGAGTCAGGAACCCCTGGAATCTTGCTAACACTGGGCAGAGATTGGGGTAGCATGTAGCATTATTAATATTATTATTAATCATTTCATTTCTATACCACCTTATATTTTAAAGAAAATCTCAAAGCAGTTTACATCACATTAAATCAACATCCTACATTAGTGGTTTCATATTCTGCTTTTGATGTAACACCTAGACCAATTTCCCAGTTCAGATTTCATGGGAAACTGTACTTTCAGCATGACATTCAATGTAGTCCTAAGGAAATTGCAACAAATTGCCCTCTCCTTCCTACTATAAGCTGTTCTGTGGGTTCTTCTGGCCCTACAGAGTGGATATGGGTGGAGTGTGGGGTGTAAAGGGTTGGCCAGGGGAATACTTGTGCTGGCTTCCTTTAGCAGAATGGGTTAGGATATCTTAGCTGACTATGTGAGGGAAGGAAGGGAAGAAGGAAAGGGGTAGGTAAGCTGTCTTTTGGTAGCTACAATAAAGCTTTTAATTTATCCAAAATGTCAGGGGCATCCTTTCTTACTCTGGTTGTATCTTAAGGTGTCATTTTAAAATCCAAATATATAAATTGTATTGCACTTGCAAAAATACCTGATCAATCAAGTCTTGACTAGATTCTAGAAGATAAATATGTTACAATTTCTTGAATAATTGGATCAGTTTCATAATTATGTTCAAAATGTGTAGGTATCATCCAACATATTGACAGGTGTTTTATAGATAAGAGAAGAAAAAAATGTGCCTAATATACTCACTCTCTCTCTCTCTCTCTCTCTCTCTCTCTCTCTCTCTCTCTGTGTGTGTGTGTGTGTGTGTGTACATCCATTTATTTATTTTTTAAAAATCAAGTGAAGCCATCCTAGAGTATATATTCTGTGCTTCTTTTCCAATGCAGTTGCAACACTTAAGCAGCAGCAAGCAGTAGAAAGAAAAGAGGTCTAGTGATGAGACAGCAGACAATATTCTTATATCTTTTTATATTTCCGCTCCACTTCCAAATATGCTCCGATTTCTAATCTCACTGAATAAAATCTCTGAATTTCAGCATGTAGCCATAAAGCCTTAGGCATCTCAATGGGAATCCAAAGAGCCCTAAGGATTTATTCACACCCACTGATCTCATCTTCATTCACATGCTATACAGACAGCAAGGAAGTCTGCAGTATAAAAATGAAGGAGTTGTGATGCATCTTTAGCATTTACCAGTTCTTGTTTACTTCTATCAAGAGGAGAATCTCTTTTCAGGAGACAAAACTAAATGTGAAATCTAACAACAGCTAATATAGGTGGGAATGTGTATGATTAATTGCTTATTTCAAAAGCAATCCATCCAAAAAAAGGATTAGATGCAGTCATGTAACTATATGAAACCACACAGAGAAATTGTATTTACATTTACAGTGTAATACAAGAGGTAGTGTGTGCCTAGGTAAACTATACCCTTCCCTACAATTGTTTTTCTACAAATCCCCATCTATATTTGGGAACAGACATAAGTGTATGGTTTATTATTGTAGATTTCCCCAATTAATATAAAGCTATTCCCCCCTTTTCTTTCCCGCCTGTCATTCAGTTTTATTAAACTGCCTAAAGCAAGATATCCTAACAGCACATGTATTTGACTATTAATGACTTCCCAGTGTGAAAAGTGGTACTGATGCTGTCTCTAACCTGTAAGCAAAGGATTCCCCCCTCCCCAATCATCTTGCTTATGGTTAGAAACAATTTCTTTTAGGACCCATTAATATGGAGATTGTGGGTTTCAATTTCATACTGATAAGTGTTACTATCAGTGGCCAGTGCCAAGACCCAGAGCCTAACAAGAAACCAACTGTACACTCCTGTGTAGCCCTCAACACCTGAATTGTTCCTATGCCTTGGGGCCTGCTCATGTGCATTCTCTGAGCACTGAGGGCATCTTGCCTAATGGTGCTTGAGCTTTGAAAACTTCCAATGCAAACTCAACTGATCCATAACTCCCAGACTATTGAGCAGATTGGAACTTAGTTATCCACTGTTCTTTAAAATTCCCAAATGTTCTGACACAGTTTCCAGCTTAATATAAACATATTGAAACATGGTTAGAAATGCATATTGCGAACACACCCAAGAAGATTCGTGACAAGAAAGATGGGAAACAGGCTATATTTATTAAAATATAACAACTACAGAATCTGTGATCAGAATAATTCAACCAAATTGACCAAAACCAATGAGGCCCAGGCTATGAGGTGGATTAAATAGAGGATTTCAACTCTCCCATCTAAGCCAGCTGCCAGCCGCATGCTGTAATCATACTAATGAAACTCCCCCCCCCCATCACTGTGTGCTCCCTGGGTATATGAACCAGACATGCACACTGTGGCTGCATAGGCCAATGTTCACCTCCATGTGCCTGACAGGCCCAAAGACCACTCTGGCTCTGATATCAGTCAGATATTTCCCAAAATCCACTCATCCATTTGGAGCAACCAAAAGGCAAAGGAGGTGATCAGCTTCTCCTAATTCAACTCCACATGCAAACACACAAAAGCTTGAAAAGAGCTCTTTGCAGATCCTCTAGAAAAATAGGGCTACAGATAGATGAATACCATCATCCTTATATAACGTTGAATGTCAAACTTAAGGTGACTGTGTGGAACGTAAGTATTCCCATGCCCCAGAACCAAAGCTTTAATGGTACAGTTGATCTTCCATCATGCCCCATCAACCTTATTTGGGCCATCCTGCCACCACCAGACCTGCCTCACCAAAAGCCCTGACCACAAAAACATTAATTCTGGGACATGGAACTGAAGGCAACAAAGATTCTTATGGATTTCTACTAGCGGCTCCAAGCCTGTCCACTGAAACAAACCATTCTTTACCAAATGAATTATAAAAATATATGGAAAGGAACACTTCTCACACAGACGATGCATGATGGGCAAAAACTCACCCCATAGCATTCTCCTTCTGGTCAGCCATTGACAGGTTGCACTGTTGGGCAACTGCATCCCAAACACAGACATGGAAACTTGCTTGTGGGCCCAAACCCAAACTGAATGGGCAAAGAACAGTATACTGGCAGGGTTCATCAGCTGCCACAGATGAGATGAAGTGAAGATTGCTAACAGAAGTAGACCTATAAAAAATGTAACTTGAAGGCTGCTGACTGCCAATGGCCAATAGCCCAAATCCCCTCCAGGCAATGCAGAAAGAAGTTCAGCCTGATTATCACACCAGAACTTTACAGATCTGTTAATACCTTGACCCAGAGTGTGACTGCCACCAGCAAGGAAGAAAAATCCAGGAATGTGAGAGCCATTTTTCTACACATCATTGATCTTGGAATATTACCCCAGTGCTACATCCACATGCAGTGTCTGTCATAATGTGTAGCTTGGCTTCAAGCAAGAGGTCCTGCCTCCAGAATGGCACGGCATTATAGTCAGAGAGTAATTCAAGCCACATTTGTATGTCAGCCCGAATGCCCATGGAGACCTGAACATGATGGAACTTTTCCCCGACTGCTACCATAGCATCACAAAAGTGGCACAAAAATGCCCTGGTTGGAGAGATAACCTTCGATGAAAAAGATTTTTTCCTCCACAAGGCTGCTTCTTCTCGGAGGCCAAAGGCACTCTGTTTGATTATTATACCTGTACAGAAGTACAACTGGAGCAGAACTACTTCTTGTCTAATCCAGTATCCTGTTCCCATAGTGGACAATCAGAAGACCATGGGAAGCCCACAAACAGGAGTGTGCAAGTGCACCCTCCCAGCTGGTTGAGCTATAGTGTAGCTAGTGCTTGAAGCCTACCAAATATTGAAAAGTAGCAAAAGGCCTTTTTGACAACTTAAACCCAGGCACAGCCACACTTTTCTTCCAGCCAGCCCTGTATGAAAGAGTCCCCTAGAGTAGGGTTGGGGTATCTGTGACCCTCCAGATGTTGCTGGACTACAGCTCCGTTCATCTCTGACTCTTGCCCATGGGACTAATGGGAATTGGATTCTAAGAACATCTGGAGGGCCACAGGTTTCTCATTGCTGCCTCGTATTCCCAGTCCTAGTGTGAGCTCCAGTTCACAAAGGCTGAACATGTTTGCAAGCCTCTGTGCAATTGAGCACCATCATAAAGCAAACTAGATTACGCATTCACTTCAGAGTTCCCTGCTTATATTGCTGGCAAGGTCAAGGCTGGAGCACTTGCAGTTATGTGAACCCACACCCGTCCCCCAGTTTAAGCCCCAACATCTTCTTCTGAAGGAGTGCAATGTTGCTTTGGTTCAATTAGGAATGAAGAAAGATTGCTCATTAACCATGGCAGGAAGCCCCATGCCAGCATACAGGGGTGGAAACACTCCTTTGTCCATTTCAACAAAGGGAGGTTCAACAGGAATTTCCAAGTGTATTTTGTCCTAGTTTGATATAGCCTTGGCAGCTTTCCTTTTCAGACAAAATGGAACTTTTGGAGCCAGAGGGAGATGAAATATGCCAGTGCCAGGCAAGTAGTGACGCTTTCCTATAGAATTATCTGCAATGCTGAAAGGACGGACAAATGTTGTCTAGCCTTTTTATACATTTCAGAAATACAACTCATAAAAAGGGGTAATAAGATTGCTTCTTAATAGTGCACGTGTGTGTGTGTCCTAGATCCTTCAGTGGAAAAGTAGAAAGCTTTGAGCTGAGCTTGGAGATAGCAGTCGAATCTGTAGGGCAAGGGTAGCTTAAATTCCCACCTTGCTGGTTTGCACTAAGTGTAATATTTCCTTGGAAAACTACTTTGACTAATGGGCTCATATAAGCCAGCCTCATGTTAGGAAGGCCAGAACTTTAAATCCATCAAGAAAGAGCTAGCAAAAATATTTTATAGGAGTCGAACCATTACCGCAGTACACTATTATTTCATTTTTAAAAGACAGACACTAAGCCAAGGACAGGAGTACTAGAGGGAAGAAAGAAATAATGTGAATGGCTGTTAAATATGGGAGAAAAATAGCAGACAAAAACCTTATCTAAAAGAAACAAGGCATGTGGCATAGCATACATAATGAGCAGGCTATGCTACAAGAAACATATTGATGGCAATGTCAATATTTATTCACTCATTCACCAAAACAAACTAAAGAACATTCTACAAAAGCATAGCCACTGGCAATCTTATATATATTTCCTTGACTGCTTTTGAGATGACCCAGACAGTGCTATTTTGAAGGAAAAAAAGAATTCATTTGCAAATATTGCAGACACAGTTTGCCTCTTTGAGGTGTATTAACTACATCATAAAGCTCAGTGGCATCTGAAATCTGATAGACTTGGACTGGAGAGAAAATAAACATATTGGATTGTATCCAGCCAAGTTCTACTCAGAGTAAATCCACAGAAATTAGTAGAACTAAGTTAGCCCTCTTCTTTAATTTCAGTGGGTCTATTGAATAGATTTTATTCTGAATATGACTCAGATATAATTCATTGTTTTCTGAAATACCAAAAAGAGAGGAACAGCATACATTTTTAAAGAAATAAAAGCATTTTCCCTGATAACAATCAATCTTGGTAATCAGCGAAGCCTAGCTTTATGTAATTTACTGATCTGTTTGTCATTTGGATCACCCAGATACAAGTGTGAAAAGACTGGAGCATTGGAGACAATTTGGAAAATTATTTTGACCCTACTAAAATAATCATGGCCAGGGAGGATTGGGGAGCAGGGTGGAAATTAGTCTCCAAAACAAAAGTTAAGTGATGGTGATATTTGTGTAGTCATGATACTGGATAATCATTTTATTTTATTTTATTATTTTAAACAGATTTAGGGGGATTTGGGGGAAATGAAGAGGGAAGTCCTGTCGCACAAACAGAAATCCTTGCACCAACAGGACACATTGCTCAGTGCTACTTTGGATACAAGAATGGAATAAATTGTGTTAATTTTTTCATAACTGAGGTGGGGATGGGTGTTATTGGAATACATAATCCTTGACTCTTGGGCAGGCTGGCTGAGACTGACAGGAGTTGGAGTCTGCCTCCACCCCTTTTATATATAATAAACTATCTCCGAACAACTGTGAATATCCTCTCTTCTCTCATTTTTTATTCCAGAAGTGCTCATTCAAAAAAATTCTGAAGCTATAAGATCTACTACTGATTAAAGGGGTGGATGAATTAGTTTTGTGAATAAACGCCAAGATTCTAGCACACTAGGCTAGTGAATGAGAGAAGGCCTCAAATCTTTTGCTGGTTATTTTCCTGGTTACAGCACCAAATTTTTTCTTTGTCTTGATTCTCATTTCAAAAATCACTGATGGGGAAAAAAAACAAATTAGTTACTGAACACAATCTCTCTCCTTAATAAGAGGAACAAAGCCTTTTCATTGAAATGCACACTTACCCTGTATGGCTTTGAATTTACCCCTAGATATGGTTGCTTATAATTTCCATCATTAAACCTAATTTCATCTTCTCCTTTGTATGGAAATCAAATAATGTATTTAAATTCTGAAGAGTTTCTAAAGCCAAAAAGCAGAAGCTGAGACTTTGAGATAAAAATGAAACTCCTAAGACTTTTTAATGACAAAAAGGTTGGGGTTTTTTTTTCTTAAAGGAAAGCATTCAGTCTAAATGATTCTGAGATCTGCAGCAGTGGAAAAAGAAAGCAAAGGACAGATTTATGGCTTCAAAAGAGACAGTTTTAAAGCACTCCATTCATTTTGAGGGAAGGTAGTTATTAAAAAGTAATCTAAACAAAATTGAAGGGGGAAAAAACAAAGATAGAAAATGTTGAACAAGTTCATTTGTAGGCTTTTGTGGGGTTTCATGAAGGGGAGAAATAAGTGGTTATTCCAGAACACCCTGGGATATGATCATGGCATGGGATAGACATGTGATTCCTGCCTTCCCCATTTCAGCATCCTTTCACCTTGCCTTAAGTTCCTGAAGGTGGCTGAGTTAATGATGTGAAAGAAAAGTGCAGGTGTTGAGAGGTTCTAAGTGCTAAGGATTTTTTGTCATTTGGGATACGGTAAAGGTGCTATCATGGTGATTTTGTAGTTTCACAGAATGTGTGTTTTGCCTGTTTAGTATTGTCAGTATTCTCTCTCTCTCTCTCTCTCTCTCTCTCTCTCTCTCTCTGTGTGTGTGTGTGTGTGTATGTGTGCGTGTCTCACACACAGATGGATCTGAAGAAAACACAGCATTGCTACCAGGATGTAATTGATAAGCTCAGGTTAAGGAAGTAAAAAGGGTCATTGTCATGGTCTGGCTGGATGCAGAGGAGTGATGTTGAAGAATCCAGGGAGTGTCCCCCTCTTCCTATATTCAGCTTCCCTCTCCCCTGGTCTCCCAGAACATGCAGAGAGATGAAGTTGGTGGAGCAAAGAGAGAAAAGAGGAAGAAGCCTTAGGCTGCTGGGGAAGGAACTGGGGAGGATCCTTCAAGAGCACTGGGAAGGTGGGGACTTTCAACTGCCTCAATGGGGCAAGACCTACTGGGAAGTGTTGCTGTGACTACTAGGGCTGAGCTGTTTTGTTTCCTTTAATGAAGTGTTAACTTCACTGACATTGGGTGCTGTATTTGCTGACTTCAACTCCTGACAAACATATTTAAACAAATGGGAGACTACCTTATACTAAGTCAAACCACTGGTCCTTCTAGCATGGCATCTGTGCCAGAGGTAGCCAAGATGATGCTCTCCAGATCTTGTCTGTCTGCGGCTCCAATTAGTCTCTGGCAGCATAGATTTTACAGATGTTTGAATCTGCACTCAACTTCTGGAGGGCACAAAGTTGGCTACCCCTAGTGTCCGCTGACTGGCAGAGGCTCTCTAAGGTTTCCATCTTAACCTTACCTAAAAATGCCGGAGACTGAAACTAGGGTTTTCTGCATGTGAAATATGGACTCTACTACTGAGCTAGAGTTCTTCCCAAATAAGAAAGAAACAATAGGGATTTTTTTCACTGCACAATGGTATGCACATATGTGATCCTGCAGCAAATCCTAGTGAAGGTAAAATGCCTCATCAATGAAGAAATGCGCACACACCCTTTGGGGGCTTAGTTTGCAACATTTGCCTTTTTTAGGTGCTCCCTGCTTCTGGATGTGTGGTGGTACTGAAACAGCACAGCAGGGCTTCAATATGTTATCTTATGTCCTGCTGAGTATGCAAAGTGCTGATTACTCTTTCAACATTCCTACTCTGGGTGGGCTAGGAAATCCTACAGGTAATCTGCTAATTTGCGAGGAGTCAAGCAATGATCTCTTTCAGGCTTACTCCTCTGCTTTGATGGTTAGAGCTCTGAAGCAAACTCTGAGGCAGAAAAAGTCAAGTGTCATCAAAGAGCATCCCAAAATTAAGACCAACCATTTCAAAAAGGTTAAAACATCCTGTGCTGATTGAGGTTTTTGTTTTCAAAGGTTGAACTTTAAAAGGAGTAGAACATTAAATCATGATTATGATATTGAAAAACTCTGAAGCAATGTTAGATCCTTCAATAAAACGTGGGATAGAATGGATAATCACAATCATTTGCAATGTATGTGGTGAGCAAATACTTCGGCTCTGCTAGCAAATGACTTCACTTGCTCACCCCAGTTGACTGTGAGCAATATTGATTGAACCCTTGTGTGTAGAAATAATTTACATGTAGACACACTCAGAATAAGATTCAGTTCTACATTCATAAGTGTTTTGACTTGAAACAAGCTTATTTGATTGCTAATCAATGGGCTGAACTTTGGGAGAGACCAGGTGTGCTAAGAGATTCTGAAGAACAGTCCCATGGGAGGGGGGAGTGTTGTAAACTACATAAAACTAGAATGTTAAAAGGGACCAGCACAGAATTTCAATTAAGGTGTGCATTCAGAGGTCAAGGTTTAGGTTCAAGTTGGATACGGAACCTAGGAACTCGGGACATTGTGGGGAGTTGGGGAGCAGTAGCCACCTCTTGTATGTGTCTGCTGTCACTAATTAGAGCATTATCAAATGGCTGACAAAGTTCGCACCTAGGTGCCAAGGGTGTGGATGTCTTGAACCAGGCCCTCAAGTAGCTAGATTCTGCCATATGACCTCTTACACCAGCAGACTATACTTAGGTGGAAGGGTGCCTTTGAGATTAGAACTCCAGTTTGAAGAGAGTTCTAATCTCAAAGGCACCCTTTGAGCGTTTTTTAATAGCTGTGTAGATGCAGCCCTGGCCTGCTTCATCCAGTTCCTAATCACAGCCTGTCTCTGACTGTATCCATTGCTTCTGATTCTCACTTTCAAACAACCCCCAGTTGGAGCCTGTCTCAGAGCTAGGTCAATTTTATCCAGAGGTTATTTTCTAGGGTAGCCAATACATAGAATAGTAATATATTTGAAGGGCTCACCCATACAAGTTCACTTTAAAGATAAAGAATCAAAAGAAGGGAGAGCAGGGCCCTTGAAGTTGTCCATCAACACTGGACAGGAGTCTGAGTGGGCACGGAGCTCGCCTGCTAATATTGCTTTCCAGTATGGTTTGATGTATTCTATTTCTATTTAAATCATAAGAATGATTTTTAAATTTGCACTGACACATAAAAATTAGCACATGCAATTTTTTAAGGCAAATCTGGGTGAGATTTTTTCCATTCTTTGGTAAGGCCATTCTTCCTTTTCAGTGAACTATAAGTGTCCACTCTACTGCTCTCTTTCACCATCTTTTATAGTGCCTTCATCTTCTACAGCAGACTCTGAGCATGGCAGTTTCTGAATGCAGATTTCTGGTGGGCTGTTCAGTAATTTTAAATATGCAGACAGTGTGATTCTAATCTCTGCTCTACCAAGGGGTCTGTATTGCCTCACAGAAAGATTAATTACAGCTCACATCAATTTTGGCCTCTAGATGCCATGTAAAGAACATAGCATAGACAAGGAAGCTGAGGAATTTTGATTTTGTCCATCAGCAAAAAGAGTGAGAGGGAGGGAGTAGAATTTTAAAAGGGTTAGTTTTAATAACTTGAGCACTTAAAGCAAAATACAGACACAGAGGAGAATAAAAATGGATCCTTGCTGAATAGGCAATCATTTCTATAGGTCAGCTTATAAGATTAAGAGAAAATAGAT
The DNA here is from genome assembly GCF_027172205.1 of Podarcis raffonei. Classification (NCBI taxonomy): domain Eukaryota; kingdom Metazoa; phylum Chordata; class Lepidosauria; order Squamata; family Lacertidae; genus Podarcis; species Podarcis raffonei. The sequence continues at coordinate 45,894,718 of NC_070605.1, read as the reverse complement.
AGAGAACTAATGTGCTTCCCATCACTAGCCTTCAGCATTAGAAACTATATCAATCATAAAAGAGCAGTGAAGATGGTAACAGCAAAAATGTTTGCATTATTTTTCCATTTGTGCAATGTTTTATCCTGCTCTTGCAGAGGATTTCCAACCCACCCCTATTTTCTGGTGCAACATTTTCTGAACACACACACACACACACACTGGAAACATGTATTGAAATAATGGGCTATAAGGATGGGCTATTGTCAGTGCACGACTTTAGGCCACCGCAGTGCAAGGCTTCAGGGCAAAGGCTCAGCCTGACCTGAAAATTTTTATAGGCCCTTCCCAGATCAGGTGGGGCAAATGGGGTCAGAATGGGCAAAATCACAGCAGAGTGTAAGAACACGGAACAGGAAATCTTCTAAAATGGAATCCCAGTGGCTCACTAGAAAGATATGTGGCTCTGAAGGTTCCTAGTTTTTACCTAGGTGCCTCATTACAGCCACAGCTAAGTAGGGGGTCAAGTAGCAACCTTCCTTCCATTTTAACCTTGCACCATCTTTTTCTTTTTCTTTAACATTCCTTCCACCAACTCTGTTTTAAGGATACCCTACTTTGTCACTATTTTCATTGCTCTTCTCCCCTCTGTTTACCCAGTCATTTTCATTTCTGAAAGCCCTACATGATTCGGAAAGGTCTTCCAGTGGTCTCCTGTCCATGCGCTGATCAAACTGATGCCTACCTGCTCCGTTTAAACAATACTGCAACATCAGGTATTCCCAGAGCACTTGCTGAGCCCATCCTAACCCTTGAAATCTACAAATAGTCGCAAAAGTCTTGTTTCAGTAAAAGAAATAGAATTTCTGTAGGGGCCAACATTCTTTTCTGAAGGAACTCAGATAACCCTAAAATGTCTAATAACTTCATTAGAAATGAGAGGAAGAAATCACCTTATAGCATACAGATATTATGACTCTTTGTGTATGAGGATACATAGTGAAATTTCAAAAGGCACATAAATAAACATTACTTTAAAAGTTGTAATGTATTTTTATTTAATCTGAGAGCACTTTTCATTTCAATGTAAACTGAATAATAAATGTAATTCTGAAAACTCTGGTCACCATTTATGTCTGGAAATTAATCAAATTAAAATAGATTTTGGACCTACATGATGCCTTTACACAGTTTAATCATTGGCTAATTTGATACCCCATTTAATTTGATCAAGACCTGAGGAATCAAATCTGTTATATTAAAACAGCAAAACTTTCACCCATTATTTTGATTAACTTTTATCACCTTAGGCAGGTAATATTGGATAATTCAATCACTGGTTATAGAAATTTGCCATTTTAATTAATTACAAAGATGAAAATTTTGAATTATGTGAGAAAGAGAAAGCCCAAGACAGAAAATCCATTTGATAATAGGAGCATGATTGCAGTTTAATATATTCCAAAGACAATGCTTGTAATAATGTTGGCGGACTTCATTTTTCTAATACAATGATTTTAAAATATCATGCCTTTTTATTCTGCAAACTTGGCTGTTAAAACCTGTTGCCCCTGCACAGGAGACTGGAAAAACAATGTTACATTATTGTGGTACTTGGTTTTACTCAGTTTTCCTGAACTCTCTTGTATCTTTATTATTTTCCTTCCTTCTTTCCATGTTCAAAGTAGATCCACTGAAATAAATCCATTTATTTCCATGGGTCTACTCTGAGTATGGCATCACCCTATAATAATCCTGCCCTTCACCATACTGATTCCCATGGCAGGTTACGATCAAATGCAGCCTGTTCAACCCTGAATAAACATCAGAACATAAAACGAGCCTGCTGGATCACAATGTCCCATCTAGTCCAGCATCCTGCTCTCTCAGTGCCCAACCAGATGGATGCCTTTGGGAAGCCTGAAAGCTGGACAGGAGCACAACAGCACTCTGCCTGTCATTCCCAGTATTCGTTTTTTCCTTACATAATTTTTTTAATTAAATGTGTGTGGTTCTTTTATACAGCAACTGGTATTCAGAGGCATGATATGTCTGACAATGGAGGCAGAACATAGCCCTTGTGACTAGTAGCTGTTGGTAGCCTTCTCCTCCTCCATGAATTTGTCTTACCATCTTCTAAAGCTATCACAGTTTGCACCCAATACTGCCTCCTATGGGGGTGAGTTCTATAGTTTGTGTGCTGTGTGAAGAAATATTTCCTTTTATCTGTCCTGAACCTTCCAACCATCAGGTTTGTTGGATATCCTTGAGTTCTTGGAGTATCCTTGGGTGGGGGATTTCTCTAGCCTCTTTCTCCATATTAAGCATACACGAACATAGAAATCTGCCTTGTATTGAGTCAGACCATTGGCTCATCTCTGACTGCACTGACTGGCAGTGGCTGCTTAGGATTCCAGAAAGGGGTCTTTCTCATCCCTAACCAGTGTTGCCAAGGATTGGCACCTTCTGTGCGCAAAGGAGATGCTATACCACAGAGCCACAGCCCTCTGCTATCCTTGTAGAGTTCAAAAAGAGAACAGGTTGCTTTCAAAGAAGTGTGAAAGGTTCCCTCTCTATGCTACAGGTAAACCCTGACAACTGCTGAGCATCGCTGAGCACCAGTGTGCCTGCGGCTAAAGAGTGGGCAAGTTTGGAACAAATAGGAATGATTTTATTTCTTTTAGGCCATCGATGACTGTCGTTTTCCAACACCCAACTTCTAAATGCCTCACACCGTATTGCATGAATTGTACTTCAAGGTCTACCTGCAGAAACTTGTTATGGCAGACTGAACTAGACATTGTGACTTATGCACATGCAAGTATCTTAACATTTGTCTTACCAACTCAGTGCCTATGGACCAAGTTCATGTATCTCATATAAAGAAATGGTTGTTATAAGCACTTGTGTCTGATTTTCCTGCTTTCCTCCTCCCTTTGTATCTCCCGTTCCTTTTATGTAGTGCAAGGACTGTCTTCTCTTAGAAGCCCTTCTAGGAACATTTTTGGCTGAAAAGCATACTATACTATAAATAACAAATAAAAATTGAATAATTACGGTATGATTAAATAGCTAGCATTGTCGTCTTTTTTCTTTCTTTTTTACTGACCTTTACTGGCACTCAGAGTGATACACCAAACACTTCAGCTGTGAAACAGCATTCATTTCAAGAGCATATCCTTTCAAAATGAATGTCGGATGTGCAGCTGTAGCACTTAATGGATTGTCCCCTAAGCCTCAGCCTTAAATGCACTTACATGTATATAAGTTCCAGTGAACTCAGATAAACAGTCCTGAAATCAATGGGACTTACAAGAAAGTTATTGTCTTTCGAAATGGAGCTTTAAGATCCCTGTTTGTGCAGTGTCTCATTGATCCTAATGAGTCAGGAAGACTGTGCCTTCAGTATACACCAAAATATTTTCAAGACTGTTATTGCTAACATTTGGATTTGGATTTTTTTTTTTAAGGACAATTAAAATTGGTTGCCTGGAAACTATTTTAAGATTTTTCCTTTGAAGCTGTTTTTATGAGCTAAAATGCCACCTAGGTGTAATTTACACCTTCTAAAATATATCTTTATTGCTTTCAAATCTCATTATTCTCAGCACACTATCACTATATTAAGCATAATTACCTTCCAGTCATTTGGATTTTGTGGCAAATGTTTGTTAAAAAAAAACCTTAATATTCATGCAACATGCTACCTCCCCCTCTAATATCATCATATTTCTGGAAAGAAATTGTAATCCTCTTTCCTGGTTCAGGTTAATTCCAATAAAATATTAAATCCATTTTCTAATCTAAATGAGTTCATTAGGAGAGGCCTGGTATGGAGAATACCATACTCTCTATAGAGTTCAGCTTCATTACGTTTCAGCACTGTGCATCTCCAGAGCTGTTGTACTACATTTATGAGGATTTATCTGTACTGTTCCAAAAACATTCATCCTAATTCTGCTCCTTCTGTGTATGCTAATCATGAATATGTTAAGTGGAAACACTAAGCTTGCAGCCAGCCTCATCCCCAGATGGGTTCAAGGTATGATTACAGAAGCAAAATTGCCATAAGCACTCTTAAAGCAGTGCCAGTGAAGAGGAAATGAAGGTTTGAAGCAACACTAAAACAAATCTTCACAAAACAGCACAGGTAGAGAGGAATGGCATGTGATGCTTGAGGGCCTGGAGTCTTCAGTCTGCTTGAAAACAGTTATCTTTGACTAAGGACCAAAAGCACATACCACCACAGCAGCAACGCATACATCAACAACGGGGACAAATAAATCAGAAACTTATCAAAGCCTAGGGTGCTTTCAGCTGACATTCACTGAAAGCACATCCAGAATCTGGCACCAGCTGACTTGGGTTGCTGTCGCCCAGCAGAGACCATTTAGGGGTGGTAAATGAAATTAATTTTAATAAGCATTGGGGCATATCCTTAAGCCCCATTTGGGCACCTAAAATCATATGAGTAAATCACTTGGAGAATGGGACTGGAAGCATCCTGAGTGGTCTTCACCTCATATCTCAATTGGTGTCAAAGCAGCATGCTAAAGCTCTCTTGGCAGCCCTGATGACAGCCTCCCCCAAGTATATACTGTAAGCTGAGGGTAAATTTTAAACCCAGGGTGGATAACCTATGGCCCTCTGGTTGTTGTTGGATTCAAGCTCCCATCAGCCCAGCCAGCATGTTCAATGGTCAGGGATGACAGGAGTTGTAGTCTGACAACACTGGGAGAACCAGAGGGTAGCCACTTTGAGCATTACTATATCAGTGTGTGCTGTGTTAATGGCAGTGCACTCCCTTTTGTGGAGTAAATAATATTTTAATATAATATTATACTTCAAGCAACTTACAATGAGATTCTAAGATGTTTAGCCAGAAATTAGCCTTACTGAGTTCACCGTGATTTCCTACTAAGTATGATTAGGAATGAAGTCAATTAATCATTACAATTAGCCATACTCAGGTAGCCATTGCTTACAGTAATTGTGCATAGGATACAAAGGGCTATAAGATCTTCCACCCCCAATTATACTGTGTAGCTCCTGAATTTGAGATAACTAAGTAGCTAAGCTATGTAAATGCTGCAGCACTGCTACTCTGTCAAAATGAATGAAGTCTGAGATGACATGTATGTTCTTCATCAAATCCCATTCATCTCAAGGGAGATTAATCAAAAGACCTACAGAGTAAACAAGTTCCATAGAGAGTAATTCATTGTGTAGGGTGGGGTGAGGTAAAAACTAGCCACTGGTTGTCACTGTTGCTTCACAAAATATAGCCATTTAGGTCCCTAGCTAACAGGACCAGTGGTCAGGGATGATGGGAATTGTAGTCCCAAAACAGTTGGAGGGCCAAGTTTGGCCATCACTGCTTTAAAACAATATACTCATAAAAAGTATCATAGTGAGACAAATATATCAAGAACCGAAGATTAAAACTATCCAATCAATTCATCGCATTAGGTAGAATTCCACCTGCACAACCGGACTTCCTCTCCTTCCCTGTGTCCTGATTGCCTCCTGTGTGCCCCTCAAATAATAATTTATTATTATACCCCGCCCATCTGGCTGGGTTTCCCCAGCCACTCTGGGAGGCTTCCAACAAAATATTAAAATACTGTGGTCTGTTGAACATTAAAAGCTTCCCTAAACAGGGCTGCCTTCAGATGTCTTCTAAAAGTCTGATAGTTGTTCTTCTCTTTGACATCTGGTGGGAAGGCGTTCCACAGGGTGGGTGCCACTACTGAGAAGGCCCTCTGCCTGGTTCCCTGTAACTTGTCTTCTCGCAGTGAGGGAACCGCCGGAAGGCCCTCGGCGCTGGACCTCAGTGTCCAGGCAGAACGATGGGGGTAGAGACATTCCTTCAGGTATACTGGACCCAGGCCGTTTAGGGATTTAAAGGTCAGTACCAACACTGAATTGTGCTCGGAAACGTACTGGGAGCCAATGTAGATCTTTCAAGACTGGTGTTATATGGTCTTGGCGGCCACTCCCAGTCACCAGTCTAGCTGCTGCATTCTGGATTAGTTGTAGTTTCTGGATCACCTTCAAAGGTAGCCCCACATAGATTGCATTGCAGTAATCCAAGTGAGAGATAACTAGAATATGCACCACTTTGGCGAGACAGTCTGCTGGCAGGTAGGGTCTCAGCCTGTATACCAGGTGTTCCCCATGTCCCTTGGAGCAGATTTGGGGTGGGCGGCATGTGAGGAGAGGAACTCCTTGCACTAACAAGGTTACTTTGTTAGATGAAACCCTATGTGAGAGCTGCGTTCCTGTTGTAGTTGAGATATTCTGCTGCTGTTGCAAGTTAAGGAATAAAAACTGATTAATTGACGGGTGTCCCATGTGCTTTTGTCTTATTAACTCCCATTAGCACCAGCCAATGTTACCAGTGGTGAGGGCTGATGGAGATGAAGTTCAGCAACATCTGGGTACCACCTCTGCTCAATAAACTAGGAGCAGCACACCTAGCTGGAGCAAAAGGCTCTCAGAAACTGAATCAGTGGAAAGGGTGAGGTGGTGGCAAAGTCATCCTTTTAGTTAATTCTGTGCAAAAGGATATTGTAGTTTAAATGAAAGTATTACTGTAGAACAAATGTCAGTGATTGATTCATGAATAGGCGACACATCGAGTCTGTTTAATTGTTATCCCTAATCCCAGCCAGTGCTGGGACCTTGTTCACTTATTGCTACATAGCTTTTATTGTAGACTGGGTTCTCTCCTGACTCCATCTTTCTGGTTAGTTATTTATTTATTTATTTGCTAAAAAGTCTAGACCACCAGCATGAAGAAAAAAATATATCATGGTGGTAACCAGTATCAAAACAACAATAAAACTGCTTCCTTAAAATAAATTCAGAATACATCACAAATCAGTAGATTGTGTACGCCAAACATTTTTTTTCCTGTTCTGATGTAGAGTTTATTTTTCAAGCAGTTTATTCCTTTGTACTATGCTCATTTTTCAAAAGCAATTTAATCAGTAAAACGGGAAATTTGCTCTTGCATTGTATCTCTATGAGCCCAGAGGATCACTTGATTGACACTATTATTTCTGTTTCTATTGAAAAGTGCCAATTAGCCAGATTCCTCAGTGAGAAATTCTCATTCTGAAAACACTGCAGCCTCCTTTCAATAAGCCTACAGGTCACAGAGGTAAGAAATGAATTTATAACATAAAAAACTCAACCAAAATAAATACAACAGGTCTAACAAGATGTTTGGATCCTGAAAATGCCGAGGGACCAGAAGAAAACAAGCATCCCTTTCCATCAAACAGAGTTCTGCCCTAGGACAAAATGTCAGCAGTAGTTTATGGTAGGGATGTAGCTCCCTCCAGAATCCAGACTAAGTAGAAGGGATGGGAGTTGTTGCTTATTAGGAAGCTGTCTAATACATTCTGCAGAAAATGTTCATGCTCATAGGAGACAACAACTCATTATGAGAACTGTCATGAAAATCACCCCAAATAATTTTGCAACTCATCAGGCTCAAATTTTGATGTGGTGTTTTATCACTTACACAAAGTTTTCATGGAACTGGAAAGTCAGAAGGCAAGAAAATGATTCTGTGGTGCTACACGATCTACATTAAATTTATTTTGGAACATAATGGAAATAAAACAGTTACACACACAACTGTATCTTCATTCATTTATAGGGAAAGATACAGTAGAACCTCTACTTACGACTGCCTCTTCTTGGGCCCGATCCAAGTTGTGACCACGGCAAACCCGGAAGTAAATACCAGGTTTGCCATGATTTGCGCATGCGCAGAAGCAGCTTCTGCCATTTGTGCATGCGCAGAAGTGGTTGCCGCCATCTGCACATGTGCAGGAGCGTGCTGCCGCCAAATGCACCTGCGCACAACGGTGCTTCTACCAGCAACCCAGATCGACTTATGGATGGACCTCCAGAACTGATTACGTCCGTAAGTAGAGGTTCCACTGTACTTGTGTGGGAAGGCACACATGTATCCATGCATAAAGACACAGGAGCAGGTGTTCAGCACAATGAGTTATCTCATAGAACTGTTCCCATTCTAGCTGCAATGCAGATAGGCACGCATTTATTAAAGGGCAGTTGTTGTGTTCTTAGTTCCATCCTGTGTTGACCAAGCCCTACTACTAGATCTCAACCTCAAATCCTACCATTGCCCGTCTGCTAATATATTACAAACAGGGGAACCAGTCGTGCTGCCCTAAATCCGTCTCTGGCTATCTTATCCTGCCATCTGGTCACTCATCCATCTTGCAGCTCAGAAGGAGAGAGTAATTAAGTAACAACGCCAGTAAGTACCTGCTCCTACATGTTTGCTCACCAACTGACAGCAGTGGTTATAATGAGAATGGGGACTATGAAAGGATGAGATCTACCTTGAGGGTGTTGGGCTTGAAAGCTTCTGTGGAGTCAGCATCCAGCGGACAGGTATAAAAATGATAATATTATAACCAGAATGCTATGGTGTGGTTACTAAGCTTTATATAGATAATCACTAACAAAATTTCCTTGAAGTCTATTAGCTGCTGGACAGAGGCATGTGCAGCAACCATAATATTTGCCTAGCATCTTTATCTATAGCATTTGAAAGCAACCAGTCTGTTTTAGATAAGCTCAGTTCTGTCCCATTTAATACATTTATTTGAGTAAGAATCTGATCTGCTTTGTCCCCTTTGACTATAATGGGGAATCTAAAAACACACATAATTTTTCCCCCCTTTCTGCATAAACAGATGACTTCTATAGTCAAAGGGGTGGCATGTAATCCACATCTTCTGTTTGCCCTGCCTGCTTCCTGCATGACCTGAACTGGACTGCTGGCTGCTAACCAGCAGTCTCCCCCAGGTTATCTCCCATACAGAGTAAACCTGTTTGTACATGTTTGTAATTTTAAGCCTAAAGCCTGCCTTCAGGAATCACACTGTGCTCTGCCTGATTGTGAGTAAAACTACTTTTTGTTACTTATGAATAAGTGGTGTCTTTATTCTTTTAGGAGGGATTCAAAGGGGTCTTACCAGGAATATTAGAACATATCTCAATCTGGGCAAGTCAGATTGAATTGTTTATTGTCTTAAGAAACCCACATGAGTTTGCAAACAGCTTTCTGCCACGTAAGCAGAGGAATGCACTCTGCTAAGTGAAGAAACTCACTAGCGCAAGTTAGGAAGGATATTAATAATCAACATATCCTCTCCTGCCAGCCTCAACATTCCCACAAAAGGATACCCTCTCTTCCAAAGTGGATTAAGCTTGCCAGAGTGTTTTTGTGCAAATTTCTTTGAAAGTTTTTACTTTTTTATTTTCTGCCACAATTGGATACAAATTGTGGGCATGGCTGCCTCATCTGCGGGGATCAAGCTAGATAAGTTTATATAAGTGAAGTTTTCCTACAAGGGCCCACAAAAAAACTAGAGAATGTGAGTTTTCTTTACCTCTTGGAGTGGAAAAGAAAACTCACATTCTCTAGTTTTTTTGTGGGCAATCAATCTAAAAACTGGAGACATGAGAGAGGTGTCCCTGGCTAAGAAGCTTGCCAAAGTTCAGGCAAACAAGTCCAGACGCTACCATGCATGGTAAGTTTACCTTCAGTTTAAAAACTAGAGAAGTCACCATTGTGGGTTTTTTTCAAGGCCTCTCCCCCTTCTTGGATGTATTCTCCATGAAAAAGAAAGAGAGCGCTATGATTTTTAATTGTTTGTTAGGAAAAAGAAAAATTCCAATAGTCTAACTCTGCTGCTTATACCCTCAGGGGAGAATGGCATAATACGTGAAGAACAACTCTGTTTATTCCTCAAATCACTGTGATTGGAGTACTCTGGAGAAAGAATTAACTATGATTGAAAGTTAGATATGTCCATCAAAACAAAAGAGCCTCCACCTCTTTGCTTCTTTCTTCTCCCCTTATGCCCCCTCGCCTTGTGAGATCTGTACATTTCTCCAGTTGGGAAGTTGTGAAAAACAAAAACAAGAACTAGCAACATAATATATAATAAAGGTCAATAAATCTGATACCTTTTTCAGGACTAATGTATTCTTCACTTGGCATTTGAAGGACAATAATGTAGGGGATAGTCGTTTGTCTAGGGAGGGTGTTCCATAACGGTGGTGTCACAGGCAGCTAAGATGGCCCCCATCATTGTAGCTACCTAACTTCTCAAAGTGGGGACACCTCATGTTTGCATTGAAGAAGACAGCCCTTCAGATAAGTTGGCTGCATGTCCTGTATGGTTCAAGATCATCTCTATGAATTGTGCCCAAAAAGGAATTAGAGGTCAACAAAGCTCTTACACGCATACAAAACCCAGGAAAATTTTAAAAGCATTTAGTAACTGGGACGGTTTTCTGAATCAGCTGAAATTCTGAACCCTTTTCATAGCCATACCTACACATGCATTGAATTATTCTATCCCGTACATTACAAAGGCATAGAAAAAAATGTGGGTGTACTGATCCATCCACAGCAGGTACCCACAAAAGAAAGTAAGTTGGTGGTGTCAGCACCACATAAAGCCCCAAAGTAGTCCTCTGAGCTGTGACAGTGTCAAGGCCATTTTGTCCATTAAAGGTCACAGCAGGCGCAGCAACCAAGTTGGTGAAAGGTGCTCTAAATATCCATCATTAAAGGTATTGCGCACACTATACTATGTCACTCTTCTCCCACAATAATTCAGATGACCTTTACATTTTAGAGACAGACTTGGTATTTATTTCTTTGTGTGCCAATTTCTTTCTTGCTTCAAAAAACAAAACGGGCAAAGATGGACAAGCAGCCAAATATCCTAGGGTGTGCAAAACCTTAAGGAGGAGGAAAGCAACTTTGAAAAAAATCTTTTAGCAAAACAGGCAGTGAACCCCCTGCCGTGCTGCTTATCTACATCAAATCAAACCAACCCAAATTGTCAACGTCCTGATTATGGAATTGTTTCCACTTTGGAAACAGTTTGCCGTAGTCGAGAATGATTCGCTCTAAATTGGGGTTATGTTTCATTTGAGTCTACAGAATGGTATCTGGAGAGCCCAGTCAGCAGAAGCTGAGCTGCAGGATGTGCTTGAAAGTACCATTGCAGGTTAACAGGATAGACAGCGGAAATTGAACTAGTGCACACTGGAGCCCATGCTTCATCATTCCGGCAATGATTTGCTAAATAGGACTAGTCATTCTTGCTATCAATTAAAGGAGAAACTAATTTACAGTAGTTAAGAATGAAATCCCAAAGGGTTCTTGATAGGGCTGGGGCTTGATTAGCTATAAAACAAAGATTCATTTGATAGGGATGCAGTGCATTATAGTTTTTTGAACATTGTTAAAGATCTTTCCCCCATCAACTCCACTGGGGTTGTGGAGGAAAGGCTTCAAGTCTGTGGAAAGAGGCCCAAGACACAGCACACATTAATTGGCAAAGACCCGGGGCTAGTAGTCATTTTAATTGAGTGTTCAACCATAGTCCAATGTGTATTTTAATATATATTCTCTTTGTGAGTAATTGCTAAAAAGTCATTTATGTTTATATTTTAATTCTTAAAGGCAGTTATTCTCTCTCTCTCTCTCTCTCTCTCTCTGTGTGTGTGTGTGTCCCCAAAACCTGTTTCTCGTTTCATTGTTCACAAAACAGGCGAGGTACAACTTCAAATATCCTGCTGCCTCTATCTGCCTCGGTAGAGTGTCACCTACCACCAGCACATGTCTCTTCTTCTGGGAAGCAGTAGGAAGCATTCTGTACACTGTACCTTCCATAGCCTCCTTGATGTATTCTGAGTTCTGTAACTGCTGCCCTTGCTCCTCTGGCCCATAATCAGTGTCTGTGTGTCATGTTCATCCAGGGGTTCATCTCCTGCAATGGAAGAGATTCCTCCTCCCTAGGGGCAGCCCAGCTGTGTCACTGTTCCAGGACAGTCCACTCTGCTTAGTCACGAAATACCTCATCTTGCTCAGTAGCTTGAAGTGTGGATAGGTGGGCCTCAAGTCACTGTACCTTCTCTTCCAGCAAGGCAACCAGCTCACACTTGCTGCAAGTCTAGTTTTGCACATTCTCAGGCAGGAAGACAAACATGGAATAAGTGTTGGAATAAGCAGCTCCCTCACTGTTCTTGTCTCTTGGTCCTATGTACACTGTGAAACAGCACTCCAAGCTTTCCCCTCAAAATGTCCTCACAAACCCCCATTTACAAGTGCTGGTCACAAGCTCCCAGAGGCTGCAGTCAGCTAAACAGCACCGCTGATACAGCTGCTAATGAAGACTGGTGTTGGGACTGATGGCAGCTTCAAATGGTACAGATGATCTTCTTCCTTAATGTTATAGTTTTTATAACTCAGTGGTCACACTGGTCTCTTCCTTATCTTAGCAACTAAAAGAGATTGCTAGAGGATGGAAATGGGTGAATGTGGCATAGCAATTTAAATCCCTCGTTCCCTGAGCATTTGGAATCACAGCATAAGGCCTGGGCTCTGATTCTGAAATCTTTCTTTGACTTTCAGTAATTCAGTGAGTAAAATTCAGAAAGTGAACTCTGCAGCCATGCAGCTTAATAATAATTGTGAGGAACTAGGGCCAAGGTGAACTAAAATGGAGATATTGCTGGTTTCAATTCACATGCTTCTTTTCTTGAAAAGAAAAAAGAAAAACCCAGAAAGCAACCTTTGTGGGAAGCATCAGGAAACTTGCACAGCTCTGATAAGAAAAGACATATCATAAATATTCATTAAAAATTACCTTTTCTGGATCATGAATTTTTCAAACAGGCACTGATTTGACCTCTGCAGAGAAGAAAATCCAGACTATAAGGTCCAGTTTCAGCTTTTTGAGACATGCAAATGCTCCCCAAATCATGTTATTCTAGTTAAACATCTATTCAAATATTGTGTGGAAACTATTCACTTCAGTTCTGAGATCTGGATTTAGCATTCATTTTAATACAAGCTGTAATTTTACATTCTCAAAGCCATTGCCTACTGTGGTTTGTGAACTGCCATTAATAACCATGGTTTGCATACTAAATAGTTTCGTAAACTACTATGCTTGGCCTTCTAAATGTTTTTGTAACTCTAGCCATTTTACTATGTCAGTAATGTATTTATTTTCATTTTGTAATTATTTCAACTGTAGGGGTCTGGATTCTGAAAGCTATGGGATTACTTATCTGGTTTTTTGAACATATACCCTTCATTTATGGCATTTCATCAGAAATTAGAAGAAAGCTTACTTTATTGAACCAAACATTTAAAGAAAAACTTGAGTACTCCTTCCAGCCCTTTCATATAGGTAAATGAGCAGCTAATAAAAAAAAAGATTAGTGGTTTATATATTAAGTCCCTACTTGACTCATACAAAATTGATAAAATATGCAGTTTGGGGTTTAAAGTCACTGGTACAGCTGTTATTTCAGAAATTCACATTATTACCTCTTCCCCAAATTTGTACATGACAACAGGTACCTCTTTTGTTTCATCCCCTCCACATAGGGGAACAGACTCTAATTATATGTGCAAAATGAACTGGAGTCAAGAACTGTCAATAGACTATTTTTAAGAAGTTTTCTTGGATATTGCGTGTATATAAAAGGGGCAGTAAGCCATATTTTTTCCTCACTGCAGATTATCCAATACACTTCCAAGATCCATCTCTCAAAGAAGAGAAGGGAGAAAACTGAAGGTCTAACAGCTAAGAGCATATAAGAGAGACAATTCTTCTGCACGTTCAAGATCTAACCAAAGGCCAAAAGAACTCATATTCCTAGTGGCTGCCTCCCTTGTCTTAGACATACTTAGAAAGCTCCATCTGGGTGATAAGGTCTACTTCCAGTGAGAAATCATCTTCAGTTAATGTGTCCCAGCCTGTTTCATTAGTCATTAACTCTGACCATAGCTCAGCTGGGTCTTCTGGAATAGAGCCTGAGAAGAGCAACACTAATTTTTCAGAATGGAGAGCTGCTGGTAAAATGAGATTCTCTTTTTCCGGAGCTTCAGAGTAAATGGGGAGATCTTAGTCCAGCTTTGAGGGCAAATACTTCCCCATTAGCATATTTTCTCCAAATCACCAATCTAGTCCTCTGAAGACAGAGAGTCAGATCCCAGGGACATGATGTTAACTGGCATCCAATAATGTTCTAATATCTCCAGCCCACAACAAATAAAGGTTTCGTGTCAACATTATTCTCTCAATTCATCTTTTTATGATGGACGATACATGTTATATAGCAAATGGAATTCTACATTTGTAATGAAATAGGTTCACCAGCAATTCTGGGGCTGGATTGTGGTCAAACTCTTACTCCCTGCTGTTTTTTGCCCAAGGCATGGAAGATACATGGCTGTAGCAAAAGGGTATTTTTGTTCATTCAAGGTGAGCAAAATTCCACCAGGAATTCTAACTCGACCAGGTCCTCCCCTCCTGTTGCTGTGCCCATCCCAAGCTGTCACAGGGGCTCCCATACTTCATTTGCAGGTGTTCACAACACATAGACTAAAGAGCAGGCGGGTTGCTGGGAAAACTCCGTTGTATGAGTTTGATTGCATCTGCACTTTGCTGGCTCGAACAGAGTGTCAGCAGCCTGTTCCTCTAGCTTTCTTTGGTTTTCTTTGAAAACTCATTCTTGAAATGCTTGCAATATCTACTCACCTTGCAGTGTTTCGCTTAAGACAACTCTGTACAGGAGATATGATAATTGAAAAGCTGAGAATATCACTTTGAAAACGACTGTCCAGTTTGATTCCTGCTGGTAGCCTTTGTAAATGGATTTTGAAATGTGAAGAGACTGTGAGTAACAGGGAAAAAATGGGATCTGGAATCTCTAGATTTTTGTTATGTATAACACTCTGTTGACCACAGTGGTTTTCAAACCTTGATAATTCACTTAAGCACCTCCATGATTTGTTGGTCAAGATAAACATAAAACCCTTCTAGTGTGGAAATGTAAAAAAGAAATCTTAGCATGATTTAAACCCAGGCAGTGAGACATCTTTAGCATCAGGAATTGCATTAGAAAGCAGCTATCTTAGTTCATGAAGTGTACCCTTCCTAGGTTGTCAGGGGCTTAGGGCTGCTGCAGTCTGCAGTGAATGAAGGGCAATAATAGCTACATTTAATCAAACACTAAAGCCAAATGATAAATATTAAATGTGTCCTTTAAAAATGTTAATCTTCCTTTTAGGCTTTGTTTTTACATGACATTTTAAATTACCTTCTGACAGATAAATTCTATATGCCTCAGACACTAAAGTAAGCCCATTTGTTTGGTTGGGAAGGCAGAAATCTGACAGTGACTTTTATTATGTTTTACATTTTAATGCACACATCCAGACAGAGCTGAAGCAAGCTGCTTCCTAGAGATTTGAGATGTGGCATATAGTGTGCCCTTACCCCCAAAAGCAAGGTATATGCACACATACAAGCCATTCTTTATGAACAACATGATTGCTATTTGCCTATTTCAAATAGAATCCAAACGTGCCAAGCACAGCAAGAATATTGAGAGCAAAGAATACTTAATATTCTAGCCCAGCTCACTAAAAGAAGAAGAAGGGGGGAAATTGAAGCATTGAAGTGACAGAGCAGTGTTCTGTAGAGCAACATGATGTGTCTGCTTTAAATGGAGAATAATGGATTTAAGTTTAGTGCAGAACTAAAGGGCTCAATTACTATTCATGAATTCTGAAATGTTCTACTTCAGAAACTCTTTTTGCATGAAATGTTCATCAGAATCAATGTGTGAAACTACAAGAAAGTAAACCTTTTCCACCCTTCGCACAATGCAGTTCTTAACTAGACCGGTACATTTACAAAAGAGCATTTCATTGGAATTCCTGAGTCGGTAAAACTAGCTACCTAAAATAAATACAGCGAATTGCAATGGTGGTTGTAGGTGAAGAACCCCTGCTAGCTCCATTTGGAACGTGTGCGTTTCCTGTGCTAAATGGACTACCATTTGTCTTGAGGCTTCCGTACTTTGGAGGAGTTGTTGCCATGGGGACAGGAGGTAATCTTTTTGTTAGTGGAGACATTAATTTGTCACTCTTTAAAGGCAGCAGTAATGATTTTACTATTGAAGGAGCCCCAGAGATATTTTGTTTCATGTTCCGGGAACATTATTCACCATGAAACCAACACTGACACTCATCTTCCTACCCTTCAGCATTTCATTTGGGCTACACAGTATAATCCTGTAGCTCTGAAGTCCCAGAAAATGCTATCAGGATTTTGCATGACTGAGGCTGCAATCCTAAGCACACTGACTTGGATGTAGGTTCCATTGAAATCAATTGGACTTTGTCAGCTCAATGTGCTTAGGACTGAGGTGCTGGGTCTGAGAGCATTACAGATAAAGCACAGCAGGTTTAAAGTACTCTGTAAGTGCAAGTTGAAAATACTGTGCACTTGCATTTTAGAAGTAGTAAGATGTGTGATACACACACACACACACACACACACACACACAACTCTGCACACATATATTCTTCAAATATCAAGTACGGCATATGCTTCTTGATAGAAGAGCTGG
The DNA here is from genome assembly GCF_027172205.1 of Podarcis raffonei. Classification (NCBI taxonomy): domain Eukaryota; kingdom Metazoa; phylum Chordata; class Lepidosauria; order Squamata; family Lacertidae; genus Podarcis; species Podarcis raffonei. The sequence goes on along the minus strand of NC_070605.1, from coordinate 45,878,236 downwards.
GCCAAACTTTGCCAAATTGGTCCTTCCAGATGTTTTGTACCACAAGTCACATCAGCCCTGCTAGTATAAAATGTAGTCTTATTTATTATTTTTTGAGTGTCTTTGTATATATCCCACTCTTTAGTTGAAAAATCTAGAGTGGTTCACAACCCTATAGATACAATCTCCATAAAATCAATACATTAAAAACAATGAATACATCTACTTTCACAGTCAATCCAGTAGCACCTTAGAGACGAAACTAAGTTTGTTCTTGGTATAAGTTTTTGTGTGCATGCACACTTCTTCAGATACACTGAAACAGAAGTCATCAGACCCTTATATAACTTCTGTTTCAGTGTATCTGAAGAAGTGTGCGTGCACACGGAAGCTTATACCAAGAACATACTTAGTTGGTCTCTAAGGTAAAAGCCTCAGTGCCTAGGACTTGCCAATCGAAAGGTCGGCAGTTCGAATCCCCACGGCAGGGTGCGCTCCTGTTGCTCGGTCCCAGCGCCTGCCAACCTAGCAGTTCGAAAGCACCCCCGGGTGCAAGTAGATAAATAGGGACTGCTTACTGGCGGGAAGGTAAACAGCGTTTCCGTGTGCTGCGCTGGCTTGCCAGATGCAGCTTTGTCACGCTGGCCACGTGACCCGGAAGTGTCTCCGGACAGCGCTGGCCCCCAGCCTCTTAAGTGAGATGGGCGCACAACCCTAGAGTCGGACACGACTGGCCCGTACGGGCAGGGGTACCTTTACCTTTAAGGTGCTACTGGACATTTTTTTTAAAAAAAATTATATATTTTGAATGTGCCAGACCAACACGGCTACCTACCTGAATCTACTTCCACAGTAAGCCAGAGAATAAGTACTACAAGGCTGGTATTATTGACCAACAAATGCTTGGGTAAACAAAGTCTTTAGCTAGTACCAAAAACACAATGCCATAAATTCCTGCTATTGAGCCTTGCTGTCATTTTAAGTATGCCATTATGTCCAGTTTGCCCAGGAAGGAATGCAGTGTGCCTAAGTATATAATGCAAAAAAGCGTTAGCATGTAATTGATCACTTCCACCCACATTCATTCATAATAAGGGAACCTCTTGCTTGTTATACACGTCAGCATGAGAATTCCAGAAAATGCAGACCTCTTCTGCCCCAGCTGACCTACTCAGACCACCCAAGAAACATCCTAATTTGGCTGGCTTAGAGCCCAGACAGAGCAAATACCATGCCTGAGGTGCTGCTACCACTCAGACAAATTAGCATTACATAAAAATTAGGACTCTCCACTGGGTATATGCACAAAAGATCCTCTCTTGCTCACCACATACCTTTGAACTTATTACCTTAGGCAGAAAACTGAATCTTCAATGGATTGAACACTTACGGTAGATTCCCAAATATTATAGACCATTCCACCTTATTTGTTCTAGAAAAACAGTCACTCAAGTTACCAAGTGCTATCATCTTCAAAATGTCATTCTTCAGGGGATCCTTCCTAGCCTAAATTGACCCATTGCAGCCTGCGGTTTGGGGGCAGAATCTAGTGGATAACTACAAAGGGAATGTGACCTTGTTGCTTCTCCAGGATATCTCAGAGGCTTTTCTAACCATTGATCACAGTATCCTGTGGGGCACCATTTTATGGTGGTTTAGCTCCTATGTTCAGGGTTGATTTCAGAGGAGAGAACGAGGTAACTTTGCCTCAGTCCTCTAGCAACGGAACTGTGGAGTATGACAGAGTATGATGTGTCCCCAATTTTATTCCATATCTATATGAATTTTATTCATATCTATGTGAAATGGTCAGGGGTCCCTTTACCTTTACCTTTTTATGTGAAGGTGCTGAGAAAAGGCATTAGGAAATTTGGGGCAAGGTGTCACCAGCATAATACTGCATGAACCTTATTCACACTCATACCCACTTATGTTTACTTGGAATCACAGGGAGCAATTCTCCATACTGCTAAGTAAATCATCCCACCAGTACAAGAATTTCAGTTTGTCATATGGAATTATCCTCCCTTTCCCTGTTGCACTGTTTGGGGGAGGGGTGTCCACTGACCCCCATGAGCTAATTGGGGGATGTGGGACATGCAAGGGGTATAGAAGGAACAAAAAGACCTATTGTATTAGCAGAAGAGCTTGTGCTGGCTTCCATTAGCAGGACTCAATGGTTGAATCCAGCCCACAATCATGCCATTTCTCAATATAATATTCCAGTTCTCTAAACTCTACAACTTCCCCCCTTTTTTCTAGTGCATAACTATTAAGTATTCAAGACTTGGAGAGAAACAAGTAACTCTACTTTCAAACCATAAGCTTATACTTTCACATGAATTGAGAAACAGATGCAGAGCCATGCACTGTTATATATGGACACACGAAGTTGTCTTATACTGAGTCAGGGCATTGGTGCATCTAACCCACACTTATCTCCTCTGACTGGCAGAAGGTCTCCAGAGTCTCTGGCAGAGGTTATTTCCATTACCTGCTAGCTGACACTTCACTGAAGATGCCGGGGACTGAACTTAGAAACTTCTACATGCAAAGCACTTGATCTTTATATTGAGCTCTGGCCTTTCCTCTGCTGCTGAAACATCAGAAAATGGTGCAGTACAGCTCAACAACCTGAGACACCTTTTGCTATGTTCTCAGGAAATAAAGCGGAACAGATGAGAGAGGAATTACATTTCTTCCTAGCACAATCAAGTCGTCAGGTATGATCTTTCCTTAACTTTGTTGTGGTACCTACCAGTAGAAGACAAGGAACTGCTGGCTTAAAAATAATAATTAATGTGCTTAATGATATCTATAATTAATAAATATATTTGCATAATGTTCAAATGAGACTTTCTGGATTGGTGGACTGGGTTGTAGTGATGCTGTTTATTTTAGGTGTTAGACTTCTGTGTTTAATAGATTAAGCATGTGAACTTGTGTCCCTTTTTCTATATTGCAGATTTAGGCTTGTACTTAGAGTGGTAAACAGAAATTTTAATGAATCAACAGTGGCCAAGCTTTCCCCCCTTTTTGGTGGGGGGCAGGTAATAAAGAAATTTGTGAAGGTGATTTCTAAAGCCTCAGAAAACAAAGTTCTTTTGTTTGCATAGCCAATCCCTCAAAACAGCATATGCATAATTTTATCATCACTGTGTGCCATCTGGAGTGTATTGAATGAACTACAATTTCAAAATGAGGTGAATGGTATCATTTAATTTCATGCCTTTGGAGCAAGAAACAGATATTACTCAAACAGATATTAGGTTTATTTGAAGTGAGGACAATCATTAAAAGATTCATTGTGAAAAATACAGCCATTATTGCTTTACCAGAAAGGAGAAAAATTGCTAAGAGTCCACTGTTATATACTTAAAATAGATATTATATTTAAATAAACACTCCTCTAAATAGATCTTTAAATAGATAAATAATAAAATAACAAGGAATGTTTTGGGAAAGATTGCACTGGTTTTAATAAAGGGTATTGTTGACAAGGGACCACTTTGCTGTTTTTCACAGGGCTTTTATTTCATAGGGGGAGACAGTAACAAAGAGATGCAGTTAAGACTCCAGTCAAGAGCTCACAAAGTGGGAAATAGCATTATGAGCACCTGGGAATTGTACTGCTGCCAGAACATAGAATTTGTGGTTCACTTCAACTAGAGCGTTGACCAGCGGTGACCAATAAAAGAATCTGTAAGGAAACGTAAATATTGCAGTTCAGTCCTCCATGCTGCAGAGATGTCATAAATTTCTACTAGACTTCCTGCAGTAGACTTCCAGGAAGAATGCAAGGGAAACATACCAGTATTAAACTGGTCTTTGAAACAGAGAATAATGCAAATGCATTGTCAAAGAAGTAAGAGGCTTCCACAATAGCTTTTCACTCCTTTATATAACTCTCTCTTTAAAAAATTATTAAGGAAGTTATAAAAACTGCTTTATCAAAGAGCTATCTAAGCAGCGTACATAATAAAATTGTAGATCAAACACAGCTAAAATCCACAAAACTATTAAAAACAACAACATATATAAAATACTGATCATTAAAACACAAATAATGATCATTAAAACACATATAAAACCAGTAAAATCTTTGCAAGAATATAGGGGCAAGAATATGTGGGCAGACTGGCTGAAATAAAAACAAAGTTTTCAGCAGGAATCATAAATATAGTGAGGGCACCTGTCTAATGTCATTATTCAGGGAGTCTGAACCCCAGGTGCTGCCACACAAATATACTGACTCCTCGCAAACACAGAGCTTACATTGTGTATCACTTGGAAAAGTGCAAGTTCCATAGTATCTGCCAAATACGCACAGATGAGGCACATATATTTCAGCAGACTTGCAGCATATCTATCTTTTTATACAGATTTAGACAACCCACAAAGGAAAGCATACTATAAGAAAGGAGGGTCTATACAAAGCATGGAACAGTGTGAGGTTACCATGTATACACATTTTTTTAACCCATTACTTGGTAGGAGAACTGCAGTGCAAAATTCATGGGAATGCGAACTTGAAGGATAGCTTGAATATTGTTTTCAAATCATGAATCAGCTATGGTCACCTTTAAATGCAAACCAAATCCAATTTCTGCCCCGTCCCTAGTGGCATGTTACAGCAATTAGTGTCTCTTACTGTGGCATTAATTTGTAAGTGCTTACCATGACTTCTAATACCAAAGTTCATTATTAGCTTGGAAGACTTTCCCAACAAGGAAAGACTAAAGGATTTGAGGTAGGGATACTGTGGTAATCTGACAAATTCAATTTATACAAATTCGGTATTACATTTCCACTGGCATAGACAATTATAATCATTCATAGCTGAGTCTATTCTATTTACTTTATATCAGCAAAAATTATTAGCCACTGAATGACCAAATTTTTGTGCAACCTGATAAGAAGCAAAAACAGTGGCTGAGTGTATGAAAAATTCTTGCACAAACTAGATTCTTATTTATTAAGAATGTTCCCACTTCCCTATACAACAAAGATCAATGAAATGCACTGACGAGTTTTCAGGAATTAATGTTGTTGTTGTTGATGATGATGATGTATCAGTTACTTTATACAATAAAAATGGTAAAATACAACACATAAAAGGAATTTTAAACCAGAAAAATTAGAACAATTAACAATCAAAAATACAAAAAAAAAGCTCATCTAGTAATATATTAATCAGGACAAGTTCTACCTCCCTACTAAAAGATAAGCACCACCATAGGATACAACATTAAGTAACCAAAGGCCTGCGAAACAAAAAGGTCTTAGTGTAGCATCAAAAGATTGATAAGGTTGGTGCCACCTGCATCTCCCCAAGACGGCATTCCACAGATGGGAGGACACCACTGAAAAGGCCCGTTCTCCTTCAAGTTGGTGCACAGAGAAGGGCCTCTGATGAAGACCACAGAGATATCTGAGATGGTGTGGTGTAAAACTAGGAAACTGCAGGAATAAAGAGACATGTTTTGCTTGGCCTAAATTGGAGATTTAATGAGGACTTTGGGGGGGGGTAAGATTAAAGGGACGCATGATAGAAGTTTATAAAATTATGAATGATGTAGAGACATCGTGTAACATTTTCCTTTGATTTATAATACTGGAACGTACGGTTTCTTTCTGCAACTTGGTGCCCTCCAGATATTTTGGACTCCAGTTTTCATGATCCATGATGTGATGATCACACAGGGTCCCCGGACGTTTCACTATTGATCCCTGTGCCACTTTATTTCTCGCTGCCACCACCCAGGCCCTACCTGGTACAATACTGAGTCCAGTCAGGGTTAAATTGGAACATAAACTTCTGTTTATTTATTGCAGTTTAACAAGCATCTGGTTTCCTAAACGGTATCGGTCAATTACATTCATGGGGTGCCTATCCAGACCTATAACTTTCGCTACCTGCTCTCACTCATTAAACTACCTCTCAGATATTTACTTGTCTTCCTAGCCGCTAACTGTTCCTGACTCAGCTTATTTCGCTACACTAACTCAACCTACCCACAGACTCTATCCCAATTCACTCCCACTCCAACCAACCACCCAACTCCCAACGAACACCTCCCTTCGCCCCTCCCAGAGCTGGTTTTATAGTCCCTCTGACTCCACCCCCTGGGTTCTGATTGGGTAACCTGTTTAACTATTTCACCTCCAGCACTCCCCTATGTTAACGTCACACATGACCACTGGAACTCAATTCAAAACAACTCCAGGGCACCTGTTTGTAGAATGCTGACTAGGGCCGCAATCCTAAGCCCACTTCTGTACTAACATTGTTAGGATTGCAGCCTTAGAGCCACCCAAATTATTTGATTGCCTGTAGATTCAAGACAATCAAAATAAAGTTTTCTCTCATGCAACGTTTAATTAAAATATGGAAATCACAACCACAAGACATGCTGATGATCACTAGCACTTTTTAAAAGAGGTAAACAATTTAACAGAGGAGAAAGCCAATCAACAGCTATTAGCCAATGAAAACTAAATGAAACTGCCACAATCAGAAATTGATACGGGTAGCTAAAGGGCAAAGCAAGGGAAGGCTAAGGGTGTCCTGGAGGCATCTGGCTGGCCATTCTTAAAAAGCAGAATGATGAAACTAAATTGACTTGGGGTGCTCAGGGTGTTTATATTCTAATTTATGCCAAATGTAATGTCTATAATGTCTATAATCATGTCCAAGTTGGATATAATTATTTTATACCCAGGTTTTGTCAAAGCTTCTGCAAAGGATCGTTAAAAGAAGACTCAGCAACATAAAGCATTATCTTTTTCTCATTCTTACTGAAATATTCTGACAAATTATTATTCCCATATGCCAAATATGAAGGAAAACATCATTATTTCTGAAGACACAAGCTGTTTCTGTTAATGCGCTTCTCAGCACAATTGGTAGTCTATAGGAACAATAAAAATAAGTCCTCGGTATCTAATAATAATAATAATAATAATAATAATAATAATAATAATAATATAAATAAATAGCACCTCATTTTCTGACAGCTTCTTTGTCCTTGAAAATCTGACTTTAGAGAATAGTCTGTGCTATGAAAAATACAAAGATGTAACATATGTAGATTAGTTAAGTTGTTGTTGTTTAAGAAAAACCTTACTCTGTCAGCTTGTCTTTGCTATTGAGTATAGATTTCTGTAATTGTATATCTGTATATACTCAGAGGTTCCAGCTTATGTGGCTTGTCAACTGAGTCATGAAGAATAAGTCAGTGTACTACTCACATTGGTTACATTCAAGCTCTAGGTTTCAAGGGCAGCAACCTTCTCAGTACCAGGTATGGAGGAGCAACAAGAGAATACTGTTGTCTCATGAGCATCTGGTTGACTATCATGGGAAACAGGATAGGAGCACCCACTCCTAGGAGCTGAAACTCCTTGGGGGCCCCAATGGGGAGGCTGCCCACCTTGATGTTTGTCTGGACATCATGCGTGATGTCACGATGCCATGTGTGATGTCACAATGTTGTGTGATGCCTAGATGCAGCGCTGTCACACAGGATACCTGGATGTGGCACTGTCGCGCAAGCCAGCAACACTGCGGCTTGTTCTCCTCCGCCTTCTCCTGCTGTGGAGAGGAAGCAGCCCCTGGCCCATGGCAGCAGCAGGAGGCAGAGGAACTGCCAGCCATGGAAGCTGAACTGCCACGAAACACCCAGACGTGTGCAACAGCGCTTCTGGGCATCACGTCTGACATCCAGGTGTCACGCACAATGTGACATCATGCACAATGCCTGGATGTAATGCTGTGACATCACACACAACCTTAGCTTCGTCAATTGCTTTCCTAAGTTGGCAGACCTGTAGCAGGACCTTTGATGTAGCAGGCTGTGATCCAGCAAGTGGCTCTCATTTCAGTTCTGGTCTATGAATAGAATTGTTGTGTTGGGGCTCCTCTGTATCCTCTGTGGTGAGGACTGCAGGCCTCATCATGGGTCGGAAACTGCCTTGGTCGCACTGGTTGATGATCTCCGGCACGCTAGGGACAAAGGTGAGAGCTAATTCCTAGTTCTGCTGGATCTCTCAGCGGCTTTTGACACCATCGAACATAACATCCATCTGGACCGTCTAGAGGAGCTGGGGGCACTGTTATACAGCGGTTCTGCTCCTTCCTCCTGGGCCATGTCCAGAAAGTGGGGGGGGATGAGTGTTCAGACCCCTGAGCCCTCACTTGAGGGGTGCCTCAGGGTTCCATCCTCTCCCCCATGCTTTTTAACATCTACATGAAGTCACTTGGAGAGATCATCAGGGGGGTTGAGCTGGGTGTCCATTAATATTTGGATGGTACAAGCTCTACCTCTCATAGAATCATAGAATCATAGAGTTGGAAGAGACCACAAGGGCCATCGAGTCCAACCCCCTGCCAAGCAGGAAACACCATCAGAGCACTCCTGACATATGATTGTCAAGCCTCTGCTTAAAGACCTCCAAAGAAGGAGACTCCACCACACTCCTTGGCAGCAAATTCCACTGTCGAACAGCTCTTACTATCAGGAAGTTCTTCCTAATGTTTAGGTGGAATCTTCTTTCTTGTAGTTTGGATCCATTGCTCCGTGTCCGCTTCTCTGGAGCAGCAGAAAATAACCTTTCTCCCTCCTCTATGTGACATCCTTTTATATATTTGAACATGGCTATCATATCACCCCTTAACCTCCTCTTCTCCAGCCTAAACATGCCCAGCTCCCTTAGCCGTTCCTCATAAGGCATCGTTTCCAGGCCTTTGACCATTTTGGTTGCCCTCCTCTGGACACGTTCCAGTTTGTCAGTGTCCTTCTTGAACTGTGGTGCCCAGAACTGGACACAGTACTCCAGGTGAGGTCTGACCAGAGCAGAATACAGTGGCACTATTACTTCCCTTGATCTAGATGCTATACTCCTATTGATGCAGCCCAGAATTGCATTGGCTTTTTTAGCTGCCGCGTCACACTGTTGGCTCATGTCAAGTTTGTGGTCAACCAAGACTCCTAGATCCTTTTCACATGTACTGCTCTCAAGCCAGGTGTCACCCATCTTGTATTTGTGCCTCTCATTTTTTTTGCCCAAGTGCAATACTTTACATTTCTCCCTGTTAAAATTCATCTTGTTTGTTTTGGCCCAGTTCTCTAATCTGTCAAGGTCATTTTGAAGTGTGATCCTGTCCTCTGGGGTGTTAGCCACCCCTCCCAGTTTGGTGTCATCTGCAAATTTGAACAGGATGCCCTTGAGTCCATCATCCAAGTCGTTGATAAAGATGTTGAATAAGACCGGGCCCAAGACAGAACCCTGTGGCACCCCACTAGTCACTCTTCTCCAGGATGAAGAGGAACCATTGATGAGCACCCTTTGGGTTCGGTCAGTCAGCCAGTTACAAATCCACTGAGTGGTAGCATAGTCAAGACCGCATTTTACCAGCTTCTTTACAAGAATATCATGGGGCACCTTGTCAAATGCCTTGCTGAAATCAAGGTAAGCTACATCCACTGCGTTCCCTTCATCTATCAGGCTTGTAATTCTGTCAAAAAATGAGATCAGGTTAGTCTGACATGACTTATTTTTCAGAAATCCATGCTGACTATTGGTGATCACAGCATTCCTTTCTAGGTGCTCACAGACTGTTTGCTTAATGATCTGCTCCAGAATCTTCCCTGGTATTGATGTCAGACTGACTGGGCGGTAATTATTTGGGTCCTCTCTTTTCCCCTTTTTGAAAATAGGGACAACATTTGCCCTCCTCCAGTCTGCCGGGACTTCGCCTGTTCTCCAGGAATTCTCAAAGATGACTGCCAGTGGTTCTGAGATCACATCTGCCAGTTCTTTTAATACTCTTGGATGCAGTTCATCTGGCCCTGGAGACTTGAATACATCTAGACTAGCCAAGTATTCTTGTACTATCTCCTTAGTTATTCTGGGCTGTGTTTCCTCTGCTGAATCATTTGCTCCAAATTCTTCAGGTTGGGCATTGTTTTCTTTATCGGAGAAGACTGAGGCAAAGAAAGCATTGAGGAGTTCAGCCCTTTCTGTGTCCCCTGTTTGCATTTCACCATCTTCTCCTCTGAGTGACCCCACTGTTTCTTTGTTCTTCCTTTTGCTACGAACATACCCATAAAAGCCTTTTTTGTTGCTTTTAACCTCTCTAGCAAGCCTGAGTTCATTCTGTGCTTTAGCTTTTCTGACTTTGTGTCTACACGTGCTGGCTATTTGTTTGAATTCCTCTTTGGTGGTTTCCCCCCTTTTCCATTTTTTGTACACATCCTTTTTTAATCTTAACTCAGTTAAAAGTTCTTTAGATAGCCACCCTGGTTTCTTTAGGCACCTTCCATGTTTCCGTCTCATTGGTATTGCCTGAAGTTGTGCTTTTACTATCTCCCTCTTAACAAACTCCCAGCCATCATGAACTCCCTTTCCTTTTAGTATTACTGTCCATGGGATCTCACCCAGCACTTCCCTAAGTTTTATGAAGTCGGCTTTCTTAAAGTCAAGAAATTGAGTCCTAGTATGCTTGGCTGCTCCTTTCCGCTGTATAGTAAACTTCAGAAGAGCATGATCACTCGCGCCTAATGATCCTTCCACTTCTACCCCACTAACCAGGTCATCAACATTGGTTAGGACCAGATCTAAAATGGCTGTTCCTCTTGTTGCTTCTCCCACTTTCTGGACAATGAAGTTGTCTGCAAGGCCAGTGAGGAATCTGTTTGACCTTATGCTCTTGGCTGAGTTTGACATCCAACAAATATCTGGGTAATTGAAGTCCCCCATTACTACTATCTCCCTTCCTTTTGCATGCTTGGCCATCTGTTCCAGGAAGGCATCATCTATGTCCTCCGTTTGGCTTGGGGATCTATAGTAAACTCCCACAATGAGGTCACTGTTATTCTTCTCTCCCTTAATTTTGACCCAAATGCTTTCACTTTGGCTTTGAGGTTCTAAATCTTGGATCTCTTCACAGGTATACACATCCCTGACATATAACGCCACTCCTCCTCCTTTCTTGTCTGGTCTGTTTCTCTGAAATAGATTGTATCCCTCCATTATTACATTCCAATCGTGGGTCTTATCCCACCAGGTTTCAGTGATTCCTATTATGTCATATTTAGTTTGCTGTACCAAGAGCTCAAGCTCATCTTGTTTATTTCCCATGCTTTGCGCATTAGTGCACAGACATTGAAGTCCATTAATCATTCCCCCGTGTTTCTTATTTAAGGATTTTTTCCTCCCACCACTAGGTCTGCATGCTGTTTGTTCCATTCGGTCTATGACATTTGGATGATCATCTTCATCAATTGATAGACTCCTACCTTCAGGAGCACTGTCTCCCTCCCCCACATTAGTCAGTTTAAAGCCCTCCTGATGAGGTTTCTGAGATTTTTTTAAATTGGAACCAGTGAAGGCAGTTAAAGTCCTGTGTGAGTGCCTGGAGGTGGTTGGAGGATGGATGGCGGCTAATGGATTGAGGTTGAATCCTAACAAGACAGAAGTACTGTTCTTGGGGACAGGGGGCGAGCGGGTGTGGAGGACTCCCTGGTCCTGAATGGGGTAACTGTGTCCCTGAAGGACCAGGTGTGCAGCCTGGGAGTCATTTTGGACTCACACCTGTCCATGGAGGCGCAGGTCAATTCTGTATCCAGGGCAGCTGTCTCCCAGCTCCATCTGGTACGCAGGCTGAGACCCTACCTGCCTGTGGACTGTCTCGCCAGAATGATGCATGTTCTAGTTATCTCCCGCTTGGACTACTGCAATGTGCTCTATGTGGGGCTACCTTTGAAGGTGACCCGGAAACTACAACTAATCCAAAATGCGGCAGCTAGACTGGTGACTGGGGGTGGCCTCCGAGACCATATAACACTGGTCCTGAAAGACCTACTTTGGCTCCCAGTACGTTTCTGAGCACAATTCAAAGTGTTGGTGTTGACCTTTAAAACCCTAAACGGCTTCAGCCCTGTATACCTGAAGGAGCGTCTCCACCCCCATCGTTCAACCCGGACACTGAGGTCCAGCACCAAGGGCCTTCTGGCGGTTCCCTCACTGCAAGAAGCAAAGCTACAGGGAACCAGGCAGAGGGGCTTCTTGGTAGTGGCTCCCACCCTGTGGAACGCCCTCCCATCAGATGTCAAAGAGATAAACAACTACCTGACATTTAGAAGACATCTGAAGGCAGCCTTGTTTAGGGAAGCTTTTAATGTGTGACATTTTAATGTATTTTTAATCTTTATTGGAAGCCACCCAGAGTGGTTGGGGAAACCCAGCCAGATGGGCGTGATACAAATAAAATCATCATCATCATCATCATCATCATCATCATCATCATCATCTGATTAACAAAGTAGCAAATTCCAAGGGATTCCAAGCAAATTCCAATTTTTGATGTGTTATATGCCTACTATCAGGCTTCTAAATTTTCCCACCAAGTCATGTATTGTTTTCAGATAATGCAATGAACCACTGGGTGTATTAATTTATATACTGTCACAAAAACATGGTTCTGTGAAAAGAGCTATGCATTAAACCAAAAGGCTTCCCTGCATTACAGCTTCCAGAGCTCAAACTTGCATGCTGTTCCTTTGTGAAGTTTCTACCGTGTTTGAATCTAAGCCACAACACTTTAATATATTGTTAAATTATTATTTTGATGGAGGGGGGAAACAGTAGGCTATTATTATTACTATCATTGTCATCATTTTGTATAGAAGCTAAAACAAAATATAACTGAGTAACAAACACTGAAAGAGAAAGATATCCAGGACTAGAAACGAGAATGGGATTTCTACCTTTTAAAGCATTTGAATAGCATTTTATTAGATACCTCAAAATGATTATAACATGATTCACACGCAGACATACACTAATATAGAATTATTGGGTATATAATTGTTTTGTGTACCAGCAATCACTGACAAAAGCAGAAGGGAAAAGCCGAAGGAGAGCTTAAGGATAGAGCAATTCAACCAAAAACTCATCATGTTTCTAGTTTAAAAATATATTCACCACCAGGTCTGTGATAAATTGAACTGTGCTGCTCTATTCCAAAACACAGCATGTTAGTAGTAAGAGCCATAAAATAATACAAAAGCAGTCCTGAATGTGAGTACGGTTTACATGCTAAGAGTTAATAAATTGTTAAATTTCTTACTTAGATTCTGACCTATACTTGCAAAGTATTTTAAAAAGGCACCATAAAAGAAATGCCATAAAATCCATAATGCCACAGAAATCCTAAGTCCACAGTCTGTCTCTTTAGCAGTTTTAGAGGCATTAAGGATGAAGAAGAAAGTCAAAGGGATTGGCCTGCGATATAGAAGTCAAATGAGTGGAAAATTCCCTCAACCATGGCTTTCGTTCAGAAATGGGAGCAGTATCTTGTTCAACCATGAAGTATCATGGGGATTATCTCTTTGAGTGTTGTCAATTTTTTTATTTTATTTTTTTAACGGGGTTCTATACTCCAGTGCAGTTTGCCATAATTATTTTTCGGGTAAGCCATGGGGAGATGAGATGTGACTCAGATAATGCTATTGTTTTAGTCCAAAGGGGATTTTTGATTACAAAAGTGGCCTGATAGTGGGTGAAATGGAACATTCACTTATTTATAAAGCTGTTTGTTTGTTTGTTTGTTTGTTTGTTTGTTTGTTTGCTCGCTTGCTTGCTTGCTAAAGCTTTTATGTCCTGAACTTCATATAGTTCTGATCCTCTTGGGTTTCTAACACAGGCAGCAAAGCAAGCATTAAGTTTTCATACTATAATATAAAACTTTGATCATTAAGACTTAACATAGCTTTAAAGGCGTTATCTCAGCTTTAATAACTTACTCACGTTCTTGTCATTTAAGCATTTTTTTTAGTTTGGGCATGTATATTCTAGCACCAAATTACAACCAACAAACTATGAAAGGAAGTACCAAATTGAAAAAAAGTGTTTGATTCAACAAAGACAAACCATTATATGGGTAGTATCACTTTGGTTATTATAATAAAGGCTGAGAAAAATAGAATGAACTGGGACTGCAGGGAAGGAAGCAATAGTCCCTGAGTGAAACTATCCTCTGCTTTTTAGCAATTCTAATAGAAACAGTATATTTTGCCTTTCTTGCCAGGCATAGAATATAGGTCAATCCAGACGATACAGGGAATGTGTTTGAATTTCTTAAGGAAAAATGGCAGCGGCAAGGTGCGGCTCCATTTCAGACAATGCCATGGCATGAAGAGGCTTCTTCCCCATATGCCATTTTTTCTAATGAAAATGTTGTCCCTCAGAACTGCTTCTTTCACCTTCACTGGCATTAAGATTATGGTCTCTCTATGGGTCACCAGTCAGTGTTCAGTGAGCTAGGCACAATGGCAAAATGGTTTCTCTGAATAGAGTCGAACAATAGACTACATGAATATCCCATATTTTGATAATAAAGCCACAATATCTGAATGTAATGGAGATTTTGAGCAATATGGCAACTCCTCACTTATCATATTTAAGAAGGATATAAATGTTCGGGGAAAATATGACTGCTCAATCAAATAAGGATATGCATTATACGGATTGTACTGCATTCTGCACGTCTAAATATATTGCATCATCAAAATTCATTTGCCTATATGTTATGCAACTAGAAGAATGATATATTCCCTGCTGTGATATATTCCCTACTAGGACTGTATTCCTACTTGGACTACTGCAATGCACTCTGCATAGGGCTATCTTTGAAGATGACTTAATTAATCCAGAATATGGCTGCTAGACTGATGACTGGGAGCAGTTGCCAAGACCACATAACACCAGAGCTAAAAGATTTACATGGGCTCTCGGCACATTTCCAAGCACAATTCAAATTGTTGGTGTTGAACTTTAAATCCCTACATGGATTCTGCCTGGTATACCTGAAGGAGCATCTCCACCCCCTTGAGGTCCAGCTCCAAGGACCTTCTGGTGCAGGCATCCCCAACCTGCGACCCTCTAGGTGTTTTGGCCTACAACTCCCATGATCCCTAGCTAACAGGACCAGTGGTCAGGGATGATGGGAATTCTGTCCAAAACATCTGGAGGGCTGAAGGTTGGGGGTGCCTGTTCTGGTGGTTCCCTCACTGTGAGAAGTGAAACTACAGGGAACCAGACAGAAGGTATTTTCAGTAGTTGCACCCACCCTGTGGAAAGCCCACCCAGCAGATATCAACCACTGGTTCTTAACCCCAGTCCTACTAACTCATATTCTTAGATCTGGTTCCCCCTTATGCTGGCAGAATTGTAAGGTATGAGGGACATATTAGCGTATGTAGTGGGGATGTAATTACATAAGTTTTGGAAGCAGGTTGTAATGGAGATTGGTTTTATTGCTGCCAAACAGGTCACTTTGGACACTAAGCTATGTCTCATCCATTTTTGATGATACCATTGCTGACTTTACTTCTCACAATTAATTCTATATCTATTGGTTGCCGCTTGTCTAGAGATCTCTCAAGGGTGGAAGGATAAGTATTGTTATTCTAGGGATCTATGGTTTTAAAAAGTCATGTTCATACTGTTTCTAAAAAAAACTGATTCATAAAATATCAGGGGTGATGCGGAATCCTCTGACTTTGCTTCCGCTTGGGCGCAGTTTATGATTTATATGACCAAACAATCTCATGGTCGACACATTCCCATTAAATTTGAGTTTATTTCGCAACATTCATGAATATTTGGTATGTTTAGTACATATATGAGCCTTGTATTCCATTGTGGAATATATTTTATATGTGGAATATATTTTATATATATTCAGTCTTTTAAAGCTTTCTATTATTATTGTGATTATTATTTGTTGTTATGACTGTTTTTAAGAATAGATCATGTAAACCTAAAAAAAATTGCTGCTGCAATCAAACCTTTGGAACTTTCCATATCACATGCCCAAACTAGCATATAATGAAGTCAAGTTAAAATGACATTTGAAAGGATGAATTTGCTGTTTTTATTCTTCAAACCATAGGCTTTTGAATAACTTTTCCACTATTTTCATGGATATGATATGTTTGAAATTTATTGTAACAGAAGCCTTATAATCAATGTGGAAAGGGTTACGCCTTGAGAAAACTAAGGCTTATTTAAAGAGAAGGCTCATACCAAAATCACAGAGCAGTAATTGGAATTGAACTTTGATGGCCTCAGAATCAGACAGTAGAGGCACTGAGGCAGCTGCGTTTCCCCTTGTAAGTAGACCCATAATATAACCAACACCAGTTGCTTATTAGTAGATAAAGGTGAGAATAACGAGCCTTTAAGAACACTAAGGAGTCTTTGGAAAGCTAGAACCTCAAGTTTGAAGAGGTGGCAGGAAATAAGATGGGACATAAGAAATCCCTGATGAGTAAAATGGAAAGCCCATCAGTCCTTTGCTCAATAGTCTCATCATTTGCAGAGATGCATAGTGAATATTTCAAAAATGTTATAAATTTTACACAACTGCCCTCCCTTCTTAATTCAGAAACAATATATATAATTTTAGGCTGGATCTAGACACATCAAAGAAGCATTTCAGAAAAATGCATTGTAACCTTTATAATGAGAAATCGTGTGGGCAAAAATGGAACTCCACAATGCCATCTGGTGTCACCGGGTTATATCGCATATAAAACGCTTTTTCTTTACCAGTCTAACTGAGTCCTTAGTTCCCAACCCACACATACAAACACAGTTTTTATTACTGTTTCCACATTTAAAGTCCAGAATACATACTGAAACTTTGCCCACAAAAAGATAAAGTCTACATTTAAAATGCTACTTAATTATCTACCTGTTTTAATGGAAGTTTTGGGGGGGGCGGACGAATAACTCGTCTTCAAAATTTCTATGCATGAGAATATTGGCTTGCATCCATTCTTAAACAAAATTTGTCTGGGTTGAACAGCATTCCATTTGATCATAAACATACCTTGGAGCTCCTACCTAAATAGTTATGCATGACCATCAAGGGAGCGTGTGCAGGGTGGCATTGGACTCCTGGCTTCCCAATGCTGCTTGTTGCTGTGAGTTAAGGAGAGAGGGAAGCAGTGGGGAGCTTGGCACTGTGCAGAAGCAGTGTCAGGAGCACAGGATTGGTTGCACCTGCACAATGCCAGGTTCCCCACTGCTTTGCCCCTCCCCTTCTCCCTCTTTGTAATCAGTAGCTGGTATAAGATACAGTAGTGTATCTTACAAGTCCCTTACAAAAATGATATAGCAGAGCTTTAGAAGCTTGGATTTCATTCTGCACATTGTAATTTTTTTAGGCATTCTAAGGGAAAGGGCGGGGCGTGGGTGGCGCTGTGGTCTAAACCACTGAGCCTAGAGCTTGCCGATCGGAAGGTCGGTGCTTCGAATCCCCGCGATTGGGTGAGCTCCCGTTGCTTGGTCCCAGCTCCTGCCAACCTATCAGTTCGAAAGCACATCAAAATGCAAGTAGATAAATAGGTACTGCTCCGGCGGGAAGGTAAATGGCGGGAAGGTAAATGGCGTTTCCGTGCGCTGCTCTGGTTTCACTAGAAGCAGCTTAGTTATGCTGGCCACATGACCTGAAAAAACTGCGGACAAACGTTGGCTCCCTCGGCCAGTAAAGCGAGATGAGCGCAGCAACCCCAGAGTCGTTTGCGATTGGACTTAAATGTCAGGGGTCCTTTACCTTTAAGGGAAAGGAGTGCTTTGTTGACTTTGCAGTTTAGACATAATTGAGGGAAGGATCACTTTAGACCCAGTTTAATTATAAGCATTCCCTGTCTAGAGCTGGTGCCTCTCTAGAGTTAGTCAAGGCATGGACTTCTTTTGGAAGGAATAGATAAGATCATGTTGATAACAAATTAGGTTTCCTTGGGTGATTTCCAGCTCTGTCACACTCAGAGCAAACCCACTGAAATCAATGAATTTGACCGTTGTTTCCAAAGAGTCCACTCTGATATGACTGACATTGAAGATAACCTACTGGAAAGATTATGGGATATGGAGTGAACTGCCCCAAAACTTTTGGCCATTCTTGTGACATTGGCAAAGGGCAGAAATATCAACCTAGGGAAGGAATAGGAACCTAGGAAGCTGACTTATAGCATTGCTCCATACAGTTCAATATTGTACACTAACTGGCAGAAATTCTCAGTGTTTTTGGACTAGTGTCCATCCTGCATATGCTGGACATTGAATTTGAGACTTTCTGCGTGTAGAGAAGATACTCTCCCCAATGAGATGGCTCTCCCCTAAATCCCATCACTATTAGTTTCTAGTTTTGTTTTTCATACCAACCGATTACTCAACTGTGGGGTTTTTTTTACAACTAGGGAGTTGAAATGCAATTCTAAGTCATCAAGTGAGTGAAAACATTTAATAGGTAAATGTACTATCCAGGCAATCTCATATGTGCTAGTCAGACTGCAATTGGGGTGGCTTATGTGATCTATATGTAGCAGTCTTGTTTGTTTTCTTTTTAAATAGTACAGTATAAGATGCTTTGTATTACCTCTACTTAAGGTATATTATAATGGAGAATCTCTAGGTATATTAGATATATAGATGTAAATTCAATTCAAGTTATATGGAAGCAAAGGTCAAATCAGATTAGTGAATAAATATAACAAGTAAAACTGAAATTGCAAACAAGAAGAAAAAGTGAAATTTGTTGAACACATTATTATCCTGTGAAGTCACATCCATCTTTGTTTTCTGGAAATCTGATTTGTTGGAGCTCTTACTGAAGATTTTATCAGTCTAAGTGAAATTTGGAGAGGGTTTGCCCATTTGTTTATCTGTCACTGTTACTGTTCCATGCTATCCCTTCTCTAACCCCATATCTCTTAAGATAATCAATCAACCTAGTCATTTGAAGCCTGATGCTGCAAAGACTCTCCTCAAGATGGCAGCAACAGTCTGCAACCAGTATATCAGCTATAGAACCAAGAATTCATGCTGCCTTTTCCTCTTGTGAGCTTGGTGTCTCACCTCATTGGCATGCCCAGCCTTTGCTTGATTACAGAATTATACTAACATCTGGAATATGGCAACTAATTCATACACCAGGCCAAGAAGATGTCCCATATGATCACCACCTTCAAAAATGCCATCCAGAGTGAAGCTTAAATAAATATCCCAGCTGCATCACTTTGTACCCTGATGACTTAATTAATATGAATGATGTGCACAAGGTAATAAAAATCACCCAAAAGGGAATCCACTCCCACAAGCTACACAAACGAATGAGATTTCTGTAGTCCTTGCAGATGCAAAAAAAAGGGGGGGTTGTACAAGAAGAAATTATATACTTACAAATTATACTCACAGTCCTGCTGACAGCAATGATTCAGTAGTGCTAGGCTGTAACTCTGCAAAATCATTCTGGATAAACAGTAGAATCAAGTGAAAGCTTCCCATATTTATTGCAGAATCCCCCCAAAATGATAAAGACATACTATATAGGCTGGTGGTTCTCAATCTTTTCAGACCTGGGACCTACTTTCGACCCAAATATGGATTTGATGACGGTTTTATTCTTAATTTTTTGCCATATATTTGTATGGTGGTAGTGCTGGTCTTACAACCCAACTTAGATCAGGCCCCAAACTGGCAGTGGTTCAATTTTCAAGTTCTCCATGAGGCAAAAAGTTTGGAAATCACTGGAATAAGTAGTTCTGGTTTAATACAAAAATAGGCATGCCTTATTTTTGTATTTTTCTTTAATAAAAAGAGGTGCCGGAACTCACCATGAACACCTCCCTCATTCTCTTAGAATGCAAATGGCGCCCACCTGAGAGGTGCCGGAACTGAGTTCCAGAGAGTTCTGGCTGAAAAAGAGCCCTGGACATGTCCACTTGATATTGTAGGATCTTTGTTTGTATAAAAGTACTGAAGTTGAACTAACAAGCTATTCAGAGAGTGATACACACAAATCCACTGAATATATGTCTTCTCATAATGGCATAAATACATTAAAGTGTAGGGATGGATGATAAATACCACAGTTAGAAATGTTCTCCACATATCCAGTACCCTTCCATATCTCAACCCTTGTAAGCGAAAAAGACAACAGCCCAAGCAGCTGATTGGAGGTAGAAAATATATGGTCTTAAAGCACAATTCTTCACAGACTCCTTAGTGACTCAGATCACAAGGCCTACATGAGTGTAGTTCTCACACTTGCATGAACAATGAACACCACTGGGCAAATCATCCACTCATCAAGTACTATCATTAAGTCAGAGACATGGAAGTCAACATACTAGCAGAGGGATTATTCAGCAAACAATATTCTGGTTCTTGACAAGGGAAAGTCAAGTGATGCAACAAAATACTATGTGTCTAGGGAATAAAAGAAACAACGAAGCATGCAGGAAACCAGACAAAATTCCAGGGGAATGCCTAACATTACAGAATATAAAACCATGATCAGTCACTTTCCATTGATGCAAGGTTTTGGTGTCCCTAATCAGGCAAATTGCATCTTTAGGTCACATATTGTCATTGGGAAAAGGCCACATGTCATAAAAGTCATTTGATGAGTCAAGGAAAATTCAGAATGCATTCTGCAAGCTACCATCTGTACTCATACAGAATTGTAACATGAAATTTTGTTTTCTTCATTGAAACGTCTTACCTTTATGGTTTTCAACAGGCAGCCCATGGGTCACATCAAGGCCACAGAACTTGTCATTCTTTTCTTTCATGTTCCTGGTGCCAGCTCTTTTGGTTTCCGTCTTATGGTTGGTAAGAGCGCAGCACAGACATCTGTGTTACCTTCTGAACCTCTCTGCGCGCTGGGCTGTTGTTTCTTAAAGGCTACACAGTGATGGATATTAATAAATATCCATCATCACTACCATATTTGTTTATCATGAAGTTTTATGGAAGCTAAGTTACTTTCCCAATGACTAGTTAATTCTAAGTGAGCCATGGGCAATAATACTGCAACCAAATCTTTTTGTTTGAACCCTTGATTACTCTCAGTTGAAAAGACTGCTATCAGCTGGGCCCAGGTGGAATGGCTAATTGGGAATGCAAGTTAACTCTGAGAACACCTCCTCCCAGAACATTTGTGCAAAAGAGCAGCTCCACCACATATGAAGCAAAAATCCTTTTTCTCCACAGCGCCTCCAACATTATGGTGAAACATTCTTTGCCATATCTCCAGTGCTATCTAGGAATTAATTTCAGAGTGGCCTCTTGTGTTTTCAGTGATGTATTAGCCACTTCAACTGTATTTTACAGACATTCCTAGACCTCTTTGCATGTATTTATAAAAAGTGTGTACAATTTCATGGTTCCAAGGGTTCCAGGAGCTTACCCGGAGTTCCTTTTGAAAATGAGACTGTGGTGTCTTTAGGATATATGGTTTATTTACACATATATGCAACCTGAGATTATAATGGAGGGGTTCACAGCCTTAACACCCCAAGAGGGTATCATTTCTCCCATAGCCACAGCCTTGGATTCAATCAGAAATCAGCCATGGCTTTTCTCTCTGCCTTTCCAGTCTGCAGCTTTTTGCACCTGCTTTCAGCTCACACAACAGCAAAACTCTCTCCTCAAACTCCTGCTTTGTCTTGCTAACTATTTGAGAGCTAGAGTAGGGACCAAACCCAGCACAGGGCCTCTTTCCTTGGTTCTCTCAACAGTCCATCCCCTTTCATTTTGTTCTCTTAATGGGTCATTGCCCCAGGCAATTACCTCATCAAAATATAAGCCAGGCTAGCTTCTTATAACGCTTGCTTGATTCAAAGGTTAAAACATGGGTAGGTAAACTAAGGCCTGGGGGCCAGATCCAGCCCAATCGCCTTCTAAGTCTGGCCCATGGATGGTCCAGGAATCAGTGTGTTTTTACATGTGTAGAATGTCTCCTTTAATTTAAAATGCATCTCTGGGTTAATTGTGGGGCATAGGAATTCACTGATTCCCCCCCCAAAAAAATAGTCCGGCCCCCCACAAGGTCTGAGGGACAGTGGACCGGCCCCCTGCTGAAAAAGTCTGCTGACCCCTGGGTTAAAAGGTCTGGCACCCACAAACTCATAACAGTATAATAAAAATGTCTAAGTGGTTTACCTAATAACAAGTTTAAGACGAATCATTGTGAGGATGAGCACCAAGTCACTCTTGCCCTGCATTAATATTTT
This sequence comes from Podarcis raffonei, assembly GCF_027172205.1. Taxonomy (NCBI): domain Eukaryota; kingdom Metazoa; phylum Chordata; class Lepidosauria; order Squamata; family Lacertidae; genus Podarcis; species Podarcis raffonei. Next base: position 45,856,166 of record NC_070605.1, on the reverse strand, counting down.
CCTCACACACAGATAGAAAAATGCAGATCAGTTCCCAGCTGTGCTCAGTTTTTGTCCTGTAAGCACATACTTAGCTTAGGATCTTGACATACTGGGAGTTGATCTTTTTTTGCCATCTATGAGCTGTCAAACTTTTAAAGAGACTGTGGAAGAAAAAAAAAAGACATGGCAAAGGAGGTGGGGAGAGACCTGACCCAGCAAACAGCTATAAGGCATCATCTGTAACGGATACACAAGAGCCCTTGATGCTGAACTCAAATCCCCAAATCCCCCCTCCCCTTTTTCATCTGCTTCCCACCCGTTTGCTCTCCCCTCTGTTCTCCCATCTGGTGGCAGCTGTGTAGATCTGACAAACGCTTGGAAACTTTCAACTCGGCATTCTGCTTTGCTTTCCAAATTCATTTACTGTTAACTTCTTAAAAGCTTTTTTCCCCAAAAGCAGTCACTTCAGGTGACGTGTTTTCAGATTTCCCCGATGTTAAGGAGGCAACGTTGCTACTGTTTATGTTACTTGCCCTCCCCTAATGCATATCTTTATTGCTTCCAGATTACACTGATCGGCAGGCACTTTATAGAGTAATATTCATAAATGACCCCATTGTTCAGCATGGTGCAGCCCATGCCTTTACTCATGGCAATAAATTCAATCACATTACTCTGGCCATGGCAGATTTACACTGGCTTCCTATCAGTCAACGCATTGACTTTTAAATTTTGCTCTGAGTTTTTCATTACCTATCTGAAACTTCCCTTTCACACCTATCAGAATTGGTCTCCATTTATATATGCCCTCAGTTCTTACTTTCTAATAATAAATCTCAAATTCATCAACCCCCTTGTCAGGTCTCTCATCCATGGGCAACAGAGCATTCACCTGTTATGCCCCTGAGCTGTGGAATTCCCTGAACTGAACTCTCATCTCTAAATCCCCTGAGCTTTTTAAATCCTTCTTTGATTCTCACTTATTAAAATTTGCTTTAATATTTGATCCACTGCTGACATATGCTGGAGGCTTGACTGGTATAAAAATTATTATTATTTTTTACTGTATAGTCAGTGAAATGAAAGTTGCTAGTGCTAAGAGTATATATATATATATATATATATATATATATATATATATATATATTATAACCTATATAATATAAAGACCTTTTTACCTCAGTGAAATCAAACTCACAACAAGCTCTGATGTAACATTTTGCTTCCATAGGGTATATGTAATGTGAAAATACTATGTCAAAATAAGATATCCATGCAACTTCAAATATTAGCTCATGAGTTAATACTGCTACAGTAGATTTATCGCGTAAATTGCCTGATTGATTCTCATAGAGCAAAAGCTATCCAGTGGATTCAAAATGTGAGGTCAGAACTAATCCTCAGTGCTTTAAGGTGATCCTGCAAACGTGTGTATCTAAAGATTACATACAGATAATATAAAGAAAATTTTCTTTAGTACAACAATATTTCTAAAATAGAATGGTAAGTAGAATATTAATATTTAAATAATTACATCAGTGAAAAATCTGATTTAACTATTCAAATGAAACATTGATAAGTTTATAACATTTTATAACATTAACCTTCCCCCAACAAAAAAAGATGGATTTGCCAAATCTTACACTTTATTATTCCAATAAGAGATAAACTCCTTTTCTTGATAAATTTATTTTGTCATTGCCTATTAGTTGAGTTATTTTTATGATGATCTACATTCATCTTTGTTATTTTTAGCTTTCATTCAGAGCCTCATTTATCTACATACATAATGTATTTCTCTTAAAAGTGAGACACTTTTCTACTGACAACCTTGATTTAAGGGCAGGCTGGTACATGAGCATAGCCAGGGGAGCGGGGGGCAGTTGCCCCCCTAATTCAATAAAAATCAATACAACTATGAGGTTCTGCCCCCTAACAAAAGCTTGCCCCCCCAAAAAAAATCCTGGTTACGCCCATGGGCTGGTATAGGAGAAGACACGCCTACAGCTTAGGGCTTTAGGGCTTTTAAAGGCAAGCACCTTGAACTGGTTCAGTTGTGAACAGAGAACCACTGCAATTTCTTTAGAACCAATGTAAAATGGCTTAATGCAGGTAAACCAGCCAGAATCCTGGCAGCTGGACTTTATATTAGTTGACCATTTTCAAGGGCAGCCCACATAAAATGCCTTAGAGTAAGCCAACCTAGAGGTTATATTCCTGATAAGGAATCAGCTATGGAAGAGGAAATGAAACCACCTTCTTGTATTTTTCTGGATAAATTTCCACATGAATAGTCTACAACAGAAGCCCATTTTGAGTAACTGTGTGAGATGGATTCAGGACATAATAGGAAAGTGTCTACCCTTAGGAAGACCAACTGCAGTTTGAGGCTCAAGGTTAATATCAGAGTACAGTGTTCTATGAAATTTAAACAGCAGGTGAAGCACAGCAGAATGCATTTTTAGATAGTAGGGTTTTCCTACTCCCTTAAGCCTGGCTTCTTGAAGGAGCTGCTTTTTAAGATCTCCTCAGAAAATGAGTACAAACTGAAAGTAAGTTTTAGTAATTAAAGCAAGAAATGCACAGTTTATTTCAATAAAAAAGAATTCTCATGAAAACTCATAGAATATATAGGTAAAATTCAAGGCGTTTGAAAAATTCTTAATGCTATCCTCATTTTCAACATAAGAGCAGTAAAATATTTTAAATGGATGACTCCTGATTAATGGAAAGCAAAGTAGGGTTGAAAGGCAGTGTCCAGTTGGGAGCTGGCTCTTCTAAATTCCTGAGGTTCAAATCTGAGCCAGACTCAGATGAAATCTCATGTCATCCTTAAAAATAATCTATTTCTCCTAGGAATAGAGCAGAGCTGGGGAACCATTTTATGCCTGGCAGGCCAGATAGAAAAGCAGCAACCCTCTATGGAGGCCACTTTTGATAGATGGGTGGGTCTACTTGATCGGCAAATCACCTGATCAGATTTGAACCCCAATTCAGCCCCATTTGGAGCTGAATTAAAACATATTAAAATCAGGAACCTACTCTCAGCTGTTGATCCTGATTGTTCCTTGGCAGTGGGGTTTGCATTCAGCACTGTTTAAATTCAGTACCAAATGCAAGTCCTGCTGCTTTCAGCAAGAATTGAACCCACTTGGGAGCTTCCTATCAGAGTTCCTGAGTGAATCTGATCCTGCTCAAACCAGTTGACTTGCATTTGGCACCAAATTTAAACTTCATAAACCAAGTCCTATTGCTAAGGGGCAATTGGAAAGGTACTCTTGCACTCCTGATTGTCCCTTAGCATTTGTGACTTATTTCTTGGCAGCTCTGGCCTTACCTGTCCTACACCTGCTGTCATGATTTTAGGTGAGTGACATATAGGAGTGGCTTGCCAAAAATAATCACACAGGGCAAATTGGCCAGCCTGGTGGGGATAATTTGGCCCATGAGCTGGAGGTTTCCCAATCCTGGACAAGAGGATGAAATGGTTATCAGATGAAGACCATTGTAAATCACTTCCTCTGGTGACTGTCTCTACAGGAGAATCCATTTGGGTTCAACAACTCACTAATCACATTTGGAAATGTCCTTCACAAGAGCTAAAAATGAAAGTCTGAACTGCTATGCAGAAAACTACCTAACTTGCACGCAGAGGCTGTCTGCACAAACTATTCACTACTAGTAAATGTATCATTATTTCACAAATAGGATTTCTCAGATATGTTAGTGAACAATGTTAGTGTAATATGGCTCTGAGAAAAGACAGCATTTGGTTACTCAGTCATTTCTTCTAGATAGTTGTGAAACAGGTGTATTTTACTGGCACAGACTTCCTTCCTTCCGTCTAAACCTGTAACAATCTGGTATTGGCTGTGTCTCTCAAAAAAGGAGTATATATTGTGCAATCCAATATTGTATTTATCCAATACCTCTTACTTTTATTTGTAGTTAATTTAAATACTTTAGCCTCAAATCAGCACCAGGAGTCGTGTGTGTGTGTGTGTGTGTATAGATGATTAACCATGACAAGTTTCAGTACTACCACTACTACTGGTGCTGCTAATAACATGCATTTTGATGGCAGCTTTCTATTAACAAGCTAACAAAGACAGCTAATAAAAAGATAGCTATAAAACATCAGATCACAGAATATATTACATCTGGTGAAACTAGGTCAGAAAAGAATATATTAAAAACATCTATATACCAGAAGCGTTAAAAGAAGAAAACAAAACAGGAAATAATTTAAAACAACAAATAGCAGCTGAATCACTAGACCACAGTCTAATAGCTATGCTATTTCACAATCTCTTATGGGTTGTTCCCAAAGGTGGCAATAGCCCTCTTGAGGAATTCACATCAAGTGTGAAGTAAACATGCAAGGGAGGTTTGGGGAATAGCTTGTTCATTCCATCCAATCACTGTTCTCATCTCCCCCCATAAACTGGGTCTCAAGTTGGAAGACTTGCGTGGGGAGTTTCTCCGAGTACATATCTTAGAAGCCTGGAAAATCACAACTTGCATGTGGTCAAAAAGTAAACTCTAAAACAATGCGTAACATGGTCAAGAAAGCTTTGGAGCAGGGGTTTCTCCACCATTGCTGCAGTGATGGTCTTTTTCATGAAAATAAGTGGTTTTGGTTTGCATGAGAGGAGAAGGAGTATCAAACATCTTCTGGTAAGCTAGTTATGGGCGGACATAAGGTGGAGATTGTAATTGGAAGGATGACATAAGAATACCTCATGAAGTTGAGTGTTCGGTTTGCTGCGTGGTTGATCTGTAATGTAGTTTGCAGCCCTGTGCAGCTGCTTTGAAGTTACAAAAATCCGAAACCAGAGAAGTTTGGAATCAAAACTCTCTCACACTGTGTTTTGTTTGGGGGCACCGAGTACCCTGACAGATCTGAGAACCACGGTGAGTTTCTTGTCATGTCATAGACGAGTTTGAGTATGAGTTCATCAGATACCTGGCAACAACAAAAATGCTCTGTTTTACAAAATAAGATAGAAAAGAGGTGAATACAGCCAAAACAAATAAACCAACAGTCAAATAAATGTCTTAGAAATCTTTCACTGAAGAGTGTTGGAAGAATACAAATATTTCACAGGACAGCTTTCCTACTGCATTCCAGCTATAAGAATTTAGATTCCTACTGTCTTTGGTCTAGACTCCAACAGCAGAAGGAACAGCCTGCTAAATTGCTATGACGTGTTTCTGCATTCATTCTGCTAAACTGCCTACCTGCTGTGGAGGTTTAAAAGTGATTGTACCTTCCTTTATTCCACCCATGTTTAGATTAACCAAAGAATCCTGGAGCCACAGATCATGTTTAAGAAAAATTCAGGGAGGTGGGGTTGCTCAGTTTTTCAGCAAAACCATTTTATGATTGTTTAGAGTGATTTTTGTTTTGTTTTGTTTTTTAAAAAGCAAATGAACAAACAAAAGAAAACATATTGGAATAAACTGCGTCGTCTTAACAACACTGTCAGACAAATAAAAAGACAGGCACTTAAATAGCTCTGTTCCACGGACAATACCTGCTTAAAACAATGCAGAAAATACAGACAGTTTTTAACACAATCATTTTCCTTCTTGCCGTGGCTAACAATTCTATGGTAATTTGTGTGGCAGGTGGTGGGATGAATTTTTCTCCTGCAAATAGCAAAAAGAAAGGAGGGAGCGCGTGCAATGCAGTCTTAACCTCCTGATTTATGTTTCTGGAGGGGATGAGGATATGTTGGAGGTAACCCTTTAGGTGTGGGTGGGTGGGTGTTTTGGGGGGCAGGGATGATCCAGCACTGCAGAGACCCCTTGCTGCAGCCAGTAGTTTTTCCACAGTGGTAGCCTGCAGAAACCCCCAATGTGAGACATTTGGGGTGAGGAAACTGCATCAGTGGATCTGGATCTACTGGACACTTGTTCCTGTATATAGATTCTAGCCATGTCTGTTGGATCCAAAGCCCCACACTTCTCAGAGGGGCCCAACCTTCAGGTTCCGCAGCTGTGCCAGCCTGGACACAGTGCAGCTATTTAATTATTATTTTTTAAAAAAATTACAGAGCTTCAGATGTTGTGGTTGCTCAACCACAATTCCTCACTGCTCACTAGATGGGGTTAGGAATGCACTGTTAACAGCTGAAATGGAGACTGAGGAAAAGCTTAATAATAATCGTCTTGTTGCTTTTTCTAGAACTCTCCCCAGACAGTCTCTTGACTATATTGTGCTTTGAATAGTGGAAATATACAAGATCTCAAGAGCAGAAGTGCCACATTGAGAAAGATGTATGGACCTCACACAGCTAACGGGAGTGACAAGTATATATTTTACTATGCTCTAAAACCGATGGTTTCTCCCTTTCACAAGTACTTCTGATGAATCTCTGTGGCTTAACACGTTAGCTCCATGTTAGCTGATATGCTATGCTTAAACATTAGCCTTAACTTGCATTTGGTGAACACATACAATCACTTTGCAGCACACATTCCTGAATTAGGCCATGTTCCCTAAATTGAAAAAGTGAATCTAAACTCTAAGAGTATGAACTTCAATGTCAAGCTGTGAATCTAAACTTTTAAAAAGTAGAAACAATTAGTAGACTCAATTTTAGCCGCCTGGAGGTGATTAGGGAGGGGAAAAACAACTAGAGCAAATAGAAAGAAAATCACCATGAACTCCATTAGGGGCAGATTAAAACACTTTCACATTACGTTTTCTATCTCTGTCTCTCTCTGCCTTTTGCCATATTAACCATGAGAGACCCAACTCAGTGTGTTGCAGCAAGACCCTATGAGCACCATGCATTTGCAAAGATGAAAGGTGGAAAAGAAACAACCCAATAACCACTAGTATTGTTCACTTCTAAAGATACTTGGGTCCTTATGGTTAATTTTAGATGAGTCTATACCCCTACCCAAATCAGCCCTTGTTGTTGTATAATCAACTCTAACAAGGACTGCTGTTTTATATTATGATGCTCTGCACAGCCAGGATGGCTTTCATAATTTGGGATTACCCTTGGAAAATTGAGACACTTGAAGCGCTTGAGATGTTTTCTTAGAAATAAGTCCCACTGAGTTTTATGAATTTACTCTGAAACAAATATGTTTATCACTGCACAAAGGCAGAGTAATACCATATCAGTAGCAGATATACCAAGATCAATGCCAAAATAATGTAATCTCAGGTGCCAGCAACTGATCCCACAAGATTAGACAATATTTTAGTTGGGCATATCACCTTGGCTCTGTGGTAATGGTTTTATCCCCAATGTGCCTGGCAAACTTGTCACAGCAGGCCAGAGTTAGCATATGCATAGCCAACTGAGCAGGCAAACAGGCCATCTGGTCACACTCTTCTCCACTATGGTTTCTATTTTATTACAAAATATGCATTTATACATATAAATTAGAATATGCAAATTAAGATATTTGTGCTCTGCTTCCCTCCTCCTGCCCGCCGAAATGCATTTCTTCTTTTGGGGTAAACCACATCTAGCCACCCTAATTATACCCTGTCCTGCTCTGCTCCTGGTTCTCTTAATGCCAACAAAGCGAAGCTTAAGTTTCCCATGAGATCACAATCACCTTTTTGTACAAAATCCACTTTTCCTGGGCTTGTTCCAGGTTTGTTAATACATGTAAAAAGAACGAGTTGATGGCTACTTCTTGTTCCAGTTGCTTCTCAGAAGCCTGATGAATTTGTAATTCTCAAGGCCTCTGTTGAATAGTTTAATGTGTCAAATGCAATCAATCTATTGTATGTTAGCAGTCATGTATAATTTCATTAGGACCAACTAGAAAACCCAAGGGAACATCATGTACAAACTGATCATCTCCCATAAATAACTTGCCACAGGTTAGTGCATGGACATTAAGGATCTTGACATCTTAGACTGTTCATTACCAGATTTTAAAGTCAGGAGCTATTACTTCTTTTAAGTGCCTTTAAAAACACCCAGTGCCTAAATACATGGCTGTAGCTAAGTCTTCAAAAAATGTTATATATATATGGAAAAATTACAAAAGCTACATTTGAAACTCATTCACCCAAATAAATGATTAAAGGGGAAGGAAAACGCCTCACTATTAAGAGAGGAGAAACCTAAGCCCAAATGCATTTGTGAAACTTTCATTATTGCCACAAATAATTAGCACACGAAAAACTGGTCAAGGTTAAAAGTAATAGAGAAGCTATTCATTTAGTAAACCAGAGTGGATGGTAAAATGTAATTATCACAACAGCAAACTTTACTAAGGGGATAACTGTCAGAACTGCTACAGTAAAAGGTCTCTGCAATTTTAATCCGACAGGCTAAGAGTTCCCTGGAGAAAACCAGGCTTAATAAAACCACAAATGTAAGAGTTCTTTTCAGCCTCCATTCCCTGCTGTGCCCTCCTATAACAGACTTATAATTATAAAGCAAATTAAACCAACTTGTTTGCCATACTGACCATGTGTAGAAAATGAACAATGGTTTCACTTGGGTATTATTTTACTAAATAATTAGATCATGGGTTTTTAGAGGATGAATTATGTTCTGCTTACAGGGTGAACCACTAAAGCAGATTTTTTGACGGCTTCCTTTTTGTGTTCTTTGAACATGGAAATGCTTCTAAGCTTCCTTTCAGTAAATAATTTTAAAAGAGAATCATAACAAAACAATGCATTGTGTGATCAGTTCTCTACACACAATATATCTACAGTGTCCACAGTAACATGCAAAACGCTGTTAAATCAAAAGTTCGAATTTGTGGGAAGCAACTTTCCTAGTTTAGAGTTCCTGAGCTATGCTCAAAAGCTTGTTGATGGTTAAGGTCAAGAACGTAAGGAGATCCCTCTGGATCAGGCCAGTGGCCCATTTAGTCCAGTATCCTGTTCTCACAGTAGCTAGTCAGATGCCTATTGGGAGCCCACAATTCGTAGCTTATTCACAGACTTGTATATAAAGTTGCCAGACCTCCAGGGTTGACCTGAATTCTCCAGGTTTGCCTGGTTCTCTCCAGGTGGCAGGTGGAGGATTTGAATCTCCAGGTGGGCAAACGTGCCTTTAATTTTATTGATTTATTAAGGAGACTGTGCATATAGCTTGCAAGCATTAGTCCAGCAGGAGCTGACATCAAATTATACCTAGATTCTCTAGGTAGTCTGCCCCCCTTTATCCCCTCCTCCCCTATCCTCATAAATCTCTGCCTCTACAGCTCTGTGGGTTGGGCTCAAGAGAAGGGTAGGGTTATGAGTTTGCATGCACATCTGGTGTGTGGTGCCGGGCTGCAGAAGCAAGCAGAGCACATGAAGAGCAGCACAGGGGGCTGCCTCCAGCACTCGCAGCAACTCCAGGATAGCCTTTGTTCTTTTCAAAAGTGTTCGAGGAGGTGAGGAGAGGAGACTGGAGGACCTGGACTGCAGGAAGTATTTATTATTTACCTGGAGTGGAGACTAGTTGGATCATTTCGTTGTGGTGGTGTAGGGGCAGCCTCAAAGGCATAGGAAAATAACATAGTCCAATTTGGAATGGGCATAATAAATCACTTCATGGACATCAGTCTGTGCCTTGACGTCCTGACTACGAGTATCTCCATCTAAAATCACCATGCTAGGCTCCCCTCTTCCTACAACAGTCTTCTCAAGAAGTGCCTGGCCTGATGGCCTTTAAACCCTTCTGGCTAGATACAAGTCAGCCTGATTAAATTTTTCTTGCCCAGGTTCCCTAAGCAGGTGGGAAGAAATGGTCCTCTCAGTTTAGTGGAACATGGGAACACCTGCTTTAGATAACATTTATATATTAATTTTCAGTCAGTGACATATTTGCTTATTTGTTAGACCAGTTTTTCATTTGAATGACGTGCTGTCCATGACTGTGGTTAATGCTTAATGTGTCATGCCTAATGACATCATCTGTGAAGTCACCAGGGGCTCCTCCCATGACATCACTGGGTCCTACTTCCATGGCATCACCAGGGACTGACCCTATGTCTCAGGCTTGGCCCCTGACCGGGCAACCCTATTTGTATATTACTCCAGAAAAGGCAGTTAAGAAACATTTAAATAAATAAGTAAAATAACTGCTCGTCATTGTAATTGCCCCTCCCCCTTACTACAGTTGGACTACAGCAGAGAGGAGTCTGGAGACGGGATAACCTTAGGCTTGTTCACCCATTTCACTGAACATAGGCATAAGCTGTCTATACACACAACAAGTGTTTGCATGAAAGAGTGTACACTGGTTTATTTGTACAGCTCAGCTATTATTTATACAGACTGCATATCCATTGAATCTCAGGGTTCTTTGCAAGGAACATTTAGAACTGCTCAGTGATGTGCGAGTATAATTTGCAAACAAAGCGCACACCACTACACTAGACCTGTGCATTTTCTTGCTTTGAGTCACAGTCCATGACATTTAGAAGCCTACATAGAGTTGGAGAAAATCCTCAAAACTGGGAATTTGACAGCACTAAGGCAGAAGAGTGTTAAGCTTCACACAAGAGGCATCAAGAACTCCAAGAAAGCTTTATTTGGAGTATTAGATATTAAAAACTAAGAAGGCATGGTGGGGGAGGGGGAGAGACAGGAGTATTAACACAGCATAACAGGCCTGCACACCCCAGGAGACACCACAGACCTTTCAAACTCTGCAGCTTTAGGACTGATGCAGTTTTCATTAGTGTAGATTTCCATGTAGAAACTTGCATTATTATTTTTTTGCTAGGAAGGATGTGCTGTTGAAGAGCTAAGCAACTTGCTTGAACATCAAAAGTCAAGGGTGTGCCCCCCCATGCTTAACAACGGCAGAAGAACAGCCAGTGCCTGTTGGCCCTGCCTCCACTATTGCAACCCCAACCTTGTCATTCAAGTGTTAAGGGGGGGACATATGCAGAGGGGAACCTGTTCTGTGCACATAATGTCTGCCCAAGATATGGAACCCTGCATGTGATGTATTTACCCTTCTGCTGCCTGTGGGGAACTGTGGACTGAAGCTTAAAACGAATCACCTCTGAAATTAAGAAAAGAATTAAATAGCAAACTTCTGACATCCCTATGAAAACCACACACAGGAACTAATAGCAATAATGGAGCAACAGCTCTTCCTAAATTAAGCTGCAATGTGAGGTGAGATACAAATATATATTCAATTTGTATTCGTGAAAGTTCTCTTGTATTCAACTTCCAGCACCCCTTCATCCTCCTAAAAAAAAATTTGAGAACTACTGCTCTAGATTTTTGATGCTTCTAGACTTCTCTTCATTTACAAAGTTTCAACAAGTGCTAGGTAATGTATAACGGTGGCATCGTGCATCCCCAGAGTTTGCCATGTATCTAGACAGTAATAAGACCAATACCAGAGATGCTCCAAGATGAATACTCTCCAGAGGAATCAGATTTCCACCCCCAACTTTTCCTTTTCAATATTTTATGATCTAAGATTTCACATAAGAGCAGGATTTTGAGAAAGGAAAGGCAGCTAAAAGCTCCTGTTACTTGGATCTCAAGGGAGCTGCTTTACAAATCACTGCATTGCATGCGAAATGCCATCCTGCTTCATATCGGGCCAAAAGGTCTTTTGACAAGGACTCACAATTCAGTTTCATCTGATTAAGCTGTCCTCCTCTGAAGCAAGCACTTCTGAAGCCCCGAACACCACCATTTATATCTAACACTCCTGGTCTCTCAGGATCAGAATTCCTTTGAACTGGAGAATCAATCAATGAATGTTACCTTGGTGGTTTATTTAAAGACAATTTTGTTGCTGGCATGTTATCTTAGTTCTGTGCAAATACTGTGTGATAGGTAACTCCTCTGATCTTACCGCTTCCCATTTTATACCCAGTTCTTCCTTTTCAAACCAAAACTCTCACGGGAACTGATGGTTTTGTTACAACTGCAGAACCACCTCCCTGTGGCCTTATTTACATGTCACTTTAAACCATATTTAAATTAAGCTATGGTTTAATGTGAATGTGCTATGTATTGATAGGTGTTTTGCTCCTCCCCACTCCTTGCTGCACTGTCAGGAAGTAAGCCATGGTCAGCTTGGTGTTCTTCCTGAACCCAGCTTTGTGATTTATTTTCCCCAAACAAACCATGAGCGGTAAACCAACCAATGAATTTTGTTTTATCACTTGTGAATGTTTGGAGACATATGAACCATGAGTGCAGGTTCAGATGTAAACACTAAGCCAAACCATGGCTTACTTCCCACCAGCATCAGGAGCAGGGGAGAGGACCAAAGTGATGTGCAAACAAGATCAATGTGTTTTAGCAGCACCCATGTTCTGTGCGTCTCTACAATCAACAGAGGGGAAATTGTGTCCCATGGACAATAACAGTGGTTTTAATATGAAATTTTCTTTCAGCATACAGAATTTTGTTAGAAGTGGGAAACGGAAGGATGGCTAAGATCCTTCTACAATGTTTGCTCAAAGTAAGATCCCTTTAACAAAAGACCCCTTGTAAAGTTCAAATGAGGATTAATTTAAAGCTTGCAACTTTCACCCACTGCATGGCTTCCTGTTCATCCCAGCTGAGGGATTAGTAATTGCCCCCTTGAATATGTTCTCTGAATTGCCTGAATGTCAGTTTCTGTTCCCAGTGAGGTTTTCATTATTGATACAATATTTTTTTAAGTAGTGAAATAGTATGATGAAATAGCTCTTCTGAAGATAAATTGGAAAATAAAACAATGAGAGAAAATCAGTAATTAAAGTCTTCCCCTGCCCACTCACTCATGGGCCCAGAAACAAACATAGGGTCACTGAGGGAGGCTATTGAGGGGGCAGTTAGTCATTCGCCAGCCTGACAGAATTGTCAGGGTGCACAATCCTTGACTTGCCTCAGCTACATTTGCCTTGCAGGCAAAGAGCTGTCAGAGAGCTGTCAGGATGTGTGATCCTCCTTGCCTGCAAATGCAGCTGGCTGAAGCAGGCATGGGAGAAACCTCCTTCTGAGGAGGAGGTATTCCCTAACTCACCTTAGCCACTTAGTTTGTAAGCAAGGAGCATTGCATGGCCTGACAGAACTGTCAGAGTGCACAAACTGCCTTGCCTGAAAACACAGCTAGCTGAGGCAAGCCCAGAAATCCCTCTCTGAGAGTTTCTCCAGGGCTTGCTCCACTTTTCTCTGCAGGCAAGAGAATCATAGCTCTGACAGTTTGCTAATCCCAGGCTGCAAGAGCAGCCCACCATCTTTGGAAGGCAGAGTTTGGACCACAGGCACATGTCCTAAGCTCAGGCTGCCAGGTGGTGGTGTCTGGTTGCCCATTGTGACTGGTAGGGCAGAAGGCAATGAGACCAACAAGTAGGTGGAGCCAGACCCAATGATAGGCAGAGCCAGCTAACTCTAGTTTTGTCCCCACACTCTTCCCTTCTATGCTCAGGAAGAGGAAGATGATGGGCTGCATGATCCCTTGGACAGATAGTATGTGAGAAGGCAGGCAGGCGGGACCTGGCCAAGGGCTAACTCAAGTTGGTGGGGCAGTGCCCCATTTTCCCGAATGTACCAGCCTCCACTGCTTATAGGAATGGCCGGTGGATGTCTTTTGCAGATAGCCTTGGGAATGTTTGAACTATGAGTGAATCTTTGACAGGGTTTTGCTGGCCCAAACCTGGAACCTGAAGTTTCCTTGGAGGAGGAGGAGGACCCCGCCACCCAAGCAGATTGTTACACTGTGAGTGACCCCAAAGGACATCTCTGCTCCATGACTGGAGGCCACTGAACCAACTTCCTGGACTCCTGGCTGGTTCCCAGCCATTTTTGTTTCCCTCTAGAACCACAAGAGCAGAGGATATTGTGCACCAGGAGGAGCATCATGGCCACTACCAAAGTGCTTGGCTAGCAGCAGACAAGGCAACTCAGGAGGAGGGGGAAATACATGGAAGCCCCTACTCAGATCAGGAACTGGCTGAGAACCAGGCTGGGAGGGGATACTTTCTGCTCCTCTATAAGCTCCCTGTCTTTAGTCGCATCTACACCACACATTTAAAGCACTCTTGTACCACTTTAACAGTCATGCCTCACCTCACACACCTATAATACCCAACACCCTTAATAAACTACAATTCCTAGGATTCTCCATGGCTGTTGAAGTGACCCAAGAGTGTTTTCAATATATGATGTGGATGTGACATCATTGCTGAAGCAACGGGTCCAAGCTCCAGCCTGCCTGAAGCAGATTGACCTTTAATCACATAAAAGGGGAAAGGGGGAGGATCTTCCATAGCCCTAAATAAATTGTTTCATGTTTCTTAATTTCTTAAGGTCAAGGTGAGTTTCCTTGTAAAGAAAGTGTTAGGACAAATATCTCTTTGCTTAGAAATATAGATTGAACATGATAGAATGCAAGTTTGCAATGAAGTATTAGTTCACAGTGGAGGGAAGCAGGTGGCTTAAGGTAACTTCATTCACTCTTGGTTCATTCTTTGTTGGTACCATGTGGACTGATTTTTTTAAAAAAACTAGATCGACTTTAAGAGTGTCATGCCATTTAGCTTTCAGTTCTCTAAATAACTCTATTGACCTGGGTTTACCACCAGCAGAATCTCCGAGTTCACACAAGCAAAGGCAAAGAACTCTTATTTTTCTACCAAAACCACCCACAAGGTTTTTAAAGCTGTTTCTGGGCATAGAAAGGTGTTTGAATAAATTGACAGTGCTTGGAGGTGTGCCCCTCCCCCCAAAAAAGTCTAAGGGCTTTTAAAAAATAAAATGATCGAGCCTTTGTGCAGGGTTCCCATTCAACCCCCGTACCGATTCCCATAGGATCTGAAGCTTTTACAAACCCTTTGCCATGAGAATGATCATTCTGCTGTTGTGATTTATCTTCAGTTTCTATGACTTGTTTATATGTTGAGGCATTCTCTTGGCATGCTGAGCTCATCCACCATTTTGTTCTTAAGAATTTATTTCCAACAGGCAGGGAGGCACACTGTGAAATCGCTCACGGAGACGTCACGTTTGTTCTCCCTTGTTTTGTTGTTCTCAGTTGGAAGAGAGAGAGCGAGAAATAAAGCCATTCAAACTGAGTGGCTGCTTGCTCTGTGTGCACATGCAAAAAAGCAGCATGGTGGTTTCCACGCTTCCCTCTGTGCTTTCACCTGCTCTGCCTTCTTGCCCAGCAACTGTTGTGCACAATGCAATGCAAAGCTACAGTCCATGTTTATAGTAACCATAGCCACCCACAGCAGGAAGTAGCAGCAGGTTTCTTCTTTCTCTGTGGCTGATGCTGGATGGTGCTCATGTCCAACAAAGGTGAAGGGATGTATTACCCCTAGCAATGGGAAAGAGTAATACCTTCTACTGTTTGAATATCCATGTAGTGCTTACTAACTGACACAGATTTTCAGGCAACAAACAGCATATGAGGCAAAGATGAGAAAGTGCCTCGGGGGGTACTTTGCCTTCATACCTGAGGGAAGAAGCAGTTTTGCTGGATTCTTTATATTATCCTGACAGCCAGGTCTACTAGGTGTTTGCCATCCACAATTTGTAGTCTGCTACAAAAGTATGCAAAATGGAAAACTTAATGTTTTGGGTTCTCCTCGAAAAGCTCCATCTAGTTCAGTAATCTGCTCTCACAGTGGCCAACCAGATGCCTATGGGAAGCTCATAATCAGGACCTGAGTGCAATTTAATTTATCAAAAATAAATAAATCAAGATTTACCACTTAGGATCTCCTGCATTTTATAGGAATTTTTGCATTCAACTTTAATAACAGAATCGCAGAACTGTAGAACTGGAAGAGACCCCAAGTGTCATCTAGTCCTACCTCGTGTTGCAGAAATCACAGCTAAAAAATACTTGACCATTGACCATCCAATATCAGTTTAAAAACCTCCAATGAAGTACAGTGGTACCTCGGGTTAAGTACTTAATTTGTTCCGGAGGTCCGTTCTTAACCTGAAACTGTTCTTAACCTGAAGCACCACTTTAGCTAATGGGGCCTCCTGCTGCCGCCGCGCCGCTGGAGCATAATTTCTGTTCTTATCCTGAAGCAAAGTTCTTGACCTGAAGCACTATTTCTGGATTAGCAGAGTCTGTAACCTGAAGCATATGTAACCTGAAGCGTATGTAACCTGAGGTACCACTGTAGAGTCTGCCATCTCCCAAGCTTGGTTAGGAAATGCAATGGATCAGGAGGCAGAGAAGAAAGTCTGGATGCCTACAAAATGTTTACAAAATGAATTAAATGGCACTCTAGAAATCTATGATGGTGATCACGATTGTGATTTTTTTGTTTTTAAATCAGAGAGTGTGTTACAGCAGAAAGATTTTATAGCAGTATTGTTAGGGAGCCATACCAATTAGGAAGCAGAGGACTATATGAAGACACCACCTAAGCAGTTCTTCTTGTTAATTTGCTCCACTGGGTTCTCAAAACACCTACATTTTGCAAGAGGTAATGATGCAGGACTCTACCCCTGCTTGATTACATCAAACCTCAACTCATAATAAGGGAGCCAAATAGAAGTTAATAAAGTACTTTATACAGTGTCTGATCTTCATCATTCACACTGTGAAGCCAATTCCACAACTGCCTTGCGTAGTTGTTGTCTAAGAAGGGATTTTACACCCAGGCAGGTTTTCAGGTATTTCAGCGGGGGAATAGATGAGTAAATTGTTTTGCTCTGGAAAGATGCTCAGAATGCAGCAAACTCTCCAGTAAAACTTTCATGGGGATTTTGATGTGGCAGGCTTAGTGCTCACACATGACAAATGAATAATCCATGGATTTGAAAAATTTGTTCATCTTCATTGACATGCTGCTCTAGTCCTACACAGAAATTTCTGATACAGTCTGTTAGGTCAAATATCAGCATTTCAAGAAGTCTTTAGATATAGATTTACATGACAGATCCAAATAAGATAGTTAATCAGATAACAACATGCAGCCACAGAATGAGAAACAAACAAAGTGGTTCTGCATCTATCTCAATATTCTTTTTCATAGGCTGTTATTGATTGATTTGAGAATGTTTCAGAAATGAGATATGCAAACTTGGTAGCATCATAAGATACAGGCTTTATAAAACAAAAAGACAGAACCATACAGAGTTGAGAATTGCTTTGTGTGCTCCATGCCACACTGTAACAGCTCTGTTCCCCTCTATTCAACCCTCTACACCGCTTATAGAGGTACTCAAGCAAAGTGTATTTACCACACATTGCTATAGTATTCACTGAATGCTGCACCAGCAACCAGCACCAGCAGTTACCTGAGAGATCACTTCTCCTCTATCAAGCAGCCCATGACGACTGATCTTCTGGGGAGGCCTTGCTGGTAGTGCCATCTGCCAGGTAAGCTTGAGAAGCTATAATTAGATAGCAGGCTTCCACCCCAGTTATGGAAATCAGGTTGGCAGCAAAACTGGTAAGTTTAAGACGCCAAGTGAAAATGTATATTTTTTGACAGGTCTATGAAACATGTCTGGAGCACAGATTTTAGATAACTGATGGGTTTTTTTGTAAATTATTTTACTATTTGATTGATAATATTTTACTTTTGGCTTATCCTGAGGTCTTTATATCCATTATAAAAAGGAATGGACAACACAATGCCTGTGTACCCATTACTGTTTACTCTGCATCCAGTACATTTCCTCCACTGGCTTTAGAAGTGGTGGACCCAAGATGCTAGCCATAATCCATATCTATACTGCATCTGTCCTGTTTCTTACAATATACTGCCTTTTGACGAGGGTGGCGCTGTGGTCTAAACCACAGAGCCTAGGGCTTGCTGATCAGAAGGTCGGTGGTTCAAATCCCCGCGATAGAGTGAGCTCCCATTGTTCGGTCCCAGCTCCTGCCCACCTAGCAGTTCAAAAGCACGTCAAAGTGCAAGTAGATAAATAGGTACCACTCTGGTGGGAAGGTAAACGGCGTTTCCGTGGGCATGCTCTGGTTCACCAGAAGCGGTTCAGTCATGCTGGCCACATGACCTGGAAGCTGTCTGTGGACAAATGCCGGCTCCCTCGGCCTATAGAGCGAGATGAGTGTGCAACCCCAGAGTTATCTGCGACTGGACCTAACAGTCAGAGGTACCTTTACCTTTACCTTTAATGTGCACACAGCTACTGCAGTATCATGCTTTATGTACACATTCACTCCTCTGCACAATTCAATTATACAGAACAGCAGTTGGGAATTTTTCTCATCCCAATGGAACTACATTTCCTAGTGAGCAATCTTCTGGGAGCCACACACCAGTGGTGGGTGGGGACAGAGGCAACACAGGCAGAGCAATAAATACGGCTCTTAACTTTGTGCGGTAGGCTTGACTGTAGTCACACTAAAACTCAGATGTTTCTATATATGCACACATATTCTTAGCTCTTGATTTTCCATCCAGGCAAGAAAAAGCCCAGTCTGAAGCTGGAGAGATGGCCTGGGAATGATGTGTGCTGTGGGAAGAGTTCCAGCCATTGGGTAATGAGGTCTAGAGGGCTGCATTCAACTCTTAATACTGAATTCCACACTCCTGATACAAACCTGCTTATTCTGAGCCAGACTCAGATATTGAGTCAGTGCTGGTTATGTTAACTGGCAAAGTCTTTTAGTATTTTAATGTAGGAGTCTTGGAAATGTCAGGGACTGAAACTAGGGCCAGGAACCCATTTGGAAGAAAGACAGACAGACAGACAGACAGACAGACAGACAGACAAATAAATAAATAAATAAATAAATAAATAAATAAATAAATAAATAGAGGTGCATGCAAAGCATTGCTCTATTACTATCCGCAACCCTTTCCCAAAGTAGGGGATACACTTTGGGGTACCAACAACATATATGATCTCAGGAAGTGCGAGAAATTGAGATAAACCAGAAAGATTAAGAAGTTCTTTCTCCCATGAAACTGTGCCACTGCACATCAAGGCATCTGCATGACTCAGACTAATTCTACGGCTGCCCTCACGTCTAGAATAAACAAGAAAGGTAACTGGAATGAGCTGAATTTGTGAGCTCTGTGAATTCATTGGATATACATCTGTCACTCTTCCAAACTACTAATCAGCTGTGTCCTTGAAAACTAGGCAGAGGATTAATAAAAGATCTTTAATCATTTCAAACTATTTCTCCAAAAAAAAAGAAAAAAGAATTGCACGTGCTTCAAAGTTAGAGGCAAAAGAGAAGGTTAGTAAAATACGATAGCATAAAACAAACATACATAAAACGGTCATTAAAGGAACTGAACAATCAGAGTACCTGCCACTGAACTAAGGTTATAGAGCAGCAAACAAATTGTCTTTAAATAAACCACCCAGGTAATACCATTGATCCCTCAGTTCAAAGAAATCCCAGTCCCTAGGGACTATCTATAAATACTGCTGTTCGGAGCATCAAAACTGTTTGCTTCAAAGAGGTTAGCTTAAGCGGATGAAACAATTCTGAGTCCTTGTCAAAAGACCTTTTGGCCTTTTAAAAAGTAAGACAGAATTTGGTATGCAATGCAGGGATTTGTAAAGTCCCTTAAGAAGTACAGGCTGAAGCTCTTGGCTCCTTCAAGCTTAGTAGATCTGGGCTTTCTGCTGAAGGTGGAGCTCAGCAAGACAATTTGCAGAAAATACTATACCTTGACACCAAGCACAAATGAATAAGGGGAAAATAAAATAACAGAATACAAGCAGCTCTAGATGAAACAAGTTTTCTTTAGTGGCGGACTCGTTTTCAGATATGTATAATATCTGAGAGAAGTAGGCGGGACTGATAAAAGTGAGAGTCATTGATAGGAGTACTGCTGGCATATAAAACAAGGGGAGGGAAACTGTGAGCCTTTCAGATGCCATTGGAATCCAACTACCATCAACCCTGCTTAGCATGGTTGATGGTCAGGGATGATGGGAGTCATAGTCTAACTCCCCTGCTGTAGAACCAGCAGAAGGATCAAATATAAAGCAAAGAAAAAAGCTGACACTGTGGCCTTCATGAGGGCAGCAGGTTGGTTTCTCACTAAGGAGCCCAAAGCCCTGAGGGATAAAATTAGTTGAGGTTCATTCAGACAGTATTCTGTATCTTTGGTTCTCTGAAAGGGAGGCTAAACATCTGGACTCTTTACCTGCAAATCTTGTATCTCACGGGCAGGGCTTTTTTTCAGCTGGAACTCACTGGAACTCAGTTGCGTGCTGAGGTCCCCCAAAACACCCCTACCCCAATAACTCACACATCACTCATAAATTTTTGTTTAAGGTTTTTGGCATAGTTTTGGCCACAACTTTATTAAACATACAAATTGTGAGTGGTTGCTTAGGCATTGGTTATGACTAGCTGTCCCCCCCGCCTTGGGGGACAGCACTGACTCCCGGATTCCAGCGAGAGCCAGTGTGGAGGAACAAGATCAGGGATAACTGGAGCTGCGACACAGACCCTCAGCTTCTCCCCGCATGCTCCCAGGAGCTTACGCGGCCCGCACCCGATTCCAGGGGTTTGGACGAGAGGATGGTAAGCCCCTGAATTCCTTTAACAGAATTCCCATGCAGCAGCAGCATTGGAGGGGCAGGCACAGCCAATCCATACCCCTCCACCAACCAATTTAAACCAATGCCTAACCGCCAACCTTACAAGTTGTGACGATTTGCTACGCAGTAAGCAAAAACCAAATGGCACACACTAATCAGCCAAATGGAAAAATTCCTACCAGGCCCCCGCACCAAGGCGGACGACCCCATGATAGGCATAGCAAGGTCAAAGCACAAGCCCAAAAGGGAGGGCGGGCGGGTGATCCGGTTCCCACATTGAAAGAGAAAGCAGCTTGCTGTGAACCTTGTTTAAATAACCTGTTCCCACCCCCAAATTGGCAACATCCATTTTATCCCAGCAACTCAAACAGCCAATCCTTGCCAGGCCCCTCTATCTTATACTGCCCGGCAACTATGGGGTGTCTTGCTAGGCCCCATCCGCAACACGTGCTCTCCTTTAGTGAGAACACGCTTTCTTGCACCTCTCAGGTGGGTGCTAAACCAGGGAGACATTCGTGCTGAGTTCCGGGACTTTCCCCCCCTAGAAAAATAGCAGTGTTCATATGAAGCACTGATACAGTGGTACCTCAGGTTAAGTACTTAATTCCTTCCGGAGGTCCGTACTTAACCTGAAACTGTTCTTAACCTGAAGCACCACTTTAGCTAATGGGGCCTCCTGCTGCCGCCGTGCCGCCAGAGCACAATTTCTGTTCTCATCCTGAAGCAAAGTTCTTAACCCGAGGTAATATTTCTGGGTTAGTGGAGTCTGTAACCTGAAGCGTATGTAACCTGAAGCATATGTAACCCGAGGTACCACTGTACAGCAAAAATTACTAACATAAGAGTGTGTGAACATTTTTGGCAGTACCATAATGGAAAGGTTTTTCCTTTTCTGCTCGCTTTGCAAAAATTAATAATAATTGCATATGAATTGACATGACTGTCAATTCATCTGAGTGATATAATCACAACACTGAATCTGATTGGTTACACAATTATGACAGCCCTATTCACAACTACTTGTGCCATGCTTTCAGCCCCACCCTGGTGTTTCTTTCAGTAACCACACATGTTGTACATGTTTATGTGAGAAGACCAGTGTGTGAGCTGATCTTCATGAGCTCAGGCTCTGCCCAGTCAGGAATCTTGATTAGAAAATGACACAATGTCAATGGCATGGCACCACACTCCTTGCTCAACACACTTATGCAGCTTATGCCATTCATACAGTTAAAACAAGAACAGTGTTCTTCTCAACGTCTGATCTCTGTGCGATTTCTGTCCGGGTGGGATCAATCGCTCCCAGGGAAAATGGTACCAAAGCTGTGGTGCCGCAGCAAATAATTGTGCCAACCAGGATTTTTAAAATGTTAATATTTACACGATCTAAGCAGTTTTGACTGCCGGAGATTACAGTTTGCCTCTACCACAAAATCAAAACTGCAGAATATTTGATGCAGGACTAGTTAAAATTCACCATTCGAAATTGCAATGTGCCTGATAATGCTGAAGCCCACTTTCCACACACATCATTTCCTTTTAACAGACATTAAAAGGGGGAAAAAATATTATTAAACTTTATTGTACTCAATAAACATGAGTTCTTAGCCTAACAAACAGATGTGGTTTAAGGCTAAGAGATAGGCTTTGTAGGGTTTAAATATTTGCATGTATCAATTGTTTGGGAGAGATAGGGAAGGCTGAATCCCAGTGGAAAGATGTGAGCAGGGAGGATAAGCAGAATGCTAAGTAGCATCATCCCCACATCTCGTCAGTATGTGTATGATCTCTAATTATCACTGTATATATACACAGTGGTGGAAGTAAAGCCAGGTGCTGTAACCAAGGTTTATTTATTTATTTACTTTGGCCGGGGGGGGGGGGAGATAGCGAGAGAGACTCAATCACTGATATTTTTATTTATAGAAGAACATTTTTCACACAACACCCAGGACAAATATTATTCACGTAAGAGCCATTAGCAGGCTATCCAATCCCCCCCCCCCACACCCGCTCTTACCTTAAGCTCATTCCTTCAGAGGAAAAAAAATGACCCTTTTCTGTCTAAAAGCAAAGACTTCAATTGAGACAGCAATGTTCTCTGACAGACATGAGTTCTGAATACTAATTCTCAGCTACCATTCAGAGCTCATTAGTGTGGGGCTACATTTTCTAAACAGCACTGTATGTCTTAAAAGTCTACAACCTTGCACTAAAAGCCAAGAAAATTACATAGTTTCGAATGCCAGTGTTTAAAAGATATATATAGAAAGAGAAGAAAAGAAAAGGAACCCTGAAGTGTCATACGTAGAATTCTGCCTTTGGACAGAGCTGCTATGACAAGACTTATAATTTTACAGTATCATGAAAACCCTTCTGGGTGCAGATTCTATTATATTTTATTGCTCCCAAGTTCAGTGAAGCTCCTTAGAAAGAGCATTTTACTAATCAAGCTAATGGTAAATCTGGGAAACCTCATATTAATTTGTAATGTTTGTTAAGCATATAGATGCTGACTAAACAACTGACTACTGTTTACTTCCACAAGATACCTCCTAGGCAATATTTGCTTTTATATCTCTTCCTTTATTTAATTTGCCACAGCAAGGAAAGGAGTTCAGGGAATGAACAAAAAATTCACTGTAAAAGCTTAATTGCGCACCACCCACCAGCTGATTGCACCTGCAGAATGGTTGTAAACTCCCAGTCTTTTATTAACAGGGGTGTATATTCAAGTCCATTAGGATGCATTGCATTGCCCTTGCCAAAGCTTTCAACCTTTTCTGACACACAGTATTTGCTCATTTAAAAAATAATTGCCCCAGTTCTTTCTTTTTTCTTTCTTTTTTTGCTAGGGCTGCTTTGGTTTTATACTTCAGGGATATTTTGCTTGCTGTTGTTGTCATTGTACTACTACTACAAGCAGAATTGTTTTGAGAAGTACAGCCTTTTCAAGGAATTCAGTGGACATAAGTCAAGGTGCCTGATTTGTTCCTGTCAATATTTGATAAGGAATCTGAGGGCTAAATTAGACATGGCATTAATTTTCTGACTCCAATTCGTGTGCACGGTTTTTGTTATGTAGATGGGAATTATTGGGAAGTCTGGTCATGGAGCGGGGCGGGGGGGAAGAGAGAGAGAAATGATCTCTTTCCCTTTCTGAAATAGTCCTAGACAAAATAAAATAATAAAACCTGTCCCAAGCTGGTGTTTGCTAGGATTGTACAAAAACTTCAGACAAAGTCATATCCTCACTTTGATGACCTTCAGGACACCTCAGAATTTGAGGTGACCTGGGTCCAAGGTGGTACACGGCAAAATGGAAATGATCCAAGATTTTGGAACCACATCGTAAGGGGGCTTTAAACTTTTTTTCTGGCAATCTGATATATTTTTGAACCCCCAACAAACTCCCCATAAGTATAAAATGCCAGGGAGGGTGGATGGGGGTACTGGCAGAGGAAGAGGAGTGCGGGGGGAGCGCACCGCCCCTGGCAGCACAATCCTGGTGGGGTGCCATCGTGGTTGCCGCCGTGCCCATGCTGGACACCCCACCCCCAGGACACATGCCAGTCCCGCCCCTGCCTGCTCTCCACCCCCCGGTGCCAGAGCATGAAGCTCCTCCACTGGATGGGGGGGGTACAGTTCTGTGACTGAAATATCTAGCTCACAGCATTTTCAAGGTTTTTTCTTTTTGCTTTTAGCTGTAGCACTTCTGATGCTGAAGGCACATATCAGAAGATTCTCATTGCTCTTGATGATCCACAGCTTACTGGGAGATGGGGCCTGTACTGCATTTCCACATACTGAAATAAGTTCTGTCCTCCGTAGTTCCTCCCCAACACACTTGCTCAGTACCCAGTTTGGTAGGCAGCCTGGGGAGCCTTGACTCTAACTCAGGGGTGGGGAACCATTCTCAGGCCAAGGACCACATGTCCTAATAGTCAGTATTGTGGGGGCCACATGCCAGTGGTCAGTGCAGTTGAGGCCAAAGGTAGTGGCGCAATTAATGCAAATTTTACATCATTGCTACTTTCTCCACACATAGGCGCTACCCTCTCCATCCTCCCTCCAGGCAAGCAAGAAGCATTATCAGAGTTCAAGGATACATTTCAGCTATGCAAAAACACTCAAGAAGGGCATGAAATAGGGCCAGTAGGGGAGTTGTATGGAGAGAGAAGAAGAGACTCAATAATCAGAGAGAGATGCTTGGATCTCAGCCTTTATCCCCTGGACCTAATGTTCCCCATTCCTGCTCTAACCCATATTTTAATTTGCCATAGTTTTCTTTTGCATGCCCCCATGTCCACCCCTATCCCCAGGTTTCGGACACAATCATTCAGCACACTCAAAATCAAGCTTCAACACCAACACTGTACTTTTCTCCCAGTGTTGGCTTAGACTCCACAAATTTAAAGTACATGACTCCCCCCCAAAAAACCCTGGGAAGCATAGTTGGTTAAGCATGCTGAAAATTGTAGCTCTGTGATTTGTAAATGACAATTTTCAGGATTATTTGGCTGAAGTCATGTGCTTTAAATGCATGGTATGCACACAGCCTTAGTCCTGATATTGTAAGCTGCTCCAAGAGCCCTTTGGCTAAATAAATAAATAAATATGCCTCAAATAAATGTATATATTTTAGAAGAAAAAAAGCTATTTCACTAACATTATGGAAGACTTTATATTTATGCCTTTGTGAAGTTTAGGCAAATACTCTGCCTGGAATCGATGGCTATTAGATGGATTGACGGATACTGTGTTTGAAAATAAATGATAATTCTCCTTTGCATTGCTAAATCTTGATGACCTCTGGATGGAATTCAGAATGTGGGTGTTTCAAAACCTTTTTTTATTATTATTAAATGATAGTTTTATAGCAATTCATTGTCCAAAGAGACCTCTGAAACAACACTTCTATTGCCATCTCTGAATTTAGACCACACAATTTTTATGTTATGATACACTAGTACAGGAGGAGAGATTGCTATGTTTTGCAAAGCAGTGCCTGATGTCTCTCCCTCCATTTCAAATTAATAAACTTGGCACAGCACAGCCATTATGAAGATCATACATTTCCAACTAGAAGCCTGGGGACAGGTGCAATAAGTAGCTAATATCTGTTGCTGGCTAGCGTCAAAGAAATGGAAGAGGGAAAGTCAGAGCAATCATTCTTTTAAAGGCAATCCATTGGCCAGAGACCTCAAAAACAACATTTCTATTGCTGTCTCTGAATTTAGACCACACAATTTTTTAGTTTACAACTGAACCTTTAGACTGCTTTAGAAAATGCTTGAAGCTGTTTCGCTTCAATTGCTATAACATAATGCCGTAAAAAAGAATCATGGAGCATTCCTGAAAGAGCTTGAAACATGGCGGAATGCTCAGTCTGTTTCAAACCTATTAGAAGAGTTTAAGACAACATAAGAGCGTTTTTATTCTAACATACAAGACTCCTTCCCCAACTAGCAAGGTTATTAAAATGTGGGAAAGTTGGAGTAAGGCATGAGAATAAGTTTTTTGGGATGCTCTTGTGCCAAATTTTTAGTTCACAAGAAGAAGAAGAGTTTGGATTTGATATCCCGCTTTATCACTACCCGAAGGAGTCTCAAAGCGGCTAACATTCTCCTTTCCCTTCCTCCCCCACAACAAACACTCTGTGAGGTGAGTGGGGCCCGAGAGACTTCAGAGAAGTGTGACTGGCCCAAGGTCACCCAGCAGCTGCATGTGGAGGAGCGGAGACGCGAACCCGGTTCCCCAGATTACAAGTCTATCACTCTTAACCACTACACTCCACGTATCAAGTGATGCTTTTCACAACATGAGAGTACAATGATAGGAGAAATTACTTCTGATGCACTATAAGCTCTGGATATTCTTTAGTTAATTAAAGGTACAGAAGATCCTGTTTGTTATCCAGATCATTGGTGCCCATTTTCATACTGATGATAGCTGGTTGGATCCTCCCCTTCATATATACCAAGATACAGATACAATCACACCCCATATGTGTGATCAATTAATTAAAGACAATCTGGAGATGTAGCTGTGCACTATGTATTAAGTGTAAGGTGTAGTTTGGCCCTCAAGCTAGCATTCTGCCGCCTGCTGCAAACAGATAGAAGCTGGAAGTGTGTAATTTCTGGTTCCAAGAATTTAATTCCTCTGTTCTTTGACATTGTTCATTTTTCAAAAGTCAGCACATATTATTGTAGCTTGTTGCCTAATTTCTCATCTGAAAATCTTCCTTGACATTATACGGTATGTGACCCAAATACGCTAAGTGCTTTGCAAAGCACATTTTCCAGCATTGACAGATATATCAGTTACTTGTGTAGATGCTTAAAAACAGAGGACAGGCATTGGGAAAAAGTCATGTGCAAGCGAAGAGCAACTTAAAAGGGGAAATTGTTAGAAAAGTCTACTTCAGGGTTTTTTTTAGATGTCACATGAAAGCCAAATTCACCTGCTACCTGACGTTTCCTGGAGTCCCCACATGCAGCCCCACTGGCTTTGCTACAAAGTTGAGAAAGCCTGGAAAGTACAGCAGTGTCTGTCAACAATTGGATTAGTAAATGGGATCTGCCTGTTTTCCTGAAGTCGATGTAGAGCAAGAGTATAGAGTGCTTGGGCATTGTTGTTAACTGGGTCATCTCAGCTCTAGGCCATAACTAGACATCAAACATCCCAAAGAACTCTTCAGTCATTCTGATGTTGTCAAAGTCAGTCTAATAACCCTGTCATTTTTTTATTTTTATTCTTTTCAGGCGTCAGAATAATTGTGTGTGACCAAGAAGCAGCTAGGTCACTTGGGCATGCCATATACCTGTAGCTTTTATTTTTTATTCTTTTGCCTCAAGGGCTTGTTCTATTTTACTGTTCTGCCATGTTCTATTTAATATGGTTCCCTAGAATAGGTTTTAAATAGTTTAGAAGGCAGGCTGATATCACATGTTTGTTTGTTCATAAGAAGAAGAGTGGAGCAGGTTCTAAAAGGCAAAGCGGGGGGATTGCACTCGCTTGTTTATTAGATCAGTAATTTCAACTTTTTTGGACATAGGAACCTCTGTAACACATTGTTCTATCCAGAAAAGCCCCAATCTTCTCCTCATGTGCCCCAATTTTAAAAAAAAACCAATAGAAACCAATTGTAATCTCATAACACTGCTATACAAATTTAAATAAAATAAATCCCAAACACTGACCCACCCACCTATATATCTTCTGTCTGTTTTGTCACACCATTCACAGATAAAGTCTGGTTTTGAACATTCACAGTGCTGAAGGGTTGAACATATATCACCAAACTAGACTGAGACATGAGTTACTTGGGGACATTCCCACACTTGGAGTGGGGATGACCAGCCAGTGCAAGGGGCAGAAATGAAGTGTCTGAGAGGTTGTAAAATATCATGAAACCTAGAGGAAGACTGCAGGAAGAGACCTAGAGGGTGCTACTGGATGATACAACAGTGGTATAGGTTTTCTTTATAAAAAATAATTTGTGTTTTGACATAACTTTTGCCTAGGTAGTGTGATACATTAGCTAACTGAATGGTAAGGGGAGACAAATGTCTTTACAGCTACAGCCAGCACATATAGGAGATCTGAGGTAAAATTTCAGGTCAGATGAGATGCCTTCTTGCAAATGTGACCCCCAAATCTTCACTTTTGCAAACTCAACTGGTCATTTGGTAAATCATGGACCCATGATGACAGTGATAATGGTACTTCATCTGTATACTAGTGCCAAAATAAAAATTAAAAAATTGCCCTATGTTTGCAAATAGCCACAGGTCTGGGTTTTCAATGATTAGCTGCTCTATCCTCACATCTGGTCTATTTTTTGTATTTCATTTATGCAACATCAATTCTGAAGAAAATGCAGGTCTGAAGGGATTTCAGAAGTAGCTCAGCAGTTCGATCCAGGGCTTCCACAGAGACAGATGCAGGGCTTAACATGAGGTTTGGAAGGCCTTTAGGATTGGGACTGACATGCAGGAGCTCTTTGTTCCACATAAACACAATATGGCAAACATCCCTCAGAGCAGTAAGTCTTCCTTTCTTGAAGATTAACCTGCAGTTTAAAACATTACCAAGGGCTCTCATTAGCTGCTGTGCCTCCACTATCCTGTGCTGGGATTCTTGCCAAAGCTTCTGCTCTTCCCCACTTTGTTGTGAAGAGCTGCTTGTAAAACAAGAGAGGTAGGGAAGCCTGTTACAAAGTCCCGTAAGAATGTATTTTATCAGTTCCAGGAAGCATGCAAATGGATGTGAACAACATTTTGGAGCACCAAATCTTTGCACATGCTTATCAGTTATTTCTATATCAACAAAGAATCAGGAAAGTCTTTGACCCTTCAACTTCTTTACGGGGAAAAAAGAGAGGCTGAAAACATAAAGAACCAAGAAAAGGAAAGCTGACGTGAACAATCTTCATATGATTTCAATGAAGTCAGCTGAGCAAACTTGAGGGACTAAGCACTGGCGGAGGAAGAGGAGTGGGGGGGGGGAGCGCACTGCCCCCGGCAGCATGATCACAGCAGGGTGCCATCGTGGCTGCCCCCTGCCCATGCTGGGTGTCCCGCCCCCACAGGCAACACCCCCGCCCCCAGAATGTGCAGCAGCCCCACCCCCACCTGCTCTCCGCCCCTCAGTGCCAGAGCATGAAGCTCCGCCACTGGGAATAAGGCTTATCACTTCTGATTTCACTTTTAGCTCCAGTTCACCATATTATATTTTTTCCTGGTGCAGTGGGTTCCATCCAAAGTAGTCCTAAATAACTCCTTGCATGAGCTGAACAATTTCTGCTTCGTCACTGAGTTTTCTCCACTCTCCTCCTCCACACTGTGGACCCTTCAAATCTGTTCTGAGGTTTTCTCTGAGCCTCCAGAGCAGATCTGGGCACATGCAGGTAGTGGAGAGGGTGGGGGAGGAAGTCTTCTTGCAGAAGCCAATGCTGTTCTGCTTGTGTAATTATTTGGATGGATACCACCCAATGGAAAGAGAAGAGGCAGCTCCTGCAGCCTTTAAACTAACTTGCCATGTGTAGGAGGAAAAAGTAGCCAAGTATTGTACTAAAAGCTTGTCACATTTAATGTGCAAAGCAGAACCACACATTTGAATCATCTGGCCAGTGCTTTTTTTCCTTAAAAAAAAATATGTTTAGGGATACTCTCATTTTGACTCAAGAAAATCACCATTTTATAGTTCAGATTGGGGAAAATAAATGCCATAAATGGACAAAAGTACAAAGATTCACAAAATGTTTAGGGGTATGCGTACTCCTGCATCCCCCCAGGAATAAAAGTACTGCATCTGACACAATCTCCCTGTTGTGTGTTTTGTAGGCAGTAAGCCATCCTCCTCTCTTGCACACTAGAATGGCGTCATTAGAAAGGAACTGCGGAGTCGTAATGACTGAGGCCACTCTTGAGATCATGCCATTTCCCCCTGACCTGTGCAGCTCCTCTGTGTGAGCAAGTGCCTGCATGCTGGAATTTCTCTGCAGAAAATGGCACACAAAATTGTGTTGTTGTGAGTATGAGTTGTGACACCGGGGTAAAGGTAAAAGCATGGACCCACTCCACCATCAACACAGCTATGATCGGTATGCCTAGAGCGGACTGTACTCTAGTTAAGAAACCCTTTAGAGCAGATTTTAGGGGTGCACAGGGATCTATAGGGAAAGAACATGCAGCACTGGATTTAACCACAGGTGACCATGTCATCTGTTCATTTAGCCCACCTTAAGAGAAGTTGGTTAATAAATTTTATGTCATTTTAATTTGGGTAAATCGAGTCAACCAATTATGACCCCAATGAATGATAACTTTCCCCCATCAAATGGTAAGCCTTATGTTGTATCACCAAGAGATCCAGCATTTTACACAAAAATGAAGCTCTAGAATATGATTTGTTTTCTTTATTGATTTAGAGGAATAGGAATTGTGTTTTATAAATCCTGTCACAGCATCCTTGTTTTTTTTCTGTGTTCATGTATTTTTCCTCTTGACAGATGGAGTTTACTTATAGCATTTCTAATACCGCTACCCTAAACTGATTGTCTCAAAAAGCAACATGATTGCTATGATGCTTGCCATCTTCCAAATGTGTTTTTCCCTCCTTCCCTTTCACATATATGGCTTTTTAAATGCTATACTACCCATTTTCTCCTTGAACAGTTTTGGCAGCCAAACAGTGATGCAAATAATCATCCTTGTTACTCTCGCTTCAGGGATCTGGATACACAGAAAGATTTGCTGCTCTTTTTTCAGTGACATGTCCCAAATACGGAACAAAAAAATGCTTTCCCCCCCCATAGTGTGTTACAGTAAAGTAATATGAAAGTCAGACTGGTAAAGATGTTAGCTATAGTTTACTAGGAATTTTGTTTTGCCTCACTCATTGTCTAAAGCAAAGGAAAAGGAAACTTGTTCATATATTTTCCTCAGATAAATTATTTGCATTTATATAAAAGAAAATTATACCACGAGCTTGTATAAAAAATATCTAAGTGCTATACAGCAAATAAAAAATCATAGTAAACATCAGGGGAAAAAATGGAACTTTATAAAGAACTGGCCAATCACATAAAATTAAATGAACTGAAAAGGCCTGTTGATACAAGATAATCTTAAAAGACATCTAAAATTTGGAATGGATGGAATCTTTTTCCATCCAAGGAAACTTCTCTGGATCCAAGCAGATTGTGTCCCTTGAAATATAAATACTTGTTGCTTAGATAGGTACATAGAACTGTGTGCATAGAGCTGTGCAGTTTTAATAAGTTTATTAATTTGTTATATAGAAAACAACCCTATATTTATTTATTTACTTACTTATCTTTATATCCCACTCTTCTTTATCCAAAAATTAATTTGAAGTTGCTCACAAGATTAAAACAAGCATGAGCATTATAAATAAAACACAATAGGTAAAACTAGCAATCACAAAATGAACAGTCGATGCAGAAAAGCAATTCCATGGCTTCAGGAAACAGCAGTAAGTGGCGCTAAGCGATAGCACTACAATGAGGTCGACGCTGAACCACAAGGCCAAGGGACCCTTAACCTTTACAAAGTCACTGCTGTTTTCATTTCATGTTCTTAGAACTGAAAGGATGAGTGTATCCTGTTGTCTGTTGGAGAGGCATAAATGTTCCTCTGACCTTCAGGGCATCAAAAGTTTGCACTTGGAGATTAAACTGAGGTCACCTGGCCTGTCTTCCCCACTATGGTGAGATGTACTGTATTTCAATTTAACTTATAGGAACAGTTTTATGGATAATAGTATCTATATAAACCTATAATAGTAAAGGTAAAGGGACCCCTGACCATTATGTCCAGTCGTGACCAACTCTGGGGTTGCGGCGCTCATCTTGCTTTATTCGCCAAGGGAGCCGGCATACAGCTTCCGGGTCATGGGGCCAGCATGACTAAGCCGCTTCTGGCGAACCAGAGCAGCGCACGGAAACACCGTTTACCTTCCCGCCGGAAAGGTACCTATTTATCTACTTACACTTTGACGTGCTTTCGAACTGCTAGGTTGGCAGGAGCAGGGACCGAGCAACGGGAGCTCACTCCGTTGCAGGGATTCGAACCGCCGACCTTCTGATCGGCAAGTCCTAGGCTCTGTGGTTTAATCCACAGCGCCACCCGCGTCCCTTGTAAACCTATAATAGACATTTCTAAATGTGCATCTCTCTCTCTATAAATTATCATACAAAAATTGTATGCACAACCATCTTCTCTTTTGTCCTCTTTTTGTGTGTGGCAACGTTCTGCTTTTCTGGTAATGCATAAGCAGACATCATAGCTTTGCACCAATGAGTAAAATATAATTCTTACTTATTTTTTTTAAAAAAATTGTTCCGTATATTCTGCACAGCTCATTCCAGGAAACTTACAGTAGGCCAGTGAATCTTCACTTCCACTTTAAAAGTACTTGCTCCCAGACTATTGGGAGGAGAGTAGCTTTAATCTTGGAAAGCTTTAATCAAATAGTTTTAATCTTGATTTATGGAGCCTCTCTATGACACAGTTTATGAACTCTAGAGCTACATAAATTGTATTTATTAATGAAAATAAAAATGGGATCAGGGAGAAACAAGTCACTACAGTGGTTCTTTTAATTGGGATTGAATGTAATTTTTCTACAACTTGTAGGCAAATGGGTTTTTGCGTAACCTGATTGCTTTCAGTGCATTGTTGAAATAATTATCCATTGTCATGGGTTTTTCCATGTAGATATTGGCTTTGTTATGCTACCAAAGCATTTAATTTGCCTTGTTTGTCTGAAAGTGGTGAATGGTGAGTGGCGAGATTACTGCAACTGATATTGTTGGATTGTTAATCAAATCAGACAAGTTCATTATTTCTCAAATGAATCCCACCCACTCAGAGGCATGCAAAATATTACTTTGTATTAAGAAAATTACATTTATCTCAATAATGTCACAAGCTAATAAAAAAAAGCCCTGAAGCTGGCAAACTCTTTGACATTGCTTGCTGCAGAAAGCATTGTCCGCTCAGGAATGCATTAGCAGATCAAGAGAGAATAGTTCTTTCATGTTTATATTGAGATGAATGGAGGAAGGCAGGAATAGTTCATACCTCCCTAAAGAGCACTGCTGTTTGATAGTGTGTGTAGGTTGCAACCAGATTTAGGAAGGGTGTATGTGTGTGTGTGTGTGTGTTTGTGTGTGTGTGTGTATCTGTGTGTGTGTTTGTATTCCACTTTAGGGACGTTCCATACCTCAGTGGTAGAGCAACTTCTATTCAAATGGTGTGGGCACACCACATCTTGTGATCAATTATGTGGGACAAGGCTTACCTTCCCCCAATATTTTATTCAAATTGGCATCCCTGTTCCATATGAAGGTCAGAAAGGTGGTTAACAATCTAAAAACCGAATGAAGGCCAATATAAAAACATAATTCAACCACAATTGATCCAAAAATATACAAGGCAAAGGTACGAGGGGTGTTCATTAAAGATTTTCCCTGATGTACTTCCCATGGACAGAGACAAACGAAACTGGGCACAGTTATTCGTCCTTCTCCATAGAGCTACCAGCAAAAGTCACACACTTCTCCCACAGCTTTATGCAGCTGTGGAGACCTCGTCTGTAGAAGTCGGCAGGTTGCACCAGAAGCCATGACTTAACCTCAGAAATCAGCATTTCCTCGTCTGGAAAAAGCTTGCCCTTCAAAAATTTCATGGTTGGAAAGAGGTGGTAGTCCGATGGTGCAAGGTCAGGAGAATAAGGGGGGTGAGGAAAGATTTCATAGCCACAGGTCTGTGCTTCTGACTGAGCAACATGCAAGTTGTGAACCGGGGTGTTATCCTGTAGGATGTTGACACCTTTGGTCAGCATACCACGCCTCTCAATCTTGATGGCCTTCCACAATTTCTGCAGCAGTGAAGTGAAGTATGTCCCGGTAATTGTGGTACCCTTTGCCAGGAAATCCATCATCACTACTCCATACTGGTCCCAAAAGACCATGAGCATAAACTTGCCTACTGACTGTTGGACATGTGCTTTCTTGGAAGGTGGTGAGGCAGAGCGCTTCCATTGTTTGGACTGGGATTTAGTCTTGGGGTCATAATGATGGACCCATGTTTCGTCCAGAGTAATTAGTCTGGTGAAGAAGTCATCATGGCTTTTGTGACACATGGCCAAGAGAGCCTGTGAGCATGTGACTCATTCCTGCCTCTGGAAAGACATCAGGAGCCAGGGAACCCACCGTGTGGACACCTTTCTCATGTGCAAATTGTCATGGATGATTTTTTCTACAGAGCCCACACTGATCTTGACATCTGCAGCTAGTTGGCAAACAGTTATGCGGTGATCCTCCAAAATGCCTGCCTCCACTTGCCGGATGGTGTCTTCATCGATGGTGGACTGTGGTCACCCAGGAATGGGAGCCATTTTCACTGAAGTCTGACCACACTTGAACTGCCGATGCCAGTGCTTGGCTACGTCATATGATGGGGCATCCTCCCCATAAGTCCCTTTCATCCCATTGAATGTCTCCCGTGGGATGCGTCCTTTCAAGTACAGGGGAAATATTTAATGAGCAACCCTTGTAGTTGTGGAGAAAACATGTCCACATCATTAGTTAAATAAGCAACTTGAAAGTGAGTTAACAGAACCCAGCTCTGGGCTGCTGGCATTCTTCCCCATACTTCATGGATGAACAACTTATTGTACACAGGTTTTGGGGTGTTCTTTAATCAAATTATGCATTTTTATGGTGCATAAGAAAAGCCTGCTGGATCAGGCCAAAGGATTATCTAGTCCAGCACCCTGATCTCATGGTGGCTAACCAGGTATCTCTCAGAAATCCACAAGACCAGGGCACAAGAGCATTATCTTATCCTCAGGTTTCCAGAACTGGTAAAATTTGTCTGTATTGTTTTCAAGCTTTTTCTTGTTGGGTATTCTAGGTACTGTAATTTAAATTACTTAATTGTATTATGGAGCTATGTATTTTGAGTAGATAAAATTCCCGAAATGCAGTGACTTTGTTTTCTTGTTTTTATTTTGGTTTGTTTTTATTCAAGAGAGTCTATTCTCTCCAATTCTCTGCTTAGATGCACAGTGGCAGTAATCAACCAAGCATTAATACTAAACAATCACAATTCATTCTAATGTGACTTACTTGAGATCAACATCTATTCACAAAAGTGTGCTGTGCTCAGGCAGGTGCTTATTTCCTGTCTGGAATGCACATTGCGCTTGGCAAATAGACCACACAGACGAAGATGAACATGGTCACGATTTTGCTTACTCATGAATGTCTTCCAATATTGGTAATTTAAAAATATTTCAGCTTTATTGTCCACTGGTTGAATATAAAATTAAACCTCAGACACATGAATCAAAAAGAAGCACACTAAAGATGAAATGGGAATAACAGTGTGATCGTACACATGACTACTCAGAAGTATACTGCAATGAATTCAATGGGACTTACTCCCAGGCAAGTGTGTATAAGATTGCACTCTAAACTATTGATATGAGGATTTTTAAGTACCAAGAAAAAGTGTACCCTTGATAGCTACAAGCAAAATTAATTTGTTATCTGTTAAATTAGTATACTGACAGTTAAAACTCTTTAAGCATATGTTAAGATGTGATCAAAGTAAGATGAATTCAGAAAAATCTTTGGAGATGTTATCCTTTCAGCCAGAGAATACAGACAATTATTGAAGAAATCACTGAATCACTGAAGCAATAGCTTGTATATAGGTGGAAAATGCAAATAGATCCACAACAGAATCTTTGTTGGGCTTATTGAGAGGTTTAAAGTAGGTGAGGCCAACTAGATATTTATTCTATGTTCAGATACTGACCAGAAAAAAAACCTGCTTGAAATTACAACCTAATTTTGAATATGGCCACTGATCTACTGACAGTAACACATGCATTGTGTCAGTTCTTCTTCCACTGCTATAGGGTTCACAAGATACAGATACAGATAGATATAGATATAATATGCACACACACACACACACAACCTGAGATGTTGTCCTGATTGCAGCCTCTTGAAAAAGTAGTTTTGCAATCATGAAAATTTGTGTTGAATACCTTTGTCTTTCTCAACTCCTCTTTCATTATATTATCTAATTCTCTCTCATAACGACCAAGGGTAGAAACAAGACCACAAAGTATTTCAGGTCATAGAAGCATAGTGTTGGAAGGGATCCTGAGGGTCATCTGCTCCAACAACCTACAATGCAGGAATATGCAGCTGGCCCTTACAGGGATTGAACCCACAACCTTGACATTAGCAGCATCGCACTCTTATTATTTCATGAAATGAACATGAATTGTCCATGGAGTTTTCTTGGCAGGAATACTGGAGTGGCTTGCCGGTTCCTGCTCCAGGTGGATCACGTTTGGTCAAAACTCTCCACTATGACCTGTCCATCTTGGGTGGCCCTGCACGGCATAGCTCATAGCTTCTCTGAGTTATTCAAGCCCCTTCGCCACGGCAAGGCAGTGATCCATGAAGGGGACATCACCTTGCAAACAAAGGTCCGTATAGTTAAAGCCATGGTTTTCCCAGTAGTGATGTATGGAAGTGAGAGCTGGACCACAAAGAAGGCTGATCGCCAAAGAATTGATGCTTTTGAATTATGGTGCTGGAGGAGACTCTTGAGAGTCCCATGGACTGCAAGAAGATCAAACGCATCCATTCTTAAGGAAATTAGCCCTGAGTGCTCAATGGAAGGACAGATCGTGAAGCTGAGGCTCCAATACTTTGGCCACCTCATGAGAAGAGAAAACTCCCTGGAAAAGACCCTGATGTTGGGAAAGATGGAGGGCACAAGGAGAAGGGGACGACAGAGGACGAGATGGTTGGACAGTGTTCTCGAAGCTACAAACATGAGTCTGACCAAACTGCGGGAGGCAGTGGAAGACAGGAGTGCCTGGCGTGCTCTGGTGCATGGGGTCACGAAGAGTCGGACACGACTAAACGACTAAACAACAACAACAAACATGAATTCATAAACATACTTTCTTAGAATAAAAACATGGCAGGAACACTATTGCTTTCAGATGGGAGTTCCCCCAGGGACTGTCCTTTACGTTTAAGGGGAAAAAGTACAGGATTAGATCAGTGGAAGATAAGGAAAAATTTCTGAGAGATTTTGAAGAAGATTTACAAAAGGAAGCGACAGATTTGCCAAAAGCCTTGAGACCAGGAGCTGACATAGCACCACCACCTTTGGGATTCGACAAAAAGAAGAAGATACCACCGCAAGAACTTGACGAGCTTTTGGGAGCGGCCGGAGGAAACTAAAATAAATACACTATGTCTCTGCAATTACTAAGTTGGAACATTCACGGTTTGAATTCTCCGGAGAAGAGGAGGAAAGTATTTCATATATTGAAAAAGGAACAATTGGATTTAATTTGCCTGCAGGAAACTCATGTGGTAAGGCTCCATAGGAAAGTTCTTATCAACAAAAGGTTGGGTCAAGAATTTATTTCATCTGATAAAGTTAAAAAGAGAGGAGTTGTTATATACGCTAAAGAGAGCCTATCACCGAAATTTGTTTTTAAAGATGAACAAGGAAGGTTTATCGCAATTGCGATTCAACTACAAGGTGAAAAATATCTGATTCTAGGAGTATATGCACCAAATGAGGGGAAATCTGAATTTTTTAAGAAATTGCATGAGACATTGTTGGACTATATGGACTATAACATCATTTTGATGGGAGATATGAATGGAGTGGTATCTACTAATATGGATAAGTCGCAAAGACAGGTGGTAACTAAAGATGGAAGACTACCAAAAACATTTTTTGAATTGACTGACAATATGGATCTGATTGACACTTGGAGAACTAAGAACCCCCTTGGAAGAGAGGGAACATTCTTCTCTGAAGCCAACATGACATGGACAAGAATCGATCAAATATGGATAACTAGAGGACTGGCACCTAAGATTCGAAAAGTGGATATCTGCCCTAAAACTTGCTCCGACCATAATGCAGTAAAGATGGAGATGAAACTAACGCTAATCGGCTCCTTCAGATGGAGGATGAATGACGCCCTGTTTAGAGACCAGGAGGTGATTAAGAAGGCCCAAAAAACATTGAAAGATTATTTTGAGATAAATTTAAACACTATGGTGGAAAAAAGAACAATCTGGGACGCAGGTAAAGCGGTCATGAGAGGGTTTCTGATTCAACAGAATGCAATAAAGAAGAGAATCCAAAATGAGAAGAAAGATAAAATCTTGGAAAAAATAAAAGAAGGAGAGAAGAGATTAAGAGCGAAACCAAAATCCCAAGAAATTCTGAGGGAAATTAAGTTATATCAAGTATAATATATGAGAATGATAAACCAGGAAGTGGAATGGAAAATTAAACAGATGAGACAAAAGTCTTTCGAATCGGCTAACAAATGTGGGAAACTGCTTGCATGGCAGATGAAGAAAAGACAGAAATTAAATACTATTACAAGTTTGGAGGTAAATGGAAAGATCATACAGAACCCATTGGAAATTAGAAACTGCTTCCAGAGATTTTTCAAACAACTTTATACACAAGGGCCACAGAAAGAGGTTGAGTTAGACCAATTTCTGAGGAAAAATGGACTACAAAAAATTTCTCAAGAAAAGAGGATAATGTTGAGTGACAAAATTACAGAACAGGAAGTGGAGGGCGCCATTCGGAATATGCAGCTGGGCAAATCTCCAGGACCAGACGGTTTAACCTCCAATTACTACAGAGTTTTGAAAGATTGGCTAATTCGACCACTAACGGAGGTGTGCAATGAGATATTAGAGGGGAAAAAGGCGCCGGAGTCGTGGCAGGAAGCATATATTACACTTATACCAAAAACTGAGTCTGAAAAGACGCAACTTAAGAACTACCGCCCCATATCCCTTCTTAATGTGGATTACAAAATATTTGCGGACATTTTGGCAAATAGATTAAAGAAAGTACTATTGGAAGAGATCCATAAGGACCAAGCTGGCTTTCTCCCGGGTAGACACTTGTCGGACAATACGAGGAATATAATTAACATTTTGGAGAAGCTGCAAGTGAATATAAACACTAAAGCAGTTTTAATCTTTATAGATGCGGAGAAAGCCTTTGACAATATTTCTTGGAATTTTATGAAGAAAAATCTTCAGGGGATGGGGGTGGGCCAAGGGTTTGAAAACGGTATAAGTGCAATTTATTCAGAACAAAAGGCTAAATTAATTGTGAATAATATGGTGACAGAGGGATTTAAGATAGAGAAAGGCACACGACAAGGCTGCCCAATTTCCCCATTGTTATTCATCACTGTCCTGGAGGTATTATTGAATATGATTAGAAGGGACCGTTTGATAAAAGGCATTCAGGTCGGAGCTAAGCAATATAAACTGAAAGCATTTGCAGACGATTTAGTTCTAACATTACAGGAGCCAGAATCTAGTTCGAAAAGAGTTTTGGAAGTGATTCAAGAATTTGGAAAGATGGCTGGTTTTAAGTTGAATAAGTCTAAAACCAAAGTTCTTGAGAAAAATTTAACACCGATTGAGAAAGATAGGTTTCAGAAGGAGACAGGCCTAACAATAGTAAAGAAAGTTAAATATTTGGGGGTTAATATGACAGCTAAGAACCTAAACTTATTTAAAGATAACTATGAGAAATGTTGGTTAGAAGTGAAGAAAGATCTAGAGATATGGTCAAACTTGAAGCTTTCCTTGTTGGGTAGAATTGCGGCTATAAAGATGAATGTATTGCCAAGGATGTTATTTCTGTTTCAATCTTTGCAAATTTTGGACAAGATGGACTGTTTCAAGAAGTGGCAGAGAGATATTTCTAGATTTGTCTGGCAGGGCAAGAAGCCCAGAATAAAATTTAAAATATTAACTGATGTTAAAGAAAGAGGTGGTTTTGCCCTGCCAGACCTGAAACTTTATTATGAATCGGCCGCATTTTGCTGGCTGAAAGAATGGCTGCTTCTTGAAAACACAGACATTTTGGATTTAGAAGGTTTTAATAATGTTTTTGGGTGGCATGCATATTTGTGGTACGACAAGGTTAAAGCTCATAAGGCATTTAAAAACCATATTGTCAGGAAAGCATTG
The DNA here is from genome assembly GCF_027172205.1 of Podarcis raffonei. NCBI lineage: Eukaryota > Metazoa > Chordata > Lepidosauria > Squamata > Lacertidae > Podarcis > Podarcis raffonei. The sequence goes on along the minus strand of NC_070605.1, from coordinate 45,816,129 downwards.
TTAAATGTCTGGTTAAGATATAAAGACTTACTGGAGAATAAAACCCCAAGGTGGCTGTCACCAATGGAAGCAAAGGCATTGAAAAAGTCCAATATGGAGGCCAAATGGCCGAAATATTGGGAAATATTGGAACAAGAAGGAGATAAACTGAAACTGCAGAGTTTTGAGAAATTAAAAGATAAGGTGCGAGATTGGCTGCACTATTTTCAAATAAGAGAAGTCTATAACTTGGATAAAAAAATAGGCTTCCAGGTGGAAAAATCTAAATTGGAAACTGAGTTGTTAGAATCCAAAACTAAAACACTCTCAAGAATGTATAACTTGCTGCTAAAATGGAATACGCAGGATGAAACAGTTAAATCTGCTATGATTAAATGGGCACAAGATGTTGGTCATAACATTATGTTTGCTGACTGGGAATGGTTGTGGACCACAGGTATGAAATTTACGGCATGTAATGCCCTAAGAGAGAATATTATGAAAATGATATACAGGTGGTACATGACACCAGTCAAGCTTGCAAAAATCTACCACTTGCCTGACAATAAATGTTGGAAGTGTAAAGAAAGTGAAGGAACATTCTTTCACCTTTGGTGGACATGCCCAAAGATTAAGGCTTTCTGGGAGATGATATATAATGAAATGAAAAAAATATTTAAATATACATTCCTTAAGAAGCCAGAGGCCTTTCTCTTGGGCATGGTGGGCCAATTGGTGCCAAAGAAAGACAGAAATTTATTTATGTACGCAACAACAGCGGCAAGAATTCTCATCGCAAAGTATTGGAAGACACAAGAGCTACCCACCCTGGAAGAGTGGCAGATGAAGTTGATAGAGTATATGGAACTGGCGGAAATGACTGGCAGAATCCGAGACCTGGGAGAAGAGTTGGTGGAAGAAGACTGGAAGAAATTCAAAGACTATCTTCAGAAATATTATAAAATTAATGAATGCTAAAACTGTGCTTGGATTGGCAATAAGTGGTAATTAGTGATAAAAGTTAATAAGATTATGCAAAAAAATAGGTATTGATATGCTTGAAAATATGGATATAGTAAATGTTATGGTATAAAGTTTAACATTTGAAAAAGGGTAAGAATTTGCTGAACTAAATATTTGAATGGGAATACAAAAGGGGGGAGGCGGGAGGAGGTCAAGAACATAAGCATATGAAATTGAGGCTATTTGAAAAATGGATTGGTTTTAACTTTTTTATGTTTAAATTTAATTTTTCTTAATTAGTTGTGCTTTCTTTTTGTATTTTTGGTGTTTCTTTCTTTTTTCTGTAATTTAGGGTTTTTTTATTCTGTGAACTTTTATCTTTCTTTTCTGTAAAACTCCAATAAAAATCTTAAAAAAAAAAAAATAGAATAAAAACATGGCAGCTAAGCAACAATCACAGGGTTTTTATGTTGTTAATGCAGGGGTGTGGAACATCGGGCTTGTGGGGCAAATGTGGTCCTTCAGGCATCTCTTTGCATCTCTTGGGTTCTATTCCTTTGGCTACACTCTTCACCAGCCTTGTTTTACCCTCTTCTTGAGTGGCATGCTTGAGAAGCTGTAAGAGGTACAATGTAGCCACAAAAGTATTACAGGTGACTGGAAATTCAGTTTAATTGCCAGTTGTATCCTGTCGAAATAAGGATATGAATATTTTTATAGACACAGTGGATGGAAGGTGTAGAAAGGTGTAGAAATTCCTACAATTATTGGCTTGAGGGAGACCCATCTGGAGCATAAAAGACAGGTCTCAGATCACAGTCAATGTCAGATCTGAGGGTGTAGGACTGGTGAAGAAGACAGTCAACATGGGAAGCAGCAGCAGCTAGAACAAGGAACCCAGGCAAAGGACAATGTGGCCCGAGGAAGCTTGGGGACTCTAAAAGAGCTGAAATCACTGGCTGGAGCTGAAGATGGTCTGTGAAAGGTGGGTGTGTATCCCAAATAGATAGCTATTGAAAGAGCTTAGAAGCTAATCAGCAGGGACTGAGGAGTGCCCAAGGTTGCTATACCTGGTGAAGACATTGGCAGAGTCCAGACAGAAGCCCGAGAGCCTGCAGACCACAAGAACAGCACCCTCAATACTCATCCCATGAGGGTACCACCTCAACTGGAACTGCAACAACGGCAGAATCCAAGGCACTAGGAGGGTGAACATATAAAGAGGCCATTTTGTCCCGCTTCAGTAAGTGCTTCCTTTGCCAGTTGCCACACAACCTGCTCTTTCAGCTGATGTTAATGTTCAGGGAATCCATACATATAGTGGGAGTGATCCTGGTAAAAAATAAGATTCAGAATTTCCTGAATAAAATGTTTCATAATAAAGTAGTAAATTAGACTAACTAACAGAGAAAGCCTGCTAAAGAAAAATCAGGAGATTAATTCTACCCAGAGGCATGGCTAAAGTGAAGAAATATATCATCTGTAATAAATTGTTCATCCATTTCTCCTTTAAGAATTCTGCTGGTAAGTCAGATATACATTTAATTAAAAAAAATACAATAAAACTGCCACAATTTAGTGAAACGATTAGAGCATTACCAAATATATGGTCAGACAAAGAGGAAGTCAGCTAATTCAATAAAGAGCTGGTGCTGGGTAAGGCGCCAAGCTTAGCTGGATTACTAACAGAACTTCCATTTAGAATGGTAAGCTGTTTAATATACATGTTAACTGACTTATCTTACTATGTACTCCTTCTTCTTCCTTGTGATGGACTGGCTCAGAGATCAGGGTAGATCAGGCTCTGTGTGTGTGTGGTCTTCCCTTCCTTGGGATTTGGAACTGATAGCTGCTTCATTTTTTCCAACTCTGGACTGATCCATGCTTACCTTTTGCCCCACTCTTTCTAGGCATAGGTCTATGCTTTCCCAGTCTGTGTCTAAGCTTTCCCAGTCTGTTTTGCCCCATCACTTTGCCCAGGAAAACCTGCTCTTTAATGTTGACTCAGAACAAACAGCAGTTCAGGTTTTGCTGTTTGTTCTGATTCAGCAGAAAAGAGCAGGTTATAGTGGGGAAAGCACTGGAACAACAAAAACAACAAGCCAAGCAAAAAAGTGCTCAGACAGGTAAGTTTAAGGCCAGACCTGTGCCTAGAAATGCTGCACAAAAGCAAATTGTGATGAACCCTCTGTGTATCTATTGCCAAAAGTGTATAATGCACTTCAGGTAATGTTTATGCAATGCAGAGAAACTTGATATGAATTACAGTAATTTTCTTGAGCAAGCCCACCAAATGGATTGTAGGAAATGCTTCATATGATAAATGACAATAAGAACACAATTTGTACATGAGTTCTTTAACAGATGTTGAACCAAACAGATGCTAAGGCATAGCTGTTCGAAGGCTTCCTGCTGATAGCGTACTTATCCAAAATGATGGTGACAATAGCTCCACCCTTATCTCCAGGATTTATGAAATCAAAACACTGATCTGTATTTAGAGATTCATGGGCCTGCCATTCATCTTTTGGTAAGCTTAGAAAACGCTCATCTCTTTACAAAGGCATGAGATGTTCCTGGCTGCTAATCTGTGAACAATGCCTATGAATTAATTCAATTGGTGAAGGACACAACTTTGTTTCTTAAGAGCTGTTTGTACAGCTTTTGTTGGATCTAGTGTGCAGCATCTGCCAGATGACTTAAAACCCAGAAGCAAAAAACAAAAAAACCCACACACACCCCACCTCACAATGGAATTGGACAAGGGAATATAAAAGTATCCACTCCAAGAGAAGGTGACAAGGTTTCAATGAAATTCTCATTCTGAGAACCTGAATCTCTTACAGTTTCTTCTGTTGCACCTGCTCTCTTCAACTATAATAGGTTCTGGATGTTTGATGTTGTTCTGAACATGGCACTGCTTGATATGGGCACCTGGCAGAGAGTTCTCATGGCTGGAAGCCACCAATGAATGCAGCCAGTTTATTCAGGTGGAATTTCAGCAGTAACCAGAACTATTCATCCCATACATTTGAGTGAAGGTAGACTTTTATCCTACTGGGTCCCATAGCAATTTTCCCCCTGTGCCAACATCTTCTAAATATGATACTTTCTTTCCTTTGCTTTCTGCTATGGTACTTAACTGATTCCTCTGATTCTATGACTGCTAAGCTTGCTCACAAGTCTTCAATGATGTTCTATATTACTGGTGAACTCAGTATTGGGCAGGATGGGATGAGCTTGACTAATTGCTTGTGAAAGCTGAAGACAAGCAGAGGTTGGTGTAATACATGTGCAACCCAGCCAGATGGGCGGGGTATAAATAACAAAATTATTGAAATTACTATTATGATTAAGCCTAGACATTATTAATCATGGCAGCAGGCGTGCCAACTCTATGGAGCGAATGTGTCTTTGGCTCTCTCAGTATTTGTTGGGCCTGCTCCTCAATGGGTCCCTTCCTCAACGCTGAAGGGGCAACAGGGGCAGAGCCTGGCATGGTGCAGTTTCAGTGGCCAGCCCCTCCAGAGCACTCAGCCTCCTCCAGAAGACGTGACGTCACAGACACACAATATGCACTGGGCCCCCTCAATCTTGGGGGCAACTTGGCACCTTCGATAGCCAGGCAGTAAAAAAATTGTAGTGAAACAACGAAGACTGGGAGAAGAAGCTCCAAATATGTCTTGAAGTATTTCTTCTGGCTCTTAACCTAAGACGATGTTTAAGTTATTATGTATCTTTCCTGCTTTCCTTTCCAGACAAAGGAAAGCCAAGAATTTCATGAGGTTGGCATTATAGTAGGGCTTCATAGATTTCAAAATCAAGTTGTAACATGGTAGCATAATAGAAATTGGCATGGGGGGGTAGCAGAGGGAGAAATGAGATATTAAAAGAACAAGTTCATGAGGGTGAGCATAAAACTGAAATGTATTTTTCAGAACCTTGGGCAAGTTTATGTTATACAAATACATTATTTGGCACTTTTTCATATTCTTTGTCCTCTTTTAATCTCTCTAGTATCAACTTTTTGGAATACATTTGACCATACCAAAAATGATGTACATAGCAATTTATATGTAGATTCCATAGTATTGAAAACCAGGATAAGATACTAAACTCTGTCATACAAAGGAAGTCCTCAGAATGCAATTATAAACTGAATTGGAAAGTATCTATGACTTCTGCCAGTCTATCTGGCTATATTATTATTGGGAAAAATATTAAGACTGATCAAAAGTGTTGTGAGAGTCAGTCTAGGAGGATATTCTAAAATCTTTCATCTTTATTCTTTTCTGATTTTTTAAATTTTTTTTTATTTTTTTACAATGGTTGCTGGGCTTGTTTTACGAGGGATGAATGTCAAAGCCTGTTCTGTGAGGAATGAAATACTAACTTAAATATGGGGGCAGGAGAAAAGCTTATAGCCTTGCTTGTACTCATTGATACTCCTTGCACATTCTATCTAGAATGCTCTCAAATAGACTGCATGGTAAAAAAAAGGGGGGGGGAAGCAGACATAATGCATTTCCAGCAGGGCTATGTGAAATTGGGAAACAATCACCTTGCATGGCACTCACATTATTTTAAAAGTTAGCCAAGGTCACAAGCCTAAGGAAGGCTTAATTAAAGTTGCCAGGGAGTGCAGAAGCAAAGCTGGGGAAAGGCACTGGAGAGGTGGAAAGGAAACATATATATTAAAATTGCATATTAAAGTAGTCCAAGGCCACTGAGGTTTAACACTATCCAATTCAGAAATGGGTTAAATGAGAACTCATCTCTTTTCAAAATGGCAAATCACTTCTGGGTATGCCTCATTTTCAGAAGAGGTGCTGCATTTCCTAAAATCAGAGCAAAACTGGAAGCCCATCAGTGCAGTACAGCTCAAAAGTATGTTGCAATGAATTCAATGGGGCTTAATCTCAAGTAAGTGGGTACTGATTCCAGCCTTAAAGGTAAAGGGACCCCTGACCATTAGGTCCAGTCATGGCCGACTCTGGGGTTGCGGCGCTCATCTCACTTTATTGGCCGAGGGAGCCGGCATACAGCTTCCGGGTCATGTGGCCAGCATGACTAAGCCGCTTCTGGTGAACCAGAGCAGCGCACGGAAACGCCATTTACCTTCCCACCGGAGCAGTACCTATTTATCTACTTGCACTTTTATGTGCTTTCGAACTGCTAGGTTGGCAGGAGCAGGAACCGAGCAACGGGAGCTCACCCCGTCGTGGGGATTCGAACCGCCGACCTTCTGATCAGCAAGCCCTAGGCTCTGTGGTTTAACCCACAGCGCTTAGGCACCACTAATTAAGAATGTCAGTCACAACAACACTTTTTCATTTACCTGCTCATCTTCCAGTGTGTCCCATACAATGATCTACTAGTTATTCCCTGAATTCTATACATAGGACAAATAGAGCAGTCTCTACACAACAGAATAAATGGACATAGATCTCACATCAGAAAGGGCATTATCCTGAAACCAACAGGATTGTGGCAGATGCCGTGTTTGGGCTGCACTGCTCACCTGCATAGGTGCCACACACACTTTGGGGTTCTGGGTGCCTGAGCACCCACAAAATTTCCCATGACAGGGCCGGGCACCCACACATTTTGGTGTCTGGGCCACACATGTTGCATGGCACCCATGGTCCCAGGCACCCACAGTCGTGGGGCCAAGCTGGCACTCCTGCTCACCTGACCTCCCTCTGACTGAGTTGGTGCTGCATACCCAGAGAGGGGAAAGGCCAACATGGCGGTGAGGTTGGAAGGGTGAAAATGCACTGGTGGAGCCATAAGTCAGGTGTTCAGCACAGCCTCACCACGCCACCTACGACTGCAATAGGAGGATATTTTTACCTGTCAGGACACTTGTCCTACAAGGACACACTGTAACTGACACTAAAAGTGGTCATCAGGGAACAATGAAACTTCAAAGGAAAACTGCCACCAAACATCTTTAGTAGGTCTTGTCACCTGATGACTCATCACTGGTGACTATTGTGTCCTTCAGAGAGGGGAGTATGTGGCAGGAACAGCCCTTATGGAGGGCCATAGCTCAGTGGTGGAACTCATGTATGCAGGCATAAAATTGCAGATCCGATCCCTTGCATTTCCAGTTAAAATAATCCAGTAGTGAGTGAAGTGGTATATTTCTGTCTGAGGATCTAGAAGGCCTATTCTAATCAGAGAGTTCACAATCTTGGGCTGGGTTTCATGGACATTTTCTGGGCATAAAGCAGCTTCCTATCCCCCTGAATGTATAAATGTATCTCTGCTTCACTTTGGACTCCACAGTTGTCCACAATTTCAGTACGGTGTGTAAACTTCATGATTTCTTTTACTGTTCCAAAAGTCTACTTTAGCTTTCTAGTACTCTCAGAATCCATTGCTAAACGAGTTTAGAAACGTGTGGTTTTCTGCCAAGAGCATTGCAATATTGCCGTGCTTCTAATCCTACACTGTCAGGTTTGGAGAGCTCTCATATCAAAGTATAATGCGAAAATTTGCCACTGGGTACTGGCCTTACATCAGTGTTGATAAAGTGTGTGAGAGATGAGCTTCCTTTTTACTTAGTCAAGCTGTGACAGCCACTGTGTAATCTTCGAATATCTGGAGATGTAAGACACAGTTTGATTCTAGAAGTCAGAGATTAATTGTTTTTGGAATAATGCCCAGTCATCTATTCTATCGTGCAGTCAAAGAGTTTTGCCCTATTAAATCTAAAACATTGGTTTGGTTAACATTCTGTTAACACTAAACTCACACTGGAAGAGTCACTTTGGCTCATTTCTCTGTTCATTCTGGTGCTTGGTTGGTCCTCTTTCTAGTGAATAATTCCACCGTAAAAATCTGCCTAATCCATTGTGGTTCTTACACTTTTGCATAGCTAAGCACTTTAATAACAGAGCCACAATTGCAACACATATCTTCCCCATATGAAAATAAAGACATGATTCTCAGTTCTTAGATAACACCATAGCAGACTGCGTAGTGGAGCTGTGCCATTCACCTGACATCCCTCCAGCTGAGTAACTGCTGTATACCGCAATGGAGGGTTGTAGCGGAGAGGTGTTGGTGATGGCAGAACTGTGCAAACATGCCAACAGATTGAATTTGGTGCCCCTGCCAATGTGTTTGCACCACCCTGACCTTGGGTTAGTCATCAAACATTAATGTGTATGTCATGAACATTCAGCACAGACACACTTCCACATGCTAAAGTATACTTGAAAAATGAATCATCACCTTCAAACATTGTGGCTTTATAGGACAAATTTAGAACAATCATTAAATTGTTTACAGAAAAAACATACACATGTTTACTCAGAAGTAAGTCACGTTGAGTTAAACAGGGCTTACTCCCTGGTAAGTTGCCAGAGGAATGCATCCTTGTTTCATAAATTCATTTAATGAATACTGATTCTCCCTAAACATACAGGAGAAAATGTGCAACTGTTATCAGGCTGTCTCAAGCTGACATTCTCATGATTTATTTATTTTTTATAAAAATGTGTTCAGTTAATTTTGGGGTGTAAATAACATGCTTATTCATCTCCTCAGTCACTTTAAAGTTCTTTAGGTTTATTTAATTGCTTGTCCTATATTCTCTACATTTTAAATTGCTTTAAACATTTTGTAGCTGCCTGGGACATGTTTTGTCGTTTATCTGCAATCACATCATTGTGCAGATTAAGGCAGACGTTTGATTACACCAGTGAACCTGTTGTAGGACTCAGGTCTTAGGCATCAACTTTTTAATCAATTTTACAGAAAGCAAGCAACAAAGACTTTGAAAAGAAAGTTCATGCAGGAGCACTTAAGCTTCTCCCTGTAGATCTCTTCAAACCTTCATTCAAACAATTAATGAATATTATCTGGCCAAACGCTTCCCCTCTGACACTTGGTAATTCATTATAGAATAAGCTAATGTGACCATCACGCCACATTAAGAAAGATGTTAAGCCATTCACAAGACTCAGTAATTAGTGATTATTCTTATCAATGAAAATATAGACTACTTACTTCCATCTAGCTGGAACTCCACATAAGCCCGTATAAGCCTCAAGGCTGCATAACTGGTGCATTAGAGCTGAAAATGAGATGGAGGATATATAATACAGCCCAGGTAATCCTGCCTAGCGCTGAAATGGCAGTGAAGGCTTCTAGCATCCTGAAAGGTTATTGCCTTTAAGATTTTAAGGGGAAAATCCCAGCCACGACATGCTTGATAAAATTGCATTTCCACCCCGTCCTCAAACATTTTAAGTATTAACAAAATAAACTTATAGCTGTGCTTTTCACACATCTGGATGTAGTCCAGGCCTTAATACTATGTGCAGTCTTAAGAGGAAGGCACTATTTTAATAGCCCTGCCTTTCAAAGTCAGTTGTCTTAAGTTGAAACACTGCCATAGCAATTGGAAATGCAATCAGAACTAAGATATGGAAGGCTTCTGAAATTCTTCTCATCCAAATTTCTTCTAAAATTTTGGCATTCTAAAGTACTTGGTCTCGTTTCCAAAGTGAGAGTGATGCATTAGGAATTCTACATTAAAAATAAAAATAAAAATATTGTACATACACTATGCATGGATCAGAGGCACCAGCTTTTCAGCATGATTGAGGGGGCCCAACATGACATCACAAGGAGTCAAGCGCCTTGAGCTGAATGCCCTCTGAACATTGAGAGGGTCCAGCCCCCTCCAAAGAAACAGCAGGGGAGGAAAGTACTTCGGTCCCTAAGAACCAGTGCCTATGGCATGGATGTTTGTTCCAGTTTTCACTTCCTGCAGTTTATTGGAGTCCTTTCCTTCTCTCTGTGTGTGTATACACACACAAACACAGCAAAAAACAAAGGTTGATGCAATCGTGTGTATGGTTGCACTCAAATTCCCATTGTATGGTGTTTTACTAATGTTCAAATGTGCATATGCACATCATTAAATTAACACACATGTGTGTAATTACTTTTTTGCAGTGTTGTACGAATGCCCACATATGAACAAGTGAAAGGCGGGAGAGATGCAAATGAAACTTGAGAAACTCTCCAAGTAAAACTGGAATACAGAAGACAAGGAATGAAGAACAGAGCAAATCCATGGTACCAAAAGCAGAACACACAAAAAGGCAGATAAACAGGCAAATCCACCCATTCTTAACTGATATGCACATGAATGACATGTTTCATTCCACTACATCCTCTTCTGGGGGAAAAATTTTCTGTTCCCTCTATCTGAGCCCTTCCAACTGACCCAGAAAGAGCCAATCACTTCAATGGTACATCGGATGTTCTGTATGAACGGTTCCTACAGAGCCAGCCCAAGAAGTTTTGCTGCCTGAGGTGAAGGACAAGCTGGATCCCCTCACATCTCCTGACTGATGTGGGAAAACATTTTTACAAACTCTGTTGATCCTTTCAGCATCCTTTCCAGCACCTGAGGGCAAAAGCTTAGTTTCACGTGAGAGAGAGGGCAGGAAAAGCCATGAAACACACACAGCTCTCCTCCAACACCTTGCCTCCACTTGCTCACCACTCAGCTTGGTGTCAACTCAAATAAATGCCTCAACGTAACAGCAATGGCACCAATGTGCCTCACACGAGCAGTGTAACACATGCACACAATTGATGCCTGGTGGAGTGCATGGTTGGTGGCAGTTGCCTCTCTGGCTGTCTGCTTGGCTAGAGTCCTATCCCAATGGCTGTGCCTCTGACACGCTGGATGAAGAGGACTAGTTGAGATAACTACAGGCAGTGCTTTCCCTTTTGTAGACAAAGTGATGCTAGAACGCACCTCCCTCAGAAGACCCACCCCAGAGCCCAAAGAGGATCTCATCGTGCTGGGGGGCGGGTCTCCTCTCCAGCCAGAAGTTTGTTGAGGCTCCTCAGCTCCTCAGCTCAGGCTCTTGTGAACAGATCAGCATGGGGGATTGCTCAGCTGAGGCATGGCTTTCCCACATATCAGCTGTCAGTTGGGAGCCTCAGCAAAGCCCCACTGTGCCTCCAGCTCACGAGGAGACCTTCTCTGGAGCCCATAGAGAATGTCTTTCCTCCCATTTCTGGGGCCCACTCAAGAAGTGCAGGAATGCCGGCCTGTTCTGGCTGATAAAATAGTCTCAGCTACAGGCAATAAATGCTTCCATTGGACCACTGGCTAGGGAAGATGAGAACAACCAGCTGGCTTATAGGGCACTGTCAGGTAGGGACTGCTGCTGCTGCCACCTCTCAGCATTTTGCCTAATAGTGTCTGATCCTGGACTCTCTCATTATAAGTAGCAATAGAGCCAGTTCAAAGATAATTTCTGCTTCCGCTTTCCTATGGCGTGGGAAATAGGGATGTGCATTCATTTTTGGATGACTGGGGAAATGGAAAGAATGCAGCCCTTTCATAGGAACATAGGAAGCTGCCTTTTAACAAGCCAGACCAATAGTCCATCTATATCCGGGGTAGTCAACCTTTTTATACCTACCACCCACTAATGCATCTTTCTTGATGATAAAATTTCCTTACCACGAACTAGTGCTCAATGGCAGGAGGATTCAGCTTGTGCCATAGAACCCCCTACCGCCCACCTAGGATCCTGAAACTCCCACTAGTGGGCGGTAGGGACCAGGTTGACAACCCCTGATCCAGATCACTGTTGTCTATATTGATTACAGCAACCCTCCAGAGTTTCAGGCAGGGATCTCCCTCAGCCTTACCTGGGGATGCTAGAGATTGGACCCAGCACCTTCTGCATGCAAAGCAAATGCATACATTGATCTACCACCCTTCTATTCATCACTTCTTTTTCTCCCTGAAACATTCAAACAGCTTTTTGAAAGGAACTTGAGTTACTTTGACTGGGCCACAGAGCCAAGGATCTGAAAGCACTCAGATCATATGATATAGTTTGCTATAAGAGCTTGTTTTTATTTCCATAAATCATGGCTTCGTGTGTTCTGACAATTTGCTGTTCAGCCAGTATGGAAGTTATTGCTATTTTGTTTTTGTTTTGTGTTGTGTTTTTTTAATATATATAAAAAATACCTAGGGTTAAACTAATTCATTTTACCTTCGCTGTCTGGCAGGTGGCTAGAGATCAAATTCTCTTTAATCATAATGGGCTTATAAAGGCTTATGGAATAGGTGGGAAAATGGAAAAGCTTTAAGCAGTGATGACTCTAAGATCAAGAGATAAATTGAGAGCTTGTTAGACAGAGATTGAGGTAATACATTATATGGGGATTTGTTCTTTGGCATATATACTTCAGAAGGTTTTTTTTTTTTAAAAAAAGGGAATTGTGATACAGCACCTGCTGTGCACAAATCTGTGTTTCACACTGTCACAAAATGCCAGTGCAGTCTGGTATACTTAATCTGTACAAGCAAACGAAATAGTTGACTTGTACAAATTGAATTATTTCATCTCCAAAAACTGTGATAAGAGAGATTTAATGTTTCTGATAGAGGACATTTCCAGATTGTTCCATTGCAACAGGGGACATAGAGTCATAATGAAGTTATTGAGGGAATCCAGCATATTTGGAGGAGATATAAGTGTAACAACTAGAGTGCCAGTTGCACAGGAATGATCTTCTCCCAGCATTTAACCTGCTAGTTTGCAGACAATGGGAGTTGTAGTCCAGATCCATGGGTTTCCCACCCCTGCTTTAAGGGAAAAGAAATAGGAACATACAATCAAAGTATAGTTAAATAATGTTTCTCCCTAACAATCTGACTCCATATAAGAACCCCGTTTTCCTCCAGCTATCTTTACGTAACTTAGATATAGATATAAATATAATTATAGGTAACTTTTTTCTACCATACCATATATGCACAGAAGATGGAATTCTGTCAGCTAGCTGCTTGATATAAAGGGAGATGGTCCCACAATTATAATCCTTGCAATGAAAGTCATAACTCTGTTGGATTTGCATAAGAGGGTGTAAAACTTCTTTGAAAGGAAGACTGGTATCAGCATTTATTTGTGGAATGTTTTATTTTAAAGAACAGAATTTAATAGAAATAACGAACTCCACAAAAAGTCCCATAACCAATTTCCAACATGATTAAACTCACATTGTTGCAAAAATGAAACAATCTAATCAGCATTCTGTGTTCTAATTATGTCTACCTGATCTTAAAGAGTATTTCGGAGTCTGTTTATATCCCCAGGTCTTTTTTATCTTGACGTACTGTAAAATCATTTCTAAAATGAGTCAGGTAATGTATTTCTCTGACTGTTGCAAGTACAGCATTGTGAGAATAGCAAAGTTCAGAGACATCTGCTAGGAAATGATGATTGAAAATCTCAGGTAAGTGTGAGGGTGGGGGACAAAGGAGGGGAAAATGGAAGTGCTCAAGGGGAAGAAACACACTTAGTGCAGGATACAATGTGGGGCGGGGGGGGGGATTCCTATAAGCAAACCTGGATCTGGAAGCCCAGTACAGGGCATACAAACTGAAGGATGCAGAAAATGAAGTCAAGCAAATAATAGAGCAAGAGGCATTTGAAAGGAACAATGTAGGTTCCAGAGAAATTACTGGAGGATTAGGATATGTGGGTTGTTGTTTCCCACAGTCTTATTTTTATAACTCCTAAAGGCTGAGGTTTGCCAATAATACTGTTAAGTATAATTGTTTAATTGCACCCTGAAATGGACAATGCCTGTGTGTTAGTAAGCATTTAACATTGGAAATTCCAATGCAGTATCCTAAGCAAGAAGAGAGCTTTCTAAGCTTATAGCTGAGTTGAAAATTAAATGTTGATTTTCTCTGCTAGTGCTCATGAGTGTTTAACCTTAGATCATGTTATTCAGGTATTCAATTGCAAAAAACATTTTGAAGGGAGTTGCCTTTGGCTTTTATTCCCAGGTACAGTCAGAGAGAAAGGATGTGATAACAAAGTCTCCCAAGGTATAGCTGGAGAAACACAGCTTTGATTTTTGCTCTGATCATAATTTAAGAGGGACCTATGCTTGAATATGCATATGGTTTATACAACTTTCTGAATGTATCATTGATGGTTTTGTACATGTTTTTGAAGAAGTTCTGGTCAGTAAAGCTTTGAATAATACTTATGAGTCTGGACAATTTTTATTCCAAAAGGATACAGTTTTTAACACACCCAATTACTTCAAGCTATGCAATATCAATACCTGCAATAAATACTTATAACAATTCTTCTAAATAATCTGTGGATGCAAGAGGGTGATGGAGCAGTATGTGGATGTGAAGATCTTTTGCTGATTTAAAGAGAGTGATGAGTGTAATGAGAATGTGGGGGGGGGGAGGGAGACAGGGGAGTGGAGATCCATGCATGAAGTCGGTCAGCAAGGAGAAGAGAAAAAGAGGATATGATAAAGTCTGCAGTAAAGGTGTAAGCATTTGGAGTAGTGGACTCGCGCATTGGAGTAGCTTTATACAATAGAGCTATAGACTGCTACTACATTCCTTACACAGCCAGAAAAGTTATTTTGCGTTTTGAGCTTTAGTATCCTTCCTTTTGTTATGATTACAAAAACCTGGCATTTCATGGCCTTTTTCTCCTCTTGTGTTTTGTCAGTTTTTGCATTCTACAGCAGTTCTTCTGTATACATGACAACCAAGTCCAAAACAGCCTAGTTGTTTGTTCAGTTGTTTGAAACAGAATGATGTTCCACACACACAAAAGGTCATCCCAAAGTAAACATTCGGCTGTTATTCAACCAGTGAATTGGGATCATTGAATATCACTATGGTCAATAGCCCAGGACATCAGCTACATTCATTACATTCTCAAAGATATCCAGGCAAGAAGGTGAGGCAAAGTATTCTCTCTACCTTTCCCACATATGTCAGTTCTTGGGAGTCTGGAGGGAGAAAAGTGACCACCATCAAGGGAAAGTAGTGTTCCAAGCAAGATGGACACAAGGTCATGATACTGACCTCATTAAAAGAGAAAGAATAGGGAATAAGGTGCCTATGAAATCAACCTCAGCAAAAATTCAAGCATCTATTCTTAAAATAATCTGGTGATTTTTTCCCATTTTAATTTTATTTATTTATACCCACCCCACCCATCTGCCTGGGTTTCCCCAGTCACTCTGGGCAGCTTCCAACAGAATATTAAAATACAATAGTCTATTAAACATTAAAAGCTTCCCTAAACAGGGCTGCCTTCAGATGTATTCTAAAAGTTCTTTATTTCTTTGACCTCTGATGGGAGGGCGTTCCACAGGGCAGGCACCACTACTGAGAGGGCCCTCTGCCTGGTTCCCTGTAACCTCACTTCTCGCAGTGAGGGAACCACCAGAAAGCCCTCAGCGCTGGACCTCAATGTCCAGGCTAAACGATGGGGGTGGAGATGCTCCTTCAGGTATACTGGGCTGAGGCCGTTTAGGAATTTAAAGGTCAGCACCAACACTTTGAATTTTGCTCAGAAACGTACTGAGAGCCAATGTAGGTCTTTCAGGACCAGTGTTATATGGTCTTGGCAGCCACTCCCAGTCACCAGTCTAGCTGCCGCATTCTGGATTAGTTGTAGTTTCCGGATCACCTTCAAAGGTAGTCCCACGTAGAGCACATTGCAGTAGTCCAAGCGGGAGATAACTAGAGCATGCACCACTCTGGTGAGACAATCTGTGAGCAGGTACGGTCTCAGCCTGCGTACCAGATGGAGCTGGTAGACAGCTGCCCTAGACACAGAATTGACCTGCGCCTCCATGGACAGCTGCAAGTCCAAAATTACTCCCAGGTTCTGCACCTGGTCGTTCAGGGACACAGTTACCCCATTCAGAACCTGGGAGTCCTCCACACCAACCCGCACCCTGTCCCCCCAAAACAGTACTTCTGTCTTGTCAGGATTCAACCTCCATCTGCTAACCACCATAAATCCTCCAACCACCTCCAGACACTCACACAGGACCTTCACTGCCTTCACTGGTTCTGATTTAAAAGAGATGTAGAGCTGGGTATCATCCGCATACTGATGAACACCCAGCCCAAACCCCTTGATGATCTCCCCCAGCAGCTTCATATAGATTTTAACCCCGTCTTTTCCCAAAATGCTACTTACGGTGGGAGTGTCATTCAGTAGTAGCTATTGGGGAGATAGGTTCTTAGGAAACAATTTAATAACAAAGCAATAATAGATGCTAACCTCTTTGTTAGCATTACTGGGGATATGGGATAGTCCAAATGAATATGGTTTGAACAAAGAACTCTTGGAACTGTTACTGGGGGCCAATTTGGAAGATTACAAATATTTGCTTGCTTGGTTCGGACTACCTATTGACCCATTTGCTCTTGGAAAGGTGTGTGTTGAGAACCCTCTTTAGGAAGAAAAAAATCATGTGCATTATTAACACTGTGATTAGCAAAGCAACATGAAGTTTCTGAACAGGATAGGGCTGCTATAAATGACAGTGGCATAGTTGTTCCTACAGCACCTCTGACTCAAATCATGCTAGCCCTGGTCTAGTCAGTAAAGGTAAAGGGACCCCTGACTGTTAGGTCCAGTCGTGGCCGACTCTGGGGTTGCAGCACTCATCTTGCTTTACTGGCCGAGGGAGCCGGCGTACAGCTTCCGGGTCATGTGGCCAGCATGACTAAGCCACTTCTGGCGAACCAGAGTGGCGCACGGAAGAACCATTTACTTTCCCGTCGGAGTGGTACCTATTTATCTACTTGCACTTTGACATGCTTTCGAACTGCTAGGTAGGCAGGAGCTGGGACCGAGCAACGGGAGCTCACCCCGTCACGGGGATTCGAGCCGCCGACCTTCTGATCAGCAAGTCCTAGGCTCTGTGGTTTTACCCACAGCGCCACCTGCGTCCCTGGTCTAGTCAGTAGCCAAGGTCAATAAATCGATTCCAGAAGTGGATTCATGAACAACCATCCATGGTCTAGGCCCAGCTCTCATAGCTATCAGTATGAATGTCTTATTTCTTAGCAACCACAACCTCATTCCCTTTGCTGCTTGCATATCAGTCTCATGTTCATGGGAATTAAGTGGTTGTTGTTTTTTAATTTGTCCTAGCTTCATGACTCAGGAGCTCTTCTGGTTGTCTCAACAAATAATTTAAATGATTCAACATTTAGAGTAAAATAAAAAGCCTCTTCTTTTTTTTTCCTGAAAAAAGTCATGATTAAGAAACCAATTTAGAAAAGTTTTCATTTTTTAAAGAAGGTAGACACAGCTGATAGTATTTTTTGAATTTTTGAGGTGGTCAACCTTGAATCAATTTTTATCCTATTCCCTCCATAGGACTAATCTCTCCTTCACTTGGAAGGATTTTTGAGGTATGGAATTTAATTCCCAATATGCTCGTGTGCATAGCAAGTGAATAAGATAATATGATTTCCTTCCTCTCCTGCACAAATGTACTTTGCAGTAACCTTTACTCCCCCTGCCTCCATCAAGGTTTCTTTACAACTCTACCACATTCTATGAGATATATCACACACAACTATAGTTTAAGGTATTATGTCATATCAACTTATTTTTTTTAAAAAAAAACCAAACACATGGCACTATGCACTAGAGGAATTTTAGACTCTCTTTTTGTTTTTAACCCCAAAAAATGAAGACCTGAGTGACTTCCTCCTTCTCTGATAATGGCTTTCACTCCAAGATTTTGTCCAGTAAGGAGGTGCAGATGGACAGTTTTGTAAGTTCCTGGGAAAATGGCTCATTAGTACCTTATTAATTCATATGCTACTCAGCAGTAACTGCACAGTCACTGTGAAGGTGCTGTGCAATGGCAGCATTCGGAGATCTGACACTCAGTCGTAGTGTGTGTTAATGATGTGCTAATGAGTGACTTCACTAGGAACGCCTGTGGACATGGCTTTGCTTGAGTGCACTACAGGGGCAATATATTCCCCATTAGCTCCAAATCACTCCAGGGGGAAAGGGCTATCAGTGGATTGCTGGTGAGTTATCTGCTTCTATGTGTTAGTGGAAGGAAACAGCAACTTTGCAACCACAGTTTTGCACATTCTTCAGTTAAGTTACTAAGTTCTGATAAGAAGGGATCAAAAGAGGAAAGTGAGAGAGAGAGTCAGTTTCTGTGGAGATACCAAAATCAATGAGAAAGACAGGAAAGGGGCATGCCCTTCAAAAATATGTGTAGAGAAGTACCAGGCAGAGTTGCATTTGCATGAATAATAAAGCAGCCTCTGATTTTCAAGGTATTTTGGCCACACACACCAGGGGGCCTTGGAAATCTGAAGAAGGATATTTAACCTAGTCCCTTAGGCTTGAGAGGTGGGTATTTGTGTTGCTGCAATGGTGAAGCTTCAACAGCACTGCTCTTTCTTCTGCCCAAGACTCCAAGCAGCATTTGGTCAGGAGCACTATAGTTGCTCCCCACCATGGGCATAGCCAGGATTTATGTTGTGGGACAAGGTAGGACCAAGCTACCTATGACACGATTGGCCAGTTTGCAGAAACCACACCTATCATTCAGTCAGGTTGCCAGTTGTGTTGCCAGAATGCATCACAACTGCATCCGAGTGACCTCAGCGAGCATTTCAATTTCAAATATTCCAATTATTTCTACTTTCAGTTAAGTATTTTAATGTATTTATTTGATGGGGGTGGCAGCTTTCCCCTGCCCCCCTGCCTATGTCCATGCTCTCCACAGAAGCATGAAGCCAAAATATCTGAGAACATTAGCATGGCAAGCAGCTTCATTAATTTGCTTCTCCTGTGTGATCGCAGATTTATTTTTTATTTTTATTATTAATTCCTGATGGGAATCAAGACAGCTTACATATAAAAGTGAAAACCACTAAAAACAGAGAGAAAAACAGTAATTTAAAAACAATTAAATATTCTTAGTAGTAAAACTGTATACATCTATAAAATGTTTAAAAACCATACAAATAATTACAATAAAACAGTGCAGCACCAGACATTTCGTTAAAAACAGTCAGTTCCCAAAAGCCTGCTGGAACAAACAAGTCCACCTGCTGGCGGAAGGACAACAAGGAGGGACAACAAGGAGGGAGCCAGTCCAGCTTCTCTAGGGAGAGAGTTTGAAAGTCTGGGAGCAGCCAGCAAGGAGGCCTTCTCCCATATCCCCACTGAGTATGCCTGTGAGGGTTGCAGGACCAAGAGAAAGGTCTTCCCAAAAGATCTCAAAACCTGGGCAGGTTGGTATAAGGGAATACAGACTTTCAGATAGCTTGGGCCCATCCCATGTAGGGCTTTATAGGTCATAACCTGCACTTTCAATTGTGTCTGGAAACAGAATGGTAGCCGATGGAGCTGTTCTAGCAAGAGAGTTGTATGCTCCCTATAACCAGGAAGATAAGCAAGCAAGACACTCATCAATGGAAATTACTGATGAGAACACATGTAAACAACACTCTTATATTTTGTTACCTATATTTATTAAATGAGTGAAATGCTAGCAAGGGGTAAGGCTGGTACAGCATTCACATGGCCACTTGACTGTTTGCCAAAATGAAATCACAACCTATCAGTCGTAAAAAGAACTAAAAACTTGCATAATTTCTATGTTGAGTGAATAACTATACACTTATATAGTGCAATGCTCCATCCAAGTACAGTCGTAACTTGGTTTTCAAATAGAATGCGTCTCGGAAGTCCGTTCGACTTCCAAAACATTTGGAAACCAAGGCGTGGCTTCCAATTGGCTGCAGGATGCCGTGGAAGTCACGCCAGATGTTCGGCTTCCTAGGCAAAGTTCGCAACCCCAAACACCTACTTCTGGGTTTGCGACATTCAAGTTCCAAGTTGTTTGTAAACTAAGCTACTAAGCAAGGTACGACTGTAAGAGCTTATTTAAAATTAACACCCTGAAGTGTATAACTCCAGAAACTCTCCTTTCCTTGGGAGCTTCTATTTTCAAGCCAGGGCTTTAGTTTATTTAACATGCTCAGCTATGCTTCCTCTCTAGTGAAACACAAGAACTACTGGGAATACAAATCACCACGAGGTATTCATTCTGAACTCTTTGGCCAATTTTAATCACCTGTATTCAGCTGAAAATGTTTACCTATGACTTTGGAGTCATTTAATTTCACCACTGTGAAGATAGCGGAGAAATGTATAATATGCTGCACCTGAAGTGTCTCCTTATGTGTTGTGCCAAAAAGATTAGGAGAAGAGAAACTGAAAGCCAGGTCTTAAATTGAAGATTAAATTCTAAGATAAAAGACAACAGTTCAATATGAAGCAGTTTTCCCAGATTAAGAAATGAGCATAGCCTCCTTTTTCTCTCTTTCCTTCACATTCCCTTTACAGTGGTAAAAGGGAAATCAAAACCAGGTGTAATTCATACCGCCTGCAAAGCTCTAGAGAGTGGTTGGCTGAAGCAAGAAGTTATTTCTAAAGTCTCTAAGACCTGTAGGTGGCATGCTTTGGCAAAGTTTTATGATATTTTTGTTATTTTGGTATCCATGCCCATTTAGCTCTGTTACTGCCAATGTTGTTTAATTCACCTGCAGTAATGACTGCCAGTTTAATGGGTTATTAAATGATATTCATGCCTTTACAGAAAGCAGTATAGAGAGAGTAAAATAAAAATACCCCTCGTATAATAAGCTTTCCTGGCATGAAATGTGTTTCCCCTCTGTTAACTGCATTGCAGATTCATGGAGGATAATACAAACAACAATGTTGTTAATCTGAAAGACTATTGGGGCAAAGTACATAATGGGTACTTTGAAGGTAGATGTGTTGTGGGAACCCTTTGAGAGAAGCCTTCAGCATTGTATTCTTTGTTTAAAGGTAGCCAAACTGGAAGGGAAAGACAATTGATACTTTGGGCTATGAAATTGTAAGATGGGGTTTAAATCTTGTGCAATTTGCCCCTGAAGATACTGCTAGTCAGTGTGAGTGAAAGTGTAGACACAAGCACAATGGGGGTCCCTATATAGCAGGCTTCCTCAAACTTGGCCCTCCAGATGTTTTTGGCCTACAACTCCCATGATCCCTAGCTAGCAGAACCCATGGTCAGGGATGATGGGAATTGTAGTCTCAAAACATCTGGCAGGCCGAGTTTGAGGAAGCCCCCTATATCGGTACCTCACTTGCATCCACTGTCAGTAGCTACAGATAATACATTTTGCTGCTTGAAGTGAAAGACAAGAATTGCTGCAAGGAACCTACAGGATTGGGCAAGATGTTGTGTTAGACACCCCACCTGACTCTTTAATAATGGTAATATTCAATAAGATGATGAGAGATTTTGTCCTTAAAGCATCTGGCAAACCTGTCACAGCAGAACTCTGATGGTTCCAACACTCCATTCTTGGGGACAGCTCTTCTCTCATCACATGGGAAAGCTGTGCTGGTTGGCTACAAAGGATGCATAGAGGCAGCAAAATAAGACTTATTTTCTGCATTCATCATCATGCAATGTGTTTTAATTGTTGTAGCCCATCATTGGATCTTAGATTGAAGGGCAGGTAACAACAGCAGCAGCAGCAACAACAACTGTAGCCTTTACCCATCCTTTTTCATAGCTTGAAGTTTCCTGGCAACACAGGTTACTCTGGGCTCCACATTGCTGTAAGAGCACTCAGGAGACATCATATCCACAGCCCAGTGCACCTTGCCATTCCACAGAAATGAATATGTTAGTGAAAATAACATACAAAAATGTGTGTATGGGGGAAAATGTGCCAAAAATGTCCTGGTGAATTTTTATTTTTATTTTTTTAAAATCAGCATATTGATCTGGACATGTAATGAATTTGAAGACTGGGAAAATGAAAAACTGGGAGAAACTTAAATAATTCATCTATTCTTAATTTAGACGGTAGGAAAATGGTGACCTATCTTGCCTCCATACTGTGGTTCTGATCCAGAACAGGGATCAGCTGCTTTTTTTTAAAGAAAGAAACATGGCCTGTTCTAAGAATGTTAGGTAAAAATGTATTTAACGTTATGTGAATTCTATGATATGTTGATTTAAGGTAACAAAACTCTTTCTGGGTTATTATAACACAGCAGCATCTGCAAACTAACAGTAGTCTATCAGTCATGTTGTGTTGTGCTAGGACAGCAAAGCTGAAATTATGTATGTTTCATTGGCATTTCATTGCACACACTTATATTGCAATTTGACAAGAGGGGTTCTGTGGGTGATGTAGACTGTAATGCTAATTAAGTAGTTTTTTAAAAAGCACTTTTGAACCTATCAGAAATACGGATGCATGAATTGTCACATCAGAAGTACACGAATCAATTAGTATTCTATTTATTCATTTGATCCAATTTTATACTGTAGTTTAGGTAGTTGGTGTATTTCAAATGGGGGAGGGGGCACTGAGGGTGGACAGCAGGGAAGCTTTCTGTATCCTATTTTAAGACCAAATCTCTATGTAGCCTTAATTGTAGAGCTGCTACTGCATAACTATAATTACTCCTTATTATCCTCTAGCTTTATTAAACTGTTTCATAAAACAAAAGCAGGCTGAATGTCAATGGACCGGTGCACCAGTTCTAACACACTGGATTGCTAGGGCAGAGGGAAAGAGATAAGATCCTTCAAGCAAAAAAGCTTGTTTCATATGGAAAGCAGCTGTTGGATAAGGTCCAAATGCTTCTCCTGGTGGATTTGCCAATTTTCAGCTTTGTGCATCTCTAATACAGAGAAGTAGCTCTTGCTGCATCTCCAAGGCAGTTCTTACCTTGATGCCTTCGTTGCTTGACTGATGCACTTAGCATTTGCAGGATTTATAATGGATACCTGACGGCAAGAGTTACACTGTTAAACGCAGATCATCTGTTCAGTTCATAGCTTTCCACTGTGGAGCCACTAGGGTGGCTACCTGGGAGGCTAAATGAATCACCTATTTCATTTTTCTTTTCTAACCAAAGTTAAGGCTTTGGCCCCTTTGGTCTCTTCATTTGGGAAGGGTGTGCTCCTTTTGTTTTGTAAAAAAATTTCTTTGTTCTTTTGCAAATACCTGGGTTTCTTCCAAATGCCTGATACATACCTCTTGTTTCTCAGAGGCCCTGTGATGCCTCTCAACTCTGGTAAGCACAGGGGTATTGAGTTCACTCTTAGCAGAAATGATATTGTGTCATCAATATATATGACAACTTACAAACTAATGTAAGTCAAAGAAGCAGGTCATTATTCACTAGGAGCTTACATCTAATATTTACAAGGAGGAGCAGAGGAAGGTAGGGGATGGTAGGATGGGAGGGCTATGTGCTCATCTAATAGAGGTACATCTTAGGAAGGAATCTGCAGTTCTGTCTCGTTGTACCTTAAATCTCTTTCTATTGTCACTGGTGCTTGGTGTCATGAAGCAACATACTGTATCTGGACCTTACCAATTACCCCAGTGTTTGAATAGCCACCTGTTTGTTCAAAAAGAGTTTTGTTATCCCATGCTAACAATGAATATGCTTTTTTTCAGGTGAGAGACAAATAGGTAAAAGTTTTCTGTCAAAGTTATGTGCTTGAAGAGGGGAAATGACAATTAGTGATGTCTACCATAACAAGGCCAACACTGAATAGTACCTATTAAGACCACCCAAAAAGTCACAAAGGCGTGGCAAACTTTTACATCATCCATAACTTTTCAGCAGGCAAGATATACACAAACAGCGGGTCAATGGGGGGGGGGAGTAGAAAGATCAGGCTAGATCAGGGATCCCAAAATTTGGCCATCCAGATGTTTTCGGACTACAATTCCCATCATCCCTGACGACTGGTCCTGTTAGCTAGGGATGATGGGAGTTTCAGTCCCAAAACATCTGGAGGGCCGAGTTTGGG
The DNA here is from genome assembly GCF_027172205.1 of Podarcis raffonei. Taxonomy (NCBI): domain Eukaryota; kingdom Metazoa; phylum Chordata; class Lepidosauria; order Squamata; family Lacertidae; genus Podarcis; species Podarcis raffonei. The sequence goes on along the minus strand of NC_070605.1, from coordinate 45,792,462 downwards.
GATGCCTGGGCTAGATGTTGCAGCCCAGAGGCCAACTTGGAGACTCAGCACCTGGGAGGGGCTTACTCAGTCTGCCATCTCCACCTTGGAAGTGAGTCTCCAAGCTGACCTCACAGCTGCAACATCTAGCCTGATTTTTCAACTTTTGGATGGTTTTTTTAAAATTCTTTACATCACCCACCCCCTGCTTTGTTTAAGATTATGTCTGATGAAGTGTTCTGCAGGACTCAACAACTGCTACATCTTTATGCTTTGGGGGGAGCAGAGAGGGGTTGGTCCTCTGACTCGCTCTCTGACCAAACCAGCTCCCTTTGCTTTTTACACCCCACAAGAAGCTATGTTTCACCTGAGAAAGAAATGCAGTAGATGTAGGTAAAATAGATTTCACTCTCTTATGCATGCAAATTATGCTTTTTATCCCATAATGCATGGGAGTGAATCTCATTGCATTTAGATCAAGCCCCCTGCAGAGGAGATGGTGCTAATTAAATGCAATCTGCTTGCTGCAGAACTTCACCATCAACCTCCTTTGAAGAATTATACAAATGTCCTTATCTTTTTCTCTCTTTTTAGGTAAATATAGAAAATCAAATCTTAGAGCAAATAAGAACAAACCCAGTCAGATATAACCAGAATGAAGGATGTGCCAAGGAAATACTAGAATGGTCTGATGTAGAACATTAACTTCTCTGTCAGCTGTACTTGACACACAACCCCCTCCCTCCTTGTTGTGTACTTTTAGCTCTGACTCCACCCCCTAGCTCTTTAATACCCATACAGTTATTTCCTGCTGTTTTCCTGGGAGATCATAGGGGAACAGGAAAGGGTGGAAGAGTAGTGATGTCCATTGTTGCCACACCACACCTACTGGTGTGCATGAAATTTAGTATGACATGCCAGCATATTGGTTAAAAAGACACCGTTCTATAACTCATGCACTGCAGTGTGAAAGGAACACTATAAAACAGGAAAGAAGCACTAGCCTTATAATCAAGAAATCTAATACAATACTTGCCATGTTCGAATGCGCCCTAGCTAGTCCAGCATTCTCTTCATACAGAGGCCTGCCAGATTTCTAATGGAAAGCCCACAAACCAGATAGGAACAAAAAAGCTCTGCCCTTCATCAGTCACCACTTTATCTAGCAGCACAAGAATTAATGCCTGCATTTCTTTGTTTTCCTGTTCCCTCCTCCATTCCTTTTGCATCCTACTCTTATATATTCTTAGCCAGCTGATGCTGTAAGAAGTATGAAAAACAATAAGTCAAGTTCACACTGGAAAAATCAGTACTGGAATGTGGAGTAGCATTCAAGTGAAAATGTCCTTTGTATGTTAGCATAAGTATCTGAAAATGCCTTTGTGCAGACATGGGTGACCTATCAATCTTCCCTTTCCTCTTGAGCAGGAGGCAGTTCCGGTTTGTGAGTGAATTCAAAATACCTACCCAGCATGAAAAGCAAAGTTACCTTGCTAGCAGTATATTGTGCCTGTGGTGTGGCTCAATATGCTTGACTGATGCAATGAGAACTGGCCAAAGAGACAAACCCTATGACAGGGAAAGGCCACCTGTCAGTGGTACAGCAACAAAATTTGCATGCAAGAAGTCTCAGATTCAATCCTGGTGTCTCCGGGTAGGAATGGTGAAGACCCCTGAACCCTTGGAGAACCAGTGTAGTATTTTTGTCATTGCTATGATTGCATTTAATTTGTATGGCTGCCCAGAGGGGGTAGTGAGACTGGTTCCGCTGTACTAGCACTGACACTAGAGGATGCTGCAGGCCTTTGCAAATATAAAATAGCAGAACAGAAGACAGAGGTGGGGGCAGGGTTGGCTTCACACAGGGCTCTGCTGAAATTTTAAAGACCAAAGTCCACCACCGTGGCTGCCCATTGATAAAATTATCTTGGCAGTTTGTAAAACATATATCATGCAGTATTTAAAAACAGCAAGACGGCATTTTGAAACCATTCTCAGTGATTTGGGCATGCTTTCTCTTAATCGTGCTCAAAGGGCACTTTCCTTGAGGTCTCTAGATGGTCTGTATCCTGGCACTGAGGTGAGTTCTGGAACAAAGCTCTGCTTCAAAGAAAGCCCCAAATTGAGTTCCAGGTTTTGGTTTATGTTTAACACTTTAAATTCAGTGCCAAGTGTGTTGGCAGATGACTTCCCCCAAACCCTGTACAGTGAAAATTGACTACTACTTTATCCTATAAATGGGACTAAAACGCCTACACTTATTACCTACCACTGTCTAATTAGAAACTGTGGCCTATGAAAAAGAGAAAATCAATTCCTAAAAGCTGTGTGGGATGCAGAATGGCTCAGGACAACTAATTAGTGCAAAACATTTTCAAACTGTAATAGGAATCTAAATGGCAGCCCTGAACGCTTACATCATAGCACTAAGAAACAGCAGGCCCCTGGCCCTTGTTTCCAGAGGCCATTGCTAAGAAACATCATAAGGTCAATATTTTAAGGGGTTAAAAGATTTGTGCCTTTTATTGTGACAAGTGGTACTCAAAGCAACTGAAAATCAGGTCAACTTCCCACAGCTGGATAGAAGAACAAAAGCTCCAGAGAAATCTGTGGCTGACATTCAGTCAAAATCATGTCATTTGGCTACAAATGGATTACTCTGGGCATTTAGAGGATTATTAAAAAAAAAAAAGCACAACACATTTTGGACAAGAATACAATGGATTAGTGTTTATTACACTCTAGGCAGGAGGTGGGGAAAATGGCAGTGGCTCAAAGCGAAAATGCTTTGACAACATCGGCATCCGAAGACATGTCATAAACCTTAGTTGATTTAATAGGGTATTGACAGGGCCAGTCCTTCCATACAACAGAGTGAAGCTACATGCTATAGGTGGCTTCAGGAGGGAAGGATAGATGAAAGCAGGAACTGGTGGCTAAATGGCACAGCAAGACACAGGAAGATGCCTTGTACCAAGTCAGGGCATTGGCCCATCAAGCTCAGTATTGTCTACCCTGAATGGCTGCCGCTCTCCAGGAGTTTAGACAGGGTTTTCTTCCAGCTGTACCTGGAGATACCAGAGGGCTTCTGCAGACAAGGCAGATATTCTGCCACTGAGGTACCATCCCTCTCCTGGCCCTAGCAGAGAGTGGGTGCCATTTGGATTTTGCTTCAGCAGCCAGATGTCTTAGGCCCATGCTGGGTCTTGAGGATCAATACAGGAACATATTCTAAGATAAATCTCTTCTACATAGGGTTAGGAAACAGAAGATGCAGCTTTGATTTAACTATTCTTTTCAGATTCTTCAGTGTGAATACTTGTTCATTGTGGTGTGGTTTTTTTTATTAAGTTCACTTGACTTTACTGTTAATCACAATAGAAAAGATGTATTTGTTTTACAACCCTAATATTTCTCTGATGTAGAAAGTAATTTGTTTTCTACCATTCTAGCGTTAATTATTGCCAGCCTTGCGGTCATTAAGAGGAAGTAACATACTGATGGGGTAACCATTTAAAATGATGAGACAGAATAATTATTAATCAGAAACTTAACATCCTTAGAAATAGTTATTTAGCATAAATACTGTCTGACTTCAAAGCAGAGAGAAGCTGGTTTATGGACTGCTCCCAGTTAAATTAGAAGCATTCTACAGAAACCTTTGCTAGGAAACTTGTCGAAAGAGAGAAGAGAGGGGGCAGGGGTTTGAATCTGTGAGATGAGATGAGATGTGAGGGGCATTCAACATAAAATCTTGAATGTTGCCCAAGCACTTAATTTTAAATCTATTACTACTGAATTGTAATGTTTAATGCTTCACAGCATGTATGGCTTTCTATAATTCTAAAGAATCAAGAGCACAGTGTGCTGGGGGTGGCAAAAGCACCTTTGTTCATCCTGAGAGCCATATTGCCTGATAGGCAACCTCACACAGGGGCTATACCAGAGGTGGGTGGAGCCAGAGGCCAAAGTGGGTGGAGCTACAGATGTGACCTACGAGTTAAGGTGCCAGGTGTGCTATTGGCAACCTAATGTATTCCTAGGGCTGTGACCCAACCAACTGAAGTAGCATCTGGATCAGAAACTAGATATATTCAGGGAATCCAGTGGGGCCTCTTGCGCTTTTATACATTCATTAATTCATTTGTTTTATTTATATGCCACTTTTCAACACACACACAAAATCATACACAAAGTGGCTTAAAACAAAGAAACAGGGATGCATCTCAAACATTACAAAAACAATTTCCTAATAACAAAGCTAAACAATAGCAATTATAACAACATACCCCCCAAAAACCCCACATTCCAATACTATAAATCATAGAATTATAGCAAGATTACTTAAACAGCATACAGCATTCAATAGCAAAAATAACAAGGGTGCTTCACATTCACCTTAGTCCTAGAAATATACCACCCTTGAATATGGTCACAGTCCCTCTCTTGTAGCTGCTTGCAAGGCTTCCATAGGCAAGGGGTGAGCTACATGGAAACATCCCTCCTATGAAGTTACTCGGGGATTTTAAACCACCAGATCCTTATACATATCAAATTAAGGGGCTCTAGTTTAGGCTACTCTGGGTGGTTTTCTGCTTGTTTTCCATGTGCAGCATTTCATTTTGTTTTTGTGTAGAAAATCATTCCCACAGCCCCTGACTGAAGACTAAAGAGGTGCAACCCAGACACCCAGGTTTACCGCCTCAGGACAAACAAGGCCAAAGTCTTAGGTTTTCCAGTAATCCATAATAGCATACATTACTTTGCATTCTTCCTTTTTTTTTTAATCTAAAGAGCTTTGTTGGAGTTTGCCACAATGCCGTGAGGCTTGCTCCCTGCTTATTTTTAATAAGTGTGCGGTTATCATGCTGTGAGATAGCACCGCTCGACTTAGAAGGCACAACATTCCCCTTCCAAGAGCATTTCATGAAAATTCTTAGCAATTTGCTATTTTTGGGCGCTGAACCCCCTTCTGCAGTTTGAGGAATTTGTCATTAGAACAGGAAGAAATGGCACCGTAGGTAGCTCAGCTTTATGTCAGTTCTGTACAACAGTTTCTAATTGCTTGGCTTAATTGAGTCTTGAGTATGCACGTTGGGAGACAATTTATTAGGCTCACTGAGATTGCTGCATAATTCTCAGATAAATAGCCCTTTTGCCAGTTAACTTTCTCATATACCATTTCAAGTATCATCAGCGAAACTTCATAATGAATCTGAGAAGCAGATAAACAGAGGTAGGAGGAAATGGATCAGAGCATGCATAAAAGCATTCAAGTTTCTGTTTTCTCCCCGTTCCCTAGTGGTCTGTGCTTTTATATATTGTAGGCCAAAGGAGTTTTTTTAAAGACGTTTGTATTATTTTATCACTTGTTGATTGCAAATGTGGACATCTTTGAGAGTTGTTTTGTTGTTGTTTAGTCGTTTAGTCGTGTCCGACGCTTCGTGAAAACTTTGAGAGTTGTTAAAGGTAAAGGTACCCCTGCCCATACGGGCCAGTCTTGACAGACTCTAGGGTTGTGCGCCCATCTCACTTAAGAGGCCGGGGGCCAGCGCTGTCTGAAGACACTACCGGGTCACATGGCCAGCGTGACAAAGCTGCATCTGGCGAGCCAGCGCAGCACTCGGAAACGCCGTTTACCTTCCCGCCAGTAAGCGGTCCCTATTTATCTACTTGCACCCAGGGGTGCTTTCGAACTGCTAGGTTGGCAGGCGCTGGGACCGAGCAACGGGAGCGCACCCTGCCGCGGGGATTCGAACCGCCAACCTTTCAATCGGCAAGCCCTAGGCGTTGAGGCTTTTACCCACAGCGCCACCCGCGTCCCTTTGTTAGGACACCCCTATTCTCCTCACAGAGCTATAATACTAGAGCAGTCCCTCTTCCCAGAAACCTTGGGGATTGTGGGTCTGGGAGGGGAATAGGGGGCCTATGCACAACTAAATTTCACAGAATCATAGACTCATAGAACTGTAGAGTTGGAAGGGACCACTAGGTAAGTGGGTATAGGTCTCAGTTACCATTTCAGAAGTCTGCAGAAAGAGCATGATTTGGCGAATATTTGGGGAGGGGCTGAAATAACCAATTCTGAATGTCTTCAAGCAGGTATGTGGGAACCAATAGCCCTCCCAGATGTTGCTAACTCTGCTCAGCAGGGCCAGTGGTTAGGGATGGTGCAAGCTGTAGTCCAACAACATCTGGAGGGCCACTTGCTCCCCATTCTAAGTCTTACTTTAAAAGCCAGAGGCTGCAGTCCAGTAACACACTTTTTTTAAAAAAATAATTTTTATTAACAGACTAATCAAATCAAATCACATTAATTCCAAATTACAAAGCCAAATTTTAATTTTTGTTGAGGGTACCCATATTTCAAGTTCCGAAAGGGATCCAATCATCTTGTTGCTGCTGCTTTGATGTCCACAAATCTGTCCAAATGATGTTCACAATTCTATCCAATCCTTCATTGTTGTTTTCCACATCTCTTCTTGTTGTTTTCATATATTTTTCCTTTTTCTTTGTGACCTCTGATAGTCTCCACAAGTGAGTTGAAACCAATTGTAGTCCTGTGTGGGTTTTTCCATTCACCCAAGGGTCATATTCAGACGGCTGCTGCTTTTCGTCACTTCCATAAATAAACACACTCTTGCCGTCTACTCGTTAATCTTCACGGGTCTGTCACTCCCTTTCTCAGTCTTCTGAGGAGGTTCTGCCAGAAATCCCATATAAAAACAGATCCATAGCTTCCTCCTCCTCAGTCATCAGTCTTTCGACAGAACCTGCCAACATGGCGACTCCCTTTTTATTGCTGCGCCATTCCAAAAGCCCTTATTCTTTTCCGGATCTCCATACGCCAAACTTTTGGTTGATAATTCATTTCCACACAGTTTTTAATCGTCCTGCTTAGGTCAGTTATGCGATGGTTCTTTTTGGGGAGGGGTTCTTGGGTAATCACATAGAAAAAAAGAAAAAAGTCCCCCCCCATCCAGTCCTGTTCCGACATACCAGCCCTTTGATGTTCTTCTTCATGATGAATTCCTGTTAAATCCAACCCGTCGCTCATACTTCACAGAGGTCACTTCAGTTAGAAGTCTTAACTCCCGTTCTTCACTTGAAATATGTGCATTTGCTTCTTCTTTAATTCGAGCTCCTGCAGCCAGTTCGTGCGATCAGAGACAGCGTCTGGGACAGCCGGCTCCCACGGGGGCTGTGTGCCTAGTGCCTTCACCCCCTTCTTTCGAACTCGGGGGTGATTTATGGCAACCACAGGCAAGGCAGTGTTTCCCCATTCCCTGGGGTAAACAAGGGAGGCTGCATACTCCCATATCAGCCTCTTAATTACCCCGTGTGAGCCGGAGAGATGGTATTGTCGGCCATCTTCCAATGCGCCCCTGGTGGCCCCCCAGTCCAGTAACACACTTAACTGTACAGTGTAAGTCTCATTCAACTGTGAGCCTTATTACTCAGTAGACATATATACAGTTGTATGACATGAATGATGTGATTCTTATTTGTACGTAAGGAGAAGAAGGTACTGGCAATCACACCTTTGTAACTTTTTTCTATGGCTGCTATGGTTCACTTGTCTTTTCACCCATGGAAGATGATTTGGGTACTGAAAAATTCCCTATGAAAAACTAGGTTAATCCCAGAAGAATATATTGTTATGCCCACATCAGTCTCCAAGTGGTTTTAGACATTTGCCCATAGAGACTGGTTTCCCTGGACTGAAGGTCACTGGAGACTGGTAGCAGGTTTTATTTACAATTACACTTACACTTACTTACACACACACACACACACACACACACACACACAGAGCGTAAGATGGAAGTTTCACAGCACTGAAGTTCCCCCTGGTCCTTCTCTAGGGGTGCTCCCAGTATAAAAGAAATGGATTCATCCCAGAGAGGAAACCAAGCCTCTGCCTCTCTTTCATACCCTTTTCCAAATCTGACATGTATTCTGTTCACACAGAAACACTTTGATCACACCTGCCTCCACCAGATGTCTTGTTTATTGAGCATTCAACATGATCTGTTTGCACAAAACTTAAGCAGAGGTTAGGCTATGTCCTATCTTTATTGAGGATTCCTTCTGATTTTCCCTCCAGATTGGTTATACTACAAAGAGTATGTAACCGGATTTGCTTGTGTGGCATTTATACATATCTTCCTCTTAGCCATCCATCCATCCATCCATCCATCCAACACTTTTTAGTTCATCTCCCATCACTTTTTCCTAACTGCATAAAATCCTTAAAATAATGGGTTTGTTGGGCTTTAATCTACCTCAACTGTGCACGCCTAAATTTCCAGTATGCACTTGAATCCCACCCACAAAATAGTGACCCATCACCTCCAACCAGGGGTGGGGGAAGAACTTCCCACAGCTCCTATGAAAGGAGGGTCTTAGTAAATACATCCTCAAAAATGCAACCAATAATTTTGTTCTACTTACTTTGTTCATGTCTCCTCTGACTTGGCGTCTTCTGAACTCTTAAGCATCCCTACATTTTGTTGATGTCTGGATTGGGCATTCTCCCTCCGTTCTATTCTGAACAGGTAAAAGCTACAAAGATCTTCCCTCTGTGACTAAGCTTGCTGGTTGCTGGTACATATGACTTTCCTCCCCATTGATAGGTGGCTGTTTAACAGCTCAAGAGTTATTTGTAACCTTATGTGTCTTTCAGTGATTTCCCCCCAGTTTATCTAGATTCTAGTGAAAGCAAAGGCATTGGTCTAAACTGTAAATAACTTTTTTAAAAGGCTATTCTGATAATGAAGGTAACAGAGAAATGTATGGTAGAATCCGGAGGATGATAGGAGGATTTATGCAAGTCTGCATGCCTTTATGAAGTGTAAAAACTAATTGAGTCAATACAGACCTCTCTCCTCATTGCCTTCTTACCTGACGCCTGCCTAAACATTTCCTTTGCATCTGTTCCAATGTACTATAAGGACAGACATTGACTCAAAGTTGCTGGTTTATTTCACTCCTAGGTTTTAAAATGTTGTGTATAACAATATTGATCTCTTCTCTGTCCTCTGGCCACCCACCCTGCAAAATTAAATCCTTAGTACTGAAGCTTTGGAATATAAAGTAATACGAAACAAATTACACCATATGGAAGAATTTGTTAATTGCACAGTGGTGACCAGTAAACATACTAATATGATTGGCCAGTCTGAAACAATTTATTTAAGGGCATCTTTAGGAACATGGAACAAAATAGGATTTTATTCAAGTCTCTTCCCCCCTCCCCTGCCCACTTTACAGATTGCCATTCCTACTGTACTACAGTATTTCTCTTTAAGAGGTCATTTGCATATGATTGCATACATATGATTGCATACATATGATTGTCTCCTCCAATCACCACTTCTCTTGCTGGTCCTTTCCTCATATAATTCATTCAATAATTCATTAAGATTTTTTTCTCATTTAAAAATTGTTGTTTTTTTAAAAAAAATGCCACAAAAAGAAGGATTGTGTGGGGTGTTAAGGGGGAAGTAGTGGAAGGGTAGTAACTCTGGTGGGGAACACACTGTGCTCCTTCTGGGCCAGTTCATTTACCTTTGGTCCCCACCCTGCCCTCTTACCTGTGGCTCCTAGAAGCTGTCAGGAGGGAAAGACCCCCTGGCTTTTTCAGCAGCCTGCCTCATCTCTGCCTCTTTGCCCCCCCTCCTCCACTTCTGCATCTGATTCTAAACTGCTCTCTGCCACAGACCCTTCCTGCTCACTAAAACCTGTTACCTCTTCTTGATGAAGAAGAGGATTGATTTTTCAAATCATTGATTAAAAGTAGCTAGAGAGACTTTTATGGCTCCATGTCTCTAATACTTGGATTGAACTGAGTGGTGGGCAGAGGCTGTATGCATTTGCAGCCACGGACTTCTGCCATCTTCTGATTAACATCCTTGAAAACATTCGGCCGAGGCAAACAGCTCGCTTGATAAATGGAGCTTTCGTGCTGAAGGCAAGACAGCAAAGCTTGATAGGTTTCCAAGTGCAAAAGTAAAGGTGTGAAACTGACCTTGGTACAAAGCCCTTCCTGGTCTGACCTGCATTTCTGAGAGACCACCTCCGTCCCCTGTGCAATCAGTGGAGTCATTCAAGCAAATACAACTCACTTTGTCAGAGAACGAATTGTTGACTTTGTGTTCTCCATGAATGGCCCTGAACCTTTGGGTTTTGCTGTCCCTTCTTTGTGTCTGAAAGTGGTGAAATGTGAAAGCCAATGAGCCACATGTTAAATGTGTCTCTTCTCCCAAGTCTTGGGATATGATGAAGGCTGGAATGTAAACACTTAACAGCTTTCCCCCTCCTCCCATCCCTAGAATAATTTATACATATTTTCATTTACTACATCTAGAAAAGGGGCTATTTCAGGAGACATAGGAGAGCAGCAATATATACTTCAGAAAACAAATCATTGGACAAAATTTGCCTTGTTTACATGTTACACAGAAAAACGTACAACAGACTATACTAACCTACACAGAATAGCTTGTCCCCCCCCCCATATTTGCTCAAATTTTGGACCTCACCATTTCCCACAAATCATAATCTGAAATGTTCTGCCCCATCCCTCTTCCTTCCTAGTTCTTTTCAAGGACTATAATGAAAAAGGTCTGAATGTGAGACCTCTCTCCCAGGCATCAGGAGACAGGGAGTTGGAAGGCCTCACCAGTTCCCCTTCTCTTTATCAAAGATCTGCGTTCTTGGCTGAGGAAAGCGGTCAGACTGGACTGACTGGCTGGGGCAGTGAATGCTTTCCTAGCCCAAATCTAGAGAGGCCTGAGTTTGACTCATAATATGGCATGGTATTCTGAACTGGGATCATTACATGTGAACATTAAAAATCCTATGAAAAGTTGCTCTATTTTGGTGGCTGGCTATATTTCCCAAGGACTGAATTCCCTTGGGGAAAGTGTTTGGTGCTGATATCCAAGGATCACACATGTACACTCCATTCTCTTTTGCACATGCACCCCATTCTCTCCCCCCCCCCCAAATAAGGCATGGTGGAAGGTGCCTGGTGGGTCAGAGTTCCCTCATGGTTGCGCTGCTGCATGTGTCCCCTGATACACTGCAATGTGCACATTTAGCTTCTGCTTAAACTGGTTGTTTACTTCAGTCCAGCAGAAGAAACAGATCCAAGTTAAGCTGCTCCCTGAACTGAGAGGAATGGAATTGTCTTTGTGAACAGGACAGCTTCTCATGTGAATCTTAGCTCTGGCTCCTATAGCAAAATACTGCAAGTGATTATGTACCAGATACCAAAAATAGGCATTTTGTTATGAATTTGGTTTGCTACGCTGTGTGCCAGACTCCTCTAATTCCTGGATCCAGCAAGTGTTAAAATCTCATCAATGCTTCACATTTTTGGAACAGCCAGGCTAGCTTTCTGTTGAGGTGTAAGGAGAACAACGGAAGGGGCTCTGTGGGAGATGGCAGGTGGGTGGGGCTCCTCCTCCCTGAGCTCGCAGACAGTAAGAAGGACAAAAGACGGAGTTTAGAATTCAGAGTGATGTGACTCAGAAGGAAAACAGCAAGCTGGATAGAGAGAGGGAGATCAACGTTTAAGAGCAATGTTTGATTTCTGTTTGACTCTAAGACTGTGGCTATGGGAGAAACAAGACCCTCTTGGGGTGTTGATGCTATGAACCCCTGCATCGCAAGCTCAGGTTGTATATATGTGTAAACAAACCATATATCATAAAGACACCACAGTTTCAGCTGTGCCTCATTTCCAAAAGGAAACACGAATCCTGGGTAAGTGCCTGGAACTGCTGGAATTTCACACCACTGGGAGATTGTGGTGGCGTGCAATAGTATTTTAAAGAGAAAAGAAAGGTAGGTGTTTAATATTCATGCCATGTTTCCTTAGAGATTGTGGTACAGTGTCATGATGAAAGTGATGGTAGCACAGCATTTGATCCATTTAAAAATATATATAAAGCAAAGCAGTGGAAAATATTCTCTGGGGAACAATACTGCCCTGACATAGCCATGGAGTAAGTGAGCTAATAAATCAATTTCTAACTTGGAGGAGATGATCAAAATTACTGGAAAGCTGGAATTCCAATTTGTCAAGGAGGAGATGAATTGCTTGATGGCCCAAGTATTTAAGCTCTTACTCCCATAGGTCAGAAGAATTAGAATATGAAGTTCATCAGATCTCTCCATGTCACAGGTATTACCGAGGCCTGAAAAGCTTAAGAGGAAGCAAAAAATTAATTATATATAACAAAGTAATGTGGGGAGATGAGATAAATTAAGTGCAGACGGCAAGCAAATTATTAAATATATTTTATAAGGATGGAATACATTAGCTTTCTTCCAGAAGAAGCCATTTGTGTTATTTTCCTTGCACCATTTCTTGAATCGTAATAGGGAAGAAGACCATCACTCACTGGTAGAGCACATGTTTTGCATACAGAAAGATTCAGGCTCCATCCCTGTGATCTCCAGGAAGGCTAGAAAAAAAAGTCTTCTCTCTGAAGCCCTGGAGATCCGCTGCCAGTCAGATGAATCAATGCCCTGATTCAGTCACAGATAGCTTCCTATATTCCTAAAAGCCTTATTAGGGGTTTAAATGTGATTCTTAACCCCCAGGCATTAGTCAACATAGTAAAAATAAAATAAAACTTAATTCATCTATTATATAAATGGACATAAAGCATGAGAAAGGGGTTTCACTTTTTTCACTTAACTAAGTCCTGTATAATGGGGAGTGAACATTAATATTTACACTAAAATTATTGTTTTTAATTTTTTTATTTATTTAATGATCCTTACACTATTTCATGAGGATAAAAATAAGACAGCTCTCAAGGAGTTTATATTGTAGTCCTAAAAGATATAGAGGGATGCAGCAGAGAGTGAGGAGGAAGAGACAGAGCTAACTAGGTACTGATGTGAACCAATGCAGTTGCATGTATTTATGCTGAGGTCAGGATCAAGAAGCTAAATCAAAGGCTTAAAATAAGCAAATGTAGATGGATTGACTGACTAGTACCATGCGCATGATTGAGGGGGCTGGGGCTGCATGGTATCAGTATGCCCTGAGGTATGTGCTCACACTGTGCACGCACACCCACATAATACCATGAGACATGCTAACGTGTCATCCCAGCTTGTGCGTGTGATGTGAAAACGCCCCTCGGTGTGCGTGCATGGCCGCTGCAGAACTTTGAGGGGGCCTGGCCCCCCTTTGAAAATTTCCATGTGGGTGGCCCCCACCTTCCCAGATGGTGTGCCTGACTATCACAGTCATTTTTACTGAATACAATGGACCTATCAGTAGAGTTCAAGCCTAAGCTCGAGGTAAATGTGCACAGGACTGCAGTTTAAGAAGAGCCTGAAATTAAATTACATTTGTTATTTCTTGTAAAAAGGTTTATACATGACTTAAGACCTATTCTGCAACCATTCTTCAAGTGTACCCATTTGCTATGACACAAACAGCCACACAATTGTATTTTTACAAAACCATTGCGTCAGACTGTGGTAGAAGCAAACACAGGCAAACTGCTGTTTTGGGGAGCTGGAAACCACTATATATATAGAGAGAGAGAGGTTTAAATTGCCTAGTTTTCCCCAGGTGCTGCAAAGCAACTAAGTTCACCCATCTTCTAAAACTTAACAGAAATGTGGATTCACAAGGATACCCCACCACATACATTTCCACAGACACTATTTAAAATGTGTCCATGCATAACTTAGAAATCCAACTCATGAATGCCTTTCTAATGATATTGCTTCTTTATTTCCATATTTCTGCAAATTGTCTCAAGACAATTTGCAGAAATAACATAAAACGGCTGAAAATAGTTTTCCGTGCCAAATCAGCAACAAAGCTGGCCCCCTGATATTCCTAGGGCCTGGTGAAACTTGAAGGTGGCATGAGTAAGATCTTTCACTGGAAGAAAAGCAGGAGCCTTCATTGGACTCTTTTTGGTGCTTGCTTAAAACGTTTACCCAGATGCTTGAAAAGTTGAGGTAATTCTAATCTGTTTTAGTATTTTAACTTTCGTATGTTTTAAAGTATGGATGTGCATTTTTCTCAATTTTATTGCTCTATTTCTTTGTAAACCGCTTTGAGGTTTGCCTTTTTACAATCTAGCGACATATAAATTTTATGATATAAACAAACAAGCAAGCAAGCATACAGACCCCCTTATATCTCTGTGGACTGCACAAGCTACGATACTACCCTTGACAAAGTCCAAGCATATATAGGTAAAGGGACCCGACCATTAGGTCCAGTTGCGGACAACTCTGGGGTTGCATGACTAAGCCGCTTCTAGCGAACCAGAGCGGAGCACGGAAGCACCGTTTACCTTCCCACCAGAGCGGTACCTATTTATCTACTTGCATTTCGTGCTTTCAAACTGCTAGGTTGGCAGGAGCAGGGACCGAGCAACGGGAGCTCACCCTGTTGTGGGGATTTGAACCGCCAATCTTCTGATTGGCAAGCCCAAGGCTCAGTGGTTTAGAACACAGTGCCACCCGCGTATATAGATCTGTCTGATTGCCAAACACTTCAATGTCATTTATGAGGATTCTCAACTTCCTCCGGGCCTGATCCCAGCAATTAAGGCTCTTTTGAAATTAACAGGTCAGTCGTTGCACATAAGAACTCACACCACTTACTGGAGCACGCAGGCCTAGTTCCAGGTTTGCATGGTTCCCTTTCTGTCATGCAGCATCCAATGGTCTACCTACATTACCACCCTATGAAAGTGCACTATTGGTGGATGGGTGTGAAGGGAGGAGGATGTGAGTTGCAGTGAGGACAGAGGAAGCAGAAACTTCTTCATGTATGGGAGGAAGGGACAGCATCGAAGAGGCAGTAGTAGGGCCTGGGCATTGCCTGACCATGCCACCTTGTGCTGAGCAGGCTTGAGACACACCTGGAGCTCACACCTCACATGGTGCACACACCTTGAAAGCTGCTGACGCAGATTTTGGGCAAAATAATAAAACACCTATTGATATCCAAGCCAGGCCTGGACGTCTTGACAGGCCTGTTTGTCTTTCTGTGGAAGGAATACACTGTAGAGGGACTGCCTTATGCACAGCTGCTTGGCAGATCTTCTCCAGAGAGAAATGCTGTCTGTTCAGAGAAATTCTCAGTCTTCCTCGATAACAGAACTGACAGCTGGGCAAAGTATACACTCGTAGGCACAGCATGTTCTCAGCAGCTTGAAGTACAACATGCTAAATACGTTTCTTTTCCCCTGTGGCGATATCTTTCCTTATTCTCACGATGTCTGGTTGTCTCAGAGAAACACCAAACATACTTAAGAGAATTGAATGGCTGTGACACAGCAAAACAATTCTCAGGCCTGTAGTTTGTTTAATGCACTTGTAAAATGAATACATCAGAAATGGTGCCGATAAAAATGTCATCAGTAGCAAAATAAGCCCAGCAGATCGGTTTAGCTTTGTCCAAGTCAAACTCCCATGCCATGTATGATTTTGTTGAGATTCCTGCATTGCAGGGGGTTGGATTAGATGACCCTCTGGCTCCCTTCCAACTCTACAATTCCATGATTCTGTGATCTCAATCTGTCACTGGCAAAGGAAAAGCTGAGCGAGCCTCCCATGGCATGAAATTCCTGATCCTGTGTGCCACTACTGAAAAGGACCCTTTTCAGTACCTATTCTGTGTACTTCCAATGTTCTCCCCAAGGATTTCACTTCTGAAAATTAATGGCTGGAGGTATCAATGCTTCTGGATACATTAGGGGAGGGTTCTAGTGCTCAGATTCTGCTTGTGGGTTTCCCACCAGCATCTAACTGGCCACTGAGAGTACAGGATGCTGGACAAAATGGGCCATTGACCTGATCCACCAGTCTCTACTTATATTCTTATGTTTAAAAGAATAATAATATATTGTTAAATATATAACAATAAAATTCTATTGACATAGTTTTGATGTTCTGTCCATATTATGTTGTTGCTACCTGTCTTGTATCAAAGTCTTGTTTAGCTGTTTTGGTATATATTTATGTTTGTAGGTAATTTGCTGCGTATCACTATTATCATTGGATTGGATCCAGATTTAGTTATGTTTAGACAAAATCCACTGAAATCAATGGGACCGAAACTAGTTGTGACCAAGACTGGATCAGTCCCAATGTTATTGTCGATATTTGTTTTGTTTTTTTTATAAAACAACAACAAAAACATCCAGATTTTTATTAAGACACCACAACTTTCACTTCTCTCCTGCAAAGGCAACTGACTGAGAAAGGCTGCCCTTAAGCTTCCTATTCCAGGGAGGAGAAGGAATACAAAGTCTCACTAAATTACTGTGCACCTTTTTATAGGAATACTTGATAGGTCATATTAATGGCACTGAATGTATCCCATATTAGTCTGGAAGTGTTAAATCCACCTTCTAGTATAAAATTAACCCCAAACTGTGTGTATGTGTGTGCATGGGGTTGGAGTGGGGGAGGGGAGGATAAAATAGCAATTTGTTTTTGCAGTCCTACCAGTGCTTTTAAAAAATCATTATAGGATTTAATTTATAGATACAATTTCTTTCATTCTTTTATTAGCTCCATTGCCCACGGGAGAATCAGTGAGGCAGGCGTCATGTGTCTTTAATAATGAAGTAAACTCCTGCAGTGCTTGAACATGGGGAAGAATCCCAATTATGTGTACAGAAAATGCCAAATGTAGATCTGCAAATCTGTGGCATTCACAGGTCAGCTCCTATTGAAATGAGAGGAGAAAATGCTGACCAAAGTGATTTCAAGGGGAAAAAAGAGAATATATAATGCAAAATGTTTAGCAAGAGAGTTTGTCCCATAACTTCACAAAACAGATGTTCCAGTCCAGTACATACAGACTAGAACCATCTTTGCGCATCATGCACCTAATGGACAAATCATATGGGCTTCTTTTGCATTATTCTGTTGTATGGGATGAGAATGTTAATTATATTTCCATCTATGTTTCTGTATAGATAGAATAATAATGTCCTGAACTGTCAGGACAACAGGGAGGAGGAAGAGGATTCCAGAGATGGGTGTAGCTGGGACTGGGACACACCAGGGCAAGTAAGGGATGGGTAAACAAGTACTCACAGGCTGATGGAGGTTGGCGAGGGGATGGAGGTTAGTGCACAGGAACCAGAGCAGCAGGACCCATCACCAGAGCCACGAACACGACAAGCTCTGAGGCAGAGGGAGCAGCAAAGTGTTGCTTTAGGAGGCAGGCAAGGACCCACAGCCTAGCTCCTTAGGTGGGACTCACTAGCTTTGAGAGGAGGTTGTGATTCCTCAGCTGGTGTAGGCTTGGAGCAGGTGAGGCTCAGCTGGAGTAGGCTTGGAGCAGGTGAGGCTCACATGCCTCATTAAGCCCAGATGCTGCAATCAGCATGTAAAAGGGGTAGCAGAGCTGAGGCGCCGTTTCTGCTCCACTGCCCATGTTGATGGACTTTGATTTGCATGCACCTGGACCTCTATGGGACTGTGCTTTGGGTTTGACTGTATCCTGACTGCTAGACTTCAGACTTGGCTACTTTAATTGACCCTGGACTGTGTTTCCTGATCTTTATATTTTAGACTTTGGACTTTGCTTGTGTTGATTGACCCTCAGACTTTGGACTTGACATATTGACTTGCTGCCAGGTAGGCCAGGGGTTCAGGAGAAGCACATCCACACACAACCCAAGTCTACTGAGTGTATTATTGTGCATTGGTATATGTAAGGTGGGATAAGAGCTCAAGTCTTCTCACTGCATAGCTGTCAACTTACATATTTGAAAATAAGGGACCAGCAGCCTTGAAAATAAGGGACCAGCAGCCAAAATAAGGGACCTGTGGCCTCACCTGTTCCAGGCACTCCAGTCTTCCTGTCCTCCTGCAATCTGGTCAAACTCATGCTGGTAGCTTCGAGAACACTGTCCAACCAACTTTGTAACCAGAGGTTCAACTGAATAGAATCTGAATCATATGCACCACAAGGCCTATGCAGCCTCAACTTAAGATGGCTCCCCCGCCTGGCTTTGCACTGCAAAGTTTGCAGCAGCATGTGCAACAAAATGGTGTCCAGCATTCAAAAAACCCCTCAGCTTGCATTAACTAGCCACACACACACAGCCTCCCCCCCCCATGAGATCTCCTTTCCTTTTCCCCTACCATGTACCCCCGCTCCAGACAGACCTTTTTGCCGGCAAGGGTGAGTGGGCCGTCGATGACGTATCCATCCTATTCCGATCCAAGCACTCAGCACAGGTATGTTCAACTTCTGAGCCCATCTGAGCCAAAGGCAGAAAGCCCAGCCAGCAGCCAAATGAAGCCTCAAGGAAAACCACCATCACCTCTCCACTGGGAAGCGCTGAGCAAAGGCGAGTCCCCAGGGAACGCAGCCGATTTGATCAGCACAAGGCATGCAAGCTCCACCCCCCAGTCGTTCTTAGACTTCTTATTGGGTGAGCAACACAGCCGGCAGGGAGGGAGGGAGAGGAGCTGCTTCCTTTGAAATTTAAGGGACATCATTTAAGGGACATTTAAGGGACATCCATCAATAAGGGACAGCAGCGGGACATGGCGCTGGAATAAGGGACTGTCCCTTCAAATAAGGGACACTTGACAGCTATGTCTCACTGTTGCTGTTTTGTTTTCTTTGTTTTTAAAAGTGTCAACATTTTAAAAGTTTATTAAAGGAAAATGGTTGGAAGAACTCAGTATGCCTAGGCTGGAGAAAAGCAAGAGGAAACATGACTGTGGTCTTCAAAGTGCTGTCTTGAAGAAGATGGAATACACCAGAACGAATGGGTAAAAATGACAGAAAACACATTCTGGCTGAACATGAGAAGCTTCCTAAAATGGGTTTGAGCTCTTATTGAATGAAATAGACTACATGCCTCAGGAGGTGGTGGAGTCTCCTTCAGTAGATGTATTGAAACAGAGACTGGTTGGCCATTTGCCAGGGAAGCTGTAGTTCTATCAGTGGTGGCTGGTGTCCACTGGAACTTGTGGGGCAGGAGGCAGAGAAGCTGACAGGAGGTGGAGCCCAAGTAAATGAGAGACAGAGCCAACTAATTCTAACTTTGATATTCACTTCCATGCTGTGTTAAGGAGGAGGACGCTGGACTGGTAAGGAGGTAGACAACTGATTGCAGGCTGAAGTTGGCAGGGCAGTATCCTAGTACCCCTAATGGACCAGCTTCTGCTGAGTTGTAACCTGCACTGCAGATCCTGTACTAAGCACGGATTTAAACTATATGATATCACAGGCCCCTTCCAATTCTACAGTAAGGTCTTATTTCACAAGAAATTAAGAATAACTCCCTATCAAAGATCTAGTGGGTGACACGTGACATCTGTGCCTTACGAAATCTGCCTTTCGAATGGAAAGAGTGCAAAATTAGAGTTAGCAAATTAGATATTATAGATTTTGCTTCAGTCTGCAAATTCTATCACATTAGACAGGGACATTATTTGCCTTAGCAAGCAGAAGAGCAGTGAGTAAGCACAGCTATTAAAACAGAATGCCATTAAGGAAACTGTAAAAATAATTGTAGATTCACATCAAGTTTATGTAAACATTTTAAGCATCATTGCTATGGATTCATCTCAAGGTTCAATGTCACATCTCAAAGAGAAAAAGGCAAAAATACAGGCTGTGGTACAGTCAAGGAACAGAAGTGGCAATGTAAAGACAGACCTTTCTAGTTAGAGGGTGCATGTCCTGTGCATTTGGCCTAGGGCTTGCTGATCAGAAGGTCAGCGGTTTGAATCCCCATGATAGGGTGAGCTCCCGTTGCTCAGTCCCTGCTCCTGCCAACCTACCAGTTTGAAAGCACATCAAAGTGCAAGTAGATAAATAGGTACCGCTCTGGCAGAAAGGTAAACGGCGTTTCCGTGCGCTGCTCTAGTTCGCCAGAAGTGGCTTAGTCATGCTGGCCACATGACCTGGAAGCTGTACGCCGACTCCCTCGGCCAATAAAGCGAGATGAGCACCGCAACCCCAGAGTTGGCCACGACTGGACCTAATGGTCAGGGGTCCCTTTACCTTTTGAAGCCAAATGGGGCTTACAGACTTAATAGTCAGCTGCATTTGTTCCACGTGTCTCAATTTAAAAATTCAAGCAACTACCCTTAATAACTTTGAAAAACAAAATATGAAGATGAAAAAACTAAATACCATTTCAATGCTTTAAATGCTCCCTTTATCATCTTTATAAAAAACTCATTTCAGAGATTGGACCATTCTTTTAAATGAAGGAATTCTTCAGGAGATAGAAATGCTGGCAACATTTTTCATGGAACAACCACATGGGGGTGTCTATAGAACACATGTAAATGCTAATGACATACTGATTTTGTATGCAGACAGCATACTTTTGAGGATTTCAAATGCTGCCTTGTTACAAAACCAGGCTTTCCAGAGAGGAGTATGAAAGCAAAATACGCCAAGATCTCCTGCTCTGACAGGCGAGGCTTGAGTGCTCAAGCCTTCTCTCTTTATGTTCCTATCCATCAGTCTTCACTCTGCTATCAGTATTGCCTGTGTGATGCAAATGTTAGCAGTACATGCTAGGGATGCTACGAAATGCCTCCGACTAGCCAAGGTAAATTTCAGCTGTGCTGCTGAAATCACTGTGTGGCTGCAGCCCAACAGTCCAGATACAGGCTGGTGTTCAGCGAGGCCTAAGCGATTTACCCCCACACCCTGTCAAGCTCTGTGTGCTCCTTTTAAAGGAGAAGAAAGGGCGAGAAATATCCTTGCTCAGTTCTCTCGTGAATGAGAAGAGATCTTCTTAAACTCGGAACTACTTAATCCTGAATAACTGCTTCCTCCTTTTGTTCCTTTCATAAACAGAAAATGGGACTGTATTACTTGAGCTTGTACAGTCACAGTGCAGCTTGCCTATCTCTTATTTCTCCTTGAGGTCAATATTCCTCAGGCATGGGAAGCTACCACATTGCAGAAGGATTTAAGCCTAACTTCCTTGCCTGCTGTGCTAGCTTTCTAGGGGTAGGGACTTCTTCACCAGAAAACAAAAACACAGAGAAATAATTTAAAACACAGCAAAACAGTGTTATAAAAACAGATAGAAACAGGAATTCAGCAATAATAGGGTTCAATCATATTGGCTGGACAATTTTAAAATATAATTTGTTTAATACAAACCAACAACAACCATGCACTTTTAAAAGATGAAGTTAGTTGGTCAATTGTCTACCCTGCATGCGAAGGAGCATGTTCACAGTTTAAGGGTGCTTCTGGATCCAACTCTGTCAGTGGAAACTTGGGTAGCCTCTGTGGCTAGAAGTGCCTTTTACCAAGTGCAATTGATATGACAGTTATGACCATTCCAACCTAGACTGGGATAGTTTGGCCACAGTAGTTCATTGATATATAGGAGCAGGTGTTTAAGCTGACATACCTCATAACACAGCAGACTATTTGAGGTTACCCATCCACCATGCATTGAGTGCTTAAATCACAAGCTACTCTTAAGCCTTGGCTTTTTAGAATCAAATATAAATGATGTTGATAAAGCTGTTGAATTTTGGGTGCACCCTAAAACTTTTTTATTCCAGTCTGTTTTGGGGTGATTTTATGGAACCCTGTTTTAATAACTGTTTCATCTACTGCTGTTATACACTTTTACAAAAGGAAGTAAAACAATGCATTTGTAAATACTGTTGAGTCAAGACCTAAACCTATGGGGCTTCAGAAGAATCAAGCCTTTTCATATCTTGCATAGTCCCATCTAGGGTTCTGTTACTTGATTTCACTAGAGAAAGATGGGATATTGGAAATGACTTTCATATAAGGGCAATTTGGGGGATACTCTGAAGTGCCAGTTTGGACCATCACATGGACCCATACACTGTCCTACATTTGTCATTTCCAGTCAGCTACATCATGCACATTCTGTGCACATCCTATGCACATCAATTGTGGAGTCATTTCTCAGATAAAATCTGGAAATCAACTGTACAAATGAGTCTATGTACAAAAGCTACATTTGACTGAACCATCCCTGCATGGATGCCCATGGTTAGTTTGTCAACTTGATAGGATGGCTTATTCAGCACTTCAGCTTATCTAAGCTCTCTTCACTGGTGCATAAGGGTCCATAGGTCAATGGTGGAGCTTATTTAGATACAGAGGTCCCAGGTATCTCCATTCAAAATGATGAGGTAGCAAGCAATGTAAAAGATGTCTCTTTGATTAAGACTTTGGAGGGCTTCTACCAATCAGAGTAGACAATACAGGGCTTAAAAACAAATAATCTGATCTGTTATAGCAGTTTCCCATCTTCTCCCTATGTTCAAACTGGTCTAGAAAGCAAAGTTAAATGTAACTGTAGGTGTTGCATTTTGAACTTTCTGTACGCATCTGGTTGGTCACTATGAGAACAGAATGCAGGACCAGATAGACTTTTGGTCTGTTCCAGGAGCTCACTTCTTATGTCAGCTACCAGAAAATTATCACCAGGCTACCCTTGCTTCTAAGCAGTTATGAAAAGGATTGCTTGATATGTTGTAAACATACTTTCTGAAAGTGCATGCAAGTTCTCTTTGTCAATGTGAAATTGCCCCTTGGTTGTTGCTTACTTCTGTGCAGTGTGTGTTGTCCAGCTTACAGCCATTGTTCAAAGTTTCCATAGTAGCTCACAGCTTCCCATATCTGCTTCAAAAGTGTAGAAAACACAACATACTTTATCTGATGCTTTGCTATCACCACTCACCAGGCCTTCCCAATTGGGCCCAGCATGCTTAACTTGTTTTAAAGTCCTTAATTTATATTAACAAATGATTCCTCTGGGATTATTGAAAAGCAGAAGTCTAGTCTTACATGTTGATTAGTTCAAAGGGTCGCCGTGCATTACCGTTCTACTGCCGTACATTACATCAATTCATGGCAGAATTTTAAGAAGTCCTGGAGGATTTTGGGGGGAAATTAATGTGTACATGCAGTTTTAGAAGTGTTAGCAGAAAATTAATTTTTAATGATAAAATTGCACTCAGTAGAGAGTATTTATTTGTAAAGACTACCAAAGAATTACAAAGGAGTTAAACTGTGCCAGTCTAATTAAAATTAATGGGAGTCCATACAGATAAAGCTCCTTACTCTGCCTTGCATATTTAAGAGGCAGCAATCTAGAAGATTACATCATTAGAATCTGAGCAGAGCCTCACAAATCCATGCGGCACTCAAACCGCTCAAGGTCCCTCCTGATCCTTGTGATACTTGGTTGCCATGAACTCCAAAGGATGGTTTTGCGTGGAGGCTATGGCAAAAGCCACACATAAGGTAGCCAGTGATAATTATGCACACATAAGTCTTATACTAATTCACACATCTAGGGTAGGCATTTGTGTGTTGGCATTTTGCATTGCAAGAAGCAGAATAACGCACACTGACTACATTATTTTTGCCACTCTGCTATTGCAAGCACACATGCTGAACCCTGTCTGTGGAGCCTACCCCACCCCCCCAAAGAACGAGACCAGAGACTGAAGTATGAGCTCAAATTGGCCACAACTTTATTTAACTTCAGAATGTGGGAAACTTGGCATAGGCCTTGGCATGTAACCCTCTCAGCCCGTCCGGGACTGAGGATGCACAGGGCAATGAAGTGCAGTGGGAGGGGACTGTAAAGCACAAACTTACACAGTGTGCCCTCCCACCTTCCCTCGGCCGGGAGTTTGACCTACATGCCGCCGCTCTAGGGCCAGGGACTCTGCCAATCAACCCTTTAACGGGCCCTGCAAATGCCGCCGCGTGGGGGTGCATGGAATGCCTCACCCCCAACTTGAAGATAGACTAAAGGATACCTTGCCAAGGCCCAAAAACCACCAAAGTTGTGACAAAATGCTATGGGGAAGGCGAAACCTGCCAATACAGGGGAAATTCCTTCCCGATTCTGAATACAGCAACCATCTTATGACTATAGCAGCACCAGCTGACCTGGAACGCAAGATATTAGGCTGCAAAAAAATAAAACAAAGTGAGGTTTGGCCGAAGGGGTCGGCCTCCTTCCCTTGGCCCTCGCCCCACCCCCCCATCAGCCGTCCTTTGTCCTCCCAGGCCGGGGATGGGACGATAGCCACCCTAACCCAGGTGGGAGACACCGGACCAGGTAAGCCCACTCGGTGTCACAAACCCTGCCCACTTGTTGGGAAGGGAGGGCAGTAATTAAGTGCTACACCATTGTTTTTAAAGGTAGTGAGTGGGGGGCGGGAATGAAGTGAATCCACGCTTTATTTATTGTCTTTGTTGTAAAGTAGTTCCCATAAAGAATGCATAGGAATCAGCACGGTAGCTTCCTATGTTGTAAGTTGTCTGTGAAAGTTATTCCGAATTATGGACTGTATTTTTATGCAGCCTTCTTGTTATAAAGATATGGGTATGGTCAGATGGTCAAAGATAATTCCCTATGTCTGGCATTCCCACACATTTTTCACATGTAAATACATGTGTGAAATCATAAATCCTTTCCACATTATGATTTAAGGGCAGGTTTTCTCAGTAAACATTGTGAATACGAGAAGCCTGTCACAACCCTATAAGCACATTGTACTTGCCCCAAGGTCATGCGTGGTGATTCCAGTCAATGGCAGAAAGGAAACTTCTGGATCCATACTTTAGGCTGCATATACACCATATGTTTAAATCACATTTAAAGTATACCTCAGCCCCCAAGGATCCTGGGAACTGCAGTTTGTTAAAGATAATGGGAATCGTAGACCTGTGAGGGGTATGCTATAGCTCCCAAGATTCTTGAGCAGGGGTGCTTTAAAGGTATGGTGCCTATGCAGCCTCATTCTTAGTCACTATACTTCACCCAAGCTAAGACCCAAGAGAGCAGCAAGTTGTCTGTCCATCCCCAGTCAAAGTGCATGGTACCCAAATTTTGAGGCAAAAATTTACAGAAATTTCACCACCACTACCCCGGCAAACAAAAATATAACACCTAGAGCATGAGATTCATCATCTCAGGGTCATGAGTTGGAGCCTCACATTGGAAAAAAAGTTTCCTGCATTTCAGGGGGTTGGACTACATACAAGACCTCCACAGTCCCTTCCAACACTACGTCTCTTTGATTCTATAGGTGTGTGCTGCATTTCCATGACATCCTGCCTGAGATGGCTGCCTCACTCTGCCTAATACGGTAGGACCAGCCCTGATTTCACCAGCTCTCAAGTGTGCATAATTTTTATGGATGAACTGGGGCCTGTTGCCTAAAATGGCCACAGGAAGTAGTATATGGATGTAAACCTCTACAGAAGCAGAGGGGACACTACAGCACTCCAGGAGTATTGTGAAGAAGCCCACTCCCTCTTCCCCTCTCTTTTTCAAAGCTCTGGCTGGCAGAAGGAAAGTTTTCCATATTACTCTTAAAAGTAAGCCAGGCTACCCCAAAGCCAGGCTCACATCCAAAAGAAACGAGCTCTGTAATTAACTTGGCAATCTGCTTGGCCAAAAATTGTGTTAGTAAGTCATAGCAAAACATGAGAAACATTTTAATTCACTTAAGCCTGGAAAGGGGTGGAAGTGGGAAATAGAGGAAATTATCTTTAAAAAAATGAAAAACACCACAAATCCCCCTAACATGTTGTCTTTGACACAGGTGGTGGTGATGTACTTCAGGAAGAAAAACTCACCATTAGCAAACAAAGGAAAGGACGGGGTAAGTTCTGACTCTATTATCTCCTTTTACACTGTTAACTTCCTCCCACATCTTTTCTCTCTCTGAGGGAGCTGCTGTCAGGCTTGGGAATTTATCTGCAGTGTAGAAGTCTACAGCCCTCATTTTAGAGGGCTGGGAAACTTTTTTCAGCCAGAAGGTCAGATATGGTCTCTTCTAGGCAACCTTCAGCTGAAGCTGAAGCTGAGGCTCCAGTACTTTGGCCACCTCGTGAGAAGAGAAGACTCCCTGGAAAAGACCCTGATGTTGGGAAAGATGGAGGGCACAAGGAGAAGGGGACGACAGAGGACGAGATGGTTGGATAGTGTTCTCGAAGATACCAGCATGAGTTTGACTAAACTGTGGGAAGACAGGAGTGCCTGGCGTGCTCTGGTCCATGGGTTCACGAAGAGTCAGACACGACTAAACGACTAAACAACAACAAGGCAACCTTCTGGGGCTGGACTCCCACATGTCAGTGGCGGGCAGGGTTAGAAACAAAAGTGGGCAGGGCAACAGATGTTCCTCTTACCTTTGTACTGTAGGCTTGTTTCTACACAGACTCAGGCAAGCAAGAAGCATAAACAGAGTAACAGTAATGGTACTGGCACATTCTAGCCAGGCAAAAAACACCCAAGGAGGATGCAAAGCAGGGGTGCTGAGGGGTATGGCTTGGGGAGAAGAGGTCTGGCTAGGAAGTGGCTGTGGCCTAGAATACACCTGAGATCCAGATAGAAGAGGCTACATTTGACCACCAGGGCCTGAGATGCCCCATCCCAGCTTTAGACAAATCCCTCCAACTTTGTGGCAGCTATTTCTTCCCCATAAGCACATTCTGTAGGTCTGACTGACACAACCACATTTTATAGCATCAGTCACTTGGACTTTTGCATATTGTTTGCACACCACCCCAGGGCGGCAAGGGACTCTAGGATTTCCAGGTTTGTTTTCCTTGAAATTAAGTGGAGATTGTGCTATCTTTAGGGTATATTGTTTTATTTACACATATACCCAACCTGAGCATAGGATGGAGGGACTCTACCTAGCCTTAGTTTCAACACACTGTTACCACTGATGCAGAGTAAGCTCGAAAGCTGATGGTCCCCCCCCCATGTCCATATTGATTTTGGGAGGTGGGGTTGCCAAAAACTCAGTTGTCTAAAATCCTGGAAACGTGCTGCTACTCAGTGAAGACCAATGATCTACCCCCCTTTTTGGGGTTCAGGTCAAAGTTATTGAGCTTTTTTTTAGGGAGGGGGAAGCCACGTTTTTGGGTGGTGCGGGCCTAAAATGATCTACCACAGACACAGATCTGCTGATAGATCACGATCTGTTTAGACAATACTGAGCCAGATGTAGGTCCATGGAGAGGGTATACTTGACCCAGGTCTCAGAGGGCGAAGCCTGCCATATGGCCTCACCACGGACCAGCTGTTTTTTTGTTTGAGTTTATAACTTTATTCCAACAAGACTTCTTCCATGGGGCCCAGTCAGACTCTGCATGGGCCTGGCTAGATGGACCAGTAGTCTGGCTCAGTATAAGGCAACTTCCTGTATCCATGTGTTGGTGTATGAGTAGCATAAGGCCTGGCCAATCAGTGCTACGCACACTTGCGGCCATTTGTCATTTCTCATTTATTAATTGTTCATAGGAGTGTCCATGCCAGCGATGCCGACTTCCCTAATATGTGGCCTGGAGGCTTTTCAGTCAGATTGGGATTGTAGTCTCTACAGGGCTGGTCCAATGTGTTTTGCTGCCTGAGGTGTAGCCTGGATAGCTCAGTTGGATACAGCATGGTGCTGATAATGCCAGGGTTGCAGGTTTGATCCCTGCATCGGGCAGCTGCATATTTCTACATTGCAGGGGGTTGGACTAGTTGATCCTCAGAGCCCACACATCAAGGTTCATAGTATCCAAGATTAGCAATGTTACTTTGGTGGCGAGGTAGACCATCCTGCAAGTGTTGCTTCTCCTGCCTGGTGGTGAAAATGCAACAAAGTAGGTAACAATTTGCTTCTGTTTCATGACACTGAAAATCAGTTGCTTGAGGTAGCTGTCTTGCTGTGCCTAATGGTAGGGCCACTCTGACTTTATGAGGTAGAAGAGATGCAGCCTTTCCCTGCTTTGAACTGTGTGCATACATCACTTATGCATTTTAAAAAATATACATAAATCAATGCTTTATCTCCTTATCACCACAATTAGTGGGCTAACATGGTGAAGCCTGACACAACCGTTAATTTTCTGAATGTTGATTCACTGCCATTAATTCCTAGACATTAACTTGAGTAGAAAAATAAAGAGAGGAAATTTAAATCTGATCATTATTACGTTACAAGCAAAAGAGTTTAATGTATTTCTTGGGAGCAAGGCCTCCAGCAAATGGGCTGCCACAACTGTGAATTAATTTCAAAGGAAGCACAGGCTACAGAGCACACCAGTAATCTATCCTGAATGCGATAGTGTCATGCAATACACTGTGAAGATTTTGGTCACAGCCCAGCCTTATCTGAACAAGTATAATCACTCTCATTTGGAAGGAGGAGTTTTCAGACTGCCTGCATTGCATAAAATTGGCTGTGACTCTACCACCAGAGAGGAGTCCTAGTTGTGGTTCCATGCCACAAAGAAACTTCTAGCTTTCTGTCTGTAGTATTCCCCTAAACATCACAGAGAAAGTGTGTTCTCATCCTGCCTTCAGTGAGCCTGACTAAGAAATCTGCATAGGTCAGAGATGTTTTCCTCCAGATTCTCTTCTGGAATCAAAGGAGTTTGAAGGGACCCCAAGGATCATCTAGTCCAACCCCCTGCAATGCAAAGCATCCATGACAGATGGCCATCTAACCTCTGCTTAAAATCCTTCAAGGCAGAAGAGTCCACCTACTCCGGAGGGACTCTGTTCCACTGTTGAACAGCTCTTACTGACAGAAAGGACAGAAAGTTATTCCTGATGTTTAGTCAGAATCTCCTTTCTTGTAACTTGAATCCATTGGTTTGAGTCTTACTCTCTGGAACAGTAGAAAACAAGCTTGCTCCAACTTCTGTGTGACGGCCCTTAAGATATTTGAAGGTAGCTAACAAATCTCTGTTTCATCTTTTCTAGGCTAAACATACCCAACTCCCTCAACCATTCCCCATGAGGCTTCCAGACCTTTAATAATCTTGGTTGACCTCCTGTGCACACGTTCCAACTGATCAATATCCTTCTTAAACTGTGGTGTCCAGAACTGGACACAGTATTCCGGGTATGGTCTGAGGTAAGACAGAGAAGTGCTATTACTTCACTTGAACTGCAACCTAACTCCCATCAGCCCCAGCTGTCTTGACAAATGGTCAGGGATGATGGGACTTGTAGTCCAACAATATCTGGCCACAGGTTTCAATCTCTGGTATGGGTAGTAGTGAACTGTTCATATGACCATCTTTTCAAAAACTTGCAAGGAGTACTCAGAAGTGGAAAAATGGATTTGAAACAAACATTCACCCCTTGATACCAATGCAATGATGATGTATTTGGGTTGGCAACTTGCACCCCAATTTTATATGGATCATGGTTAAATTTTTTAAAGTCCTCTTCAATCAACCAGAAAAGCCCTCTTTAATCAATCAGTTCAGACCCATAGTGAGAAAAATGTGTCCCATCTCCCAGGAGACCACTAGCCAAGGTGGAAGAGGGAAAGGGGTGATTGCCCCACCTAGTTTTGGTTCTGATCCAACCATTACTGGCTCCAGCCACTTCTAGTAGGCACGTGTCCCCATGCCAGATTATCCCCAATGGAATGTTTACTCCCAAAGGAATGTTCAGGAAAACAAATGTTGCTCCCCCCCCCTAATTTATGAGCAGCATAAAAGTCCCCATAGGCCAGTTAGGACTTTTGGTCTGTCTGCCCTGACTAGCAGCACATCTCCAGTGTCTCAGGAAGAGAGCCCAGTGTTGTATGCTTGTCAGGAGGGGGAAGAGGTGCCAGACTGGCCAAGGAGCCTCTGAAACATGGTGCCAGCTTGAAGCTATGGTTCCTCCTCACCATGCCCCATACCTAATAAGAAGCAGCCCTTATCACTAGCAGACATTATTACAGCTTATATACTGCTGACACAAATAGTCTACTAGTGTGAGGAGAAAAATGTGAGGGAAGGGGAAGATCAGAATTCTTCCTCCATGATTAGACTGCACAGACAAAGAGACGACTCACGTGAATAGTTATATCAGCTGCAGTAATGTCTTTGCCAGCTCCCAGTTGCACTCAGACAGGTTTGGCTTTTCTGAATGTAAGAAATCTCATTATGAGCAACTCTGCTTTAAAGCAAGAATGGATGGCAGACTGTGTTAAACAAGAGGGTTTGAAGGCCCATTAATGGCTTCAAGCTTCTGTCAGCCTATGGTTGACAAAGTGAGTAGAAACTAATGCAAAGCTGACTGCCTGGATCTATAGTTGTTCAAAAATTTGTCTTCCTATTCCAACTGGTAGACCCTTTGGGCTAACATTCAAAACACTTAATAGAACTCCATCTACTTTCTACTGAAGCCTTACTGTAGACTATTTACATCAAAATGCACATCTGAATATGAAATATGTATTTAGGACACCAAGCATAAAAATGTGGTTCTACTTCTAACTCCCATCCCCATTTCAGGGTGGATTTCTTTAGCAGTGGATTTCTAAGCATCTGTGCATGAATTGGCATACTTTGAAAATCTTGATCTTGGCAATACAGCAACTTGACATTAAGTAAAGCTAGAACTGGGAACTGGCAACCTTGCAAATCATATAGAAGCATTTAATGTTGTTTCATTTCTGCTGTGGTTCTAAGCAGAAAAGATTATAATTATTTTGCAATCTTAACTTTCTTCTGCTGATGCCAACATTTTATTTTGCTTAAAGCTTCTGCATGCTTCGGTAATATCTAGAGTAAATCTATGATACCAAAACACCACAAGCATTATTTTTTTTTACATCTCTCCATTTATTTGCAAGTAATTTTATAGCTTCTAATCATATTATATATTTATTGCTTTTCTTGCACAAAAGTTTGACATGGACAATTGCCTTGCACTGCATTTACATGCCCAGACGCGGGGCCTGTAAAGTTTTCATTATATATTAATAAATCCATTTAACAAAAAAGTATATCACATATTTATAGAGCTGTTTATCTCACCTCCAGATTTAAAGGTTGTAAAACAATTACAGACTCACCACGGACTTAAATGTGAGAACAGTAACTTATTTGGCTCTTGTTTAACAAACTGTCAAATGAAAAACAGGTAGGATATTAATCAGCACTTTAGCACTTATTGTTTCCCAGACATGATGAACTAAACACAAACAGAAGCTACAACATTTATGAATGCCTCTGTGATCCAGAGGGACTGAACTGAGATTTGTTTTTCTGTTTTCATGGAAGATATCCTCCCCCTCTACACCCTCAGAGGCCTTAGGAAACAATTCTTATGTCAGAACTCTGTAGGCAGGATGAAATGAATGTTGCCTTGCCCCAGCGATGAATCATGCAATCAGGGGCATAGGGAGCAGTGGTGGGGGTGCTGTGCCCTGGGTGTCATCCCAGAAGGGGGTGACAAAATCCCCACTGGGTGGATCGCCATCGCGCCAATCGCCCCATGTGCGGGTCACTGACGCACCAATCCCCCCCCCCCGTCGGATCGCCGATGCCGATGCACTGAATGGCCTCTCAGGCAGATTGCCGACGCACCGATCGCCCCCATGCTGATTTGGTTCCAATATAGAAACATTATTGGAGATGCAGGGGAAGAAATTCTACTTTTATTTCTATTGGACCACACTGGCACAATATAACCTTACTCTTGAACAATTATGGTGAAATGTTAGGAAAGACATTTGTGATACTTACAAGTGTGATGTGAATGCTGGCACAAGTAGTTTGGAGTTTACAAAGTGAGACAAAGATTGTGGATTCAAATCCTACACAGCAGATTTTTTTTGGGGGGGGGGACACAGAGGGAAGGAGAAGCCCAATTACACAAGTGGATTCAGGATCACACTACGCTGGATCTCACTCAAGATATGTAGTGAAGAATCAATTCTATTACGCTAACGTTTTAAGTTATCACCTAGATCGATTGAAATAATGTTCTATATGTGTTCACTCATGGTTAGCAAGTTAGATAGTTTGATTTACAAAGATGTGAGGTCGCAATTTCCAAGCATGATACTGAAGTTGCATGCTTCGCCTGCCATTTGTATAACTGGTTGTGATGTGCTTTGATACAATGAAACATAAATAAGAGGAGCAGAGCAATGCAAACTATAGGAAGTTGGCATGATTAATCCCAGTGTAATTTATGATGTCCTAAATTACCCCAATTCCAAACCCTACTCATACTGGTGGATCTTGGGTTTGGATTGCTTCCTAAGCAATTTATTGTATGACTTGGTTTTTAGAAAGTATGTTTGGGAATGAGCCTGTGTCTTTAACTGTATGTTTTAATTTGTTGGAAGCTACCCAAAGTGGCTGGGGCAATCCAGTCAGATGGGTGGCATATAAATAATAAATTATTATTATTATGTGCAAGCTCTGTAGGGTATAATACTCAGTACTTTCAGGTGTATCATTCCCCAATATATATATATTTTCCAATAGGTTTGTTAAATCTAACAACCTTGCTTTTTTAGTGGTTTAACATATGAAAACACTGAAAACATTTAATAAGCTTGGAACCCACTGTCAAACAAATACATAAGGGCCCCTTTGAAGGCAACAACATCATTATTTATTTATTTCTAACACAAAATGTCATCTAATGAAAAAACTGCATTCAGTACCAAAATTATAAATGGGATTGAAGCAAATAGTTGAAAACAGTGAAGGCAGTTTTTGAATTATTTCTCATAAAATACTGGAAGAGTTACTTTGAGGATACCAGCTGTTCTGAAATCTAAGTCTGTCAACAATCCGTCGAGTTGTCAACAATGCACTTTTCTTTCCTCTGATTTTAAATGCTTATTTCTTTGAATAAGCATTTCACAACGGGAAATTATAAACAAACAATAGGCCCATATTTAATGCTCTCAGTATTAATATGTATCTTCATATAGAAAAGTTTCCAAACAGTAAACCCAGGGATATCTCTCTCCTCAAAATGGTGCCTGGCCTTTGACATCATGGATCTAATTGTAGGATGGATGTCTTCAGTTTTGGATATCCATATTCTGAAGCACTAGAGCCACTCTGCTTGGAATGTACACCTAAAAAAAAAGAAAAGGGAGGAAAACTTACAGATTGTTCACAATATGCCTTTGGGACGGGGCAAGATATAAATCTAAATAACGTACTATAAGTGATCTACTGTTTGAACATGAAATATACATTTAGGAACCGAACTTTCATGAAATGTGCCATCAATATTAATTAAAAGTAGAGTGCAATTATGGATGGGACATGCTGTCTCAATGCCCACAAGGCAATAGAAATTATACACTTCCTTTCCCTTTGCCACTTCCTAAAGTTAGATCTGGCGATAGGTTTAAATGCAATTACCACTAGAGGGCTCCATGTGATTTACAATCACCGATTTCAGACATCTGAGGACATTCGGGTCGATACACTGTACAGTGATAAATGACAAACTCTTACTACTGCATTTGAGCTCTATTGTGTTCTGAATTAAAGCTGCCCCAGGTCTGTGATGTCATTTCGTACAGGTAAATGCAAGGTATGACACAGCAAGGCACTTGAAAATACAGCAGGTTTTATGGTATTGATTCTTGAGCAGAAAAACAAGCCACTCGTTTGCCTTTGCATGTTGAGACTTAAGTTCTTCCACTGGCATTCTGACACTGAAACTTTTAATCTCATTTAACCTGATCCACTTTTTGTTTTTCTTCTTTAGAAGTAGTTCCCTTAACAAGGGTGGAAAGGAACCTGTGGCAGCATATTCCGCACAATGCTGCTTCCGAGCACAGATTAGATTCACAACTCAAAACACGACAGATATGTTCTGTTTACCAATTACCTTGCTACGTCGTAGTTTACAGACTGCTGAATGCAATTGATCACGTAAACTGAACTCAATAACAATGCAATTAGAAAAGAGTCGGCAGATGAGTGAAGATTGCAGCCTTCCTTTTTGACAATGCCAGTGTTTAAGACTTTCCTCCTCCTGGCATTCCTAATATAATGCTATTTTCAGCCATGTTATCTCCTAGCGAGAGTCTGACTGACGGCATGAAAAGCTTTTATAGTCGGCAACCGGAATGAAAGGTGTAAAGCAAACAGCTTTAGGAAAAAAGGAAAAGAACAGCTGATCTTCATCGAACCAGACTGTAGCATGTCCAATGCATCTCAGCTCTCGCCAGTGAACAGAGTGTTTTTTCCCCTAAGGTTTCTGTGATAAATAACTCCTACAAATCTGCTCAGCAGGGAAGAAAATGTGAAATACACTTGGGATAGCGTCATGTGCCCCCCCCCCAAATGTATGTGCAAAGGGGGGGGGAAATTATAGCTGTAGCTTTTTTGCACTTATTTACTACTGCAGTTTTAAGTGCCAGAGGATTTATTTCCAAATCGCTTTAGATAAACCAAGTCACAGAGATCTAAGCAGCTGACAGCTTGAAACAAAGAAAATTAGCACAATGTAGAAAAGCTGCTGCATTCTAGACCATCTTTCAGGACCTGAAAAATATGGAAGATTACTATCAAGGCAACTGGATTGCTGTGAAACAGATACTTCAAGGAAAAGAATAGGTCTGTGTGCCTTAAAATCTGACTAATTTGTGGCTATTGGACACACACACACAACTTTGTTACCAAGAGATCTGCTTCCACAGAATTGCATGGAGATGAACTTTATGTATGTACTTTAGAAACTGGTATTACACACCCAATTTAGTAATAAAAGAAAATCAGATTTTGGGATTATTATTTTTTTAAGAACGGAAATTCCTTTAAAAACCCCCAGCTTTAATTATTTTTAATTGTAGTATCAGGGTACCTGAGAGGCTGTGTCCCCTGCCATTCAAAAATAAGATGACATGTGGAAGGCCAACCTAGCCTCATAGAAGCAGCTTGATTCTTTCTTCTTGCTTGCCAAAAGAAATACTCATCTCCAGATGCCAATGCCCTGGGACTGCAGAAGCAAGAGGAAAGGGCACTCTGTCCCCACTCATGGACCAACTATTATTCACGCAAGAGCCCCAGCAAGAGAAAATCTGTATGTCTTCGGCTGGATGTGAACAGCTACTTCTAGCTCTGCATTCTGGCTTTTAAAAGCCTTTCCTCTCCTCTCCTTTCCCTTGTGTGATTTTGTCAGCCTTCTGACAGTGCCTGACACTTAAAAAAAAAATGATGCAAGCCACTTTGGGAGACAATGTTTTCTTTAAAAAGGATTAAAAATATAGTAACTACATAGACAAATGAACTGTATTTAAAAATGGCCTGATGTAAATAAATTATATATGACTGTTATACAACCAAGCCTACGTTGAGCCTGGTTTTCTGTGTAAAAGATGGCAAACTATAAAACAAAGATCTCCAACCTGAGGTCAAGCATCAAAAAGTATGACGTAACTGGTCATAGAATATTATGACAAATTATGATTATGTGGTTTGCTTACACAAGGAATGAAAGAGAAACCCATTACTTCCACAGTTGTCCATTTGTTTTTCAGAAAAGCTGTGCTGGCTGGGACTGATAAGAGACATGGTCCAAAACATCTGGAGGGCACCAAGTTGGTGAAGCCTGTACTAGCAGATATAGTTCAGTTGTGTGCATTACATGTCTGAAGTTTTTAGAGTGTACTCATAGGCACCATGAAGAGTCTGTTCAGCTGAAAGCTAGAATGTTCTAATTAATTTTTTAAAAAACTATCTAGGAAGCCTACTTATTCAAGTGATGTATAAATGGGGTTGGTATATAATCCTTGGAGGTTACAGAGGCATTTATTCTAATACAGCACATGCAGTTTAGGCAGCTTTTGCCAGCACTGTTTTTCGTATCCTGTTCCTGATAAGGACACAGCTGGTACGGCTTGGATGAAGAAGGCTATCTGTTTCTCCTTTCACCTTTTGGTTCTTGCACTTTCTGTCTTATCTCTCTCTTCCTCTCCATTTCCCCCTTTCGTCCCCCTTTCCACTGTTGATCTTTAGGGGCAAAATGTAGACAAGCAAACAGGGGAGGAAGCACAGCTATGAGGATGCAACATTGATGAGACTTCCGGGTTAGCGCCAGCGCTTAATGGCGGATTTCTCCCGGAGCTCCGGGAGAGATCTGCTTCGCGGGTTCGGGTCCCGTAGCTCACGGCGGAGCGAGGACCCTCAAAAATCACAGGCGCGTAGCCTGTGAACTGGAGACTCGGCGGGCACCTTTGCGCCCCCCCGACGTTGTGAAATAGCCTTTTTAAAGGCTACGGATCAGCGGAGGGTGTGTGGAGCGGTGCTGAGAGTCGCTTTCACCCAGCCTGCGAAGCGAAGCCGCGTCGCCATTAGCGGAGAGCGCTGACTTCTTCCGGAGAATTCGGATTAAAAAAGAGCAACTTTCCGTGAGTAGGACTGAGCTTATATTAAAATTGGACGCTAAAATTAAAGAAATTGGGCACCGAGACGGACAAGCACTAAAAAGGAAGTCTGCTTTCCGTTCTGCAGCAAGATTAAAGCGAAAGGCATTTAAGCTGTAACTTTTGACAGGAGAGTTTGCGAGCTAAGAAATCCAACACCAAGTAAAGAACTCCCTCCCCAGAAGGCAGGAGGGGGGGGGAGAAGACTTTAAAGGGATTTCCTGCCTGTTTTAAAAGGAATTGAACTGTTTACCGCTGCTCCTCTACCTGGGGGTCGGACTGCCGGAGGAAAGGAACCGGCTAAGGACGGTCGCTACAAAAAGGTTAGAAAGTAACTGTAATATTGACTTTGGCTACTCTCAACTTGAAACATTCTATTTTGCTACATAGTAAATTATCTGCAGGATACTATTGATTTGGATCTTCTACAAAGAAAGGGACTAGGAGGGCTTTTGCCTTTTGGAAGGTGTGGGAACAACTTGAAGTTTAAGAACTGACTTTACGCCCTCTAGAGGATTTGGGAACAGTTTCAGCAACAAGTGGAATTTAAAACCTGAGAACTTTTTTCTTCTGACAGCTTAAGAGTGTGGGAATGACCTTGAGTGAAAGACTTTGTTATGGCAGATGGTAAACAGAAAGAAGACTCACAAGAAACAACTTTGAGATCTGGTAGACAATACAAAGCCGATCTTTCTATGCAAAGAAGGGCCTCTGTATCAGGGGCCTCGGGAACTGCAGCTGTCACAAAGGCAAAAGTGAAAATAATGTCTTCTGAAGAAGCGTTTGCAAAGGCATTGGGGAAAATAAATGACTCTTTAGAGGAACTAAAGAAGCAAGGTGCTGAAACAAATAAGAAAATTGAAGAAATCTCTGGGAAAATTGATTTAAATACTAAAAGTATAACTGACCTCGGGAACAAAGTGAACTCCAATGCAGAAGCAATTGGGAAATTATTGGAAGATTCATCCACAACACGAAAGATAGCTGAGGAAGCTAAGGAAATTGCTACTGCTGCTGAGGAAAAATTTCCACCGGTGTACAGGAAACTAGATGAGTATGAACTGGCACTTTCTATGCAGGATATGCAACGCAAGGAGAAGAACTTAAGGATCAGACTTGTGCCGGAAAAGGAAGGAGATAACTTGGTGGATTATCTGACAAAAGAGTTTTCTGACTTTTGGAAGCAGGAGCTGAAAGAAGAAGAGTTCAAGATAGAGAGTGCATTTAGGTTGGGAATAAGGCAGAGGAAGAATAGACCCAGAGATTGCCTGATAACTTTAAGATCCAAGGAAGAGAGAGACAAAATATTGAACCTGCACTACCAAACAACCCTTCGAATTGAAGATTTCTATATTGAGATCTTTAAAGACATTCCCAAAAGTATTTTGGATGCAAGAGGTCCTTACAAGGATTTGGTGACACTGCTGAAAAGGAACTACATACTATTCAGGTGGGAGTTTCCCCAAGGCCTGTCTTTTAAATACAAGGGGAAGAAAAGAAGAATAAAAACAGTGAGTGATAAAGACAAGTTCCTGGGAGAACACGAAGAAGACCTACAGAAAGAGACCTATTCAGGAGAAGGACACCCTTCAAGCAAGGGATCACTAGATACGGACACAGAACCACCGACAAAAGATGAACAACAACTGGGAGCTGTAGGAGGAAGCAAGTAACCCCATCATGGCTTTGCAACTTCTAACCTGGAATTGTAACGGTCTAAACAATCCCCGAAAAAGGAAAAATATATTTCATGCTCTAAAGAAAGACCAATTGGACTTGATTTGCCTACAAGAGACTCATGTGACAAGAGCACACAGAAAATTATTAATAAATAAGAGACTGGGACAAGAATTTACATCTTCAGACAGAGTAAAAAAGAGAGGAGTGGTGATCTACGCAAAGGAAAATCTGCAACCGAAACAAATCTTTAAAGATGACCAAGGAAGATATTTGGCAATTGAAATTCAATTCCAAGGAGAAAATTTTTTGATAGTGGGAATATATGCACCAAATGAAGGGAAAGCAGAATTTTTTAAGAAGTTGCATGAGACCTTAATGGACTATATGGATTATAAATTAATCATGATGGGGGACATGAATGGAGTAGTTTCAACAAATATGGATAAAGCACAAAGACAGGTAGTTACAAAAGATGGAAGACTACCAAAAACTTTTTTTGAAATGACTGACAATATGGACTTGATTGACATTTGGAGAACAAAACACCCATTAGAGAGAGAGGGAACCTTCTTTTCTGAAGCCAAAATGACATGGACTCGGATTGACCAAATTTGGGTGACTAGCAGTATGGCGTCGAACATAAAGAAAGTGGAAATCTGCTCAAAAACTCTCTCCGACCATAACACAGTAAAGATGGTGATGAAGCAAACAACAACTGGTTCCTTCAGATGGAGAATGAATGACACCTTATTTAGAGACGAGGAGATCTGTAAAAAGGCCCAAAAAACTCTGAAAGATTACTTCGAAATCAATTTAAGGACTAAAGTAGAAAAAAGAATAGTATGGGACGCAAGTAAAGCCGTGATGAGAGGGTTTTTGATACAACAAAATACATTAAAGAAAAGAAAGCAAAACGAGAGGAAAGAGAAAATTTTGGAAAAGATAAAAGAAGGGGAAAGGAAATTAAGACTGAAGCCAAAATCGCAAGAGATTTTAAGAGAAATTAAACTGTATCAAACACAATATATGGAACTGATGAATCAAGAAATAGAATGGAAAATTAAACAAATGAGACAAAAGACTTTTGAATCTGCAGATAAATGTGGCAAGTTATTGGCTTGGCAAATAAAGAAGAGACAAAAACTCAACACGGTAACAAACTTAGAAGTGGAGGGAAAGAACATATGCAACCCAGTGGAAATTAGGAACTGTTTTCAGAGCTACTTTAGACAACTGTATACACAAGGGCCGCAGAAAGAAACAGATATACAACAATTCCTCGAGAAAAATGGGCTGAAAAAGATTTCGCAGGAAAGTAAGACAATTTTGAACCAGGAGATATCAGCACAGGAAATAGAAGATGCCATTCAAAACACGACGTTGGGCAAATCACCTGGACCGGATGGATTGACTTCCAAATACTACAAAGTTTTGAAGGAAGGGCTTATACAACCTTTGAAGGAAGTCTGCAATGAGATCATTGAGGGGAGAAGGGCACCAGACACGTGGAGGGAGGCCTACATTACACTTATACCAAAGACAGAGACTGAAAAGACCCAACTTAAGAACTACCGACCCATCTCGTTACTAAATGTGGATTACAAAATCTTTGCTGAGGTTTTAGCAAAGAGACTGAAAAGAGTTTTGATGGAGGAGATTCATGGGGATCAAGCGGGCTTTCTCCCGAAAAGGCATTTGTCGGATAATGTAAGGAATATAATTGACATTTTGGAGAAGCTGGAAGTGAATATAAATACTAAGGCTGTTTTGATATTTGTGGATGCCGAGAAAGCCTTTGACAATATATCTTGGAGTTTCATGTTGAAGAACCTCCGGGGGATGGGGGTAGGCCAAGGGTTTGAAAATGGTATAGGTGCAATATACTCTGAACAGAAAGCAAAATTAATTGTAAATAATGTGGTAACAGAAGAGTTCAAGATTGAAAAAGGGACACGTCAGGGGTGCCCTATCTCCCCATTACTTTTTATATCGGTCCTGGAGGTTTTGCTTAATATGATTAGGAAGGACCAGTTGGTCAAAGGGGTTCAGGTCGGAGCTAAACAATACAAATTGAGAGCATTTGCAGATGACCTAGTACTTACTTTACAAGAGCCAGAAGCTAGTACGAAAAGAGTTTTGGAAATAATTCAAGAGTTTGGTCAAATGGCAGGATTTAAATTGAATAAGTTAAAGACTAAGGTATTGGAGAAAAATTTAACACAGATTGAAAAAGAAAGGTTTCAGAATGAGACGGGGTTGACTGTGGTTAAAAAAGTGAAATACCTGGGTGTGAATATGACAGCTAAGAATGTGAATTTATTTAAAGACAATTATGAAAAAACTTGGACAGAAGTGAAAAAAGATTTGGAGATTTGGTCAAACTTGAAGCTTTCCTTGTTAGGTCGAATTGCAGTTATAAAAATGAATGTATTGCCAAGAATGTTGTTTTTGTTTCAAGCATTACAAATAATGGATAAAATGGACTGTTTCAAGAAGTGGCAGAAAGATATATCTAAATTTGTCTGGCAGGGCAAGAAGCCCAGAATAAAATTTAAGATATTAACGGATTCAAAGGAAAGAGGGGGGTTTGCCCTGCCAGACTTTAAATTGTACTATGAAGCGGCAGCTTTCTGCTGGCTAAAAGAATGGCTGCTTCTTGAAAACACAGACATTTTGGATTTGGAAGGTTTTAACAATATTTTTGGGTGGCATGCATATCTGTGGTATGACAAGGTTAAAGCGCACAAAAGTTTTAAAAACCATATTGTCAGAAAAGCACTATTAAATGTCTGGGTTAGATATAAAGATTTGCTGGAAAATAAAACTCCAAGGTGGCTGTCGCCAATGGAAGCTAAGGCAGTTAAAAAGTTAAATATGGAGTCGAAATGGCCAAGATATTGGGAAATTCTGGAAAAGGAAGGGGACAAATTGAGATTGCAGAGTTTTGAAAAATTAAAAGGGAAGGTGAGAGATTGGTTGCACTATCATCAAATAAATGAAGTGTTTAAATTGGACAGTAAAATTGGCTTCCAGGTGGAAAAATCAAAATTAGAGACTGAACTGTTAGAATCCAGTACTAAGAATTTGTCAAAAATGTATAACTTGCTGCTGAAATGGAATACACAAGATGAAACGGTTAAATCAACTATGATTAAATGGGCTCAGGACATTGGTCATAATATTTTGTTCGCGGACTGGGAAAAGTTGTGGACCACCGGGATGAAATTCACGGCATGTAATGCCTTAAGAGAAAATATAATGAAAATGATTTATAGGTGGTACATAACCCCAGTCAAGCTTGCAAAGATCTACCACTTGCCTGACAATAAATGTTGGAAATGTAAGGAAAAGGAAGGTACATTTTTTCACCTCTGGTGGACGTGCCCGAAGATTAAGGCATTCTGGGAAATGATTTATAATGAACTGAAAAAGGTATTTAAATATACCTTTCCTAAGAAACCAGAGGCCTTTCTCTTGGGCATTGTCGGCCAAGGGGTGTCAAAGACAGATATAATTTTTTTTATGTATGCTACAACAGCAGCTAGAATACTCATTGCAAAGTACTGGAAGACACAGGATCTACCCACACTGGAAGAATGGCAGATGAAGGTGATGGACTACATGGGCTTGGCAGAAATGACGAGCAGAATCCGAAACCAGGGAAAAGAAGCGGCGGAAGAAGAATGGAAAAAGTTTAAGGACTATTTAAAGAAATATTACAAAATTAATGACAGTTAGAATGATGTTGGACTAAAGTA
Organism: Podarcis raffonei; assembly: GCF_027172205.1. Classification (NCBI taxonomy): domain Eukaryota; kingdom Metazoa; phylum Chordata; class Lepidosauria; order Squamata; family Lacertidae; genus Podarcis; species Podarcis raffonei. The sequence goes on along the minus strand of NC_070605.1, from coordinate 45,750,838 downwards.
AATGGTTACTATTAGTAATGGTTAAGACAAGGAGAATAAGGATGATTAGCTTAAATTTATAGCAAAATAAGGGAAGATTTGCTGAACAATTGATTAGAATTTGGAATACAGAAACGGGAGGCATGAGGAAGTCGAAGAAGAAAGGTTTAAGAAATTAGGACATGAAATGGTACTTGTTTCTTGTTCTGTTTTTGTCTTCTGTTTGTTTATGTATGTTTTGTTTGTATGAATATAAAAATTGTTTAATAAAAATATTATAAAAAAAAAAAAGAGGATGCAACATTGATACCAAAACATATTTGGCAGATCATCTTTGCCAATCTGTTCCCTGTTTTAAAACAGTATATCTTCTAGTTGCAAACCCTTGGCCTATGCAAATGTCTATTTAAAAAGGCAAACTAAAAAAAAGAAAAAAGCCTATATTACATCCTCCAAAGTCAATATATAAATCCTTGTCAGAAAACTAATGGGTTGGATCCAAAGGACTCCTCACAGCGATTTGATAATTTTGTCAATGCTCTATTACGAACCAGATCTTTGAATCCCAAATATTGATTCTCTGGAAATATTAGTCTCCAAGGACAAACTCTCTTTCTTCCATTAAGGGATTACACAGCTTAGTCGCTTATATTAAGAAGTGCTGCTGAAGACTTGCATACCATGAATTAGTTGGGCTTCTTTCACATGACAATTTTCCTGAACAGTTTTCACACAAAGGGGAAAAATGTATGTATTACTGTCATGAGGGATGAATTCACACGCAAGAAACATGCATTTTCATATAATTTCCCTACTGATTCTTTTTTTAAAAAACCCATTTGTATACCGTATTTCTTTATAGCCATTTGATTTCGGTCAAACAAAGAACTTGCGTGGTGAGGTAGGTTAGATAAGACTTAATGACTTGCCCAACACCACTCCAATTAACTGGGAAGGAACAGAATCAGAATTGTTAACCCCCAAACTAGCACTTTAGTTGCTGTACCAAATGGGCTCAGTATATCTGTAAAGAGGTCTGTGAGAAAGTATATTTAG